>NC_086153.1:205237488-205901099 GCF_035149785.1 Candoia aspera | reverse complement strand
GAACAGGAAATGGTTTTCTCCCCCCCACCCCCAGTCAAGGAGCATAAAATCCAAGGCCGGCCAAGTTATTTCAGAACCAGAATAGAAAGTTCTCCTTGAAACAGTCCGGTTTTTACCTAATGCAAGTTGTGAGCTATGGGCAAATAACCATCAGCAACTTAGATCGTGCTAAACAGGTTTGTATTTTAATATTGGAAATCAGCCATATTGAAAAATGAAGAATAAACAATAGCAATTGGAACTATAACCATACCACCAAAAACTCACAAGGGCTACTTTTTTTTTTCCTTTCTTAAATGTGCAGGCATATAATCTAACTAGCTCAAATTCAATAAACTGGAGTGGGTTTCTTTTGCACATCCCATGCTGGCCCTGCATAAATCCAAAATTGGATTTCATCTCCTGAAAGCATTCTAGCATATTTTAGCATTTTTTTCCCCCTGAAAGCTTTCCACAGTCCAGTATCCACTGCCAGTAAATTAGGCCTTTTTCCTCTCAGCATGATCTAAATGGATCTACTTTAGGTGAATCCTAATAGTTAAATGTTTTCTCGGTTCTAATAAAATAGCGGCATCCATGCCAAATTACCAGCGGCCCGTCCCAAATAAGATTAGCTGTTCATTATCCATGAGGTCCCAACTACAGTCCCAGAGCTACAGAAATGGCTTAGAAGCAATAGGTTCACCCAAAGCCCGAGAACTAAACAGCACGATACCTTAATTTCTACTATTAGTGGTTACAGTGGCACATGGATATTACAAGATGGGGAACTCACATGGCATCTGTCAGACATATAAATACCAGAATTTAATGCTGGCATGGCTGCCTTTATTTCCTCCACCCCCTTATCATTAACTCAGCCACTTTTATTGTCTAAAGGTAGGGGTGGCAGCTTTATTTACACAATCTGATTTTTTTTTTCCCAAATGGAAAGCATTAGACCAGAAACAGCACTACAAATCAATACAGATGAAAATAAAGGGTGATCTTGTCAGCAGGCAGCCTTTCTATTGTAGAAATTACAGCTCCTGTCCAGCTGAGCACATGCTAAATGCAGCCATCCATATTTCCTGTGGCAGAAAGACTAACTTCTCTACTGGCAATTCATACCATGTTCTGATCTTACCTGTGCACTGCACTTCGGATGGCTTGTTAATCCAATTTTCATTGCCTGAGTAGCCCAAATAGTGTAGGAGTATGTCCAATACCTTTTAAAGTCTCCTTGAGTGGTGTTGATTATGCTGCACCATGGATGATCACTTCTTGGTTCTACTTCCCATGCCTTTGATTTTCTACTGTTGTTCTCCCTATTTCCCTGGTCTAGAAGTGAAGGCTAATGCCTATGTAACCTAGAATTGCACCATCCACATACAATAGGGCTGGTGGTATCAGCGGAAGGAGGGAAAGCCCCAGCATTTGTGGAAGTACACAAATCTTTAGCAGACACAAAACAACTTAAGGGCAGCTCAAAAGAATCTGAGCATTGCACAATGTTTTTAAAAGTGAAGGCGTCCATAGGAATGCTGCACATGGTCGTTATTACATTTTGTCATAGCAGATTCCAGGCTGGAAATATGACTTCCAGAAATCACATACAGTCCTTGATTTGTCATTAAGCCATAGCATCTCTTCTGCAAATGTAGAATCCCCAATCACTGAGCAGAGCAGTGACTCCAGAGAGTCCAGTGCATAGGGGTTTTTGAACTGGGCCTGGAATGAATCAGATCACACAGCACTAACCTAACATAGCATATAAATACAAGCCATCAGGCTGCCCGGGGTTCATATCTCCTAGGTCCCATTAAAGTTTATTGCTTAGTACATTCCAGATTAAAACAACAGTGACAATTCTAGTATCTTGAAGGATTTGGAGATAGCAAAACTATTTCTCATCTTTCGTGCCTTTTTTCAGACTAAAACATTATTCTGAAACCCATTTCTCCATCTCTTTTCACTGTGGATGCCTATATTTCTCTCCAGCAGTTTTCAGAAACTTTTCACTTTCTCAATCTTGATTTCTAGCCATCAAAAACACAACTGGCCGGGGGATGGAATAGTGATAGAGAGCATCTTCATCTCTTTCCTTCCTGCTGGGAAAACACAACCATGACCTCAACCGCTTTCAGTCAATCATAGTCTTAGATAGTTCCAAAAGCCATGATGCAAACAGTGATTGGCTCTACCAGTTACTTTCTAGATGCAAAATCCAAGAGGGCCTTTTCCTCCTTTTTTTTAAAAGCAGCTATATAATAAAGGGCAACACAAAGGCCTTCCTAGTAACTTAAATGTGACATAATGCAGCAAATAATTACAGCGACCTTTAGTTCACCCATATTTAAACAAAGGTTAAGCTACCCTTTAGCGAAGCAACTATTTCCTCTGGTCCAATCATAACAGACACCTGCAGGGAGAAACCAGGATCTATTGACAAACCAAACTGAAAACTGTTAAAATACATTTCCTAGCATAGGGAAATACACAAATTCTGGTGCAGCTCAGCATAAACAGTTGAAAACATTTGACAACTATTGTTATTACATTTGCTTTGCAATGTTCATCATATTTCTTTTCAAGATCTCCCCACCCCCCGCCAAGACCTACTGCTTGGCGTTCCTGGCAGCAGGAGGATGAGAAGGAGAAGGTGAAGACAGAGAAGAAGGAAGAGGAGATATAATTCATTCCCTGCTAAAGCTTGTAAGCAATTTACATTTTTATTTGGTAGTCTAGAACAAATGCATGATTCTTTAAGTAACCGGGACTCAGATAGTTAGACTTGAAAAATAAACTTACAAGAAGGTTCACATTGTTGCCCAGGAAATGGCCGATAGATTTTATTTAGTTTCTCATGCTCCAAGATCTAGCAGTTGACCAGATAAGGGCCAGGTGTGCCTTGCACATTTAATTTGTTTAGTCTGCAGCTAATTTAAACAGCCCTTTGATCTCTAAGCCTGGGACTGGCTTTTACCATCAAATCCTTGGATTGACTGTAGCAGCCCACTCCCCACAATTTAATGTCATGGTCTATCATAGAATGGAGTAAATTAAAGTCCACCTATGCTATTGTTCCACAATTGACTACTTTCTAGTAATGTCCAGTTTCTACACTGTTGCAAAGCTTGTGCACATCAACCATATTCTGTTCAGATTCTGTTTCTGAGTCAAGCTTTGGTGGTAAACTAGTTAAATTCAAGTCATGTCAAGATTGATTTAAAATAAGATTTGTCCAATCCCTCAGTTTTTTGGCAGAATGGAATGAAACTAGCAAGGATGGCAGACCTTTAAAATATATTAACTGTCCCAAACTTCAACTGGATCATTACAACATTTCTATGCAATACATTTTTAAGATATGCCTCCTGCATCTTTCTAAAACAGAGTTAGCATGGGGAAGGGGCAGCATACCAGCCTCCAACAAGTTTGGCAAAAAGCCTAAGTTTGGCTGAACCAATGCAGAAAGTCTTTTTTCCAGGTAAAAATAAAAAGGTTTTAAAAAGGTTTTAAAAAACAGGTGCTTACTTTTCTAAGTGCAAGGGCTTGATGTGAACTGAAAAATTATCACTGATTTCCCTTTGTGGAATGGTATGCTCTGCCTCCTCTAATCACAGGGCTTTCTGGGGTGCCAGGAAAGAGGCATAACTGATGCCTCTTTCCTGGCACCTCTGCAAAAGATGGCATCTTTGACACACACACACACACCAGGAAAGGTCGCTGGCTTTGATGGATCTCCAGACAGGAAAAAAATATTGGCAAAATTTGGTATTTTCTGGGCAGGACTCCAAAGAATGCCTCTCAATGTGCCTTGATGGAATGGTGTAGCCTTAATGCTCCTGATCAACAGGTTTGCGATATGCCAAGATGAGAGTAGCAGGTGAGCAAGCTTGGCCCTTTCTGAGAAAGCCACCTAATCAACTCTAGGACTTGGTTGTATCAGAGAGTTATTTAGCAGAAGCAGCAGAAGATGGTGGTCCACTGTGATGCAATGCCACAGAGAAAGAGGCTGGCAGAGAAAAGTGTCACAAACTCACCCCACTAACAATTCTGAAGGATATATCTCATTCCTAGGTCATTGTAAAGGCAGCTTGAATTGGTCTTTAGCTTTTCCACATTTAAAGTAGTTTTCCTTCTTCTGCCAACATAAGTCTTGTTATATGAATAATCTACAATTCCTCACTGATGTTGGTGGTGACATCTGCCCAGCTCTTACTGGCAGCTTGGGGCTGCTATGGAAATGCCCCCTGCCATTCACTGGATGCTGCTATTCATGACTATTTTAGTTTTGGCTGCCAGAGAGACTGGACACGTGGTTCCTGCAGATGCCTATGCCCTCATAACGCCTGACCTTTTGTTACACACAGGTTTAGAGCACTTTTGAAAGCGCATAAGACCTCTGTTTAAAAAAAGAGCAACTCCTGTGCTGTGCAGAAGATTGAGTTAAACCAGGACGGGTAGCCAGGTTCTGCCAGGTTCTGCCAGCTGTATGTTGCTGGTTATGGCCCAGATAAATTCACTGCAATTCTCTGCTGCTTCTGCCAACAAAAGTTTTATATACATTTAATTTCCTACCTATCCCTACACCATTTTGTGGCTAATATGAACTATTTCTGGGTGCTGCTGGGCATGGTCACTTATTACCAGAACTGTCATTCCCTTGCAGGACTTTTCAGCTTGGTATATATGGAAGTTGGGATTAAATTGGTAAGAGTTCTGTCTGTTTTCCCTTTTAACCAGAGTGATAAATCACAAGTACACTGGAGGAGCTTGGGCCGAAGTGGGAGGGAGATCATCAGGTGCTCATCACAACTTCTCCAGAAGAGTGGTAGACCCATGCTTAAAAGTAGCATGATAGAGACAGATACCCTACCTTTCCATTCATATCCTTAAGCCATCCTTTTAAAGGACTTTTAAAGGAATTGGGGCTTGGTTAAAGAAAAAAGCTAAAAAAAGAAGTCAACAAAGAAATGAAGAGCTGTGTGGCAGACAGAAATCAGTATATCAAACTTCTGCTAGTATGAAAATGAAGAGATGAACAAAGCTTCACCCTTTGATTTCAGTTTGCCATACGACTGCTAAATTTTTATGTTCCTGTTTTGTTTGAAGGTTTCAATCAACATTTGAAAGACTTGCTACAGGTAGCATTTGTAATATTTATTCAATCACGGATGATGCGTCCTGCAATAGCTGAGCCTGAATGCTATTTAGTCATTATCCTTGAGGTAATGACTAATACAGCTATCAACTGGTAATCAATAATTCCAATCAAATCAGCAGATGCCATTGTACACTGGTTTTTACATGTACTAATCATGGGTCTGTGTCTCTATCTGGGATGCTATAAAAACTAGTCAATGAATTTACACCCTGTTACTTATTCATGAGCGAGCTGTGCCCCTGAATTTTAACAGGCTACGCCTTAAACTATTAGCTGTATATCTGCTTTATGTGATGTTCCTACATAAGCTGGCAGTCCATCAATTCAGTGTCCATACATTTCTCTGAAAGCTATATTATAATTAGAGCTTAGGTTAATACTATTCAGTAACCATAAAACAGACATAAAATAATTATAACTCATTTAGTGAAATTAGAAAAAAAGCAATTATTAGACTCCCATTGTGAAACTTTGCTGTGAGGGACAGATAATCTATCTGCAAGATGTACTTTAAGAACATCATTTTGGAAGAAATAAAATGAGATGAAATACGGTTTTGTTTGTGTTTTAAGGAAAGCTTGCACTAATAAATATAAGTGTGGAATTTGCAAAGAATGGTTGTTCCGCAGAAAGAACAGAGACTACAGATTTATAACATGTCTTTTTACTATTACTTCACAAAGTAATATGAGACTGAGTGTCTTCCAAACTTTTTACAGGAGGTCTTCTTCAGAAATTCAAGCATTGCATGTTCCCTTTTTGTTCCATAATACCTTCTGATGAAGACTTATTATTCTATCTGTAGACAATTCTGACCTTCTTTTCAAGACTTCCGTATGTTTCACTACCTTCAAGGATGTCCTACTAACATTCAATTCAACTTCATATTTGCAGCTAGGTGATAACAATCACGGAGCATGAAACTATTGTGTTAATTGTAATTTGCAATCCCATTCTGTGATGTTATGAAGAATAAATAATTTAACAGGTACTACAGCATCAGGCATGGCTGGCCCAATTCCATCACCTTAATCTGGAAGAAAAGGAACATTGAACTTCTACACACTCTCTTTGCATGCAGAACGAAAAAGAGGACACTTATGAGATAGAAAGTACCAACCTCATCACCCTCTGGAATACAAGGCCTCGACTTCTTCCTTGTTCTGGAAGCTATTTCTAATCTTATTCCCTATACTGAAAACATAAGGCTTGGTGATGAGACTGAAGGATGGAGAAAGACAATAGGTTAGGTTTTGT
The DNA here is from genome assembly GCF_035149785.1 of Candoia aspera. NCBI lineage: Eukaryota > Metazoa > Chordata > Lepidosauria > Squamata > Candoiidae > Candoia > Candoia aspera. Next base: position 205,894,693 of record NC_086153.1, on the reverse strand, counting down.
GAGTTCAAAAACTTTGTGGTCATTATGTTGTTTGGTAATATCCTAGTCATGATCACAAAATGATAGTGTACATGCAAATGCCAATATTTAGTGTTCTGACATTGCAAAAGGTTACACTTCCATTTTAAGTTTTTAAAGATTTTTTTTAATATCTTTTTTTCAGAAAAAATCAAACATAAGTGGAAAAAATGGATAGCAGTATTATGTTGTTCTTGGTAACATGACTGGCTAAATATGAGGAGGACCTGAGATGGTGTGAGGTATCCTTTAGTTAGCTCTTCTAGAGGATGGGGTCCTCTTCAACAAAGACCATTTTGACTGGGGAGAATTTTCTTCCAAACATATGGGTACATCTTTTCTTCTTTCTAGGGCTTTCCCAGCTTCCTTTGTCTTTCTTCTCCAGCCACTCTTGCTTTTAAATTTCTTCTCCCTTCTCCCCAAATGTAGCGTAGAGGTCAGGTTTGATACTGGGAGACCCAGGTTGAAATCCCACTCAGCCCCGGAAGCCTATTAGGTGACTTAATTCTAGTTATTGTCTCTTAGCCTGACTACCTCACCAGTTGTTGTGTGAGGAGAAAATAGGAAGTGGGGGGAAACGTGCATACTGCCTTAAGTTCCTGGATGAGGAAAGAGGGGTTAAAAAGGAACAAATAAAAACAATACTTTGCCACTGTGCATATTGCTATTGCATGTCCTCTAACACACACACACACACACATACACACACTAATCCTCTGTTTGGTTCCAGCCTATTCCTGCTAACTGACTTACAGCTCCATCCACCTTCCTCTTTTTCCAAATATATTTATTAACAATATTAATAAAGATATTAATGAAAAGCTTGAATAGCTTTTATTGTTCTGATAACTGAGCTCAGAGGAATTTGCAAATGCCTCAATAGTTGAGAACCTGGCAAGGGTGATACATACACACAGGCACAGCATTGAGGACCTACAATGTCTTCTGGTTGATTGTCCTCATTCCTCTATTGTACTCAGTGGGTCCACAGTTCCTATTTTAGGCCACTCAGAGCCAAGCAAACTTCTGTGAAACTGCAAGCTTCTATTTGTCCCATGCTAGTACTAAAAGGTGCAAGGATAGACATAAATACACACAGCTGAGAGAAACAAGACCCTTACAATGAATAGGGCATACTTCCAAGCAAAGCTGCTTATTTTTACAGCATAACATTTGTTCCAAGAAGTTTCACTTTTTTACCTTCATGTAAATCTTATTCCATGTTGAAAAGAGGTAGAAACAGACTGTGAAAAGGGCATATTTTGATGGGGAATAATGTCTGACTTTCCTATTAATCAGAATGTTAAAGTGACTGGCTACATTTGCTGTTTCCTCTTAAACATAAACAAAAGACAAGTTCAGAGAACTTCTACCTCTGAGAGTTAAGAAAGGCTGAATGAATGACATCCTCCAGAGACGAGTTTTCTGTCACTTAAGCCATTTACATACTTTTCTATTTTTAAAAAATACACATATTTTTCTTCTTAAAATCACCAGGGATCCACATGTGCATTAAAGGTCACCCAGGGCATGTCCAACTCCAGACAGATTCTGCTACAGTCAGATTTTTATGATGACAGCAAAAAATGTTTGGAATGCATCAATGACTTCCATGGCCATTGTTCACTTGTCATCAAATAAACAGAAACAGAATATAAAGTAAAGAGATTCCCATGTTTTCTTCTGATCTGGATTAAATAAATGTTTAATACTGAAAATTGGGAAATTCTGGCTTACGAAATGTAGTAAATATTGATTGGTTGTAAATTATTTCAGTTTGAAATACAGTATGCTCTTTTTCTCAAATTCTAGAACATACCAATTTAAGCACAATTTAAAAATTATTTTTAAATCCACAAAATAAAAGGAATATATCAAAAAATGAAAGAGGAGAAGGAGAGCCTTCTAGTTGCAACAACAAAATCATATTATTTGACAATGATCATTCCCATTTTTTAAAAACACTAACAATGTCTTCTGAGCAAATTAAAACAAAAGCAAAATCCTCAAGTTAGGGCAGCTGACCCTCAGTTACTTGGTCAGGTCAGAGAATTACATGATGTACTTCTTGAAATGCCAAACCATAGGCCTAAAATCCTGCAAAAGGATAGATTATTAGTTTTATTAATTTCCCCACTTCTGTTGACTTTGGAAGATTGTTGTTATTAATGTTACATTCTTCCTAGGATTCAATATCCTGTAATTTTAATGGTAGATGAGAAAATTAAAATAAACATGTCAAATTTAAACATATTTATTCCATGGGAATCTCTCAGATGTATCTGTGATACTGAGATTTGCAAAGCTGAGGAGTTTATTTTAATTATTTTATTTCCTTCAGCTCTCTGAAGTTTGTTGCAGCTGCAAGGAAACTGTATGCCAATGGCAATTCATATTTTACCTGTGGTGGTACCAGTATCTTCAGAATTCAATACTTGCTAGGCCATTTCAACTCAAGTTAAACATAGGAGTCTGAATGATGGGCACTCGTCTTCTCCAGTCACTGCTGGCCTGCCCCTAAACCAGTGCTGGTTTCAGAACTTAAAGAGGGGCCATTACTTGACTGATCAAAAGTGGGGGGCAATGTCCCCTCCCTGTCTCCTGGCATTTCATGCCATTTATGCTGGACATGTGGAATATCAAGCTACAATTCTCTTATACTATAAATTAAAAATAAATTAGAATGTCAAAAATACCATAATACTTAGCAAATGTTTTCTTTTACAGAACATTAAATTCCATAAAACATTGTTCAGTGTGGATCTCTGATTGTTGGTTGTTTTCACCAGAGAACCATGCTATGAAGGAACAGAAGCTGGTATGATGGCAGTTCAATCCACACTTTCAATACAGCAATTTATGTTGCTGTCAATGGCAATTTCTCAAGACCTCTTGGTTGCATTGTTATGGAGTTATATTCTGTGAGCTATATAATAACTACTTTATGAAGATTTTATAAGCACCTTTAATACATTTTAAACCTCTGTTCACTGAGGTGCCAAGGCAAACATGTTATAGTGTTACCATTTAATACAAAACATTCATCAACCAAGATCAGAGAGAGAGAGAGAGAGACAGGACAGTTTGCATTGAGTAATTATGCATATTTACAATTCATTTTAATCACCTTGACCATTCAATTACAGCATATTTATTTGGTGCTTGCCACATATTTACAAAGGAGTTACACAGTGAAACTGAAAAGCAGGAACATATTAGCCAACTAATGAGTAAATCTCCAGAGAGGGAAATTGAGAATAAATATCAAGGTCAATGTCTCCAAACCGACAGACAGACAGACAGACAGACAGATAGATAGATAGATAAGAGGGGGGGAGGATTTCACTAGAATTTAGAATTCCCTGAAACTTGATGGCATCTTCCACCCCTTTATAGTCAATTATTCAACTCCAACATTTCACTAAATCAATTAATTATGTTTTGCACAAAGCAAGGCTTATGTTAATATCACATGCATTAATCAGACTAGGGAGACTGTAAGAATTGACTTTAAATTTACTCACATTTTTCCTATATTTTGCTTAGACAATTTAGCCCAATCTGTATTATGGCTTACCTTTTGGCTTTTAACACTTATGGAATCTCTTTTATTGGATTCCTGATGATGCCTACTGATGTTTTATGCATAATGATGCTCAAATATAATTGAGCTGTAAGCTTCAGTTTAATTATGGAGCTTCATGATACCTTCAGCACTTTTTCTTCTCTGATTACTGTAACTGTTTTGCTATAACCCCTCTAAAATCTTTCATCTATTAAAACATGAGTAGATAAGCCATTTTAAGAAGAAACTCTAATTAGGTTATTGCAATTATCTTAATGTATCTTCAGCATTTTAAGAAAAACCTTTATGGACTGTACCTTGTGGAATATGAAAAAAGTAAAAACAGGCACATTTAATAGACTGAGTCATGAGCTTGCACAAAGCTAGAAACCACAGAAATTATACTGGGGAAGTACTACCAAACCAACATATGCAATCATTAGCACACTTTTAAAATACTTGCTGTTTCCCAACATGTGGTGAAAATTTCCTTCTATATAATAAAAGTACAGAAGCAACCTGGCTTATTCCATCTGTTTCATCCTGACTTCAGTTACTCAGCAGCATGCTAAACTTAAAAGTGAATATCTCTAAAGATAGCAATTCAAGCATAGCTGCTCATGTGATGTAGTAATTAATATGTTAGCCTAGGACTGGGGTAGCTCTGACTCAAGTCCACCCTCGGGCCATGGAATCTCACTGGATGATTGGGGCATTCAGTTTCTCTTCACCCATCATACACCATAGAATTGTTGTGCTGATAAAATGAAGGAAGATCCTCACGGAAGCTGCTATGGGGCCTACAGGGGAAAAAAAAACAGGATTTAAATTTAACAAATGAAATTAATGTGGGGAAAAGATGGGAAATGTAGCTGTTGCTGCTGACAAGATTTAAGATTTAAAAACAAGGACGATCTGCAGGTGAGGGAAAAAAAGAGAGATGAAAGAGAGCTTGAATTGAGAGAGAGGTGCCGTTCTTATCAGAAAAGATGAGGACTGAGTATAGCTAGCAAAGTAAAAATGTTTTCAGGTCTTACCTTCAGAGTGGAGCATAGGAATGGGAGACCAGAATTTGCTTCTATATTCCCCAGTAAGGGTTTGAGTGAAAGAAAGGAGCATATCATTACATGTTTGAATGTTGAAAGAGGCTCAAAGCATCAATGAGTTGGAAGACATCTTAGAGGTACAGCTGAGAGTTAAGTTCCTCCTGATAACTAGCCTGAATCTCCTGGCTTTAAATTTTAACCCACTGATTCCAGTCCTGCCCTTTGGGACAATAAAGAAAATGTTATGATTAGATTAAACATACCCTGATCCTTTAGCTGGTCCTCATACAGCTTAATTTCCAGACTCTTTAGTGTCACCAAAAGAGTCCCTCTTTTGGGGGAGATGTGCGGTAGCAAAATTTGAATTGAATAATAAATCATGATAGCCCTTCTCTGAATTTTCTCCAATATGTCACTCTCCTTTTTTTAACCTTTTAGAACTGGACACAAATAGGGTCTGGCCAGGGAAGAGTAAAGTGCAACAATCACTTCCCACAGTCTTCCTATTAATGTACCTCAAGATGGCATTTGCCTTCTTAGCAACTATATCACATTGCTGGCTCATTGTTTAATCTGTGTTTAATAAAGACACCCAGATCTCTTTAACAAGTACTATAGCCAAGGTAGATCTCCGCTAACCTATAGTGGTGCCTTACATTTTTCCTATCCAGACATAGAGGTTTACATTTCTTCTTAGGAAATTCCATTCTGTACAATTCAGTCTATTCTTCAAACCTGTCTAGATCTTTTAAAAAACTCTCTCTTTCATCTAAAGCAGCTTTTATCGACCTTTTTACTTTGGAGAAACCCTTGAAATAATTTTCAGGTCTCAGGGAACTCCTGGATAGCAATCACAAAAAATACAAAAATTTCACAATACAATTCACTTATATCCTACACAATCCACATACTACAACATTTACAATAACAGCAAAGTGGCAGGCTGGCACTTTGGGACATGTAACAATTCCCACCACTGTGAGTGCTAGCATTATGCAACATTCAAAACACTGTTTTTGTTTTTTTTTTCAATAACAAACTCTCACAGAACCCAAGGGTTCCAGAGAAGCCAAGCTGAGAGAGGCTGATCTAAAGTATTAATCACCCCTCCCAGCTTTGTGACATCTACAAACTTTATAAGTGTCTTCCCAACTCCTTCATCCAAGACACTGATAAAAATGGTGAGCAGCAGAGGACAATGCTCTCTGGCACTTTATTTGATACTGTCCTCCAAGCTTAAGTGGAGCCATTAATGAGCACTCTTTAGGTGTATCATTCAATCAACTGTGAGTCCATCTAACAGAATTATCATCTGATTCATATTTTAATGTTTGATGAAGGAGAAATTCATGAGTCCCTATGTCAAAGGCTTTGCTGAGATTCATGAACACTATGTCTACGGCATTTTTCTGATTTACTAAACTAGTAACTCTATCAAAGGAGATGAACTTATTCTGGCACAATTTGTTTGCAGTGTGAGGTTTCAGCTGGCTTCTGACTCAGAAAATGAAACTCTTTCCAAGTCAGAAGGGGAAACAGAAACTTACCAGGCGGAAACCAGGAAAGTAAAAACCAGAAGTGACTCAGCAGCACAGGAGAAGTTACAGACGCAGATTGGCCAGTCTTCAGAGGAGGATTTGAATCCTCCAATCAGCATGCAGGAAAGGTGTTCAGAAAAGTGTGCAAAGGAGAAGGCAGCCCAATTGGCTGCAGAAGGGAATAGGCACACAAGGGATTGGCATAAAAGGCAGATGCACAAAGAGCAAGCTGCTGGAGACAACCGATCCTTCAAGCTTGCAGCCCCAGCAGAAAAGTCCCTACCTGCATTGGAAACCTCATCTGTAGCTGGGGGAGAATCAGAGCCAGCATTTCCTATTGTTGAGGACCTACCTGCTGTGCAAGCTGCCATAGAGGATCTTTTGCTTTCTTGACATGTATCCCTAAACTGCAGCTCTTCCAAAGACATTTCTGTCATTATCTTGATCCCAGACATCTAGCTTATTTGTTGTTTTCTCTGTGACCTTTACCAGGCGTGGTCACATTTTTTTCTAGGCCACATCACATCCCCAAACTATGTGAGTTTCTGCTTGCTAATAATTGTCTCAAGGGAACAGTCAAGCTTTATGTAGTACAAAACTGACTGAGTGGCTCTTCTTGTAATCTGTGATACCCTTACTAACTATCTCTACCTCCATCATTTGAAGGCTTCAATTTAGTCTTTCTCACTACCTCAACAGCCTGCCATGGTTTGGAAGGATGGCAAAAGCAGCAGGAGGGAGTAGAAGCTGAAGGAAAGGGAATGAATTCTCCCTGTAAAGCTGTCAACTCTTCCCCCACAGATCAGATATTGCAATTCCCCATCTGTGGATGGGGGGGGGCATCTTTATGGGGAACATGCCTATGGATCTGATGCTGCATCTGATCTGATCTGCAAAAGGAGGGGTTGCCCAGTAAAACAGGACAGCATTATTTGCTTTTCTAGACCCAATTTGCTGGCATTCTTGGGTGAGATCTCTTACCATATCCTTTATTGCTTAACACTGGAAATCTGTGTTCAGATGTGTATCCTTCTTTGTGCCCAAGGCTTTCGTCCATTGCTTTTCTTTGACTATCATGATAATTTGTTCTAAAAGCCACTTGGATCTTTTCCTCTTTGAATTTTTGTCCCCCCCACCTTCTATTTCAGTTGTCACATGGCCCCCTGTCTCTTCTGATAGCTCCTCAGGTTTGTATAATTAAAAAGTATTAAATCTGCTCCTTACACGGACCTTATTTTCTGCTTATATATCCTCCAGGCCAAAGCTTGATGACATGTCTATTCTCTTTAACCTATATATTTGACACTGATAATTCATATCTGCTTCACAGTCTGCACTTGGTGGGTGGGTGTAGGCTGATTTGATTGCACTTCAATGCAATTGAAGGTGGATGAATCAGAGGAATGGCTTACCCTTTTCAATATTTACACCAATGATCAGCCGCTTCCTGCAGGCACTAGCAATTATATATATACTGATGATTGAGCAATGGCTGTACAGGAAAAAAAACATCTGAGGAGGTAGAACAACGCCTAACTGAAGCCCTGGAAGAGCTGGATCGATACTATTGTGATAACCAGTTAAGCCCAAACCCAGCAAAAACTCAGGTATGTGCCTTCCGTCTTCACAATAAGCAGGCTGCTAGGAAGCTGCAAATTACATGGAAAGGAGTGTTACTGGAACATAGTTACAACCCTAAATACTTAGGGGTTACTTTAGACAGGGCCCTAACATATAAACAGCACTGTATCAATACTAAATTGAAGGTCAGTGGAAGAAACAACATTCTCAGGAAATTAATGAGCTCTACTTGGGGTGCCAAACCAAGGGACCCAAAAACAACGTCATTAGCCCTTTGCTACTCGGCAGGCAAATACACCTGCCCAATTTGCTATATCAACACATGCTGGGAAAGTAGCTTTGAATGAAACTAGCAGAAGTATTACCAGATGTCTAAAATCTACCTCTCTAGATAAGATCTATCACCTAGCCGGCATTGCCCCACCTGCTGTCTGTAGAGAAGCATCAGCATATAGGTAAAGGTAAAGGTTTCCCTTGACGTAAAGTCCAGTCATGTCCGACTCTAGGGGGCGGTGCTCATCTCCGTTTCTAAGCTGTTAGAGCTGGCGTTGTCCGTAGACACTTCCGGGTCATGTGGCCAGCATGACGACACGGAACGCCATTACCTTCCCGCCAAAGCGGTACCTATTGATCTACTCACATTTGCATGTTTTCAAACTGCTAGGTGAGCAGGAGCTGGGACTAGCAGCGGGAGCTCACCCCACTACGCAGTTTCGAACCGCCGACCTTCCGATCGACAGCTCAGTGGTTTAACCCGCAGTGCCACCGCGTCCCTTGCAGCATATAGAGAGAGGCTTAAATCGTCAATATCCAGACAACACCCTCTCTATGGCCTACAACTCAGAGATTAAAATCCAGGAAAAGTTTCGTTAGGTCGACAAAAGTTTTTGATGAATTTAAAAGTAGAGTGGACCTATGGAAAGCTACCAAGAACCAACACTGGATGGAACCAGCAGAGGAGCTGGCACCTGGGTTTGGGAAGTACAGAAATCGCTGAACAGACTGAGCACGGGCATAACAAGATCCAGAGATATTCTGAACAAATGGGGCTATCCGGTGGCCTCTGCCCTTTGTGAATGTGGAGACATGCAGACAACAACACATATGTACACTTGTCCTCTGTGCCCTGATCAATGCACATTTGAGGACCTCATGACAGCATGACAGAACGCAATTAATGTTGCCAGTTTCTGGGCAAGATCTGTTTAACTTTTATATATTTTAACTTTTATATCTTATATTTTAAATTCTACGTTTTACACTATGCCTATTTTAATTGTGATGCTTCTGACATGAATAAATAAATAAAATTGCACTTTACTATCTTCTATTTCCTTTTACATAGTAGATGTTGTCTTCATGCATACAGTCTGAGCTTATGTAGCTTGATGCAGGTGTGGACAATAAACAAAGATTTTTCTTTGCAAAACTATTAACTTATCTCATGTATTACTGTATTATGTTTATCCAGTTCAAATTTTGTAATTCCAGGTTCCTCTATTTTAATAATTCTTGCATTCCAATCACTTGATCGCAGTATTACATCCTCTCTTAAAGTTGCATTTAGCACATCTTGCAATTTGCCACAGACTTCAATGTCTTTTACAATGGCATACACTTGTACAGCATTGATGTTAATTCCACTATTTCTAATAAATGGAACCCTGTCATTTGTTAGATTACAGCTGAGCACGGTCTGACATTGTCATGTTTGTATGCCCTTACCACTTCATTCCCTTACATGTTCTCATGCTTTGAATAGTACATCACATAGTCATCTCATTTAAAGTAGCCCATTCCAGTCCACCTACGTTCATTTTTCCCTAAAATATCTGAGTAGACTTCATTTCTGCTTCAACAATTTCAAGGCTTCCATTGTTCATGCTTCTGATGTTCCATGTTCCAATTGTGTATGCCTTCTAAAACAAGGAACTCCTTTTCAGTGTTGGCACTATCAGTGACCAGACTTCATTCTGGTCACATAACCACTGCCAAAATTGCTGCTACTCTCTCTGCCGATAGGTGAACTCTGTATATGCTCCGTTAATGTGAATCTCTCTCAAAATCCACTGTTTCCCTACATTCCTTTGAACTCAGTCTTTGTTTTTTCCTCATTGAACAGAATGCATTCAATTGTCTAAAGATGCAGCACTTCTTGTTTAATCACTTTGTATGTCATTAGCCTCAAATATTATTTGTGCTGCATTTCCCATAAGTTGCCAGCAGTTTAGTGTTTGATTATCCTGTGCACCATTAGTCTCATATATTATTTAACATTGATTTTGTTGATTGGGTAATAATTATAGTTTCATTTCTGGGCTTCCGGAATGCATGAGCCTGTTTATAACCCATAGCATTAAGGTCATGATGAAACTGGCACTATGGGAGGATTTGGTTTGTAAAATCATTATTAAGGTATGAAGCTTTCCAAATGTCATTAAAAATAATGTTGGAGGTATCAAGCAATATGTATTTAAAATACTGTATGGCTTTTTGTTTATCAAACTTTTTTGTTTTGAGATAGAATATATGGAATTTGCAGCCAAAATAGATCTACTGGTGAGGAAAATCTTGGCAAATTTCAGGCAGATAAATGAAGTTATTTCTAGGCGAAGGAAAAGAGTAGCAGTAAGCAATAATGATGCCACTTTTTGACTATGATGGAGCTGATGGACAAGATTGAGAGAGGGAGTGTAGTCAGTGTAGTCACTGAGTTTTCCTTCACAGTAAGTCATTGTCATGTTTCCCATAAAAGAAAGCATGCATGCACACAATTCTGAAAGTATCATCATACAACTGCTATGAAGCAGAGAGGTAAAAAACAAAAGTACAGGAAATGATCAAACTAAAGATCCCCTGAGAAAGACCTTTGGTCCTTCCCAAGATGCTGGGAGCAAAGTGACCAATGCTTATCTATGAGTCCAATCTGCTCTAGAGGCAAGCATTGCCCACTTCCAGAGTATGTATACATGCACTTATTTTTTGCATTTTATTGCATTTTGTGATATCAAAAACAAATTTTGGTGGTTTGCACAAATTAAAACTGCACAAAAACATTCACAGTACAGATGAAATCAATTAAATAACATCATATGCACCAATGCCGCCTTAAAGACAGTTGGAAACACCCCCTCCCTCAAGGATGTATTAACCATCACCTGGATCCAACCGCATGTCACCTCCTGAGCTGCTTTCACCATCCAGGAGGGACATGGGTCTAGATGACAAGTGGTGGCATTTACCATCCAGAGGATCCTGTCCACTTCCTTGGGTCCAACAGGATCAAACTGTTCCCAGATAACTTGGTAAGTACACTCCCTTAGTATCTCCATGGACCATGGCTCATGCTTGGAGTCTAACATAGAGCGGATCTGAGCAATTTTATCCTGCAGGTGCAGGTGATAGGGAGCGAGAGATCCAACCCTCAACCCCTCCATTGTGGGGTGCTGCAGGGTTTGGTTCTCTGTCCTCTCCTATTCAACATCTACATGAAACTGCTGGGTGAGATCATCCGTCACCATGGGATGAGGTATCATCAATATGCCGATGATAATTGTATATCTCCATCCCGGGTGAAGTAAGTGATGCCATGACTGCTCTCTCTCGGTGCATGGAGGCTGTAGGGGTCTGGATGGGGAACAACAGGCTTCAGCTGAACCTTGGTAAGATGGAGTGGCTGTGGGTTAAGAGCTGTTCTGTATCCAGGACTTTGTCATCTTTGGGCCTGGATGGGGTTGCACTGCCCCAGACAGACCCAGTGCATAACTTGGGGGTCCTCTTGGACTCACGGCTCCTGCTCGAAGAGCAGGTGGCAGCCGTAGCCAGAAGGACCTTTGCGCAGCTTCTTGTTGTGCACCAGTTACGCCACTTCTTGGATTGGGAAGCCCTTTGGACAGTCACTCATGCCCTTGTTATCTCCCATATTGACTACTGCTATGAACTGTACATGGGGGTACCCTTGAAGAGTATCCAAAAGCTTCAGATGGTCCAGAATGCAGCTGCATGGGCTATTTCTGGTGCCCCTACAAGGGCACATATAACACCTTTGCTGCATGAGCTGCATTGGGTGCCAGTTTGCTTCCGGGTCCAATTTGAGGTGAAAGTTATTGTTGAGAAGTCACAATTAAAGATAGACATTTTGGGTGTCTGTGAACTGAAATGGACTGGAATGGGCCACTTCACATCAGATGACCACCAGATCTACTACTGTGGACAAGAGGACCACAGAAGAAATGGAGTAGCCTTCATAATTAATAGTACAGTGGCTAAAGCAGAGCTTGGATACAATCCAAAAAACAATAGAATGATCTCAATTCAAATTCAGGGCAAGCCATTTAACATCACAGTGATCCAAATACTGTATACGCCCCAACCACAGATGCTGAAGAAGATGAAATAGATCAGTTCCGTGAGGAACTGCAGCACCTACTGGACAACACGCATAAAAGAGATGTTATTTTCATCACGGGAGACTGGAATGCTAAGGTGGGCAGTCAGATGACACCAGGAATTACAGGTAAGCATGGCCTGGGAGAACAAAACGAAGCAGGACATAGGCTGATAGAATTCTGCCAAGACAACTCACTCTGCATAACAAACACTCTCTTCCAACAACCTAAGAGATGGCTTTATACATGGACTTCCCCAGATGGGCAACACCGAAATCAGATTGACTACATCCTTTGCAGCCAAAGGTGGCGGACATCTATACAGCAGGAAAAACAAGACCTGGAACTGACTGTAGTTCAGATCATGAACTTCTTATTGCACAATTTAGGATCAGACTAAAGAGATTAGGGAAGACCCACAGATCAGCTAGATATGAGCTCACTAATATTCCTAATGAATATGCAACGAAGGTGAAGAACAGATTTAAGGGACTAGATTTAGTAGATAGGGTCCCAGAAGAACTATGGACAGAAGTTGCAACATTGTTCAGGAGGCGGCAACAAAATACATCCCAAAGAAAAAGAAAACCAAGAAGGCAAAATGGTTGTCTGCTGAGACACTAGAAGTAGCCCAACAAAGAAGGAAAGAAAAAGGCAACAGTGATAGGGGGAGATATGTCCAATTAAATACAAAATTCCAGGAGTTAGCCAGAAGAGATAAGGAATTATATTTAAACAAGCAATGTGCAGAAGTGGAAGAAGACAACAGAATAGGAAGGACAAGAGACCTCTTCCAGAAAATTAGAAACATCGGAGGTAAATTCCAGGCAAAAATGGGCATGATCAAAAGCAAAGATGGCAAGGACCTAACAGAAGAAGAAGAGATCAAGAAAAGGTGGCAAGAATATACGGAAGATCTGTATAGGAAGGATAATAATATAGGGGATAGCTTTGATGGTGTGGTCACTGAGTTAGAGCCAGACATCCTGAAGAGTGAGGTTGAATGGGCCTTAAGAAGCATTGCTAATAACAAGGCAGCAGGAGATGATGGTATCCCAGCTGAACTGTTTAAAATCTTGCAAGATGATACTGTGAAGGTAATGCATGCCATATGCCAGCAAATTTGGAAAACACAAGAATCAGATTGGAAAAAATCAACTTATATCCCCATACCAAAAAAGGGAAACACTAACGAATGTTCAAACTATCGAACAGTGGCACTTATTTCACATGCCAGTAAGTTAATGCTCAAGATCCTGCAAGGTAGACTTCAGCAGTTCATGGAGCGAGAATTGTCAGAAATACAAGTTGGGTTTAGAAAAGGCAGAGGAACTAGGGACCAAATTGCCAAGATTTGAAAGTGCAAAAGCTGGATTGCAGCTAAACCTCAAAAAAAAAAAAAAAAACAAGAATATGGCAGCCAGCTTGATTGATAACTGGCAAATAGAGGGAGAAAATGTAGAGGCAGTGACAGACAGTGCCTCTTTGTATTTCTAGGTGCAAAGATACTGCAGACACTGACTGCAGCCAGGAAATCAGAAGATGTTTAATCCTTGGGAGGAGAGTAATGACAAATCTTGATAAAATAGTTAAGAGCAGACATCACACTGACAACAAAGTTCCGCATAGTTAAAGCAATGGTGTTCCCCGTAGTAACATATGGCTGTGAGAGCTGGACCATAAGGAAGGCTGAGAGAAGGAAGATAGATGTTTTGAACTGTGGTGTTGGAGGAAAATCCTGAGAGTGCCTTGGACTGCAAGAAGATCAAACCAGTCCATCCTCCAGGAAATAAAGCCAGGCTGCTCACTTGAGGGAATGATATTAAAGGCAAAACTGAAATACTTTGGCCACATAATGAGAAGACAGGACACCCTGGAGAAGATGCTGATGCTAGGGAGAGCGGAGGGCAAAAGGAAGAGGGGCCGACCAAGGGCAAGGTGGATGGATGATATTCTAGAGGTGATGGATTTGACCTTGGGAGAGCTGGGGGTGGCGACGACTGACAGGAAGCTCTGGCGTGGGCTGATCCATGAGGTCACGAAGAGTCAGAAACAACTGAATGAATAAACAACACCCAAATCAAGTTGTTGGTTTTCACCTTTAAAGCCCTACATGGCATGGGACCAGCTACCTGAAGGACCGCCTCTCCGCCACTACATCAACCCATCCCACATAATCATGCAGAGAGGGCATGCTGCAGGCCCTGCCAGTAAGAGAATTCTGTCTGGCAGGGTCCAGGAAGCAGGCCTTCTCTGCAGTAGCTCCCGCCCTCTGGAACATCCTGCTCCCAGAGGTGAGGTTGGCCCCATTGCTCCTGGCCTTCCAGAGGAATTTGAAGACCTGGCTCTGCCACCTGGCCTGGGACGGGGAGGAGAATAGTCATGCTTGGGGTTGGCTAGTGCCTTGAAGTACCTCTTCCACACAAAAACTGAATGAGATCACAGCCATCTGGACTTTATTTTATTTATATTTATTAGGGATGTGTAATTTTTATAGTGTATTTTTATATATTTGTATGTGGGTTTTTTTGTGATTATTCTGTTGTAAACTGCCCAAAGTCCCTCTGGTGGGAGGAGATGGGTGGTGACAAATTTGATAAATAAATAAAATTAAAATATCATTAAAAAGTCATCTGTTGATAAGTTAAATGGATGATCCAATCTAAACTAGGACACTCTACAAAACTAGTTTTTCAGCATTTTCCGAAGGCAATTAGGGTTGGGGCCAATCTGATTTCCACTGGCAGGTTATTCCAGAGGGCCAGTGCTGCTACTGATAAGCTCAGCTCCCTTTACTTACCAGAATTGGGGAACTATAAGCAGTTTCTGCTGGGATGGCCTTATACATCTGACCAATTCTAATTGGAGTAAATGATCCAACCATAGTAGAGTTATATTATTGATTATTGATTACATGCTGTCAAGTCACTGTCAACTCCTAGCGACCACATAGATAGATTTTCTCCATGACAATCTGTCTCTAACCTGCTCTTTTATGTCTTCCAACAATGCACCCATTGCCACTGTAACTGAGTCCATCCACCTTGCTCTTGGCCATGCTCTTCTCTTTCCTTCTACTTCTCCCACCATTAAAGCCTTCTCCAGAGAGCTAGGTAATAATGTGTCTGAAATAGGCTAATATGAGCCTGGTCATTTGTGCCTCACGAATCCTTGCAAAGAAGGATTATTCTTGCCCATGAAAGCATTGGGAAATAACTTCTGGTTGACCAGATATATGTAATATCCTATAAATCATATATAGTCTGGAAGCAGCCAACCAAAATACAACCACACCATAGAAAATGGGCAAACTTCCTTTCACTCAGGCAGGAGAATCTGTAATGGCTTCAAAGGCAAGCATGAATACAGGCAAAGGAGTTCATTGACCACTTTTACATGCTGGCAGCAATGAAACCTCCCCCCCACACACACACACACAAGGAAAAGGGGAGGGGTGTAATTCCTGATCATTCAAGTCCCAAGCAGAGGGAGGGAGGGGAGAGATAGATTTGCAGGTTTCCCCCAGCTCCTCCCTTGAAGCATTGAAGACAAAGGAATTAGAACTGCCAAGAGATCACCTGAGAAAGGACCAATGAAAGGGAACATCTGGAAGATGGAAAAAGCAAGTTTGCTGGAAAGTTGTAAGCCAAATGGAGACTGGAAACAACTGCATGGGCTTGATGACCCCATTTCCAGGAACAGAGCTAAAAAATGCTTCAATGGAAGGAATGGCAGTAGGAGTGAAGCAGACACATGTGTTCAAAAGGGTCAGAGCTTTCATCACAATGTTTTGTCTGCCAATATGCTGATTGGGTTACCTACCCATCCACCAAAGATATTCTAGCAGAAAATAAGGCCTATTTAGGTGGGGAGAAGGCAAAGACTCCAGGGGAGAGAGCTGATTTGCTTGGAGCATATGGTAAGAGCAGAGTTAAGTATCTCTGTCCTGAAGATACAGGAGCTTCCAAACTGTGATCCATAAATCTCTAAGCTTCTACAGTGCTTCTAAAGCTTTGCTTGAGATCACAATCAATAGGAATCAGAGATTGTTGGTATTTGTTTTGTTTCTGTCTGGAGTAAGA
The DNA here is from genome assembly GCF_035149785.1 of Candoia aspera. Classification (NCBI taxonomy): domain Eukaryota; kingdom Metazoa; phylum Chordata; class Lepidosauria; order Squamata; family Candoiidae; genus Candoia; species Candoia aspera. Next base: position 205,878,475 of record NC_086153.1, on the reverse strand, counting down.
CTCACCATGGTAACAAATCATTTAGGCAGGGTGAGAAGGTCAGACTTAATTGTCCTCAGGTAGGGGTGTGAAAAGGATGACTAAATAAGAAAAAGCTTCTTGCTTGCCTAGGGGGACTTGCCTGGACTTGCTACCAGAAGGTTTCAGTTTCTGTTTTGTAGCCTCTCGTTCCAGCAGCTCGTTCCTCTCTGCACGTGTGCATGTGCATGAGCTTGTAAATATGTTTATGTAAGAAGCTTTTGTGCCTATCCAGGGCTCTGGATATGGAAACTGTTTATGTTTTATGCTTTCTTTAAATACACTTATTTTTATATAAATGCCTGGTGTGTATTTTTCTGATCTCTCAGGCCAAACGCTTTCCAGCACTCCACAACAGAGATTAGTTAGAACTCGGTATCTGCAGAAGTGACCTGGGGGTGGAAATCCCCCCTCTTGGAGGTAAAGTAAAAATTTAGGCCAGGATCTGCACTCATTTCACTTAGTTTTAAGATATGCTGGTCTGGTAAGGTTGCTGTCAGACTCCAAATCAAATGATTGATGCATCGTCTGATCATGTTCGTCTGCCATGATGAGTCAATGCATGTCAAGAACCAGTTGGGAGGGGGAACACCAAGGAGTGTGAAACTGTTCTGTTTGGGCTAAGGGAGAACGTCAAGGTCATACCATCAGAGACATCTGAGCTTGGCATGCCTGGCCATTGGAATTAGGTGGGAAGAGAAGTAAGGGGGGAGTGGGGTGTCTTTGAATTAAGTAGTTTAGGTGGGAATCTTCAATCACAGCTTTTCTCTTGAACTGTACACATTCTCAATAAACCTGAATTCTGCATTTTCAATAGTGCATGAGTCAGGTCATTATTGGGATCCAAAGTGTCAGCTCTTACAGTTGCTGATATTTTGAATGTGTCTGCCAATTTTTCCAGAAATATGCATCTGATTTTTGTATTAGAAGTTTATTGTCTTTTTGCATTCTTCTATGTTTTGTTCTACCTTGAAGTTTTTTATACCACAGATAGAGGTTCCCATAGCATTCTAAAAGTGAATGATGTTGGAGACATTGTTTGTATTTTTATTAGTGCTAAAGGCTTTATTCCATTGTAATTGTTTGAGCCTAATTTAACCTTTCCTTATTCTTTTTTAAAATAAAACTGCTTTTCAAATCGCAGGGTTGCTGTTATCTTTTCAAAAGGAGACAAGACTGCTGTTCTCTGGTCTGAAAGCTTTTGATGCATGTGAGTTCAGCAACTTCTCATTCAATTCTGCTGTTAAAGTTTCTATTTTTCAAAACAGCTACTCTGAGATCTGTAATAGTGTCCTGGAAGGTTAAAATGCTCTGATACTCCTTTGTCCTGTTCTACATAGGACAACATGCCACACTTTGCACAAAAGAATTAATGGACACAACTTTGACATCAGGACTCAAAACAAGGACAAAGGGATATCAGAGCATTTTAACTAACAAAACTATCTGAGAAGGTTTCAATAGACATAATGGGTTTTTAAGTATGATTGTTAATTGGGAAAATACTTGTAAATTAACTGCATAACCACCCTGACTTTCCCCTCCCTTTCCCCCGCCTACTCAAATTTTAATTGTTTGTTAGTTAAGCTATAATGTGCATCTGACCAAGTGAACAATAGCTCACAAAAGTTTATACTTTTAATAAAATGTGTTGGTCTGTTATCAAGAGTCCTGATTTTCACTAAACCATATACTAACCATATACTAAGATCAAATCAGAGATTTGCATTTCTTACAATAAACATTGGATTGCATCCCCTTGGCATTTCCATATCAACATTTAGCAAATGATACCCTTATAGGAGTTTTAGGAATCCCATTTTATGAGTCCAAAATGAGAAGACAATTGTTTTCTCCCCAAACACATGCTAAGGTAATAGGAAAGTGTGCTATCACATCAGCTAGGAGCACATCTGAAATAGATTGTGTGCTACAGTTGAATCAAGGAAGGAACCTATGGCAAAGACCAGGTGACTTGCACAGCAGTCAATTTTGCCAAGAAGGCTTTCAGCTGCCTTCGCCATCCCTCCTGAAAGGTCTTCCTTGGGACGGACTTTGGAGACAATTGATGGGTAGATCTCTGCTTTGTTTTCAGTACATGCTGATCCACTGGACTCCATTACCATTCACCCATAGTTGCTCCTTTTCTTTTGAATCAACTTCATGTTTGAGAATAAACTGTTTTGGTGTTGCAATGTGCCAGTTTATTTTACAGAGCTGGTCTCTGTGAAAGCCCATTCAGCTCTAAGGAAGAACATTGGGGGGCGGGGGTTGCTGTTGCATGTAGCTGTCAGTTTCCCATGTCTATACAGAGGCACACAAATAGCCCCATCAGTTTTGTTCGGCTTTAGTTTGAGCCCTTAACTTCGTTCACTGCACATCAAAAACCCCCAACCCCCCATTTCATATATTTGAAGTAACTAAGAGAAGAGGATGGACATTACTGTGGCTTCATTCTTCTGCCATTTTCACAGGTATCTATTGGACTTATGCAGCGCATAATTATTTCTTGAACCATTTATCCTTTCCCTGGTTTAACAACTGGAGGTTAAGACACAGAAAAAAGAGATGATAAACTAAATCTGAGCAACATTGCAGGTGTTGTAGCTGCTGCAAAACCTTTTCTCGTATATCAAGAAAATACGCAGAGAAACTTCCATTGGGTTTCCAGTTCCTATCTTCAGAGTAAATAGGAGTAAATTAGCCCTCTTAGTCAGCGATTATATCTGAATTTAAACTGGAGAAGAACTGTGATAAGAACTTGCAGGATATTCAATTCAACCTAAATATAGATCTCTAAATTCCTTTCCGGATTGGATCATCTGCCCTAAAGCTCTCTCTCTAATATTGTCTCACATATATGTGCAAAATAACCCTGAATAAGACATAAATATTTAATAAGACAAGTAGCAGTGCATAGGATCACAATCTTATCCATTTTAATTAATTGCATATTACAAAAAGAACAATATAATTTTCATCTCTTTTATTCAGTAGCAAATTATGTGTGTGTGTGTTCAAGAATAAAAATACATTCTGCTTTGGATGATGGTGAAATTATTCAGGTTTTGCGCATATGTAATGTGGGTGTTTTCAAACAGTTACATCTTGGCTATGTATAATCAATCCTGCAATAATATGATTTAGAGCAGTAATCCCTATTTTTTTTCCCCTTTTTGTGGACTACTATATTATTATCAGATATATTTTTTTGTAGATTAACACATTAATTGGGTCCTGAGATGCAGTGCCTGTAAACCGTATGGTACATGGTACATTTTCGGCAAAGGATCGTTACCTTGTTGTGGTGCTGGAGCTTGAGCACCTCAATGATGCCATGAGCTAAACTGTGAAGGGCCACCCAAGACAGGAAGGTCATGACAGAGAGGTCAGACTAAATGCGATCCCTGGGGAAGGTAATGGCAACCCACCCCAGTATTCTTGCCGTGAAAACTAAATGGATCAGTACAAACAGAGATATGTCGGTATACCATCGGAAGATGAGTCCCCCAGGTCGGAAGATGGTCAAAATGCTACTGGGGAGGAACAGAGGAGGAGTTCAACTAGCCCCAGACGTGATGACGCAGCTAGCTCAAAGCCGAAAGGAGGGCTAGCGGCCGACGCTGCTGGTGGTGAACGGCGAATCCGATGTTCTAAGGATCAACACACCATTGGAACCTGGAATGTAAGATCTATGAGCCAGGGCAAATTGGATGTGGTTACTGGTGAGATGTCAAGATTAAAGATAGACATTTTGGGCATCAGTGAACTGAAATGGAATGGACTGGGCCACGTCACATCAAATGACCACCAGATCTACTACTGTGGACAAGAGGACCAGAGAAGAAATGGAGTAGCCTTCATAATTAATAGTACAGTGACTAAAGCAGAGCTTGGATACAATCCAAAAAACAATAGAATGATCTCAATTCAAATTCAGGGCAAGCCATCTAGCATCACGGTGATCCAAATATACGCCCCAACCACAGATGCTGAAGAAGCTGAAGGAGAGCAGTTCTATGAGGATCTGCAGCACCTACTGGACAACACTCCTAAAAGAGATGTTATTTTCATCACGGGAGACTGGAATGCTAAGGTGGGCAGTCAGATGACACCTGGAATTACAGGTAAGCATGGCCTGGGAGAACAAAACAAAGCAGGACATAGGCTGATGGAACTTTGCCAAGACAACTCACTCTGCATAACAAACACTCTCTTCCAACAACCTAAGAGACAGCTTTATACAGGGACTTCCCCAGATGGACAACACCGAAATCAGATTGACTACATCCTTTGCAGCCAAAGGTGGCGGACATCTATACAGTCGGTAAAAAGAAGACCTGCAGCTGACTGTAGTTCAGATCACGAACTTCTTATTGCACAATTTAGGATCAGACTAAAGAGATTAGGGAAGACCCACAGATCAGCTAGATATGAGCTCACTAATATTCCTAAGGAATATGCAGTGGAAGTGAAGAATCGATTTAAGGGACTGGACTTAGTAGATAGGGTCCCAGAAGAACTATGGACAGAAGTTTGCAACATTGTTCAGGAGGCAGCAACAAAATACATCCCAAAGAAAGAGAAAATCAAGAAGGCAAAATGGCTGTCTGCTGAGACACTAGAAGTAGCCCAAGAAAGAAGGAAAGCAAAAGGCAACAGTGATAGGGGGAGATATGCCCAATTAAATGCAGAATTCCAGAGGTTAGCCAGAAGAGACAAGGAATTATTTTTAAACAAGCAATGCGCAGAAGTGGAAGAAGACAATAGAATAGGAAGGACAAGAGACCTCTTCCAGAGAATTAGAAACACCAGAGGTAAATTCCAGGCAAAAATGGGTATGATCAAAAACAAAGATGGCAAGGACCTAACAGAAGAAGAAGAGATCAAGAAAAGGTGGCAAGAATATACAGAAGACTTGTATAGGAAGGATAACAATATCGGGGATAGCTTTGACGATGTGGTAAGTGAGCTACAGCCAGACATCCTGAAGAGTGAGGTTGAATGGGCCTTAAGAAGCATTGCTAATATCAAGGCAGCAGGAGACAATGGCATCCCAGCTGAACTGTTCAAAATCTTGCGAGATGATGGTGTCAAGGTAATGCATGCTATATGCCAGCAAATTTGGAAAACACAAGAATGGCCATCAGACTGGAAAAAATCAACTTATATCCCCATACCAAAAAAGAGGAACACTAAAGAATGTTCAAACTATCGAACAGTGGCACTCATTTCACATGCCAGTAAGGTAATGCTCAAGATCCTGCAAGGTAGACTTCAACAATTCATGGAGCAAGAATTGCCAGATGTACAAGCTGGGTTTAGAAAAGGCAGAGGAACTAGGGACCAAATTGCCAATATCCACTGGATAATGGAAAAAGCCAGGGAGTTTCAGAAAAACATCTATTTCTGTTTCATTGACTATTCTAAAGCCTTTGGCTGTGTGGACCATAACAAATTGTGGCAAGTTCTTAGCGCTATGGGGATACCAAGTCATCTTGTCTTCCTCCTGAAGAATCTGTATAACGACCAAGTAGCAACAGTAAGAACAGACCACGGAACAACAGACTGGTTTAAGATTGGGAAAGGAGTACGGCAGGGCTGTATACTCTCACCCTGCCTATTCAACTTGTATGCAGAACACATCATGCGACATGCTGGGCTTGAGGAATCCAAGGCTGGAGTTAAAATCGCTGGAAGAAACATTAACAATCTCAGATATGCAGATGATACCACTTTGATGGCTGAAAGCGAAGAGGAACTGAGGAGCCTTATGATGAAGGTGAAAGAAGAAAGTGCAAAAGCTGGCTTGCAGCTAAACCTCAAAAAAACCAAGATTATGGCAACCAGCTTGATTGATAACTGGCAAATAGAGGGAGAAAATGTAGAAGCAGTGAAAGACTTTGTATTCCTAGGTGCAAAGATTACTGCAGATGCTGACTGCAGTCAGGAAATCAGAAGACGCTTAATCCTTGGTTGGATTAAGCAATGACAAATCTCGATAAAATCGTTAGGACCAGAGACATCACATTGACAACAAAGGTCTGCATAGTTAAAGCAATGGTATTCCCTGTAGTAACATATGACTGCAAGAGCTGGACCATAAGGAAGGCTGAGAGAAGAAAGATAGGTGCTTTTGAATTGTGGTGTTGGAGGAAAATTCTGAGAGTGCCTTGGACTGCAAGAAGATCCAACCAGTCCATCCTCCAGGAAATAAAGCCAGACTGCTCACTTGAGGGAATGATATTACAGGCAAAACTGAAATACTTTGGCCACATAATGAGAAGACAGGACACCCTGGAGAAGATGCTGATGCTAGGGAGAGTGGAGGGCAAAAGCAAGAGGGGCCGACCAAGGGCAAGGTGGATGGATGATATTCTAGAGGTGACGGACTCGTCCCTGGGGGAGCTGGGGGTGTTGACGACCGACAGGAAGCTCTGGCGTGGGCTGGTCCATGAAGTCACGAAGAGTCGGAAGTGACTAAACGAATAAACAACAAACGTGGTACATATAACCAAACCCAGATGGTGCTTTTTTTTAAAAAAGATTTTTTAAGTTTAAACAAAATGCTCAAAATCTCATGAGGTTGTTAAATCTCACAAGATTATTGAGGCTATACTGTTATTTCTACCTCTACCTCCACCTCAATTAATTTTTGCCCATGACTGGAATGAACATCAGCAGCCTCAAAAAGCACCAGTGGCCCATACATATGGAACAATTCATTTAGGATATTGACTGAACTTTTATTTATTAAAATCTGTAGCCCTCATTCTCAATACATTTGGCTTCACTGATATTTTTTTTTTAAAATGTGGTTTTTATTAAGAAATTTAATTGCAATAGTAAAAACTAATACAAACTAAACATAGAGAAAGGAAATAAAATGGAAGGTATAAAAAGTGCAGCAAAAAGGAAAAAGTAAGAAGAAAAAGAAAAAAAAAGAATATAGTAAAGAAAAAGAAAAATATATAAAAAAGTGACTTCCAATTTTCATCACAAGTATAAACAAACTTAATACTCTTCACTCCCTGTAAGGTTAAACAGATATCTCTTCATTCCACATCCCATCCCTTATCTATAAGCAATCTAAAAACCATCAACTTTTCGATCCTGATGTCAGCAAAATGTCCATAATGGGTTACCAGAACATTAAAAAAAAAATCATATTTTAATCTTGATCAAATAAACCCCACTGTATATCCCTTCCTTTGACTTCTAACAGTCTTAATCTTTAATTCAATAAAATATTGTCATAGGATTTGATTCCTCTTCAATTCTTCTTTATCCTATCACACAGATTTCTTCAAGGCTTTAATCAGCCTCTTTTGTAGATCCAATAAAAAAACATTTTCCAGGTCATTCTCTTGGTTTAACATTTGTATTTCCCTTTTAATTTTTAAAACTTCAGCCAGTTTCTTTTTTATATCCAGTAAAGCATCCTTTTCCAAATCATTCTCTTGGCCTGTAATTTGCAGTTCCACATTCTGCACTTTCTCTATCTTGTTCAGATAAAACTTGTTCCACATCTGTCATTCATTCACTAACATCTTTTAGACATAGTCTATCCATAGAAGCAGACATCATTACTGACAGTGTTGATATTGTAATTACTAACTTCTGGCTCCATTCTTCGAAGGTCTCCTTTAATATTTCCGAAGTTATGTTTTGTGTCATTTTGTAAGTCCCAGGATTAACTGACATCTGGCTTGTATTTTGTTTTCTTCAACTTAAAATCTTTACTCTCCTCTAGTGTTCAGTTTCTAGAATTATCACTTATCTTTCATTTTGACTAGCAATAACCAGGATAGCCAAATAATTCTGTTTCCCATGAGAAGTTGTTCATTTTTTATAGCTAATTCCAAAATCTTATAATAAAAGTCAATATCCCAAATATATCTTGTCCCTTAATCCATTTATAACTTTCTTAGATCAAAATGTTATTTAGCTTTTTGCTGTTCATTTCAAATTCAAGTTCTTAAGCTTGAAATTACTTTTTCTTTTGTTCAGGGTTGAAGATAAACTCACCCAATAAAGACCTTTCAAACCTGTCATTCCAAAGGTCTCTTATAGCTTTAAGATAGTTAATAGGAAATTTCCAAAAGTGATTAGAAAGTGAGATTCACGAATCCAGTGTCCTTTAAAAGGCTCTGCTGTGGTTCAGAGCAAAATGGCTGATCCTATCGTCTTCTGGCACTCAAACTTGGGGAAAACCACTGTCCTGCAGTCTCCTTGTAAGGAGCAGCCATCTGAAGCACATGTGGGTGATCTCCCATCCACTCCTTATCCGGAGAGGTTCCAAGGTACTGGTCTACTCACCAGTTCCTTGGTCTTTGCCACAGTTGTTGGCTCCACTTTTACAGAGCCACCTTCAGTTTGCCATACCTTCCCTGGAAGTCCAGCTTCATAGATAATTTTGTGGCTAAGCTATTGATTGATTGCTCTGGTAGCTGACTGTTACTCTGAGGCCTTAAGGCACTGTAAAAACATGTTCCTCTAATTTTATTATCACAGTCATTATGGAGTATTGGTTCTGTACCCAATGAATAAAGGTAAAGAGAAATGTTTATTCAGCAATGAAAACTGGACTTGTCCTGCAAGAGCAGATAGTAGGATTAGAATGGTTATAGTACTTACAGATGTGCATAGCAATATCAATTTCCCTTTGATTTAATGTATGCTTTTACCTCATATGGTTATATTTTACATTTTTTGCATATAAGAGAGTTGAATAAAAAGTAATGCCTCCAGTGCTTAAATGGAGGCATTAAATGACAGTACTGATGTATTAGAAACTCTGATGTGTTCTTGAGCATCTGTTCTTTCATTTCAGCTGATGGAAATTTGCTGTGATAAAAGATTGTGTGTACTGTGCAATGCTAGGCCAAAAATGTAAAGATGGTGAACCGGTAAGAGCTGATTTCTGTAATCAAGAATGAAGTGGACAACCTATGACAGCAACCAATGAGTTTTGTATAAGAAAGGTTGATGAACTGATCAAGGACATTTGATTGTTTGACTCAAAAGGAAATTGCTGTCAAGCCTGGCATTTCACAGGAAGGTGTGAGTCACATTATTGATATTTTTCAACATTAGAAGGTTTGTGTAAAATGTGTTCCTCACATGCTGAACAGCAGTGATGAAGGCTTCAAGAGATTAAATTTGCCAGCAATTGTTTTCACACTACAAGAATGATGGTGAGGCATTTCTTCACCACATATTCTGCAAGGCGAACTTTGGTTTCCTGTATGTGTCTATTAAGATATAATGGTGAAGGACCTTTATTTGTAAGGTAGATTGGGCTGAGGGAGGGAGTAGCCCAAAGTTACCCAGTAAGTTCTGTGGTTGAGGGGAAATAAGCCTGGGTCCCCAGTCAAATTCGGCACCTTAAGTTAAATGCTGCATCGTTTCATCTGACTAGAAAACTTAGAGAAGGCATACACAAAAGTAATGATTTTGCTCCTGAGAATTAAGTAGAATCAGAATGTTCAAATTATCTCTTTGGATCTGGGTAAATTAGCAACCTATTCGGCAGATACAAAAGACAAAAGATAGGTTGGAAAGTTAGAAAAAAAAATGGCCCAGAAATGGCATACTGCACACAAATAAGTGAATATATTGCAGAGTGAATTGAGGAAAGGCATTCATTATAATGGCTTTGTTGTACTTGTAGAGAAACAAGCAAGGGTTGCTAAAGAAGAAAAACCACTTGCAGCAACTACTGACTGGGGGTGGGCAGAGCCACACGGAGTTAATCGTAGTAAAAGGAACTGCACCCCAGCCATGAAATTGTAGTGCTGGCTTGGCCTGGCTATACTTGTCTGACTGCTAAGGTGCACCTGCCAATCACCAGTACCTGAATAAAACTCACTCCATCATTTTTCTTCCATGATGTCCCAAACTTTGGAGATACAGATATTTGTGGTAGCCCAAATCTAAACAAAAAGTGTTTTGGCTTGACATCACTTTGCCTCAGCGTACCAGAAGATCTGTCCCAACTACACACTTCATCTCCAGATGTGGGGTTCACATCCCTCTGTTTTAATCTATTTTGGATGGAGGGAAATGTGTTGTAACATACTAGAACAGTTGTATCAACTGCATCAAATTTATTCTTAGCTCATTGTGAGAAGAGAAAGGTATATTTTAATCCAAATTTGATACAATGCTGAATTCTTCTAAATTCAATGGCATTACATTTACTCATTCACCCTTTTCTGCCGATACTAGCCTTCCAATATCTGTAACATGCTCACCCAGTAGGCTACTAATTCTGTAGTTAGGTTTTCATGTTTCTATCCATTTCTCAGTTTGAATTATCAGGTGGTAAACAGAGTAAAGCTATCTGGCAGGTGATGTTTTCTTTTAAAAGAATAAATCCCTTGTACAGAAATAGAAATTGCAGTAATCTCACCAAGAAATTGTTAGAGTGCCGTTAGCATTGTCATGCTCAGTACTAATCCAGCTGAGGTCCCAGTTGTTAGAAGTTTCGACTTAACTGCTGGCAAAAGGAAGAAGTGAGATGCAGCCTTTTTCTTGGGTGTGAGATGCAGTCTGGCAAACTCCTTCAGCCCACCTGTTCTCATACATGTGTTCAAGTCTCCTTCTCCTAAATGGTCTGTTTATGATGAAAAGTGATACATTATCATCTGTTTGTTTGCAGAATGCAGTATAATGGACCTTGATAGGAATACTCATTATGTGGAAGAACATAGATTTGCTAGTTTAACAGGATCTTAAAATGCAGCCTATTAAAAAGATGTGCTGGAGATAGTGAAAGCTCCAAAAACAAGCAAAATTAATCCCACTCCAAGAACAAGACTGTAGATTTTTCTCTTACCTATACCAGCTGCTTGAAAGCTAATGGGAATAATTTTTTGCATTTTAAAAAAATTAAGGGATCCAGGTTAATTAGTGAAATAGGGCTTTTGGTGTATTTTACTGAACATAAGCCATCCAGCAATTCAGAAATGCCCAGATGTGCTCTGTATAAACAGCATGATATTATATGTGGATAAGTATAGAAGAGTTGCTATGGATGATGCAGAAAACACATATTCAGGCTTACTATATTACAGTGGCAATGCCAAGAACTCAGGCAGCCATGAGACTTACAGGGATAGGTTTAGCAGCCAAGCATAGAGGCTTCTATACTTCAGACTGATGTGCAGCAGAAACACATTGCACTGCATTCCATTGGCATCACTTCTAGTAGCTGCTGTAATACAAAAATCATTGCCTGGCAAACATCTTATCATTGTGTAGCCCTTACACAATGAACCGTCTATCCAGACTTTTTTTTTTTTTTTGCTGCCTTCAAGTCAGTGTTGACTCCTGGTGACTGCCTGGACAAGGCTCTGCAGTTTTCTTGGCATATTTTCAGAAGTGGTTTGCCCTTGCCTGCTTCCTAGGACTGAGAGAGAGTCACTGACCCACAGTCACTCACTGACCTTCTGTCCATACTAGAACTCACAGTCTCCTGGTTTCCAGCATGGTGCCTTAACCTCTACACCAAACTGGCTCTCTATGCAGCAGATCTGTATGGGGTTACAATCCTAGTCAACAACATGAGCATAGCAACTACCTGTTGCCTTTTGTCATCACATCAGTAGCAGTAGCAGTAGCAGTCCTTCTCATTGGACGGTACTATTCTGAAGCTTATACAACTCTACAGTAGGAAGGAATGTATTGTCATTCATATCCTGAGAAATTACTTCAGTCTTTTTTCATCGATGCAGTAACAACAAATCCAGTGTTAATGTGAATGTTAATGGTGGCACACAAGATGGTCTCTTCCTTAAGTTTCAATCTGCATGAAACTTCAGTGGAAATGTTCCTCGGCTATAATCTTCTTTCTGATCTCCTTAAAAAAACAGAGGAATTCTGGCTACTGGGCAATGTACGGCAATATAAAGCACACAGCCACTATCTTGGACTTACCCATGGGTCTTGATGCATCCTGGCACTTGTCACTTGGAAGTGGGGAGTTCTTATAGCTATAAGGAAAAGTTAATGAATGGCCTAGCAATGTCTACCAAAGATATTCATCAAAGGGAAAAATATCCTGCTTATTTTTACTGAAACTCAACCATTTAAAGTCTTTCATAACTACTGAGAAGGAAGTATAAGCTGTTTCATATTCGTGGATGGCAACACCACAAAGGCAAGAGTATTATAATCTAGTCCTTATGAAGGAACATCCAAAGTCAGTTTACTTCATCGAGATTGCTTAGGAAACAAAAGATTGTTCCAAAACAGACATTTTGAGAGCTAGGGGGTGGGGGGATTTTCCCCCACCTTTAGATACTCATCTGTATAACTAAATGGTTTTCTATTTGTAATTATTTATAGTTTGCTGTTTTTATTTATGTTTTTATTTATTTATTTATTCATTCATTCATTTTATTCAGCAGATCTATATAACCATCTACCTCACAGAACATGACTATGGGGATTATACAATCACAGTGAAAATTAAAACAGTATAACAATCATTAAAACACTAAAGTACAAAAAAATAAAAAATAGAAAAAAAACCAAGATTGCAGGAGAATACCAATCAACTTATATAATACAACCACCTCACAGGCTCCCCCAGGATCCCCAAGGTTGCTGGAAAAACAATGTTTTAAGAGCTTTCCGGAAGGCTAACAGGGATGGGGCTAACCTCACCTCAGGGAGAATGGTGTTCCAGAGGGCAGGAGCCACAGCAGAGAAGGCACATCTTCTGGGTCCTGTCAGATGGAACCCCTTAATAGATGGGACCTGCAACATACCCCTTCTGCTGTACCTGATGTAGATGTAACCAGGAAGAGACGGTCCCTGAAATAACCTGTCCCATGCCATGTAGGGCTTTAAAGGTCAAAACCAGCATCTTGAATTGCACCCAGAAGCAGACTGACAGCAATGCAGCTCACAGAGCAGAGGTGTGACATGCACCATCCTGGGGGCACACATTACTGTCCATGCAGCCACACTCTGAACCATCTGAAGCTTCCAGATGCTCTTCAAGGCAGCCCCATGTAGAGCGTGTTCTGGTAACCCACTTTGTAGGTGACCAGGGCATGAGTCCCAGAGGTCCCTTGTTCTTCCTTCCAGACTGATGATGATGCAATGGCATACATTCAAGCCTCCAAAGCACATATTCTGTAAATCATGTGTGGTAGCATTTATTCTTACATCAGTCTAGGTATGAGGATCATTGAGTGAAGCTGAATGGTGTGAAATTCAGGACAGAAAGAAATACTTCTTCACAAAATCATTTCCCTCTCAGGCTGGGGTGACCAATCATTTCTGTGTTTTTACAAATGGATTCAACCTATTTGTGGAGGAAGAGACTATCAACAGCTTCTGATCAAAACAGCCAAATATTACCTCCAATATCAAAGACAGCACTGGGACCAGCTGTGGGGGAACATTAAAGGAAGACTATTGTAGCACATGGCCACTTATGAGCTTGCGAGAGGCATCAGGTTGGCTCCTGTGACAGCAACATCCACTACTAGATTGGCCTCAGTCTGATCCACACTGGGCCTTATTATGTTACAAAGTAGAGATCTACAGATGGCTTACAGGTGGTTCATCCCCAAAAGAGCACTGCCTAATGGATATGGCTTCACTACATTCAGTATTTAGTAGTACATTAATTTATCTTGAGTATGCACTTGAACAATAATTGTGGTCCAATTTTCCACATGAACTAAGACAATTTATTAATTGCTTAGGTTCATTTAAATTAATGCCAGTACATAGCTCTTCTTCACCCATTTTAAAGGTACAAATGACTACATTTTTATTGCTTAAATTGATTAAGACCAAATCATTATGAGCTTGGGAGAAAAAGATATGCATTTCATGTTACCTGCTAGTGAATATAAGTATAAAAAAGGTGATGTGTCCCAATATAGCAGAACCAGTAGAAACTCCTTGAAAGTGATCTTCTTCCAGAAAAGGAAAAAATACGTATTTCTGTGAAAATCTGTTCTTCCCCTGATTATAAAGTTTCCTAATAATTCCCATGGAAGATTAATAAACTTCTTCCAAAACTTATATCTAATTTATGTGGCTTTAAGGGTCATGCTTTAATAACAATGATGAAACATGATTATTACTGCCTAATGCTGAAATTACAATTTTTTTACATTGTAATTTTTTTCCCCGCTATGCACCCCGTGGCACTGGCATCTTTATCACTCCATGTGTTTCTAGTTTTAAAACCTTTACCCCCTACTGTTTGAAAAATACTTCTCATTTTCATCCCCTATGGAGTACAGAAATCCCTAAAGGCAAACCATTAGTGATCTTTCTGCCTGTTCCCAAACACTTATTACGATCACCAGTGTTGCCTTCCACTGCCTCATTGGCTTTTGGTAAAGTATGCAAATGAGATGTTCAAAATACACACTTTTTTTTTGCAACTGTGCAAGTTTCTACTGATTTATAAAATGGGCAGGCTATTAAAGTGACTGAAAATGTCAGCAAGATTTATGCATGGGTGACAAATTGTATTGGAAATGTTCTCTTTCTAACAGCCTTGCTCTAGGTTTTTCTTCCTCTTTGAAACAATTCAAATATTCTGTGCGATAGACCCCTCCTTCCATTTCAAAATGTATTTTGACAGTGCTTTTTTTTTTAAAGAAAAGAAAAGAAAATAAACAAAGCTAGCCCCGAGTCATATCAATACAATATTATCATGTCAATCAGACATTGCTTTTTCTTAAATTTATTGTTTCCAAAAGTTCTATGAAGTTTCTTCACCAACTTCAGTGTCGGTGTTCAGTTCTATGTTTAAGGATCACAGTGATGAGTAATTATATTGCTTCATTATCAAAAGTACAATTCCTGGACATTACATTGGTTGAAAGTGGAGTGTTTATAAATATCCCAAATACCTTAAATTTCATTGTATCATATGAAATGGTTGACTTCCTTATAATTCTTATGATAACACCATAGATTATGCAACACACAAATGCACACATTATTTGCTTTCAAATATTATTTATACTTACGTGTAACCTCATAGCTCAGCTCCACACTTAGTTCATGAGAATTATGGATACATGACTGCTACATAGTAAAGTTCTCTTTTTTTAATAAGAATTTTATTAAGTTTAAGCAAAGATAAAAGCTACAGAAAAACAAAAAACTACAAAGAAAAAAACTAAAAAAAAACTAAAAAAGTGTAGAAACACAAGAGAAAATTTTCAAAATTACAAAAAGAGGTGACTTCTGACTTTTAACAGCAAGGATATACAACAATTTTCCATAATCAATCCCTTACTCTCTATTAAACCAAAATCACATTATTTCTACAAATCATTCCATTGGCACATTATAAAAATCACTAAATATAGTTACTTCCTCCCTTATATTAAAAGAATGTGTATGTGTGTGTGTGTGTGTGTATGTAAATGTATGTATGTATGTATGTATATATCCCCCCAATCAACTCCCCCACCAAAGATAACATTTATTTAATTATTTCCTTCCTACTACTATTCTATACATTCCTGCCTACTATAATAAAGATCATACTATAATAACTAAAAAACATACAAATTGTCTACCATTATACTTAATAACACAACAATTTTAATAATCTTAACCATGTCAAACCCAAACCAGACATTATTTTTTATTATACCTTAATAATCTTAATCCAAATAATTGAAGATAAATGAAATCAGCCAAACCCTAAACAATCCAGATAAATATTCTTAAACCCTTATCCCACTTCAAAATAAACCACAGCATTTACATATCCCCACAATACAAGAGCTTTTTCCTTTAAAACATCGAACAGCCCAACTGCCCCACTCAAAAACTCCGACTACTCTTCAGGAGACCTCCCATACATAATAACCCCTTCTTTTCCATGGCGTTCCATCAGAAAATCAGTTTCACTTGTGGCTTGCAACTCGATCTCTCCCTTTATTTTCTTCAACTCGTCTATCCGATCTTCATCCAGCATTTCAGCAGAAGTCCTGATTTCACTCTTAGAAGAAACATCTGTTGCTGTTAAATTCCTCAGTTTCCTCCACAACATCCCCAACCAGATGACACATTTTAGACCTCATATTTTCCACAATGTCCTGAATGCCTTGAATAAAAACTTGACAGGAATCAGAAAGAATCTGTTTAAAATCTCAGTGAAAGTCAGAGTAAATCTGCTTAAATTCCTCCATGTCTCAATCAGTAGGTTATGGTGCCCCCCAGGAGCTTAACCAGTGAAAGTCAAAGATATGAAACAATTCCAGAATATGTTTACACAAATGAAAGTGAGATATGCAGTCAGTTCTCCAGGGAAAGTAGAAGCAGAAAACTGAAAGTTCAAAGCAGCCAATTCAACATGTAGGAAAATGCTAATATCTTCAAATTTAGTACAAAAATAGTAACAGGAAGACAATCTCAATCCTCTTTAATATTTGGATGGAAAACAAAGTCCAAAACTTAAAAAGATTTTTTTTTTAAATTGATCCCAAAAATAACAATAAGCACCAAGACAGCCCGCTTCTCCTTGCTGTAGAATGCCTCTCTTAGGATACACGTACGTAAAAGAAATATAAATTGGGTGATTTAGAAATGGGGTGGCCGGTCTTAGTGTCCCTTTAAGGCTACAGTACGGCTTCAAAATGATGACATCCCAGCTTCTCAGCTGCTCTTACCAGTCGAGCACGAACACTGTTTGCAATCTTCTGGCTGCAAGCAGCCATCCGGAGGACAGATGGGGGGATTCCAGATGTTTTCCTGTGCTTCAGGAAAAACCTGCCTGAGCCCGAAAAACCTGCCATATTGTCAGTTCTGCCTGCTGAGCCTGCGGGCACAGCTGTACGGTCCTCCTTGTCCCCACCAGAAGTCCAGTTAGTAAAGTTCTTGATTGGTGCATGTACTACTATAATTTCTTTTAATAGTATATATTTTTTTAAAAATCTAGGCCATGCGAGATAGAATCAATAGCCATGATCACATAGAAATAAAAGAGTTCAAAAATGCATCAGGAAGGGACATTTACATCTAACCATGCCAAAGAATAATGTTTGTTTTCTCTTCCAAACAGTAGCTTATCCTATTATCTGCTGGATCCTTTTCTTCAACAATGTTTTCATTCTTGATTTCCTAACATTCTAGAGCACTATTCTTTCACTAAGGCTTCAATCGTATATCATTCATCTGGGAGTGAGTCTCACTGAAATCAAAGGGATTTCCTTTGAAGTATGACAATGCTACATCAAAATCTGCCTGACAATTTCTCACAAGTTTTTCTTCTACTGAAAGAAAAGGTTTTTTTCTTCTGCCTTGTTATCTACGTTGTTGGAGAATTTATTTTGAATATCCCTGTTGAACTGATGTTATTGTTGGTAGTGGTGGAAATGGTTCAGCTGGCACTGTTTTCTGTTACATGTATTTCCATCATTCAGAAAGTTCTCTCTGCCCATCCTTTCAAAACTAAAACAAAGACGGTGGGTGTTCTGTCATGAGAACTTCCCTTGGGAATTACACTGAAATATGGGGTGATACTGGGAGGTTATTATACAATGAAAATTAGGACATTCCCACCCATGTATTTCCACCTTGTTACTAAATAAAAACACCATATTTCACCATGAGGATTTCTTCAAAACTCTGTTTTCCTATGAAGATAGTAGAACAATTCAGTGAGATCTGGTAGGCAAAAATATACAACAGAAATTTTCTGCATGGCTCTAGAGTTAGGTGGAATGTCCCAGTTTTGCCAGGACAGTCCCTGCATTGATTGATTATGTGCTGTCAAGTCATGGCTGACTCTTAGTGACCACACAGATAGATGTTCTCCATGATGATCTTTCCATAACCTGGACCTTCTGGGCTTCCAATGGGGCATCCATCACCACTGTAACTGAGTCCATCCAGCTTGCTGCTGGTCAACTTCTTTTTCTCTTTCCTTCTACCTTTCCCAGTATTAGAACTTTCTCCAGAGAGCTAGGTCTTTGCATAATGTGTCTGAAGTAGGATTGTTTAAGCCTGGTCATTTGGGCCTTGCGTGAGAACTCTGGGTTGCTTTGTTCAATGATTCATTGCTTTGTTTTCTTGTCTGTCCATTATATTCTTAGGGCTCTCCTCCAACACCAAAGTTCAAAAGCATCAATGCTCTTCCTATCCTGCTTCTGGATGTCAAGTATGCCCTCAAAGCCAGAAAAGATTGCAACCAGCTGTCAGCAACAACACAAAGAGCAGTAGGCTAGAATCACAGCACAGGAAGCAACTTTGCCACTCCCTGTTGCCCTTAGGTTTACCATATATGGACTGCAAAACTCTAGGCAGCCATTAGATAGCAGCAAAATTATCTCCTTTATTGCTGCCATCTAGTGGCCCTCTAAGATTTTGCAGCTCATCATTTCTCAAACATCATTGCCCTAATTGTGCCAATGTGAGCAACTGAGGTTATGGATTAACATGAATAAAACCTGTGAGCATTTTTTTTATACATGTATTGACCATTCCAAGTTTTTACTGCTGGTAATCTGGTTATCTCATGTGGAGGACATACATGGCTTTAAGATCATACTAGCTACTCAGCAAGCTGGAAACTTGACAGTGCACGTTTTTCAGCTGGGGAAGGGTAACCAACGCAATGGTTTGGAAACACTTCCATCCCCTCCCCCCATCCCCCAGCTGAATTAACCTAGATAGGAGGGGCAGGAACCACCTAGTCTCAGCTAATGGTTTATTCATAAAGGAAGGATTATTATTGTTATGCTTTAAATGTAAAAGAGCCAAACAGCAGTCCTGTCCATGTGTAAGGGTAACTAATGCTAGTTGACTTTCAGACTCAGTTATCATATTGTGGGAACAATGCTGGGTCCTCAGTGGCTCCACTGTATGCAGTTCTGGTAATACGGGAGTGCTAGAACCACTTGGAAGGAGAAGAAATGTTCCAGAATCAGAATCTGAAGTAAGGCCTGGACTGAGCGAATGATAACGTTTGATCTGAATGACCTCACATAATTTCTACTCTTACGCACTCATGAAAATACTCAGAAGTATTTGGTGCACAACTGATCCATGGAACTCTGGTTCTGTTGTTCTGGATGTCAGGAAAGGATAGCGAAGAGTTGCAATCAGTTATTGTTGCTGCTGTTTCATACTAGATGAAAGTGTTTGTGAATTTTCTACTTAACATGCTTACTTTGATACATATTTACTCTGAAGAGTCTTACTGTGCATCGACTAGGCTCTCTGTGATGCTTATCCAGTCAAATAATGACTCCTTTAGGAAGTGTAGTTAGGAAATTCTTTCGCACAGTCTCGGATTCTCATCCTGTATTCAGTGGCCTGAACCCAAATTAGAAATGTTGTAAAAGTTGTTATATGATCTTCTGGATGAAAAACTTTGGTATGAGAAGCCTAATTCTACCTTTTATATTCAGTCAGTCAATACCCAGTACTGTTATCACTCTGATTTTGCTAATTAGTTCATTAAGTTGCATAATAATTGGTTTACTGCCACCCACCTCTTTATGAAGCTGGAATTGTGGAAATAAAATTGATTTAGGACCTTATTGTGATCTATTGCACTTCCTCTGTCATATATCCTGGTGACTGTCGTATGTTTATTCCCTGCCTTGGTTTTCCCTGATCTGGCTCTACATGTTATGCCAAGGGCCTCTTCTCCCCCTTCCTCCCCGCTTTATTTTTAAATTTAAAATGCAGAGATGTACTGGGGTTTAAATAGGTTGTTTAAAGATGTGGATTTTATACAAAACATATAAGCACTATTATAAAGAAAACATCTGCTTCTCACCTTAGGAGGTAAAAATGAAACTCAGCAAGTGTGAGATGTGTTAAGTGGGCCTTTCCTCCTCTAGCTGCTTCTGTTGAATAGTTGATGGGTCTGACTGCTTGATTCCAAACTGAATAATGCAGAAAACTGCTAAGGTTGACTCTGTTTCACTTGCCACATTTCCAGGATTTTTGGAAGCACAGTTTTGCTCCATCCTATTGCCATGTCAGGTTGTCAATACTTGCTGGGTTTTTAACCGTGTTATGTAAGCTGCCGGTTGTTACCTGAGGCAGCACGGACATTGGCAAACACATAAATTAACAAACAAATGTTATAAGACATTTGGGGCCAAAAATCCCATATAAAAATTTGTGCCTACTTTTGCAAGATCTTCTCTTGATGCAATTTTCTTGAATTTTCTCCCCCTTCCTTCCCCGCCCCCCTCCCCGGCTCTCTCTCACACACACAGCATTGCTTTCCCCTGCACCAGGAAGAAAAACCTGAGGTGAGAAATGGGTTAAAACAGGAAAGATGTACTAATGCAATCAAATGTGTAAACTACCATTCTGTTAACCCTTCGAGGTAGTCCAGACAAGAAGCACAACTATGAGTACTAGCTCTTTATTGTAAGGTTACATTAACAGAATCTTGCAAGACTAAACATATTTCTCCCCTCCTTCCCTTTTACTCTCTGGAAAACTAGGGAGGGTCCCTTCTTAAATGCTTCCCATGTCCCCTCTGCTCCTGTGGACTGAGATACCTTTTACATGCTGGTTTTCCAGTCTGTGGCTCTCCCTCCTGTCTCCCAAGGTCACTATGTGTACTATTACACATTCAACCCAATGCCACTTAAATAAGTAAAAGAGGGGGACTCTGTCTTAAAGTGAATACTCAGATGGTGTCATTTCTTAACATCATCTCTGGATCTAACCCTGTCAGAAGTTCTTTCTTTGCCTACAAATGTGTGTTTCTTTATCTCCCCCTCCTCTTTCTCTGGGCTGAGCCAGTGTTTATATTACTACTCTCACATTCCTTCTTCAAGGTTATCTCCATACTTCTCTACACCATGTTTGCACAATACAAATGATCCAACCATTCCTTCATCAGTGAAAAGACATCTGCTGGTAGCATACAACAGAAGATGTCTGGGTCTGCCATGTGTTTCCATTTTTTAAAGTCATCCCATGCATGGCAAAAGATGCTGGAAAGCTGTCATTCCCTCTTCCTGTCTTTGCATTAAACTTTCTTCCTAGAAGTCAATTAGTCAATCTGTCTTGGTGTCATGGAAATCAATGCTACCCCTGAGAGATTTGCAGGGGCTTACTCTCATTACTTTTCTCAACATTTCATAGGGCCACCAGGCAGGGGATAGAAACTACAAAGAAAGCAGAGATAGGAGTTCCTAGAGAGTCCCCATTGTTGCAAAGTCTTTTTAGGACACATCTTGGAAATGTGTAGAGCACACAATACAAAGGAGGATTAGTTGATCAGAGTGGATAATTTAGCCTATAGCAAGTCCCAGTACGGGATAACTCAGTCCCTTTCAAGTTAATTAATTGGGTGGTTTGTGTGAGTTAGAAATTTCACACAACTTTCCACTCTCCCCATGACTCAGTTAAGCATATTGTGAGAATAGGGAACCCTCTGATCAAAACTCTCATGGTACTTTTCAGGAAGTAATCACTATAAAATGATACACTAATGGATGTAAGATTTAATATGCGTGTGGATGAAGCTATAAAACAATTGAAATCCATATATGAATGAAATAGTGAATGAAAAATAAATAAATGCCCAAGGATGGACCCATGTAAGTTTCTCTCTCCCTCCCTCCCCCCCTCCCCCCCATCCTTCTGGCTCGATTGTTCCTGGCTTAGGAACTACTTGAAGAAATGCAATTTGTGAACTAGTGTTGATCCACCACTAGATGGATACACTATGCTGTGATTTCTATGCTGCAGAAGTGTTTATTGAGAGTCAAAAACAGATTACTCTGTCTGAGGAATAAAAGGTTGTTCTAAAAACATTACCATCCCACACCCTGGGAAGTGGGAACATCTAAGTAATGAAAGCAGTGGGTACACTTAGTAACATCTGGCACAGGAGAAGAGACCTTAAGTTTTGCTGACTTTTTTTGCTCTCAGAGTCAAATGGAATTTCTTTTTCACTAGGCTGTTGCACAAGAATGCTTTTCCTTTGTGGCTATGGAGTGACAGATTAAAAACAACAATGTGAAAAGCTTTAAAAGTAGAAGTCCAAGCTTTGAACAATTATTTCTCAAGATTAAATCCTAGAAAAGTTAGAATTTACCAGAAATGCCATATCATAATAAACAGGAAATGATTGCATAAAACTACTTTGAAAACCATTCCATACTTATGAGTTTCACATCACTGACTGTAGGGTAAAAAAAAAAGGAAGCTTGAAGAAAACTTATAAAGTTGATATTATTTATATGACCTCTGCAATAATGGTCTTGAATGGCCAATCTTGGTAAATCAATGGAGGTTACATTAAAACAACATGCCACTATTTCCTATTATTTATGTAAAGTAGAAGCTTCAGACAATGTTTAGACAATGGTTATAATCATATTTACTGCTGGAAATATAATTCAAATTGGGAACATTAACTCATATTGTTTGGTCTTACTCTACTGATGGTTGCATTTTGGACTGATATCAACAGGATTCTTCACATGATCCTGGATAGACTGCTGCTTCTTAAAGGTGCCTATATTCTTTTTGACTATATCTGCAAAATGTAGAATCTATGAAGACATCAAGAATAGTTGGCTTTTCAGACATGGGGCTTAGCTAAAAGAAATAGAAGAAGGGGTTGCCCTGCAATGGATTGTTCAAATGGGCTTGTCATTATTTCATTTTAAAAAATATTTTTTAAGAGATTTAAACTAAATTTGAGAAATAGTGTTAAAACCTTTGGAATTGTTTTATATAATTGATAGTTGATATAATTTCCAATCATTTTGTTTCCTCCTTCATCCTTTATCCGCTTAGGTGAAGTCAGTGAGGCTTATTTCTAAGAAGACATTAGATATTAGATTACAGTGAGTATTTCAATACGTCTATTGTCTTCTTCATATAATTCCTCTTGGAGTTCCCCTTTGCATGCTGGTAGTACCAATGTTTATGGAAAGTACTGGCTTCAAGAAAGGCTGTTGAACAAGGTGTTAGCCACATGTACTTCCTCTTTCTCATGTGATTTTGGAGTGTTTTCACTTCATAAATTCTCCTTTCCCCCTCAGTTTTGCAAAGCAGATTAAGCCCAGTAATTAAAAAACAACAATGCATAAATTAATTTCCTTATATTAGTAAGACCAGCAGAAGAGTTGTTAGAATTATCATACTCACCCAAAAGAAGGGAATCCTCCAAAGAAAGGAAAGTTAAACAGAGTAGTTGTTTGAAATACTCACAGAACCTTATCAGCTAGGCATGCCATTTCCAGTTGAGTTGGATTTTTAAAAAATGTATTTATGTGATACATTGTATATGTGTGAGCCTACATGCATATGCACGCTGGCCAGAAGCCACATTCCAAAATGGGCAAATCTATGATAAAAATTAAATTACTACTTCCTGCTATTAAATTTTTTTGTTGTTCAGTCGTTAAGTCATGTCTGACTCTTCATGAACCCATGGACCATAGCACTCCAGGCCTTCCTGTCCAATTCACCCATCTGGGAGTTGGTCCATGGCTCTTAAAATTGCTGTGATTGAGAAACACTGCTCCAATGTCTAGAGTATCTCCATTTACTAAGAGGCTCTCCACTGGAGATACTCTCCCTTTAAATGTAGAGGGCAAGAAGGAAAAAACAAGAGGAAGGAGGTTCCTGCTCAGCCTTCTTGCAGGAGGGGTCTCCATTTTCCACAGCAATGTCTCTAGTATTTCATTCTTGGGAAATGTAAGATGAGCTTCCGAAAGTAATTTATTTATTTTATTTATTTATTTATCATATTTTTATGACCGCCTATCTACCCCACATGGGGCACCCTGGGTGGTTCACAATAACAACAATTTAAAATTCAGTAAAATCTTAAATCATAAATAATACCAATTACTTGGATGGGAGGGCCATTGTCTTCCATTGGGATGAATATGGCATTAAAATAAAATACAAATGTAGCAGCAGACATCAACTATTGCTAAAAAGGGCAACTTAAAATACTCAATGGTTTATACACACACACTCAGATAAGACAGACAGAGAGAGAGAGAGAGAGAGAGAGAGAGTGTAATTTAGGCTGACCACTTTTTTTCCATCTCTCCTGCAATCCCTACCAAAAGAATTGTGCTCCAGAAGAAGGGAGACCCAAAGTGGGGTGCAGAGATCCTGAAAGACAGAAATCATTCAATATAAGGGAGAGAGAGAGAGATGTTTTCAAAATTGTTTTACAACATTTGAAAAGTGCATAACTGATAAGACTCTTGACTTGAGACTGAGATCCACAATAGCTCTCTTTTAATGTATGTAACAACATAGTGCAGAGATGATGCAAAGTTACAGAAACCAATTCCCTTAAAGCTCCCTAATCGTGTTTTTAATGGTTTCTTGTAAGAGTCTAAATCTTTCTATCCAGATGATGTTTGCCAATGTATCTTTTTGCTAAATTACAGGATGTCAGACATGCTTCATGAGCTGTTTTTGGGGTCAAGTAACGTTTATATGCTGGTGAAGCAGATATAAGTGTTATTTTGACATTACTGGATACAGCAGCCTAAATTCTAGCCTAGAGGCACCGAGGTTTGGTTTTATTCACTTCTGTATGTTCAAAACATAATATTTATTTAACATGCCATCCTGAGCAGAATACCAATTTATAATAGACCAGAATGTTGGCTTTGAGTTATGCCAGACATGTTCCTTTATTTTTTTTTTTCAAAATTAATGTTACTCACATTGGTATTTTAATAAATACTGTATATAAAAGGTAAATTTATTACATATATTTATATTGCAACTGCATCAAAAAATTTTTTAAAAGTTTACTCTCAATTCCCCTGATTATTAGTTTCTGTGTTTCTTCTTCCTTTCAAGGCTGTAGGTAACTCCCTTCCTGCAATGAGGCATTAATGATTTGCCAGATCCAAGTGGTAACCTTGCTATCCATTTCCCATACAAGCCAGGATGAGCAAGAGTCCAAAAGTCAAGTAGCAGAATAAAATCAAGACAGTACCTCATCTACTTCCTCAGAGGTCACAGACCAGAAAGAGTCTCAGATAACAGGGTAAGACAATGCCCCAGTTACCACCAAAGTCTCTGTCCATGCAGAATCAAGACTTCGGCAGATCTGAGCAACTTTGTTGGAAAATGCTGTGCTAACTTGTCACAGCAGCCAGACAGGTGGTCACGAGATTATCTCCTCCCCAGCAGATCTCCCACATGGTGACATTGTTACCCTCCCCTTCACTGAAACCAAGTCAGATTTCAGTAATATATGCCAGATCTGCTGCTTCATCAAATAACAAATCATGATGAGGATCATTTATTGCAGACAGACTTGGTATTAACCATCAGCACCCTGAGGGCAATGGTGCCAGCAATCCAGTCACCTGGTCCCCAGTATCGGATAGACAGAAGTGGAGATCACCACCAGACTGGAGGTCTTCCTTCCCTTGCAATGGCCTACTTGACATCCCCCACCATGTCTCCCCTGCCTGAACACTCCTAGGATAGAATTGCTGATCTCCTTCCATCAAGGGTTACTAGCTCCTGCCTTCTATCCTAAGAACAAAAGGCATCTATCCCAACTGCCCATGCCAGTTATCACACCTCACTCTCTGTTCCCCCAGCTCCACACACAGGACTACAAGATTTCCAACTTCTACAGTACAACACCTTGCAAAACTGTAGCCCCCAGGGGCTCTCTCACTAATCCTGGGGAAGTTCAAGATCCCACTTCCATCTGGCACTTACCTCAGATGGGGCGTCTAGACACCAGTGCCTCACCTGCCACCTAAAGCAGTATCCACCAACTCATGGGGGCAGAGAATCACCCCCTTTTCCCAGGTACCAGGTAGGTGCTGGAGGTTACCCCACAAACATATTGCCCTCCATCAGTGGTACCCAGTGGCAATAACCTACTCTGCCACTACAGGAACTGGCAGCAACTCTGTCTTCCTGGCCTGATCCCACTGACCAATTCCACAGCCAGAAGAGAGAAGCTGAAAAACAAGCCTTGCTAGCCCCAAAGTCTCTCTTCCAGATGGCCACTCTCTCTGCTGAGCACTGGCTCTGCAAGTCCACAACAGCAACAGTGTCCAAGCCAAATGACTGGGTTCCATTGCCGCTCAACTGTAGCCCAAATCCCCAAAGCAGCGGAAGTAAGTGACACCAATAATCAGGATTTTTTGAAAACTTTCAGTCTCCTGGGGAAGCTGCATGTCAGCCCAGGCCATGCCACTGGAGAGTGACTATCTTCTGTCTATGTCTAAACAAGCCATTCTCATCACTCACCACAGCACCTTCTGACCACTATCTGTCATGACTACTGATGGTGAGCAGGAGGGGGCCTCTATCTAGGGGGGAAAATGATGCGTAGTACTGAGGAGTTAAGCAGCCATTCAAAGAGACACAGATCAGACCCGCCTTAACCTTTGGGGTTTATCTGTCTGGGTTTTTCCCACGCTTCTTCAGTTTGTTAGGATTTTCTGTCTAATGTAGCTGTAATAAAGCACTAGAGACCTATTCCTTGTCTCAGCATGGTTGCTGACTGTTAGGACATCAATCCTAACAAACTCCCTACTCCCATTGAAAGAGGGAGGAACAAAAAAAAAAAAAAAGGAAGAGACATTTGGGAAAATGTCTTCGGAAAACCAGGAAATTTGGCAGGCCATCCAACAAGTGGCAGCAGCATTGCAACAACATCAACAACAAGTAGATCTCCAGATCAACACATTACAAGCAGACATGCTACAGCAGTTACAACAACCAGCTCCGATTAACCCACAACCAGTGCCAGCAGCAGCAGCAGCAGCTCTGCCAGTAGTCTTGAGATCCCAGGGCAGTCTACCAGAGAAGTTTGGAGGAGAAGCAGGACAGTTGAGAACCTTTCTCACACAGTGCACAATGTTTTTCGACAGCAGACTGGCAGAGTTTCCTAGACAGAACCAGAGTCACCATTTTAAGTCTGCTAAAGGGCCCAGCAGCCAAATGGGCTATTCCCATGGTGGAGAACAACGACCCAATTCTCAACGACTACCAGAATTTTCTGGCAGGGTTCCAAGCACACCTTGATGACCCGATCAGAGAGGTCACTGCCAGCCGGGAAATTCGGAAGCTCAAGCAAGGCAACAAGTGAGTGGGAATCTACATTGCTGATTTCAAGCTGTTAGCAGGAGATCTGGACTGGAATGAGAGTGCCTTGAAAGACCAATTCAAACAGGGGCTTGATGAAGAAATTAAAAATGAATTAGTGCACCAGGGAACACCAGCTACCCTAGAAGGTTTATATCAGCTGTCTGTGGTCATAGACGCCAGACTAGAAGAGCTCAGACAGATGCAGCCAGGGAGAAACAGGGGCCTCAGAGCGCTTCCAGGATTTCCAGCTCTCTCTGCAGCATCTCTCTGCTCAGGACTAGAGGAGCCAATGCAGACTGGGGTGAGCAGGAGGCTTATTTCCGAGGCTGAGAGACAGAGGAGAGAGAGAGCCCTCTGTTTCTACTGCAGAGTCCAGGGGCACATGGTGAGAGCTTGCCCAGCGAGAAGCCAAGCAAATTCTGTAAGAGCCCCACGGCAAGCAGCAGAACCAAGAGACACCTCCACCTCAACTTCCAACCAGGGAAACTCTGTCGATCTCCCTCCACAGAGCTCAGCAGGGAGACCATCAATCAATCAAGAAGGGCTCATTCCGAGGATTCCAGGCAATCCTTTTACTACTTACCAGTCATAATGCATGTAAACCCAGAGCACCAGGTCAAGCTAGAGGCCCTCGTGGATTCCAGAGCTTCCACCAATTTTATTGATGTACAGACTGTACAAGACCTCAACATCCCGACCATGGAATTGTCATGTCCCATAGAAGTTGAGACCATTGGCGGCCAGCCCCTCAAGGCAGGGCCGATTAGAAGTTTCACAGAACCTTTGCAACTAACAACGGGAGACCATACTGAGTGGATCTGACTTTATGTTACGGCATCACTTATTGTGCCTATAGTCCTGGGCACACCTTGGCTGAAGATCCACAACCCATTGTTGAACTGCACTACGGGAGCAATCTCCTTCCTAGCTAAGGAATGCCAGCACCACAAGTTTCAAGCCGCTCTCCTCTCTCCAGCAACCAATGCAGCCACAGAAGCAGGGGAGGTCCAGTTGCCAGCCAAGTATGCAGATTTTGCAGACGTTTTCAGCGAACAAGAGGCCACAGCACTAACCCCCCATAGGGACTGTGATCACACCATTGAGTTGATACCAGGAGCCAAGATTCCAGCAAGGAAACAATATCCCATGTCCCCCAAGGAACTAGCCACCTTAAAGGATTACTTGGATTCTAATCTCCAAAAGGGTTTAATCCGACCATCTACTTCCCCAGCTCCTGCTCCTACCTTCTTCGTACCAAAGAAGCCTGACCCGTTGGCACCGGCAAACCAAGAGGCACCCATGAGAGTGGTACACGATTTCAGTTCCCTCAATAAACTCACGGTCAAAGACAATTACCCACTCCCCCTAATATCTGAACTGCTGGATCGCTTACAGAAAGCACACATTTTTACTAGGTTGGACCTCAGGAATGCGTACAATCTGATCCGGATGAAAGGGGGGCACGAATATCTGACTGCCTTCGATACCAGGTTTGGTAAATTGGAGTACCTTGTTTTGCCCTTTGGCTTGTCTAATGCAGGAGCCTTATTTTCCCGATTTATGAATCAAATTTTCTCTGATTTACTAGATAAGTATCTGGTCATTTATCTAGATGACATATTAATTTTCTCTGAGGATGCTACAACTCATGTAACCCATGTACATAATGTCTTACAAAGACTGAGAGAGAACAAGCTGTTCGCCAAGCTAGAGAAGTGTGCCTTTGATTTAACTGAATTACATTTCCTGGGCTATAAGGTATCAACAGAAGGCATATCCATGGATCCTTCTAAGGTCCAGGCAATTCTCTCTTGGCCACCTCCCCGAAATGTTAAAGTACAAAGATATCTAGGATTTTGCAATTTCTATAGGCGGTTCATTAAAAACTTTAGTGACAGGGCTAGACCCCTCACACAGCTTTTGAAGAAAGGATCAAAATTCATTTTGGGGGAGAGAGAGCAAGCAGCCTTCCAAGAATTTAAGCAACTCTTTGCATCCCAGCCGCTTTTAAAGCACCCTGATCCCACAAAGCAATTCATAATGCATTCAGATGCTTCAGATATTGCCATTGGTGCGGTTTTATTGCAATATACAAACAAAACCGAGAATACATTGCTCCCTTGTGCATTTTTCTCCCATATGCTCTCACCAGCAGAGAGAAACTATGATGTTTTTAACAAGGAGTTGCTAGCAATTAAAGCAACATTTCAAGAGTGGAGGCACTGGCTAGAAGGTGCAACCTTTCCTGTGAAAGTTTGCACTGATCACAAGAATTTACAGCTTCTACAAAACACCAGATCCCTCACCCCACACCAAATCAGATGGAGCCAGTTTTTCTCCCATTTCAATTTTGTTGTTTCTTATGTTTCCGGGGCGCAGAACTGTTTGGCAGATGCCCTGTCTTGATCTATTCAGGCAACCCCCACTACTCACCAGGAGGTACAGGCTACTATATTATAACCTCACAACTTTCAGCAGTCTATGAGGGGGAACCAGACAGAGATTTTAGCAGCAGGCAGACAAGCAGAGGACCTATTTACAAGAGTCAGAGCTCAGCAGCAACAGGACCCGTATGCCAGGGCCAGGATGGATGACCTCCAGAGGGACCCGCAAGACACTGCCTCCCCATTTAATATGGAGACAGGAATCCTCTGGCATAGTGGGTGATTATGCATCCCCCCCTCATTGAGGGAAGAAGTACTGAGACTTTGCCATGACCATCAAATGGCAGGCCACGGAGGTGTTTTCAAAACTCTCCATAGAGCTCTGAGAGACTACTGGTGGCCTAAGATGACTGCAGACATAAAGGGCTACATGGCTTCTTGTCATACCTGTAGACGAGCCAAGCTTCTCCCAGGGAAGCCCACAGGACTCTTGCAACCCCTACCCACCCCCAGTAGGCCTTGGGATACAATCTCCATGGATTTCATCACTGATTTACCCCCAGTCCAGGGGCTGACTTCCATACTAGCAGTTGTGGACCTTTTCACTAAAATGGTGCATTTTATTCCTTGCAAGGGCCTCCCATCTGCGCAAGCCACAGTGCAGTTGTTTATGGACCATGTTTTTTGGTATAGAGGCATGATAAAATACTTGGTGAGTGACAGAGGCCCTCAGTTCACTTCCAGGTTCTGGAGGGCCCTTTTCCAGTCATTAGGGGTCCAGATCCACCTATCATCATTGCATCATCCGGCTAGTAATGGGAAAGCTGAGAAAATTAACCAATGGTTACAGCAGTATCTCAGGTGTTACACCACTTATCAGCAAGACAATTGGCCAGCCCTGCTCCCGATGGCAGAATTTACTTATAACAACTCTGTGCAATCCTCTACCAAGATGTCTCCTTTCCAAGCACTATACGGGGTTAACCCTCGGGTGTTGCCCACCTCCTCCCAGCAGGGAACTGTTCCAGCTGCGGCTGATTTTCTTAAAGAGCAACAAGCCGCACAGGAGTTGTTAAAGGAGCAGCTGAACAGGGCAAAGAGTGCTTACAAGAGAGCTGCAGATGCTCACAGACAAGAGGGGCCAGCAATTGCAGTAGGAGACAAAGTGTGGCTCTCGACCAAGTTTTTGACGTCTACCAGGCCCTCCAAGAAGTTGGACTCTAAGTTTGTGGGCCCTTCCACTGTGGTACAACAGATAAATCCAGTGGCTTATCGTTTACAGCTGCCAGCATCCATGAAAGTCCATCCAGTGTTTCACAGAGCTTTGCTAGCCAAAGACCCTCCCCCAAGTATCTTACGATCGCAAATGCCCCCCCCTCCAGTAATTGTGGAGGGGGAGGAGGAATACGAAGTCTAGATTATGGACTCTAGGAGGAGGGGAAGGGGCATCCAATATTTAATACACTGGAAAGGGTACCCTGAGGAAGAGCGCACATGGGAAAATGCCAGAGATGTGCATGCACCAGCGCTGGTTCAACGATTCCATCAGCTTTTCCCTCACAAACCCAAGCCTCGCACTCTACCAGAGATTCCTCACTTGACTGAGCAAGCAGAGGAATCCCAAGCAGAGGAGTTCGTAAGTTGGCAACCTCCACCCCCGCCAGAGGCTCTGAGGCCAGAGAGAGAGGAGGAGGGGGAGCCTCAGCCCTCCACATTGGGCTTGCATTTCCCAAGGGGGAGGGGGGAAGAATCTTCTAATTATCTAGCTATTTTCCAGCAGCAGCCACCTAGGCCAGAAGCGTTATCAGACCTGGAGAGCAGCACTGATTCGTCCTTGGACGAGTTTTCCTTTGAAGAATTTCCATCATTGCCCAGTTCCCATGGGAGCTTGGAGGGGGAGATGGACTATCATGAGACCCTGGAGGGAGGAAGGAACTCTGGAAGGGAGGGGGCTGAAATGGAATGCGAATCTGGAGGAGAGGGTGATGTCATGAGTACTGATGGTGAGCAGGAGGGGGCCTCTATCCAGGGGGGAAAGTGCATGCGTAGTACTGAGGAGTTAAGCAGCCATTCAAAGAGACACAGATCAGACCCGCCTTAACCTTTGGGGTTTATCTGTCTGGGTTTTTCCCACGCTTCTTCAGTTTGTTAGGATTTTCTGTCTAATGTAGCAGTAATAAAGCACTAGAGACCTATTCCTTGTCTCAGTGTGGTTCCTGACTGTTAGGACACTATCTTTAGGTTTTTCCCAAGGACCAGAACCTCACGGGTGGATAAGTTGATAGAAGGAAAGAGCTTAGTGACTAAGTTTTGGATTGCTTCTCCTCCAAGTCTTCTATCATTAAATCCCTTCCCTCCTTCAGACAGTTCCAGGAATAAGGACTATTGACTAGTCTCACCTTGAAGCCCTTGAGTTTTAAGGCTTGGGGCTACATATCATAGCTACATACATACACATGTTGCTATCTACTGTATGCATTTTATATGCTTATATGCTCCCACCTGAACATGATGTACTGATCAACATCAGAAACCCTTTCTGAGTGCCCATTCATGCTGTGGTGTGATAGGCAGCTGCCTGGGGGTAGGCCCCCAAGGTCTGGAATGCTTTCTCCAGTGTGAGATGTCTGGCATCCACTTTGTCATTTGGTGGCACCAGGTACTGAGTTTTTGTTGTCTCAGGCCATTTCATCTCTTAGCTTGTTACGATTTGTTCTATGATGGAATGTTGAACCCTATTTCTTTCTTGCTTGCTTGCTTGCTTGCTTAGGAGTTACTACTTTGCATATTTGTATCTTTTTAGCTGCTTTTTTACTTCAAATTTAAATGTAGAAAAAGTTTTTAAACAGTCCTGTAAGCTGGTCTGTAATTTTCATTTTCCAAATTAGGCGACACACACAGATACTGTACATGTGCACACACAATGCACTGTTAAAAATACAGCACAAGCTCGTATTCTTTTAAATACCAAGGCTGAGTAAAAATTAATGCCAAATTCCTACATCATATGATGTTCCACTTCCTCTATTCAGAAATGTTGAGAAACTATTCTATAACATAAATGTAGGAATCAGTATAAATCCTGTTTGTCTGTTAATTAAAGCAAATTTGGCTAAATATCACTCATTTTCTGGCTTTAAATTGCAAATAAATGCCTTATATTTGTACTAGATGGAATTTTGACCTGAATCAAAATGGATTGTTTATTAGAAGCTGCTAGCATCTGGAGAAAATTGTGATATTATAAGATTGACGTTAATATAACTTTTCCTCAATGGAGCCATCTCTATATCGGTCTTTAATTTCTAAAGATTGTTTGTTTGTTTGTTTGTTTGTTTAATGCAATTTAGAGGCCACTTGACTCCAAACAACTCGGGATGGCTTACACTTTAAAAAGTGGAAAGAGTAAAAAGATACAGAAATATACAGATCATATATGTCCAGATGGCAAACTCTCTATAACCAACCAAACATCCTACGGGACTCCTGCTCCAAGGACTGGCTGAACAACCAGGTTTCAATGACTTTCTGAACAGTGGGAGCTATATGGATGTCTAGGGGTTGCTATTCCAGAGAGCAGGTGCTACGGCAAAGAAGGCTTCCTTGGTCCTGCCTCTCCCCAATTACATCTGCCACCCATTAGATCTGACAGAGAGGACATGGGTCCCACCTTATGGAACATTCTTCCCCCTGAAGTAAGGTTAGCTCCATCCCTGTTAATGTTATGTAAGTCCCTCAAGACCTACTATATCATCAGGCCTGGGGGTCCCAGGGGACCGATGTTACTCTAAAATGGCTCCAGCATTGTGTCAGCCCTCCCAGGTAAACCAGACAGGAAACATCACTAGATGAGCTAATTCTATTTTATTTAAGGCTACATTAACAGAATCTTGCAAGTCAGAAAGTACAAATCTCTTGCCCTCCCTATTTACCACCTGAGTAATTAGGGAGGGTCCTTCCTAAGTTTCTTTCTCTGACTGTTACTCTGTTGTGGGCTCCTTTCTCTTTTATTGGATCATTCCCTAGGTGGCATCTCTTCCCCCCATCTTCCAAGGTCACCCTCACATTCCATCACATGTTGTGATTAATTTATTCTCTATTATGCCTGGTGGTTTGTACTGTATATTTTAATATGACTGTTTTACATTTTTAATAATGATTGTTTTTATATATTTATTGCTTTATTTAATTGTCGTATGCCTCCCAGAGTTATTTGGTAGCCATATAAACCTGATAAATAAACAAATAAACAAACAAATAAATAAATAAAATGTTCTTTGACCTACTCTCTCCGATCTCACCAGATAGGCAGAAACAACTGGAGACAGGCCACCACTCAAACAGGTTTACCATGAAGGGATTTATAGCTGGTAATTAGCACCATGAATTGCACCCAGAAGCCAACTGATAACCAGTGCAATTTGCAGAACAGTGGCGTCATATGGCGATATCTCAGCATGCCCATCATTGCTCATATCTGGACCAGCTGTAGATTCTAAATGGTCTTCAAGGGCAGCCTCATGTGGAGTGCATTGCAATGCAGTTCATCCTTCTTGTGTTCACCTTGTATCATTGAACTTTAGCCCAACCCTATAACTATCTATTTTGGACCAGAAGCACCATGAAAACAAAGTCCAGCAAATAGTTAAGTATTAGCCAGAGAAATGTGATACTTAATTATTTGCCAGCTAGAAATGCAGTGCTAAATGGTTTATTCATATTCCAAAAAATGTAATGTAATCCCCTCTTACTTTAGCATAATTTAAAATTTAAAAAATTAAGAAGGATGTTTGGGGTGGGGTGGAGTGGGGTGGGGTGTAAGGAAGCTGTCTTGAATGTATTTAACTGAATTGGTAGTATTGGGAAAAGCTTAAAAATAAATATATATCACATGGTAGCACCATATTTATTGCGCTTAATTTAACAAATTATTGCAGGAACAACATCGACAGCATTTTCCCAGTAAAATTATTATACTTAAATGAACTTTTGACAATGTATTAATTACAAGGACATGACCACATTTATTCTGCTGATCCAGTAATTACATGCATTAAAGAAATATTTATCAACAGACCATGTAGCTTTCTTGGGTACTGTGGGGGAGGTAGCATCAGGTTTCATTACCAAGTTGTCTTTCCTCTTTTCAAGGACTTCTTTACTGCTTAAGAAGCTTCTTTTGAACTTTTTGTCACTAGCTTATGAAGGAAAATGCAGTAGCATATCATGTTTGTCTTTAAGTTGCACCTACATAATTCTTCATAAGAATCAGGCATTTCAGACTTCCTAGCACACTGCTTACTCCAATTGAAGTCTAGATAACTAAAGATTGAAAGCTTCAAAACAAGCAAAGGATAGATTTAATGTTTCACAGAGACATGAAAAGACCTTTGAAGACTTTGTCAGAAGGTCAATGTCATGTTGGGTACAGTCTTCCCTTACGATTATTTAACAACCAAATTTCAACATTGCTTAAAACAAGAGTTTAATGAGATGTAAGACTTGTGGTCATGGAAAAAAACAATCCTGTGTTTTCTTAACCACCATAGATAAGAACCAGCAAAAAGCATCAGACTGCCAGTTATGTAATACGGCTAATTTGACTGTATCAACTGATTGCCTACCTCTGATAGGAAAGAAACAGGATGGCTGGATTTTTATTATTATTCCAACCTTTCTCTTTGTTATATTTCTGTTCTAGTTGTTTTTATTTCACTGGACAACTATGCAAGTTCCAACTCTCTCTGAATATCACATAGGCCATCAGTATGCCTTTGATAGTTTCACTGGCTGTATAGAAATGGAAGTAGATCTGGAAGATCTCACACTAAGGTACCCTAGCTATGAACTCTGAATGGGCAAATCATTAATGACCTCCATTAAACATTATACATAAGATGTGCTGCAGAGGTGTCCATGTACTTCTCAATTACTCTCTGGGAAGCATGAAACTCCATCGTGAGGTGGGAGGGAGGGAGGACCTTCATTTGTTCATATGTTCCTAAACTATTGAAGGTGGAAGGGGTTAGGGAAGGGAAGATTTAGTTATCTCCTTTAAGTGCATGTTGTCCCAATGTGAAACAGGGAGGTATTATTACTAGTCAAACATTGAAAAATAAAGAGATTACTGTCTGCACTACCTTCAACACAATGAACAGGTGAACAGAAGAATAACATGTGTTTTTCTCCACCATGACCATCATGCATCTTTAGGAACCTTGGAATGAAATCTGTTTGTATACAAATATACATTCCATAATAAAAGTAAAATCTCCTTCAAGTTGAGCTCAGCTCCTGGTCACTTCATGACAAATCCATGTACTGCTCTTGACAACAATATGGAAGCAATTTGCCATTGCTTCTTTCCAGGATTTTTTACTTCCCTGTATAGCTACAAACCTTCAGCAAAGGATCGTTACCTTGTCGTGGTGCTGGAGCTTGAGCACCTCAATGATGCCATGAGCTAAACCGTGAAGGGCCACCCAAGACAGGAAGGTCATGAAAGAGAGGTCAGACTAAATGCCATCCCTGGGGAAGGTAATGGCAACCCACCCCAGTATTCTTGCCGTGAAAACTAAATGGATCAGAACAACCAGAGATATGTCGGTATACCATTGGAAGATGAGACCCCCAGGTTGGAAGATGGTCAAAATGCTACTGGGGAGGAACAGAGGATGAGTTCAACTAGCCCCAGATGTGATGACACAGCTAGCTCAAAGCCAAAAGGATGGCTAGCGGCCGACGGTGCTGGTGGTGAACGGCGAATCCGATGTTCTAAGGATCAACACACCATTGGAACCTGGAATGTAAGATCTATGAGCCAGGGCAAATTGGATGTGGTTATTGGTGAGATGTCAAGATTAAAGATAGACATTTTGGGCATCAGTGAACTGAAATGGACTGGAATGGGCCACTTCACATCAGATGACCACCAGATCTACTACTGTGGACAAGAGGACCACAGAGGAAATGGAGTAGCCTTCATAATTAATAGTAAAGTGGCTAAAGCAGTGCTTGGATACAATCCAAAAAATGATAGAATGATCTCAGTTCGAATTCAGGGCAAGCCATCTAGCATCACAGTGATCCAAATATACGCCCCAACCACAGATGCTGAAGAAGCTGAAGGAGAGCAGTTCTATGAGGATCTGCAGCACCTACTGGACAACACGCCTAAAAGAGATGTTATATTCATCACGGGAGACTGGAATGCTAAGGTGGGCAGTCAGATGACACCTGGAATTACAGGTAAGCATGGCCTGGGAGAACAAAATGAAGCAGGACATAGGCTGCTAGAATTTTGCCAAGACAACTCACTCTGCATAACAAACGCTCTCTTCCAACAACCTAAGAGATGGCTTTATACATGGACTTCACCGGATGGACAACACCGAAATCAGATTGACTACATCCTTTGCAGCCAAAGGTGGTGGACATCTATACAGTCGGTAAAAACAAGACCTGGAGCTGACTGTAGTTCAGATCACGAACTACTTCTTGAACAATTTAGGATCATACTAAAGAGATTAGGGAAGGCCCACAGATCAGCTAGATATGAGCTCACTAATATTCCTAAGGAATATGCAGTGGAAGTGAAGAATTGATTTAAGGGACTAGACTTAGTAGATAGGGTTCCGGAAGAACTCTGGACAAAGGTTTGCAACGTTGTTCAGGAGGCGGCAACAAAATACATCCCAAAGAAAGAGAAAACCAAGAAGGCAAAATGGCTGTCTGCTGAGACACTAGAAGTAGCCCAAGAAAGAAGGAAAGCAAAAGGCAACAGCGATAGGGGGAGATATGCCCAATTAAATGCAGAATTCCAGAGGTTAGCCAGAAGAGATAAGGAATTATTTTTAAACAAGCAATGCACAGAAGTGGAAGAAGACAATAGAATAGGAAGGACAAGAGACACCTTCCAGAAAATTAGAAACATCGGAGGTAAATTCCAGGCAAAAATGGGCATGATCAAAAACAAAGATGGCAAGGACCTAACAGAAGAAGAAGAGATCAAGAAAAGGTGGCAAGAATATACAGAAGACCTGTATAGGAAGGATAACAATATCGGGGATAGCTTTGACGGTGTGGTCAGTGAGCTAGAGCCAGACATCCTGAAGAGTGAGGTTGAATGGGCCTTAAGAAGCATTGCTAATAACAAGGCAGCAGGAGGTGACGGCATCCCAGCTGAACTGTTCAAAATCTTGCAAGATGATGCTGTCAAGGTAATGCATGCTATACGCCAGCAAATTTGGAAAACACAAGAATGGCCATCAGATTGGAAAATATCAACTTATATCCCCATACAAAAAAAAGGGAAACACTAAAGAATGTTCAAACTATCGAACAGTGGCACTCATTTCACATGCCAGTAAGGTAATGCTCAAGATCCTGCAAGGTAGACTTCAGCAGTTCATGGAGCGAGAATTGCCAGATGTACAAGCTGGGTTTAGAAAAGGCAGAGGAACTAGAGACCAAATTGCCAATATCCGCTGGATAATGGAAAAAGCCAGGGAGTTTCAGAAAAACATCTATTTCTGTTTTATTGACTATTCTAAAGCCTTTGGCTGTGTGGACCATAACAAACTGTGGCAAGTTCTTAGTGGTATGGGGATACCAAGTCATCTTGTATGCCTCCTGAAGAATCTGTATAACGACCAAGTAGCAACAGTAAGAACAGACCACGGAACAACGGACTGGTTTAAGATTGGGAAAGGAGTACGGCAGGGCTGTATACTCTCACCCTACCTATTCAACTTGTATGC
Source organism: Candoia aspera (assembly GCF_035149785.1). Taxonomy (NCBI): domain Eukaryota; kingdom Metazoa; phylum Chordata; class Lepidosauria; order Squamata; family Candoiidae; genus Candoia; species Candoia aspera. Next base: position 205,840,233 of record NC_086153.1, on the reverse strand, counting down.
AGAACACATCATGCGACATGCTGGGCTTGAGGAATCCAAGGCTGGAGTTAAAATCGCTGGAAGAAACATTAACAATCTCAGATATACAGATGATACCACTTTGATGGCTGAAAGCGAAGAGGAACTGAGGAGCCTTATGATGAAGGTGAAAGAAGAAAGTGCAAAAGCTGGCTTGCAGCTAAACCTCAAAAAAACCAAGATTATGGCAACCAGCTTGATTGATAACTGGCAAACAGAAGGAGAAAATGTAGAAGCAGTGAAAGACTTTGTATTTCTAGGTGCAAAGATTACTGCAGATGCTGACTGCAGTCAGGAAATCAGAAGACGCTTAATCCTTGGGAGAAGAGCAATGACAAATCTTGATAAAATAGTTAAGAGCAGAGACATCACGCTGACAACAAAAGTATGCATAGTTAAAGCACTGGTGTTCCCCGTAGTAATATATGGCTGCGAGAGCTGGACCATAAGGAAGGCTGAGAGAAGGAAGATCGATGCTTTTGAACTGTGGTGTTGGAGGAAAATTCTGAGAGTGCCTTGGACTGCAAGATCAAACCAGTCCATCCTCCAGGAAATTAAGCCAGACTGCTCACTTGAGGGAACGATATTAAAGGCCAAACTGAAATACTTTGGCCACATAATGAGAAGACAGGACACCCTGGAGAAGACGCTGATGCTAGGGAGAGTGGAAGGCAAAAGGAAGAGGGGCCAACCAAGGGCAAGGTGGATGGATGATATTCTAGAGGTGATGGACTTGTCCCTGGGGGAGCTGGGGGTGTTGACGACCAACAGGAAGCTCTGGCGTGGGCTGGTCCATGAAGTCACGAAGAGTCGGAAGTGACTAAACAAACAAACAACAATAGCTACAAACATGAGATTTCTGGTAGTCTTCCATCCAATATGAACCAGGTCAACTTTGCAAGGTTTTCCAAGATCAGTCAAGGTCACCTAGGTGCTACCATCCATATGACACAGAGCAAGGGTTCTGAAACTATGGGCTGTGACTCCCGGGGGGATCATGAGCAAATCTTCAGGGATTGCACTCACTCATTCTACCTGGACACTCTGATCTCTGCCAAACTGCTGCCACTGAACTGAGCCACACAAGAGACCCGGGCACTGAGGTTCTCTTTTGATGGCCTTTGTGCTCTGAGCAATAATTCCTGCAACAGTCCTGACTCACTCCCAAGAAAACCCAGAGAGGATTCAGGTCTCATCTTCCTCTACTTTGAAGGGCTGCTTTTCCAGGCCTTCTTCCCATTGGGGTAGGTGAGTGGCATCATGCAGGGTCCTGGCTCCAGCCACACATTCCCTGTCCAGGAAGCATCTTCTACTTGTTATCAAGAATGACACCTCATGACATAAGGCGACCACATTCTGCATTTACCATTTGAGCTTTTTACTATGCTAAATTCAGGATTAATGTGCAAGCCTATTTTCAGTTCATAAGTGCAATGTAATAGCCACTGATATCAGAATCTCCCTAACTGGACTTGCCACATTATCTTCAATATGATCCCCAATGATCAGAGATTAACTTTTGGGATTCTTTCTTAAGTTTTGTCTGACAAATAGACAGGATCATGAGAGGTTTGCCTTGGATTAATGTGTTTATTACTGAGCCTCTTTCAGGTACAACACAGACTTTTCTGAATGATTTGATTTTTAAAATAGCTCTCTCTCTCTCTCTCTCCCTCTCTCTCTCTCTCTCTCTCAAGAGGGGTTAATTCCTTGCTTCACTGTTCTTCACTGTGGTTTGTTATATTCCAGGTTTTTTTTTCAATTTATGCATGTATAATATAAAATATGGCTTTCAGCAAGTACTAGAAGGTTTTCCCCTAGCTTGCCCCCAACTCCCAGCATTCCTGAGAATTCTATGAACTGAAGTCCACACACTTGGACTTGGAAAGAAATAGGAGACAGCTGAGTCCATAGACTAGAAGACTGGAGATCTGAAACTCTTCTTCTCAAACCTCAGGGTCGATCTCCCCAGCCTGGCTAAGTAGTAGGAGGTTAATAACTCTTGCTACCACCACCTATTTTCCAGGGGACACCTCCCATGGCATCTTTCCTCTACCCCCCATGCAGGAGGGAGCTAGGCTTCTCCGATCTTGTGCTGCTCTCCTGGCAATTAAAAGGTCAAAATGAAAGAAGAAAAGGAGTGGGGAGGGAATAATTTCAGTAGTTCCTTCTGGTAATGTACCATAGGGCATGCTGACTAAAATATTCAGCCCTTCCTTCTCTCTTTGGGAGATAAACCAATCTCCTGGGAAATAAACAAAATTGATTTTTTATTAAAATAAAAAAGACTACAGTATATGTAAAAAAAACCCTGTTACTTTAAATGTTAAGATACAAATATTCAGTGTTAAAAGAGATATGAAGAGATGCCTGAATCATAATGATACAGCTGGCAACTTAAGTAAATAAAAAATCCAAAAGAACATACAGTGCTGTTCTGTTGAGATGTTAAGCAGCAAATGGGAAGAGTCTAGTTCAGGAGTACTAACAGTTTTAGGTAGGTAGAGATCTCAGGTTCAAGGAAAAATGCAATGACTTATCACAGTTCCATTCTTCTGTACCAACTCCAGAAATACTCCACTGTTAGGGGAACACACAGTTATTCTTTGGTGGAGTGAATGGAGGAGAGAGGGAGAGAACTTAGGTGAAAGGGAGCATAAAACAATGCCACGGTTGATACTGTCCCCTCATTTGTGATGTTTTGGTGGAATTTGGGATGTTTTAAATTGAACAATAAGGAGTGGAAGGTAGGTCAACATCAAATATTACTGAAGGGTCTGCAAATGCAGGAAATTACAATCCTGTTTGAATATCATGTCGTGTATCTACTTAGATGTGCATTTTCTGCTATGTTTAAGTTAAACAAAACACTAAATGACTGTGTAGTATGACATCTCATTAATATGTTTCCATTCACATCTGTGCCTTTATTATAAAAACTAGGCTGCTCCAGTGATAAAAGATTAGGTCCTTTAATTAGAAACAAATGACAAATCACTGTTAACCCCATGTGACGTTTTCTATAACTTCCATCAAAAAATTCTCTTAAAACATGATTAAACACAAGTTCACCAAATCTACTTCCTAGAAAGTGCCATTTAACAAAACTCAGGCAGGATGTTAATCCTGGGGGCGAATTACAGGTTGCCAATGCATTTCCTAAAAGGCGATTGACAGGGGATCATTTTGTTATGGGGCCACCTCCAGCGTGTTGTGACAACCAGTCATTACACCTCTGAGCACAGCACTCAGCTGTAGGTTTCCACAGGATGCAAATAGCTCCAAATGGGTTCAATTTAGAGAAGGCAGATAATGTATCATTCACTTCTTTAAGGTAGAAGCTTTTAATTTTCAAAGGGAAAAAAAAAAAGGAACTGGAGTATATTTCAGATTCTGGAGGGGAAAAAAAAGAACAAGTTAACAAAACAAGCCAATGAAATGGATGTTCAATTTTAAAAACCTGTTACAGAAATTTGAAAAAAAAAACATGATTTCCCAATTTTCTCCTAGTGTGTTTGTGTGTGTGTGTGTGTGTGTGTACATGTATATATGCAAGTTTCTGTGCAAACCTTAATGCAAACCAAGTGAGTCACTCTTCTGAAATCAGTAGGAACTAATTGTGATTATGTTCACATTTTCAGATTGTTTTTGACAAGAATGTAGGATGAGAATTTTAACACTAAGAACACCAACAGTGACAACAATAGCACTCACATCAATGGACCCTAATAGGTTGCGTCAATTGCCACTGAGCCATGAAGTGAGCTGGAAAACATCTATATGAAAGGCCAGTATGATTTAAATAGGGCTACCATGTCTAGTTTCCCTTCTAGTGATCCTCTGGGCTTTTGCAGCTCAGACGGTAGCCCTAATTGTGCACTGCAACTACCTGAAGTTGTGGTTTAACATAAACATTACAGGTACATTCATGCAGATTTACTCTTGTCCATCTGGTCACCCCATGTTGAGTACCTGCACAGGTATAAAACTGGGTTGTCATCACACTACATCATCTTGCAAGATGATGCTGTCAAGGTAATGCATGCTATATGCCAGCAAATTTGGAAAACACAAGAATGGCCATCAGACTGGAAAAAATCAACTTATATCCCCATACCAAAAAAGGGAAACACTAAAGAATGTTCAAACTATCGAACAGTGGCACTCATTTCACATGCCAGTAAGGTAATGCTCAAGATCCTGCAAGGTAGACTTCAGCAGTTCATGGAGCGAGAATTGCCAGATGTACAAGCTGGGTTTAGAAAAGGCAGAGGAACTAGAGACCAAATTGCCAATATCCGCTGGATAATGGAAAAAGCCAGGGAGTTTCAGAAAAACATCTATTTCTGTTTTATTGACTATTCTAAAGCCTTTGACTGTGTGGACCATAACAAATTGTGGCAAGTTCTTAGTGGTATGGGGATACCAAGTCATCTTGTATGCCTCCTGAAGAATCTGTATAACAACCAAGTAGCAACAGTAAGAACAGACCACGGAACAACAGACTGGTTTAAGATTGGGAAAGGAGTACGGCAGGGCTGTATACTCTCACCCTACCTATTCACTTGTACGCAGAACACATCATGCGACATGCTGGGCTTGAGGAATCCAAGGCTGGAGTTAAAATCGCTGGAAGAAACATTAACAATCTCAGATATGCAGATGATACCACTTTGATGGCTGAAAGCGAAGAGGAACTGAGCAGCCTTATGATGAAGGTGAAAGAAGAAAGTGCAAAAGCTGGTTTGCAGCTAAACCTCAAAAAAACCAAGATTATGGCAACCAGCTTGATTGATAACTGGCAAATAGAGGGAGAAAATGTAGAAGCAGTGAAAGACTTTGTATTCCTAGGTGCGAAGATTACTGCAGATGCTGACTGCAGTCAGGAAATCAGAAGACGCTTAATCCTTGGAAGAAGAGCAATGACAAATCTCGATAAAATAGTTAAGAGCAGAGACATCACACTGACAACAAAGGTCCGCATAGTTAAAGCAATGGTGTTCCCTGTAGTAACATATGGCTGCGAGAGCTGGACCATAAGGAAGGCTGAGCGAAGGAAGATAGATGCTTTTGAACTGTGGTGTTGGAGGAAAATTCTGAGAGTGCCTTGGACTGCAAGAAGATCAAACCAGTCCATCCTCCAGGAAATAAAGCCAGACTGCTCACTTGAGGGAATGATATTAAAGGCAAAACTGAAATACTTTGGCCACATCATGAGAAGACAGGACACCCTGGAGAAGATGCTGATGCTAGGGAGAGTGGAAGGCAAAAGGAAGAGGGGCCGACCAAGGGCAAGGTGGATGGATGATATCCTAGAGGTGACGGAATCGTCCCTGAGGGAGCTGGGGGTGTTGACGACCGACAGGAAGCTCTGGCGTGGGCTGGTCCATGAAGTCACGAAGAGTCGGAAGCGACTAAACGAATAAACAACAACAACATCACACTACATACTCAACAAGCATAAGCCTCATCAGCATGCATTTTTCAATTGGATGACAGATGTTTTGGTTAAAAAAAAATCTTCCCTTTATTTTACGTGCATACACACACACGCATACTTTCTTTAAACACTTGTGCACATTTTAAACTCCTGCGAGTACAGATTCTTACAAACCACTAGAGAGTGAACATTGGTTTTTGTTTTTTTTTTAATTTAAACATGAGCTAAGAACTGAATACTTTCGTGGCACTTTGGATCTTTCCTTCCAAGGATTAGAAGGCCTGCCAACTCAGAAGTGTCTGGCGCTAAGATAAATTTTGCATTTTCTCTTTGCACTTTTCACACCTTGAAATCTCTATTTCTCAATTTCTTTTTCCAGAATTCAGTGGCAGTCCTAAATAATCCCCTCCAATCACTGAACTATCTGGCTTCTGAATCCAGATAAATTACCCTTAGAAAGAAGGAAAGCAGAATTGTTTTCAGAGAATCATGATGGAATGCATTCAGGAGCAAGACGCTAAGAACGTAGTGGCTCAAAGACATTTAGTGAGCTTCACAATGTCCAAACTGGGTTGGGTTCAGATTTTTTTCTTCCATGGGAGGAGTATCTCAGAGCAGAAGCTATATAAAGCCTATGCATACTGCTCCATTTCCAGATTTTATGAAAAATGCACAATAACCTATGTCAGATTGTTACAACTATGATGAGGCATTGCCTTTATTATAAATATTTACACCCAATTTGCTTGTGTAAGAGAATATTTTTCAAAAAATCCCTTGGTATGAATACAGTTTTTTCATTTTTTTAAAACGTGCCCTGCCCTTACAAATGTTCAGTTACAGTGGCTATTTTTTCCCCAAACAAGGGACAAAGAATTAAAAATAAGATTCTCCTTCCCCACACTCAATGATCCAGATCCAGTTCAGATTACCATGGTTTCACAGTAAAGTTTTGTTTTAAGAATCCTGGAATCTAGTACCATAAGTACTTCATATATTTTAATTGTATATACTTGAATAGAATACCACTAAGAAATACCAGGGCTGTAGGTTAAACTGGGAATTAGAAAGAAAGAAAATACATTAAATTCTGGGAGAAGGCAATGGAAAACAGCTTCTGTAGTATTGCCAAGAAAATAGCATGGTTGTGCCCAGGTAGTCACCAATAGTCGAGTTTGATTCGAAGGATACATTTTTTAATACTTCATTTTAAATATGATCTAGCTTGGCCCTTTAAAATAGTTCAACTGATTGAAAAGGTGCTGATCCACCTCTCTCCACTATTTTGGAGGTTTTCAGAAGCCACTGGGAAACCAAGAAGAAAAAGTATCAACTAATATTTCTTCCTCTACCTCCCCTGCATTTCCTAATTTGGCTAACAGAATAAAAATCATTGCATTTATTCCCAGGCTATATTAGAGTTAAGAAATCCAGGATAGTCCACTCCATTTATGTGTCTAATTTTTGAGGCAGATATCCACTGGGGGAGTTTTCCCCTCCAAATACTAATAGTTAAAAAAGGAGACTCCTTATGGACAGAGGAGAGTTAGATTTAATATTTTACATGTAAAGTGCTTTGGGGTCTAGCTTGTTAACTTCTTAATTGTACAAATGTCTATGGACTCACAACAGGGCAAGGTTTTTTGCCACACCAGTTCCTGGAATGATCATGTTGAGCTTGATGCTTACACTATATTTCAAATAATGTAACCAGAGTAAGAAGCACTAGTAGTGAATTTTACTTTTTTGCAGAGAGAGAGAGAGAGAGAGATGACCTCCAGCTATGTCACAGATCTTTTAGAAGCTCATCATTTCTTTAAGTGGAAAATTAATGTTAGCTAAACTTAATTCCTACTAGTCTCCACAGTGGGAGTGAAAGCCCATTTTTCCCCTCAGGATATATCTGGAATATATTTATAAATTAAAAAAAAAAAATTACAAAATTGCCACAAGTCTCCATACTTCCTCCTCTAAAGAAATTGGAAGTTGTTGTTCTGGCATTTCTTGTTGCTCAGAAAAGTGGGGAATTAATACAGAAACAATATTTTGAAAGAGGCGTCTTGCTTGGCATCTTTGGATATTGTTCATTTGTTCTTTGCAGTACAGAAAATACTAAGTGCCTGGGCAAATATTATTCTTGTTACCTGAAGCTACTAGATCATTCTGAACATAATGTATTTCTTGGTACCATGCTTTTCAGTTCAAGAAAGCAAAAGTCTTTAGAATTAAAATAGACCAATGGAAACACATAACCGGAATGGTGAAGGCTTTGTCTAACCTTTCTAAGAAATAGGACTTCGATTTTGTTGTGCCAAATAATTCAGTAAAATTTTGTTAAACACTGTGGTGTGGAACACATCAAAAGGATATAGAATATAATGGAATGCAAGTTGGATGAAGGATGAGAGAAAGGAAAAGAGATAAATCCAGAACAGGAATAAAATATCATTATATAGGCTAGAACAATAGATAGCCCACTAAGATGAATGTAGTACCATCAGGCTTAATAATGCTGTTTCTGCTGCTTTTGTGAACCATGAAAATGGGGAAGGAGATGTTATTAAGAACCTAATGGCTGTGTTATATGGCTGATGCTGTAAAGATATTTTATAGACCACAAGTTGTCTATGCTTGTCAGAATATTGCTAGAGTTTAAATGATGCCTGATTTGGTTTGGTTCCATATAGGGATGATTTGTGTACTTCTGTTAAAAGAAATATTGCTACACCTAGGAGACTCATGATCAAGGTTTATATAACTACATTCAAGTTAGCCATGACTTTACTTTTTGGTTTGTGGCTTAACTAATGGGAAATACAGAATAATATTACTCTTTAATCGCTGAGGAATTACAACAGAGATTGGGTGACAATTGGTGAGGCCAAGAGGACTAAAAATCTCATAGGAAAGAATGGATCATTCTGATTTGTGTACTGTACCTAGGTGGTTAAGATTAAATTCTGGGATATGAATCCTAATATAAAGGAGGCTTGATTTTCAAAATGTATAATCATGAACCACATATATGTGGTTCATGAGTGTCAGGGGAAATTGTTAGCAGCTCTGCAAACAGAAGCCCTTCCCCTCCCAGAGGCTAAGGCCACAGTTAAAACAAAGATTCTCCTCCCATTTCATGTTAAAAATAAATAACAATTGAACAATATAGCCAGAAGTTCTTAAAAAACACACACACACACAATTTTTCCCAAAACATCATTTCAACAGAAGTGGTTAAGCACAAATTTAGCTAAACCATTACCGTCTTTCTAAATCCTTCCTGCAGGAAATCATGAAAATGAATAGATTTCCTGGATTCATTCACCATTTCCTGTTAACATAAGTCAGACATTTAAATAGAGTCCATCAGACCCAAGGATGGTGTGAGCATGAAGCTGCCTGTTAGGCTGTGCTACCCTACCCAACCATTAGCCTCCTAAAAGCTCATTTGTTACTCAAGGAAAGGAAGAGATATAATTTTTCACAGGGTAAATGCAAAGAAAAATTAACAACAACAATGAAAATGGTAACATGAGCAACCCTAATTTCAAAGCACAGGTAAAGTGTTCTTGACTTCACAGTGAAAGAGACATTTGCCTCCACCATATTCATTTCATATCCATGGAAGAGGTTGTTGTTGATATTATTATTATTTGCATTTGTATGCTTCCGAATCTATTAGCAGCATCTGATAACAGCCCCAAAAGGCGATTAACACATCTATATAAAAAGTACATGACAGCCAGCTTGGTCTGGTGGTTAAGGCAATGGGCTAGAAACCAGGCGACTGAGAGTTCTAGTCCCTCCTTAGGTATGAAAGCCAGCTGGGTGACCTTGGGCCAGTCCCTGTCTCAGCCCATGATATCAGGCTTGGGCAACAAGCCACTCACTCAATTCCTGTTGCAACCAATGGATCAACATTTGGTTGATCCGAAAAGCAGACCGTGGGAAAATGCTAGGAAGAAGTGGGGGGCAGGAAGTATATACAAAATAACTTCATACTGTACATTCACCTCAGATCATAAGACAATATAAAATACCAACCAAATTCACACATATTCTAATTAAACTAATAAATTGCAGTTCCAGATCATCCTATCAGTCCTAAGAGGCCCTACGGAATATGGCCTTCACTACCTTCCAGAAGGCACCATGACTAAAAAACATTGCCTTCTGGCTTCAACCTCTTTGGGGTACCACAAGCAACTTTTCCCATGAGGATCTCCTCAGGTGGATCGACTCTGCTTTAAGTAGCCAATCCTGATGGTTCCTCTTGTAAGTCAAAACTATCATGTTGAATTACAGTGAGGAGGGTCCCTTATTATTTATATCAATTGTTTGACAACATTTTGTGGTTTAATACTGTACTCAGCAATTAATACGAGTTACAGTAGCTGTCATGAGTAAGGATGGCGAGCAGGGGGCTCCCACCCAGACTGTCAAGCGCATGCGTAGCACTGAGGAACTGTTCAGCCATTCAAAGAGACACAGATCGGGACCGCCTTAACCTTTGGGGTTTATATGGCTGGGTTTTTCCCACGCTTCCTCAGTTTGTTAGGATTCTTGTTAAATACTAGTAATAAATATTAGAGACCAAGTCATTGTCTCAGTGTGTTTCCTGGTAGTCAGGACAGTAGCTATTAGAATGAACATGGAATTCCTCCCTACTTCTAATAAAATAAGTGACTCACTCACTTAAGGCAGGTTACACTGAGGTGCTAGTTGATTAATTTCAAATCTACTGGTGTGATTTAAAGATTCAAAAAATAACATCTGTAGGTTCTGAAAAATTTATTCTAATTCAGGCACGTGTTGCCAGATTGGGAAAAGCTAGGCTACCATACCTGCAAAAATCCAGCCAGCCACTTGGGGGCCACAGAAAGTTCAGGTTTTCTGTATTTTGCAGCTCAGATATGGTAGTCAGGAAAAACTGAACTTTTTTGACAGTGTACAGTGTCTTGGGAAGATACTTTTCCAATCACCTGTTATTAAATTCACTCAATCCAACTTGAACTTTCTTCATGAAAATTATAAATTCATTGCATTTATGGTTCCTTTCTTCCTCTTTCCAGCTCATCCACAGCTCATCTGCACTCAGTGTTCTACAGAAAGTGAAAAACACATGCAAGAGATCATCACATAAGCAAGGGCATTATCCTAAAGATTTTGGGGGGGAGGGCAGGGGTCCAGAAATGAAGTAACATTTACAGTGACTCCTAACACGGGATTTAAACCATGCTGGGAGATTACCACTACAGTTTTAGGTAGTATGTTTCCCTAGAACTGAAATGGAAATTTTAGTCCAACTATTTTTTTTAACCATCTGTTAATACTAAATGGCCTGTTGAGATCAGTACTGATCTTACTTGTAGACCATATTGGCTGGGAAGTCTAGAAATTCTAGTCCCAACATATCTGGCTGCTGCTGCTGCCGCTTTATAATATATTGCTTTTTTTTGTACAAATTGTGAATTATGCTAGCAAATCTTTACATTTAGCTTAGGCTAAGTTTGTGGTTTATGTCATCCTTTAAAAATGTGATGCATGTCCATGAGTGTGAGGTTTATGAAAATTGCACACAACAGATGTTCTTCAAGCTCTGCGCTTAGAGGAAACAGTGTCAGGACCTTCTTGGAAAAATTGGAGTTTGTATATGCATGCTGCTCTGTATGTAGAAGATAATGTATGATATGGGTTAGAGCCAGCATGGTATAGCAGTTAAGGTGCTGGACTAGGAGTGGGGAGACCCAGGTTCTAGTCCACCTTTACACACAAAAGTCAGCTTGGTGACCCTGGGCAGCCAGTCCCTCTCACCAACAGTCAGCATCAGGCTCTGCAACAAGCCAACTGATAAATAAAACCCATCCTCACATTATGCATTGACAGCTTTGCTGTGAGAACTAGGCAAGCACTAAGATAAAACTGGGAGGCCATCAACCCAGCAAGAAATTGGATGGTTTATGGCAGTTTTAACTCAGTTAAGGCAGCATGGAGGTATCTAGCTGGAAAATCCACCTTCAAAATCCTCACAGGAGTTCCATTTTTAATATGAAGCTCAGTAGCTTGGTAGTGATAGCTCAGTAATGGAAAATTAAATAAAAAGGGGAAAAAAAGTAGCACTCAAGAAAAAAAAATGTTACTTTGGTGGGTAATGAAGGGGGAGTACTAAATTCAGGAATTTTCAGATCCACCTTTAAATCAGGGTAACTCCTGTGGTCAGCCTTCCTGATCGCAGCTTTTGGGAGATAAGCAAGTTCACATGATTGTAGAATGCAAATGCATATATTCACAGTCACTGCAATCAACCTCATTATCACCAGACTTTCTCTGAGTATTTCAATGTGTGGAACTTTGTGTCTTATGAAAGACTGATTTATTTATTTTTATTCATCATCATCCATTCTCATTTGATTCCCCTTTAGTTTATCCAGGGTTCCTTTTCTCCCCATCACATCCCTCCATTACTTTCACACATACACAAAGTACACGCACACATAATAATTCAAAACAGTCACATTTAATTGTGCTTGTTTTTTACTTACTCCTCCTTCCTCATTCAGTTAACTCTCCTGCAAATGATTCATTAATAAGGTTATAATTTTTTACTGTGTAAATTTGTCAGTATTACAAGTGTAGATCTTTACCTTCTTCCACTCTTTTGCCCTTGAAAGCTCTACTGTCCCCCATCCCCGAATTTTGATCCTACTGGGAGGTACAGTCTGTGGATGGATGCTCCTAGCAAGAAATTCCTGGAAGCTTTGAGAACACTTCAGTCATGGTCTGAATAAATGGTTGCCAGGATCAAAAGACTCAGCTATTTGAAACCATATGCACCAATTTCGATAAAACCTCATCTAGTTTTCCTGCACGGGTCATCCCATTTAGATGAGGACCAAATCAAAACAAAACAGGAATAGGCACCATAAGAAATGTATGTTCTCCCATGCCAGGTAGTAAGGAAGGCTTGAGTTCCAGAATCAGGAGCGAGTCAAGCTTTACACCAACATGAGACAGATTGGTCAGTTGCTGGAGTTACATCAGGAAGTCCTGACATAACCCTAGTATGATATCAGTATCTCAGTTTGATGTGCATAACCTTTTTACCTTGGAGCATTTGGAAATTATGACTATGCAGTAGATGCTGTGTATGTGATATCCCCATAACATCTTGCCCCACACCCTGAACGAGGCCATAGAAATGTGTTTGCTCTAGTAACACACACGTATTGGATTTTTGATTGTGAGAATGTGTGGACTGATCCATGGTTCCATTTCTTTACAGACTGCAGTTTTATTTAGACCTTATGTGGGCAAACTACAACTTGTACTTAAGCTTCAAGGCCAGATGTCAAATCTATTGTTATTATTACCTCAGTCATGATGTCTTAGCTTGGACAGCTTTGTTATTACCCAAACCTTCCTCCTGCATACATTTCCTTTTCCGAGAACCACTGAATGATACAATTATCCCATTGTCTCACGTAACAGCTCCATCAACAAGCAATCCAAGGCCTCTTCATTATGTTGACAACTGGCCTACCAAGATTCATGATCTCAGGGATGTTGGGGAAGAATATGGGTTGTATAATAAAGCCAATTGTCAAGATCTTGCAAAGAATGGATCAAAACAGCTACATATAGTTAGTAAAGGGGCAACAGTTAGTTACGCTTCATCCATGTTCTGATAGCGACTCATACTTTAATTGGGGAGAATGTTCAGTCCAAAAACCAAATTGGAGATACATTTGAATCTCTCTAAATTCATTCACCCCAAGTTCAAATTGTAATTCAATGAAAAACACAAATGTAGTTATAATTTAAGATATTGTATGGAAGTCCTGGCATTTTTTTTCAAAACATAAATTACATCAGATTATTGATCTTTTTAAAAGCTTACTCCAACAATCAGCTTTCTATCTCATTCTCTCTAGCGTGCGCTCATTTCCTTATGTAAAAGAATTTAACCAAAGGAAACCAGCATTTTAATTCAATTTTGCCTATAAAATATATAATTTTATTTTGTCATAATGGCTGCTTTTATTTCCAGGGTCAGATTTTATTTAAATTTCAGCCCATTAGGAACAAAAACTTGCCATTTTCTGATAAACAAACTCAGCAGGGAGGCCTCTTCAAAGTAGAAATGTGTTTCCATAGACTTTTGTTCTAGCTGATCTAAATGGCAGGTATATTCCACTTTTCCGATGTTTAATTTTAAAGATTCTTGGGAGGGGGAATAGAAAGAACATGACATTTGAAACAACAAAACTAGCAATCACCCAAGCAATCCTGTGACAGGGAGATGGAAGGAATATGTATAAAAAAGAAGTAATCTATTGCTTTGGACCACCAAAGAGGCCTAATATGAGTAATTAGAAGAAAACCAGTCATTTTCCTTTATTTCCCTCTCCTGTGAGTGTTGTTTCTAGAAATGTGCAGTCCTTTTGGGATGCAGCAATTTAACTGTTTCTTTGAAGGATGAAAAATGGACTCCGAAGTGTTCATTTGAGTTGTGGAGGGGGGGTGGGGAGACAACAATGAAGCAACAACAATATAGCATTGCAGCCACATGGGAGCTTACTGAAACTATCATACAGAGTTCTTGTTTGTTTTTTAAAAAAAAATGCTCAGTGAATCATCATTCTGGCAACAAGGAGAAGGTGGCTGTTCTTCTGCTCAAATCTTGGTCTGGGCTCTGGTGATGACATTTGACCAAAGTCCTTTGCAACCCCTTGGCTAAATGCTAAAGACTGATAAGGGAGAATGACCTGTACAGCCAATGTGTGTCTTATTTTTCCCTTTAGAAGTCGCAAAGAGATGAGAGATGAACTACTGTTTAGTTTATGGAGCAGTGAGGATGAGGATGTCACAACAGAACAAAAACAGAGTTAAGCTAGATTTCCATGCATGGTTCTCCCCTTTGGGTATCTATCATGTCTTTGGATTTTGATTCTCCTTTCACAGAATTATTACATGCAGTATATATGCAACTCTGTCTCTGAGATGTTGCCCTTCCTTTTTAACATTAAAGATACAGAAAGACATTGGGTCTGGCTTGTACATATTTGGAGATGGAGCTGTCATCTATGATACTCCGCCCCCACTCCACAATCTCACAGCAAATACCTCTTTGTTTGTGGAAAGTCTCTGGTCACTCTTTTTTAGAAGTTCAGAAGTCCTACATGGGTCAAGAGCAGTCAAATGCTATATACATAAGGAGAATGGTTCACGGCCATCAAATGTCTCCCACTTTTAGGGAAGGACTGTATGCATAGTCATATAGTATATATAGGTTGTGATCCACTCAGTTTCCACTGCCTGATACCTCACTTATAAAGTGAACATTTTCCTTCTCTGAAAAACTAGATATAATACTGAATAGCTCAGTTTACAACAACATACACACAGAGAAAATAATATCACTCACACAAAGGTGACAAGGAGTTGTCATGATAGCAGTGAAACAGCCTCAATCAAGAGAAATCACTCACCCATTCATCCATATATATACATGCATACACAAACAGAGCTTCTAATATACACTGTTATAAGGAGAAGCCTTTCTCCAGGACTAGGGAGACATCAGATCACACCTGAGGAGGCAAAGTCTAACCCCCTTCCACTGTCTGCTATTATTCCAACTGATGTCGGAAGTGAAGGTTGTTCCCATGATCAGTGGCTTTCTTGAACTAGGTCCAGCATTAGTATTAGAATGAAAAAATTACTAAGGCGAGATATGAAGAGCTTGGCTTTGGGGAATCAGAGTGAAGAATGAAAGAAAAGCATCATAATGAATCTCAGAATAAAGAGGTAGCTCTCAAAAATGTGTAGAGAACAATATATTAGTATATCTGTCTTCTTTCAGATTTCTTTGATGTTTAGCATAATTGTTTTTCTCAAATCAAACCAACCAGAACAGTCTAGTGGGAGAGCTAGGAAAGAAACTGGGATGAGAAATAAGCCAAGGTAAAGTGCTTGCCCTTTGTTTGTTTGTTTGTTTATTTTTCAAATTTTGCTACCGCAAAAAGAGGGACTCTGGGAGGTTAGAGTAATAGCAATGAATAAGGAAAAGCCTTGCATAAAACTTTCCTCTCCCTTTTTACTATATATTACGATTTCCTTCTTTGACCTATCTCAAAAGAACTCTTGGGCAACTTGTTAGGTTCCCTTACTTATTCTCACCACAAATCTGTCAGGTCCTGTGAACTGAAAAAATGACTGACCAAGGATCATACAAGGAGCTGTCTGGTTTGTGGATCTCAGAATCTGGATCATTATGGTCTTAATTTAATAGTATTAGTCCCTTTATCCTTCTCCAGGAAAAGGAAAACAAAATAATTAGAGGATGGGAGCATACAAATAAACAAACAGGAATATAATAAAGCTTTATCATCTTTTTCCTCTCTTTCTTAGTTGCCAGCAAAATCCAGTGAACTTGAATGGTGAAAGAGTCAGGATACACACAAACTGTTGATGGCCATTAATGTATAGTTTTCTCAGAAGATGGCATCACTGAGTTCAAAGGATCTTACTCCCAGGCTAGTCAAATGGTTTTAAAGGAGAATTAATCGTATTCATGCAAGGTAAAGTTATCAGTATAACGTTACCTTATAATGTTTATAAAATTATCAATATAAAGTTATCAATATAAAGTTATGAGCAAGCCTCGTGTGGCACAGAGTGGTAGGCAGCAGTATTGCAACCAAAACTCTCCCCACAACCAGAGTTCAATCCCAGTGGAAGCTGGTTCTTGGGTAGCCGGCTCAGGTCGACTCGGCCTTCCATCGTTCTGAGGTCGGTAAAATGAGTCCCCAGCTTGCTGGGGAAGGTGACGACTGGGGAAGGCAATGGCACCCCACTCTATAGTCTGCCAAGAAAATGTTGTGAAAGTGGCATCCCCCCAAAGGGTCAGATATGACTCTGCGCTTGACTCTCAGACATGACCTTTCACCACAAAGTTATCAATAGTTATATAGCTGCCCATCTCACAGAAAAGTGATTCTAGGAGGCTTACAAGAATCCAGTAAAATAATATGTACATAAATAATCATTATAAAAATATAAAAATCAATATAAAAGATAAATATGATAAAAAACACATATACAAAACCTAGGCAAGAGAGAATAAATATAGCTAACTCAGCAATGGAGCCATCTAAGTATATCTCTGGTTCCCTGAGAGCCCTAGACCTGGTGACATAACCAGGTCTTAAGGGACTTCTGGAAGGACAAAAAGGATGGAGCTAATCTAATAGCGGGGGGAAAGAATTTTTCATGAGACAAGGGCCACAGCAGAAAAGGCCCACCTTCTGGGACCCACCAAATGTATGCCCCTAGCTGATGGTACCCTCAACGTGCCTTCTCTGCTAGATCTGATGGGGTGAGCTGATGTAATTGGGGAGATGTGGTCCCTCATATAACCCAGCCCCATACCATGAAGGGCTTAAAAGGTTAAAACCAGCACCTTGAATTGGACCCAGAAGCAAACCAGCAACCAATACAGCATGCAGAGCAGGGGTGCAACATGTGCTTTTCTAGGAGCACACATAACTGCCCGTGCCACTGCATTCTGTACCAGCTGAAGCTTCCAGATACTATTCAAGGGCAGCCCCACATAGAGCACATTACAGTAGTCCAATCTGGAGGTGACTAGGGCATGAGTGACTGTAGGCAGGGCCTGCTGGTCCAGGAACGGGCACAACTGGTATACAAGATGAAGTTGTACAAAGGCCTTCCGAGCCACAACTGCTACCTACTTCTCAAGCAGGAGTTGTGAGTCTAGGAGGATCTTCAGATTGCGCACCGGGTCTTTCTGGGGTAGAACCACCCCATCCAGCACCAAAGATGGCATAGTTCAAGAACTAGTGGGCCGCAAACCCAGAGCCACTCAGTCTTGCCAGGGTTCAGCTGAAGATTTTAAGATGCCTATGATGCAAGCCACTTTCTCTTGTTGCTTATTTGCAAATTATAGGAAAAATAATTTCAGAAGTTTGTCAGCAACGTATAACGTTTAAGTAAATTGTTTGGAATGCCTGAAAATACTGTCAGTATGACATGATGAGAGCCAGTTTGGTGTAGTGGTTAAGGCTCCAGGCTAGAAACCAGGAGACTATGAGTTCTAGTCCCACCTTAGGCACAAAGCCAGCTAGGTGACCCTGAGCCAGTCACTCTCTCTTACCTCTAGGAAGCAGGCAATGGCAAACAACTTCTGAAGATGTTGCCAAGAAAACTGCATGGACTTATTCAGGCAGTCACCTAAATAAATGAATTTTAAAAATAATAATAAAAAATATTATTCCGTGAGCCAGCTGGTGGAAATCATGAACAAGGCACCAAATTTGCCTGTTATAAATAGAAGGGAACCCCTAAGCATATATTAGGCTTATATATGGAACCTGCATTTTTGTGTCCCATTACAAGGGACAATGCTGGAAGTTAAAGAGTGAGGTTGTTATCGAGGTTCTGAATAAAAGTCTTGTTCACTCAATGGCACTTGTGTTTCAGTTTCTTGTACAAGAAGGATTACATTGTATCTGGTAAAGGAAATTAAGGATTAACATGTGCATTATGCCAGAAAAAAACATTATAGGAAAACTGTCAGTTTTATTTTACAAAGAAATAATCCTTTAAGTCTCTTAGGACAGAAAAAAATCTTTAACTCATTCCCCTTTGCCTTACTGATTTCCTCCTGCATTCATGGAATGCCCAGCATTTTAACTGCCAGTTACCAATATTGGGCTATTTGCATAAACAGCTGAGAACAAAGCTAGACCAATCCATTATTTCAACCAGGAATTTTATTTTAAGATTTATGTCTTTGTTTGGGGTAACCCTGACATTGTTTTAGCTTAAAAGCAGAAGAGAGATGAGTCTAGAAATAAAGCTGGAGCTGGTCTTTCAGAAGAACTAATGGAATGATCTAGTTTTCCATCTCCCTCTGGTGCAGCCTGATGGAATGACAACAGCTAATAACTAGGAAAAGAGATTATCTTCATCACAGCTGCAAAGAGGAGCTTAGGGTCTTCCTTTTCTATATTTTGCTATCTTTATAAGAATTGCCATGCGTTTTGCTAATTTTTTAAAAATGGGTTTTAATACAAAACTAAAAAAGCCTTTGTTATAACCCTCCTCTCTCTTTATGCTACAATGCTCCCTCTCTCATCTATCTCTGACCAGCACAAAATCTAAAGAATGGGTGTGGTAGCATTTCTTGAATGCTTCTTTGAAGACAAGTAAGAGCATTGAAAATCTCAGAAACTGAAATCTGCATCATGTTGGTTAGCATTCATTTATGGGCCACAGTCTCCGTCTTTTTAAAATGGTTTTTGTGCCCCATCTCTGTCATCTCCTTTTCTTCTGCTTTTACTAAAATTGGCCCCAAAGTACACTTCCATTTTCATTCACCCACACATGATGCCACGTTGATTTTCTGTGGCTTTGTGGGGATGGGAGAAATTCCTGAGGAATAGTCATATCTTGACATTGTTCAGAAGAGAACTATCTTTCATTTGGACTTTTTATCTTTACTTTTATTTATATTATTTATTATTGTATTTTTATACTGTGTATTTTATGATTGTTGTTTTTAATTGGTTATTGTAAACCACCCAGAGTCCCCCGATGGGAGGAGATGGGCAGGGACAAATTAGATAGATGATAGATAGATAGATAGATAGATAGATAGATAGATAGATAGATAGATAGATAGACAGACAGACAGACAGACAGACAGACAGACAGACAGACAGACAGACAGATTTCTTGCAAGTCAATGGATACTGCACTATTTCCTTTCACTTGTATAGGAGAAACGAAAGAGCTGGTGGACCCTCAATGGGAAGATACCCTGTTCTGATTTAAATAAAATAAATCTCACTTGAGGAATGCCAGTCAGCTCCACCTAACCCAATCTCTTGGTAAAGTGCTGAAGTAGAAACCAATTGTTTTCTGCCTCCAGTCCTAATAAACACTGTTCCTCTTGCTTTGTCTCTGTTGTGGTCTGATGAAAGATATCTCTGCTGAGAAGAGTAAGTATATAGTCCAAGTTTTCCAGGACCTTTAGACAAGGCATTTTCATATTATCACTAAATTTCAGGAATCTTCTGGGCAAACTGAAAATAACTATGCTGCTGGAGTGACAGGTCCTTGCTAGTTTTGATGGCCCACAAAATCACCAATCTCCCCAAGCTCAGGAGGCCTTTCTGAATATAATTTGGCAACGTTTACATGGTACCATTTGTTGAGTGGTATCATTTTCTAAGAAAGACATTATTTGTGCAGAGATCTGTCCACCTCACTCTTCAAGAAAGCATTCAAATCATTTGTCAATGTGTTTTACAAAGCACTTGTCTTAAGTGATTAAAATGTAAATAACAAAGATAGGACAGTGTCCAAAGGCATAAAATATAACCGTTCCACATTTCAAGGAAAATGTCCTGCACACATAACTTGTCTCTGCTTGACTTAAATATTTAACCAAATGCTATTCATTGCAGGAAACCCATGACATCTGTAACCATGTGGGAAATCTGGTTCAAGTCAGCTTACACATTTAAATATTACTTACAAATTCATGTTCGCTTTCACATCATTTGAGTAGGCAACGTTGACAGTGCCAAGGTAAACCTGGGGATTTCTCAGCTTCATACTGAAGAGAATTACATGGCAGGAAAATAATTACAGTGGTCCCAAGCATGCAGTCAAATATAAAGCTAAATGGAAGAGAATACACCATATTGGGTTTCTTACAGAAAAGTGTAAGGCTATAGCATGAAACTGAATAGGTTGCTAGTATCACTTCAAAACAAGATGTATGCATAATATTTTCAAATCATTGTAATCAACCTCATTTTTCCTGTTTTGTGCAATGGCTAAATATTCCAGGTTGCCATACAAATGGCTGCATGTTTATAATCTCAAACATATAAGCTGTAGGGGGTCATGTATCAGTGCTCTCTGCTTGAGTTACTGCTGTTACTACAGAGGCTTAGTTTTCCTTTCATAGCCATGCTACATCTATTGTAAGAAAGGATGTAGAAGATATTGAGAATTTAGGATCTCCAGGCTACTGAATGAACTGTCCTTCCCTAACAGCATAGCATTGGCTGCTGCATGCACCACAGGATGTTTCCAGTCAAAAGGTGATATGTTACATTTTGGTTCACTGTGATATGTGTATCTAGTCCCTGCAGTTTGTAAACTATGATTTATTGTGCTATAAACTATGGTGTACTGTGTTGGGTAAGCTCAGCTAATTCTGGCTAATTTGACAAGCACAGTTAAGCAAACCAGAGCTTGGTGTAATGTGTGAATCTAGGAATGGGATGATGGGAGAAATAAATACTTGAATTTACTCATTTCTCAGCAAGAGGTAGGACAATTCTCAGCCAAGACTGCTTAGCCAACATACATTTTCTTAGAGAAATGGCAGCTGCTCTTCTATGATGCCCTCATAAGACCCAGCATATATATTGATTAATTGATTGGTTGATTGATGGATTGATTATTTGTCATCAAGTTGTTTTCGACTCCTAGCAACCACATATCTATCCATGATGACCTGTTTCTTCAGGTCTCCCAATGGTGCACTCATTGCCAGCATAACTGAGTCCATCTACCTTGCTGCTGGTAATCCTCTTCTCCTCTTTCCTTCCACCTTTCCCAGCATTACAGCCTTCTCTAGAGAGCTAAGTCTTCACATAATGTGTTAAAGTATGATAATTTAAGTCTGGTCATTTATGCCTTGAGTGAGTTGATTTGTTTGATGATCCATCAGTTTGTTTTCTTGGCTGTCCACAGTATTCTGAGGAGTCTTCTATAACACCAAAGTTCAAAGGTGTGAATACTGCTCCCATCCTGCTTCTTCAAAGTCCAAGTATATATAAATTCCCTTCTCCCCCCTATGGGTGGTATGTGTCTTCCTCAACCTCAGGTCCTCTACCAGAGGCCTGGGAGTTTGAGGGTTCTGCACAGTATCTTAGCTGTTCCTAGCATTGCACTCTTCTGGACAGAGAGCTCTGATGTTGTTCCTGGGATCTGTTGGAGCCACTCTCCCAGCTTGGGGGTCACAGCCCCAAGTGCCACTACCACCTCTGGGACCACTTTGGCCTTCCCTTTCCACATACTCTCTAGTTCCTCCTTCAAGCCCTGGTACTTCTCCAGCTTCTCATATTCCTTCTTCCTGATGTTGCTGTCACTTGGCACTGCTACATCTATCACCACCGCTGTCTTCTGGTCCTTGTCTATTACTACATTGTCCGGTTGATTGCCCAGTACCTGCCTGTCTGGATCTGGAAGTCCCACAGGATCTTAGCCCTGTCATTCTGCACAACCCTCTGTGGAATATCCCATCTGGACTTGGGAAGGTCTAGCCCATACACTGTGCAGATGTTCCTGTACACAATGCCAGCCACTTGGTTGTGCCATTCAGTGTATGCCTGCCTGCCTTCATCTTACACCCTGCCACTATGTGTTGGACTGTCTCTGAGGATCTCTGCATAGTCTGCACCTTGGGTCCTGTCTAGTGTGGTAGACCCCTGCCTCTATGGATCTGGTGCTTAGTGCCTATTCTTGTGCTGCTATGATCAGTGCCTCAGTGCTGTCTTTTAGTCCAGCCCTTTCCAGCCACTGGTAGGATTTCCCATGTCCCCCAACTTCCCAATAACATTCCCCAATGTCAGCCACCTCAGCTGTCTGTCAATGGTAAATCCTATGCAGGGTCTTGTCTTGCCATGGCACTTCCTCTGCTTGATCTTCCTTTCATGTCTGCTGCTGCCTCAGGCATTCTCTCAACAGCTCATATTTAGGTGCCATCTTACTGATGTACTCCTGGATGTTCTGGGTCTCATCCAGGACAGTGGCTTGGACACGCACCAGACCGCACCCTCCCTCTTTCCACCTGATCATTAGAATTATGTCCCATCTTTTCTCCAGGAGTGCAAGGCAGCTTATGTGTTATGTTCCTTCATTTTATCCCCACATTAGCAACTTTGTGATGTTAAATTGTGCTGAGAGAGAATGACTGGCCAAAATTCACTCAGTGAGTTTCCAAAGTTGAGGGTGGTGTTGAACCTGAGTTTCCTAGCCCTACATCAACTATTATACCATACTGAGAGGCACATTCTGCAAGAGCTTACAGAAAATCACAAGTTCCAACATGATTTTATTGCTGGCTGATTTAACCAAGACATATTGTAATCGGTCCAAGACTGCGGCAATTATAATTCTTTATTTTTTACATAAAAAGGGAAACACTGTTTTGTATTGCAAGTGTCACAAATGCATATTTTGTTTTTATTTATTTTGGATCATTGCTGATGTTGGTTTTACTTACTGTTAGCCATCCAGAATCACAGCAACAAGATGGGCAACCATTTATTTGTTTACACAAACAAATATATATTGCTGCTTTCTTATTTGTATCTATGTGTATCATATATGTACACTTACTACAGAGTTAGAACTGTTTACACCTTTTTTACAGCTTTAAATAGTGCACTTTTTAGTGCATATTCAGTATGAAAACTGTAGGAAATAATCTTTTGAATAAGATATGGCCTTATACTTGAAGTAGACAAATTTCTTAGATCATTTCGATCCTATTGAAAGAATAATTAGGCAAAGTCCCTTTTTACCTTAGGATAATCTCATCAGGCTAAGAAGAAACTATATTTCTTCATTATAGTATAACATAGCAGTTAGATAAGAGTTTAAAAAAAGGGGGGGGGGAGGAATTCAGTATCATATATAATTCTTCCTGAATCATGTATTTAATTTTTTAAAAAATTCTTATGATATGTCATCTGCAGAAGAAGTAAAACCATGTAGTCTTTAATTGTTTGATGAAACAGTTGTTTGAAGAAAGAGTCAGAAATAGATGGTACCTTTTCTCCATGACTTTGAAATGACATTCATAAAAACCAAGGTCCAAGAAAGAATAAAAGTCCCCTTGTGATGAGGTCTACTGATAGTCCTACTCAATGCAAGGACTAGCAACTTGATTTTCAGCTTGATGAAGAAAGCTTCTCATCAGTCCTTAACTGTTGTAAAACTTTTTCTGTTCCATAAGGTATTTATAATGCCATCATTTTAAAGAATTAAAGAACTGATTCATCTTAATACTAGTAAACACCAAAAATATTTCCTCCAGAAGACAGTAACTTTCAAGCAGTGCCATGCTTACCCTTAGACAGAATAATGAGACTGCCTCAAACAGTAGATTATCAGAATAACAAAGGGCATCTAATTAATATGCACGTATTTGTCAAAATGTAATGCCCGCTATGCTAGACTATCTTCAGTGTTAGTGAACATTATCCACTAATATGTGTGACTAAGAATGTTCACATCCCCAGTTCATGTGAACTTTCTTCCAAAGAGCTAATTTACTTCAATAAAGATGAGTACTTTTTTCTCCATAGAAGATTCAGTTCACTGTGGAACATAAGAACGTTTTATTGCTTATTCACATTTGGAAGTATATGTGTGTGTATGTACATATGTATGTACATGTGTGTGTACATCTTGTATGTGCAGTTCTTGTTGTATATACATATATATATATATATATATATATATATATATATATATATATATATACACACACACACACACACACACCTTAACTGAAGTCTCTCTCTATATCAAAAGTAATATTTCCTTGCCATCTTCATAAGATGTGAGGCAGTTTACCTATGTGCTGATGTCAAATCATGCTGTGTTTCATTGTCAAATGTATAAGTGACTGTGATTAGCAAGGGGCAGCAGGGACAAGACAGGACAGTCTTCACAATTTGTACTACTAAGATACCATTAGATTGTACAGTGTATTAGACACTTTCCAACATATATGTCTACTCAGAAGTAAGTCTCATTATATTTTCTAATGTGCCCTTTTTGAACCAACTGCATGCTTAATAAAAGACTTGAAAGATTCTTTTCTCTGATAGTGTGACTGTAAAGATACAGTCAGTCAATCCATACCACAAATCTCATATAGGCACTTCATATTTATGGGTATCTAACAGCAGTTACATTACCAACTATATCTCAAATGCCTGAACTCCATTACCAAAATTATTTGGGGGATGTTTTGTGTTGCTGCAGTGGAAAATTCTCAGCCATTAACCAGCACTTTTTCCTGTCTCTTGCAATAAGATAAATCTCAAGAATATATAATGCATCAAAATATGTCACAGCAAACCAAAGTGCAACACAATATTTTTAGCTGGAGCCATTTTTGTTTGCCTTCTTTATTAATCAGAGCATATGTTGTTATTACTAATCATTTATATTTCCCCATACATTTCAATAAACTCTTTCCTCTGTCTTCCTGCTGACTTGAACTGGGTGAATTATTCACACTGAATAAATTATTCAACCAAATGTAGCCTCTTTTCTGTTCACAAATTATCTGTGAATAGTCTTTGAAAAAAAGTCTTCTGTTGGTTATTCCACAAAGGATTAATTTGACCATATTTTTGCCTGGGGTTGCTTTGTGAACCATTCACCTTACCAAAAGAGGGGTTTTCGGTGCTTTACATACTATTTATGCCACATCTACCCACCTTTAAGAAGAGGATGAACATGTAATGGCTGCAGTCCCATAACGTGATTGATTCAAGTGCTCAAAAATACTTGGAGATAGAACAGAATTGCAAAGACATTTGCAGTAATTATTCTCATACGCAATTATTCTTCCAATCTCTTTTGCCAAATACTACACACTGTTGCTCAGTGTGTAATACCAATGCATGATAAAGATAGCAATGTTCTCACTTTATGTTTAGTATCTGTTTATTTGCGTGGAGTGGCATCATAAGCAATTTTCCTTACAAACAAGTTCAAAACCTTCCTCACTTCTGTACTGCCCAGCAAAAGGTGTTCTAAAACATCGTAATTATTATTATTTTTTAAATAATCCTAAAATAGTCTCCCCTTCACTGGAACACAACACAGTCAGGGTAATGATAATTTCTTTTTAAAATGTAACATTCCCTCCTAGAGGAGAAGGGAGGGCCATCTTTCTATTCCTGAAGATTACATGTAAGACATGCGCACTTTCATACATGCACACACATTCAACATCTCCTTTCTCGGCAATCTCAATGCAGCTGAAATTGCTGAGGAAGGGAACTTTAAGCTCCCACCTAACCCTACTGCCCTGCCCCATCCTGACTTAGCAAACTAACAGCTCCTGTCACATTTTCAGAACATGCTGTTCTCTGCAAAGGCCAGCAACTTTAAACTGCTCTAAGGGCCTTCTGGGAAAGCTCTAGGCTTGCTGGGCCATGAAGAAAGAGGCTGATTTATGGCAAAGCCTAGAGGCTATTGAAGATGTACAACATAGCAGAGAAAGTGATTCTTCAGGTTCTCTGGCATAAACACTTAATGGATAATGGACTTGGCAGAAACTGAGATGTCCATAAAAATCAGCAGCAGCAGCAACAAATTGGAAGGGACACACCCTGAGAAGGGGCCAAGAAAGAACAGAAGGGGTGATGGGCACTGATAGCAACCATGTCTGTTGACTCTCACAGAGGGATGCTTAACCTGACCATGATAGCTTACAGTAATCAATATCAAGGAAAAATAATCAGTAATCACTGGAAATGAAAATCCAGGCTTCCCAAATTCAAATGATTCTGGGTATAATATATTAGCATCTTTGGATGTCAGGCATTCTAGGGTATGGTTTGGCTTGGCTTTAATCTTGGGGTAACGACAGCATTTAATGCTTCCACAGAGAAGGTAACTTGTAGCTCCAGGTTAATATGTAACCAGAAGCTTGCTCTATCTTACCTGAGAGTTTGGGTTTCTCATTATCTTGAGGTGGGAATCACAGGAAAGCAATAAGTAAGAGTAAAAGGAGCACAAGTAAATAACCCTTCCACCCAAATACACCAGAGGGAAAAACCAGAAAATTGCACCATTGGCCTACCTGCATGATGCAACCCCATCCATTTTGGATCATTATTTTTCCGCACTACAGCTATTTCCTCCCCTCAAAAGGCAATCAATAAATCTACAGGCAACCAAAAGTCTGTGATCACAAGACTGAGGTGATTCTCCTGAGGAAAGCTAGGAAGCCTCTCCTTTATAATTCAAGAGGCGCACGTGTGAAGAGGAAAGGAGGGATGAGAGAGAAGAAAAGAAAAACATGTTGCTCTATAACCCTCTGGTCCTCCTCTGTCCAATTTTTTTTTTGCGTTGTCTTGCCTAACCTTGTGTTCATGAGGAAGCATCTGGCCTACCAGATATGCGGAGGCCTACCTGCCCCATCCCAAACAAAACCCCACCCACCAGACACATGTAAGAGTAATTATGGTGTGTGTGTGTGTGTGTGTGTGTGTGTGTGTGTTTTCCTGGCAACCTTCTAGTAGAGTTGGCTGGCTCTGCTCGCCAGTAGTAGGACTGGGCTGCTGTGGACAGATTAGTTTATAGGAGCTCCCACTGGTGAGTCTGCTAAAAGAACTAGGCTGCCTGCAGCTTAGGTTAATTGAGCATTATGGGCTAGCTTTGCATTACAAGAGGCCTCCCTTCTGCAAGGGAACAACTGCCTATTGGCCTTACATTCCTGTCTTCGTAGAAGGGAGGGCAGCGGTTGACAAACACAAGCGCACACTCAAACAGAAAAGTTTCTAGTCTGTCATGTGATCTACACAAACAAGTACCTTCATTTTTTAAGTTAGATGAAGGCCATTTTCCTTTTACTGTTGTATAAACAGAGAATTGAAGGGTAAAATAGTTAAAAGTTAATGCTATACTGCTAATGTGGCTTTTAAATCACGTCAGCAGCAATCACTGCATTATAATTAACAATTTATTGAACCAGCAATAAAATGAACATCACATTACTTCTAAAGCAGCAGAATAAAATGGCTAATAAATAGCATAAGCCAGACAAATTGCAGAGTAATAGAAATTTTCTTAAGATTTATGGTGTGCAGAAAGATGGATGTGCTATTAGTAGAAGCTCCACTACTTGACAAAATTCTTTTGCAAAGACATAGTTACCAGGCGTGTCAGAGTTCACAAGACTAAGTGGTTTATCCAAATCTCAACTCACTCCCATTACAGTGGGAAATACTCATTACCAGCCTTTGAAAATGCAAGCAAAGTGTACATTTGCCAAGATCAAACTGCTACTGCCAGAAAGATACTAAAATATTTTACAAACTGTCAAATAGCAAGTCTGCTTGCTTAATCTGAGTTTTAATCTTTTTTAAAAAAAAATAGACTTTCTTTGGATGGCAAATTCTATAATCCAAGGTCCTGGGATAATTCAGTCTCAAGCTGGCAAAATGCTACAGGTTTTAAGACCAAGAGAGAAATAAAGAAAAAGAAGAAGACTCTTCTGAATTTCAGCTAATTAGAAGAGTGGATAAGCAGTAATTTCAGAGAGGAACGAAACCGAGGCCCAATTCACATATTAAATTCCTGGCATGGTTATCATTTCACTGTTGTCTGGTCCCATACCACAGCAGTAACATCTGTAGAAAGCCAGAGTGGAAGATGGGCAGATGATGAAGCTGCATCTCTTGCTTGCATCACAGTCCCCGTAGGCACAGCTGAGTGATTTGAAGCAAGCTGCTTGAGTATCAGCAAAGAAAGATGGAAAGGGTAACAATTTCCACACTGTCTCCAGCAGTTTTCATTCAATGTGATGAAAAGAAATGGCTTTCTATTTTATTTCAATGGAGAATTTCAGAAATTCCTAAGGGAGGAATGTGGTGTTCTTGCCCTTAGTTAGGGAACAGGTGGCCCAGGAGTTGTGTGAATTCTGTCTTTCCTTGTGCAACCCTCACTTGAGCGACCTGTAGGCTTGCTGGGTCTCCAAGCTTCCATTCAATGTTGAGGGAAAATATCACAAAGAATAATTTTCATGGGCATCAAAGAGCAGGCTCAGATAAAGCAGCTCTTGAATAGAACAGAAGAAACAACAGCCCTCCACATTTTCATAACAATACCGTGAGCTGAAGAACACCAGTCAGAGACCTTCTGAACCTGAACAAGTAGAAATTCAGAAGCTCTTTGTCCCCTGCCCTCAAGGAAGAAACTTAAAAAAAAAAATAGAAGTCTGATTTCAATACATTTTAATGAAAGAAAAGGCTAAGTCAAAACTAGTTTTGATCTGCCACGTGTATTACATGTTAAGACGGTCAGAAGGTGAGCTTCCTAAAATTAAAAAGGCAAAAATTAAATCACAAGAATTGGTATCAAAGACCATTCCAAAATTTTCCATAGGTAAGGTTGTAATCACAATGCTGAGCCCTGCATGATGCTTTAGTTCTTGTCTTTAAACAGCCACATATTGCAAATGGCATCTTTTAAATTAAATAATAACTACAACTTTAGTCCCATATAGAATATTTTAGCTTTATGTACATTTTTTAATTTTATTATTATTTTTAATGGAATGATTCCAATTCCGTTCTTCTCTTAAAACTTCAAAAAGAATGCTTGCCACTCCAGTTTCTATAACTAATTAGCACACAAACTAATCAGCATGATCAAGGTTATAGTCTTCATATTTAAAATGCGATAGGGTCATCAAATATTCATCAAACATTCCCAGGTTCAAATCTACATTTTAGAAAAGTGAAATATATAGTTAATTCTTGGACTAATTAGTTACTGAAAATTGCTGTGGCCGGAAATGATAAGAATATATAGCTTTTTAAAATGATGTATTACTTTATAAAGTCAGAAGATAAACTATGATTAACATACTGGTTAACATTTTGATGATTACTCAATTAGATGAACACTATGATGTATTTGAAAATAGCAATGATCCTGATTTGATCATTTCAAGCAGGGCATTAGAGAGAGGAGCAATTTCAACCTTATTATGCTTGGGGTCAGAAACACTGTATGAATGCAAATTTTGCACTAACTTCAATAGTTTTTCTCCATTTGGACATAAGAATCAATGTGACATGTGTATGTATATAGGTATGTGGATATGTATACACACACACACACTTTCAAGATGCGAGCAGCTGTACTGTTTAGAATCGGATGTAAAAGTATCACTGTAAAAACTTCCCATTCACAGGCTACTGCTTGGAGGAAGCAATTCAGATCTGTCTCAAAACTGCCTTGAAATACTGTCTAAGGAAGCAATTGCTGGCCAGGTAGCTTGGCCCTGTATACCCTCCATAATAGTGAGCAATCTATTGCTATGTTTGAAAGACTGTGCAATCCATGCTGGATTCAAAGATAAAAACCCAGAAGAAGATGAAGCCACCCAGCCTGAGATTTTCCATCAACAGATACACACACAGATAGTAGATTTAGCAAGCATACAGCTCAGCAGTTCAGTCTTCCCTATTAAGTATGTTGTATTTCTAACAGTATTTATTTGTTGTTTGATACCTATCCCACCTTCCTGCCATTAGCTCAAAGTAGTGTGCATAGCACTTCCTCCTCCACTTTCCCCACTACTACAGCCCTGGGAAATAGTTGGGGTTGAGAGAAAATGACTGGCTCAGAGTTTCCCAGTCAGTTTCTGTGATTGAGGATGGATCTGAGGTTGGATCCACACCAATTTCCGCTGTGATCAGTAGCGAGTTTTAAATAAATGTTAGACACGCACACACACAAACATAAAATATAAGCACCTATTTTTATACAATTTTGTATCTTCTGAAGTCCTCTTTTAGGAAATGCAGGTAACATTAAAGTGGCTGCTCTATGTTTCCAAAGTCATTTTATGGCTGGACTTAAACGTATACCAAATAATATCCCACTAGGGTAGCTGGAAAACCTGTTCCTTAGGAAAGAAAAGTAGCTTGCTCTGCCTCTTTATTCTTACTGTAAGTTTCTTCTGTCTACTTATTTATTTAGTGCATTTATTTCCCACCTTTCCTCGTGGTGTATGAGATCTTTCCACATTTCATCCTTATAGTAGGAATCTTGTGGATCACCTGGACTGAGAGAGACAAAGTGGCCCCAAATCATCTGATTAGCTTGAAAGAACTTCATATTTATGCTCTGTTCATACCTATATCTCTGATTCCCTCTCCCCTTTCTCCCTAACCTCTTATTAAATTGAATCTTTGACTTAGTAGGACTCTGTTGGTACTTCTTTGAAAACTACCTTTGAAATATGTGTTCCTTCTGCTCTAGTAAGTGTTCTTTGTATGGCTATTAGGCAGAGTTGCATTTTTAACCTTTTCAAATAATCCTAACCTGGCTACTCCTACATATAATGGTTTTCATGTGACTATCCATTTTTGCAGTTACAGTATAACCTTGTTGCCAATTTTTTTTTCCTGTGGTAATTCTGTCCACATGAAAATAGGTTTTGCTGGATTCCTCCCTCTTTTGTAAAGCAGTGTGATTGTGTCACAGTGTTCATTTCCTGAAGCCAACATTGCAGCAAAGATTGTGCAAGGATGAATTCTGAAGAAAAGTATATATGTTTGTCAAGACTTCCAGTTGAGAGCCATGGCGAGCTAAACATCTGTTTTTGCAGAGGGACAGTGTTTGAATGAAGATCAGCATGGGATGCAGGATCCTGGCTGTCAAAATGCTCTCTCGATTAAGGAGAGTTCTTTGAGATCCCCCATGTGACTCCATACAGCCACTCCTTGTGAGTAAACTGCAGGAATCGTTTGAACACTAGAGGATAAAGAAAATGGAGCAGACATCTGCAATAGAAACTTGGGAATATTTGTCTGCCCAGTGCTTTGAAAAGATAGATAAATTGTTTGACAAAATTGACAGAACATGTTATAATAGAATTACAGAACAAGAACAAGTGACAATGGATGATTCTGAAATTACTCTGAAGGGGTAGCCATGGAACATTTGAACAGTCCATGGCTATGAAATATATGGTGTTGTCCTACTATTTTGGATTCCTTTGTAGGGGTATACTTTGCCCAAAGCTAACCTTTGATGACCTAGCTGGCTGACCCTCCCCAAATATTCCAAATATTTCCCTGTCTTTAAAGGATTTTTATGACTAGCCCTCATGTTCCTTGGTAGTTCATATATATTCAGCAATGATGATGTACACACTTCCAGTCTTCTTACCCATAGCTAGTGCAACCTGTTAATATGCATGCCTGAGTTATTTTTATCGTTTGCAACATTCGAGACAACATTTGGGGCAGGACTATGAATTCATTATATACAAAAAAATTGCTTTGGGAAGCAAATTTATCTGAAACTTTCCATGATACTTGCACATGTCAGGAAACAAATGAAAACTCCTACAAGGAACAGATTTCATATGTTGGTAATAAACTTTATTGAACTTTAATATATTTGAGATCCATAACAGAAACTTCCCTATTTTTTGATTGATCAGGTTTAAATTTGTTGCCAGTTCTGTAAAACAACAGTGTTTCTACTAAAGTGTTGGATTTGTTCTCTGAAGAGAAGAATAAGGTCTTCCTAAACCACCCAGAGTCGCTTTTGGGAGATGGGCAGTGATAAATTTGATTAATAAATAAATAAATAAATAAATATACAAATACTGTAGGTTGTCCATTGAAGTTTATTTCAGGATTGACAATGGTACAGCACTTTGCACTAGCTAGTATTAGACTGTGCTTCTGGCACAGAAGCAAGGCAAAGAATGAGGCATATAGCTCTCTCCTCCAACATCTTCCAGCATCTGCTATCCAAGGCATTCACTGTCCCTTCATTAATGGTAGGATTCACTTTGTAAATCACATAAACACGATGGTCAGGAAAGCTGAATTTATGACTTTGTTAATTCTTTAGAAGCTCTTTGGAAGGTATATCATACTTCAGTTAAATCTGGGCTACAGCTTCTCTTATGGAAGCATACAGTATTGACAAAAGAAAGAAAATTATAATACAAACAATCATTCATGTAACAAACATGGCATTCTTCTCTCCCCCCCATCCACAAATGCAACTTGGAGTGTACATTTTTGTGTTTAAAATTACTAGAACAAAGTCAACATGTTGCATTCTTACCAAGGTTTTTACTGCAATGTAACATTTGAAGACATTAATGTCAAAGATGCCATGGATTCCACATGCTGGTTGCTCTTGTTCCAAGGGTGGCACAGATTGGTTTGAATTAAACAGGGAAGATCTCATTAGTAATTACTATTCATATTTATATGAAATTGATCCGTTGCACAACACATCAAGCAGTAACATAATAACGTTTTAAACTGCTGTTTACTTGCCATGGAATTCTGATGAGTTAGTAATTGATAATGACTCACTTGTTCATGAGTGGTTCATTTGGTCAATTTCTTTTGATATCAGCTCAAACACACCACTTCAAAATGTTATTATGCACAGTCAAATGATTGACTGTAGCAAAGAATGAAAAATCAAACATTTTCTTCTTTTACAAGGGGGAAGAAGAATAAAATTATATTTTATACAATGCTACCCTGTACCAAAATAAAGGATTCTTTGTATGTCAGAATACTACCTCACTAACTAAGAAGGGAAGATTATAATCAAACACAGTGAGGTGTGCTTAAGATTACTAGATCAAACTTTTTAAGACATTGCAATCAAGGATTGTAAAATTCTGGCAATATATTTTTCACTATCATAGCTTTTATTTTAATTGTTTTGACAGTACCTTCAAGTTTGCTATCAACTAATGAGCATTGCTTAATTATTCTAGGAAAACAATCATCCAAGTTCCATATTTCTGACAGCTGCCATGGGTTAAAAATCCCTTCCCCTTCTCCCTCTTCTTCCTCCTCCTCCTCACATCCTTTTTTCCCCACCTATTTCACCTATTATTATTATTTCACATTTTTTTCATAGCTCTGATTAGATACATTGGGCTATGGCTAACCTTAATTAACAGCACAATTATTTGCATGTTTACTCAGATTTTGCTGTATTTAATGGGACTTGTTCACTACCAAGTATGTTTATGATTGCATCCCAAATCATACATAATAGTCTTGAGATTGCTTCTGGAGAATCATGGGTTGAACACAGAAGGCAGAACGTTTTGAAAGTTAATTCTCTAGATCAGCTTTCCCAACTTGTGCCGTCCAGATATTTTCCGGTATAATTACCCAAAATGGTGATAGTTGGCTGTGTTGATTTCAGCCAATGGGTTTGCCATCTAAAACATCTGTAACTTGCAAGATTAGGAAGGGCTTTACTTTACTTGGCACCACAGAATGTCACAAGTAGAGAATAATAAGGTATAAGACTTAATGGAGTGCCTACTGACTGGAGATGAAAGCAGTACCTTATATATTTTAAAAGATCATAAAAACAAGAATTAAAACTTGTGAAGTATATCTGTCAATGTGTTTATTTATTTAGATTTAGGTATTGCTTTACTCCAAGATGACTCTGAAGGGCTCACAATATAAAATAAATAACAATTTTAAAAATGCATTATCCTGTATATAAGCAAGATCAGCATCCAGCCAAACAATATAGTATACAGACAGAAACACATCCAGCAAGGGGACCACATCCATTGTACCCTCAGCCCTGGGAGAACAAGCAGGCTTTCAGGCCTTCCAGAACACCATCAAGGTAGGAGCCACACAAATCCTTGAAAGGATTTCATTCCAGAAGTAAGGTGCCATGCAGAGAACTCACACTTCTTGGGTCCTGATAGATGGCATAATTTAATCAAGGAGACCTGGAACTTATCAACTCTGCCAGCTCTTATCAGACAGGCAGAAACCATAGGGTTCCTTAAGTAACCAGGCCCTATGCCATACAAGGCTTTACAGGGGATAACCAGCACTTTGAATTGCACCCTGGAAGCACACCAACAACCAGTGCAACTTGCAAAGCAGTGGTGATACATAGGCATATGATACATATATGCCAATCACTCCTCACAGTGCTGCATTCTGGATCAGGTGAAACTTCCAAGTGGTCTTCAAGGGCAACCCCATGTAGACTGTGTTGTAGCAATCGAATCTAGTCTAGTGATCACTAGGGCATCACTGACTGCCTGAATTTAATCTGACCTGAATGAAAATCCTTGATTCCTTACTTATTCTAAAATAAACTCTAAATACATTATTATCTCTAGGAAAACACTCATGCCTATTTCCTCAAGATGTTACTTGATAGATTCTGACAGTGATATCTGACTTCCTTATGAAGGTCTCTCTGACTTTTATCAAATTATAAGAAGAAGGCCTAGATCAAGCTAGTCTAACCAGCAGCCTTAGTGGGGAGATGTTCCCAGTTCCACTAAAACAATTCTGAAAGTATATTTTACTGATTAGAAAGGTGTTGTTTTCTTGGCATCTTTGAGTTAATCTTTACTCCCAGTAACTTCATGAGCAGGTCCATGCATTTTCCTTGGCAATGTTGCAGAAGTGTTTTGACACGACCTTCTTCTGGGATATATATATATTTTAACTTTCCAGTCTAAGATTGAGAGACAGTGACTTACCCAAAGTCACCCACTGGTTTCCTGCTCTTAGTCCAGCAACACAATGCCAGACTGGGTCCCATATCCCTTTAATAACAAGCATACAAAAATATTTCTGCTTAGACTCAGAAACTGGAACCCTTTTGAGAACATCAAGAAGATGTATTATCAGGAAACCATTAAAATAAATAAATAACAGATGAAAGAAACTGAGATAGCATTTGTGGTACTTGGGCTTATTACAATAAATGCATTAATAATGAGGGAAAATCATATTGATTGAAAATCTTAGAAAATTACTGTATTTCTAACTGTTGTTATTATAAATGCCAAACAGGTTGAATTGGATTCTGAAGGATGAATTGGATCAAGGCTTCAATACATAACTCTCTGTGGAAATAGGAAAATGAGCAAGGTGATTCCTTTTAAAAGTGCTTCAGGAGAAGTAGTTTTGAGGAGGTAAGAGATTCACCACACTTATTCGCACTGAAGTTTGGGAAAGGCCTCTAGTTCAATGCAGAATATGCTTTTCTACAAGCAGATCCCCATAGCAAGCACTGTGAAAAGCCTGCTCTAAAATTTTGAAGAGTTCCCATCAATCAGAGCTGATGGATAAATAGAGATGTTAAATGTAAGCCAATTTCTATTTGCCTAAAACCATCACCATTACTAGAAGTTCCACCACTTTCTTGAAAAGCTGTGTAAGGGATAGGAGAGTCTTGTCTCAGGGATAAGGCCATTGTTAGGAAAGGATGCTTAGCCTTTGTCAAGAAGATTGAATGACAAGCTCAAAGGAAGTGTATGAGGGACAAGAGAGAGAGTTGCAGGTAAGGAAGGCCTCTCTCTCTTTTTTTAATGCAATATAAGATGCTCACCTAACACATGTTGAAATGAAGCTCAGTCATCATGGAACATTTAATCCTGTTCCTCTCTAGCCTGGAAAAATAGCTTTCTTTCCTATTCAGCCCATTCAACAATCTAAACAAGAAAGAAAGGTGCTCCTTTTTCCAAAATTGCCCCTGAGGAAGGAGTCTCACTTCAAAACAGCATTAGAGGCCTTATACAGCATAAACCCAAACATCAGGGGAAAATTCTTCTTAAAAGCGTTCTAGAAGACCTTTTCTCTTCCAATTTTCTTTGGTCCCTCCCTCCTCTGTTGATGCATGAGATGCAGGGTATGCTACATCTGGAGTCATCATGGCCCAGGACTTTGGATCATGACAAATGGGGAGAAAAATCAGTTTATTAAGTGTTGGAATAAAATCTCTGCTAATAGAAAAATAGGCTTAGGGAAAAGGTATAGCTTGATTATGATTATAAAATGTACCGTATGGCTGCTTTCTACTGGGCTGCCTTTCAAATATCTATGCTGGTTCCTCTATTTTGCAGAGCCCACTGTTCAACAATTGCTTCTGGAAACAAATTTACAGTTTTAGAGTAACAATTAGAAATTTAATTCTGTTCCGACCAAAATAATGATAAACAAGAATAACAGAGTGTGTGTCTGTGTGTGTCTGTGTGTGCGTGCACATATCTCCCCAAAGAGTGCTAGAAATCCTAATTTACTGACGGGTAACTACTTTCTCTAAGTAGAAACACAGTAAATTAATAATCTTGGCTTAGCAGTTTTCACTACAGAAAATTAACCAATTAATTATTGCTTATAATTTGCTGAGGCATAGCTGCCATATTTGTAAAATCAGCAGGTTTAGAAAGGGAGGGAAAAAGCAAGTTTTAAAATGAATGTTCTCATTTTTTTTTTTCTTCTTCCTGTTCTTCTTTGGCACAAATGACACAATTACTTAGCTCCCTCTAGTGCTGCTTTTTAAAACAAACTTCCCTGTAATGATTGCATTCCCCATGTAATCTTAAGAACAAATTAAAAATTCACTTGGCAATAATTAACTAGTGAAGTCTCAAAGGGTTTAGTAATATTGTCAGGAACTGAAGCTGGATTTGAGTAGTGTCACAACTAACAAAGGAGGGTCAAATGTAGGCTTTTTGCAACAACAAAAATATGACAACAGTGTTCTGCTGCCGAATTGTTCAAACAATTGAGGAACACGGCAATAAAGAATGGCAGTCAGGGAGCAGTGATAACAAATGCAACCCAACAAATGCAACCCATCTATCATAGTCATGACATTTGAAGTGCCATTATTACATCAGTATTCATTTTCCCATTTACAATCATCAGTTTCAGGGTGGATAATTTGGATTCCCCCCATCCCCGTAAAGAAGGTATTCCAGGGAAAACAACAGCTGCTAGACTTCACTATGTTTTTGTGTTAGGAAGGTCTCTTGTTATTGACTATTCTAAAGCCTTTGACTCTGTGGACCGTAACAAATTGTGGCAAGTTCTTAGCGCTATGGGGATACCAAGTCATCTTGTCTGCCTCCTGAAGAATCTGTATAACGACCAAGTAGCAACAGTAAGAACAGACCACAGAACAACGGACTGGTTTAAGATTGGGAAAGGAGTACGGCAGGGCTGTATACTCTCACCCTGCCTATTCAACTTGTACACAGAACACATCATGCGACATGCTGGGCTTGAGGAATCCAAGGCTGGAGTTAAAATCGCTGGAAGAAACATTAACAATCTCAGATATGCAGATGATACCACTTTGATGGCTGAAAGCGAAGAGGAACTGAGCAGCCTTATGATGAAGGTGAAAGAAGAAAGTGCAAAAGCTGGCTTGCAGCTAAACCTCAAAAAAACCAAGATTATGGCAACCAGCTTGATTGATAACTGGCAAATAGAGGGAGAAAATATGGAAGCAGTGAAAGACTTTGTATTTCTAGGTGCAAAGATTACTGCAGATGCTGACTGCAGTCAGGAAATCAGAAGACGCTTAATCCTTGGGAGAACAGCAATGACAAATCTCGATAAAATAGTTAAGAGCAGAGACATCACACTGACAACAAAGGCCCGCATAGTTAAAGCAATGGTGTTCCCCGTAGTAACATATGGCTGCGAGAGCTGGACCATAAGGAAGGCTGAGCGAAGGAAGATCGATGCTTTTGAACTGTGGTGTTGGAGGAAAATTCTGAGAGTGCCTTGGACTGCAAGAAGATCAAACCAGTCCATCCTCCAGGAAATAAAGCCAGACTGCTCACTTGAGGGAATGATATTAAAGGCCAAACTGAAATACTTTGGCCACATAATGAGAAGACAGGACACCCTGGAGAAGATGCTGATGCTAGGAAGAGTGGAGGGCAAAAGGAAGAGGGGCCGACCAAGGGCAAGGTGGATGGATGATATTCTAGAGGTGACGGACTCGTCCCTGGGGGAGCTGGGGGTGTTGACGACCGACAGGAAGCTCTGGCGTGGGCTGGTCCATGAAGTCACGAAGAGTCGGAAGCGACTAAATGAATGAACAACAACAAGGTCTCTTGTGTTATGCAACTGATTGTTGGCACTTAAGCAAATAGTTTGACTCAGTGGATGAAGCATGGCCATGCAAGATGCATATTCAGTCTAATATTAATAACATCTTATACTTCTTTCACCAAAAATTATTAGAAGCATTTTGAGTGGGCCACAACAACCAATGCAATGTCACAAATCTTGCGTTATTCTAAGAACTTCCACAACTTTGTCTCTGTTCTTGTTGGTGGGATTTCACTCATTCTTAAAAGGGAGAAACTCAAGGGGAAAAAAATGATTACAGATTGTGAAGAGGTGTCAGAAAGCTTTATTGAGGTTGCAAGAATTCTTACTTATCCCTTTAATACAAATATTATATGATTGAAAGCTGGGATGCAAGTGAGGTAATAGGAAATATTTCACAGAAGTGTCCAAAACACCTTAGGCCTGCTCTTGTGGGAATCATGAGCCTGCCTAAACACTGGTTAAAATGTGCATAAGATAAGAGAAGTGCATCACATCTACCACAGCTTTCTTCAGGTGCAGAAGACAGGATATTGCATCTAAACAATGCCTTTGGTGCATATCCCCATCCTCTCAACATCTGCAAATTTTCAGGACTTTTGAAAGAAAAAGTTTATATATGGTACACACCATGCATGTATCATTGCTTCATTGGGATTCCCACAGAACCAGATTGCAAGGTCCATCCATGTCCCTGTAGGAATTATACATCAACTGAAATTTCTGAACATTTGGATATGAAGCCAGCAGAATGATAGCATAGGAATATTAGTATCTGGATGTAGGAGGTAAGGAAGAAATCGCTAATGTCCTTCTGTGCCATGGGCTACAACCGGTTCTCTTCTATGGTTTATATAATTACTCTCTAGTCAGGTATTTAGTCATTTTTCTCTTTTGTTACACCATAAATTACATTCTGGTAACAATTCCTGGAGGTTTCTTGAGGGTCCTCCCCCAAAGCTTCATGGCTATTTGGATCCTCACCTGGTGCACCTCTGGCCTAAAGCAAAACATTTAGGAACATAGTATGTGAATATCTTATAACTATTTCTCGATTTCTTCTCTCAGTCTTCTTGCATAATATTTGTCTGCAAACCTTTCTCCTGTTCCTGCAGATTTAAAGATGAGGTGTCTGCCTATAAGACAGAGCAGGCAACCTTGTCTATAGTCACTCTTCTGCCCTTCATGAGGTGAGCTGATGAAATACTGCATATAATTTTATTTTTAAGAAGTACCAGGGAGGTGTTTGAGAGATGAATTCTGTGGCTGTAATTTACACAACAAATGATACTTTCTTCCATAGTGCCACAGCACCTGCTGCTAAGTACAAAAATTATTAGCCACAAACTAACCCACTACAGAATTATTATCAGTACATATTTGTGTGATGAGGAACTAATGGGAATTTTGCAGATTGCCTTTCCATCCAACCCTGCTGAAGGCAACCAACGTTCACCATCAACACCAAACTGAAAGCAGAGCTCTGCTGGGGCAGAACAACAGAAAAAGAGGATGCTTCTACTGTTGTTGCTGCTTTCATTCTGTTGTTCTATTTCCGAATCGATGCTCTTGATTATTCAAAGGATCTAAAAACATGTTTACTTTGCATGTGATTGGAGGATAAGCAATCCAAGTGTCCTTTTGAAAAATCTGAACATTTCCCAGATCATCCTAAATAGGAAGTAGTTCCACTTCTTTAAGATAGCATCTCAAGTTGCTGAACATCAAAGAAGCTTTTCATAACTCTACCATGTCATGCAAACCACTAGCAATTGGCCTCCATAATCATATTAGGGAAACTGCTTTGAGTGTTTTCTCTGTAGTGGAGGTTTTAAAGACTGATTTGACACAATGGAAGTTTATTTTGTCTAGATAGACCCTCTGGCTATTCTATTGCATGACTCCATGAAATTACATGCTAGAACTGACTGTCCTGTTTGAAAAAGCCCTGTGCCATTATATGCCATGGGAGGGAGAAGACCTTTTTCCATTATCATAACCTTTCAAACTTTTCCTGCTCCTAGTTCTGCTTTAGGTAGATGTAGTTTATTGGCTTACTGCCTATTAACCAAACCAAGGTAGAGAATCAGCTTGTTTTTAATGGCTATTTCCCAATGTTTCCATGTTCTATGTTAACCTATGATTTAACATCATCAACAACAACAACAAATCTGGATAAATATTTGAACTTATTTTCTTGAAAAAAAAACCAGGGGAATGATGCAGGATGCAATGATATTGGTATTTGCTTTTAATGAGAATGTCATGTAAAGTGCCATGGTTTGCTGAAATTAAGATGTATTATGTCCACATCATTGCAACAATTGATTAAGGAAGTTGATGCAACAGAAAATTGAAATTTGAGAAAACTTGTTCTTCACATTTCCAAGCTGACTTCTAGAAATCATTGCATTCTTTTAAAAGTATGAATAAATTAATTATTTGACCATCTGCTTTATATATCAATGTCCAATTGACCACCCTGGAATTTCCCAGAGCCACCTGTTTCTCATTCCTGAAGATAACAACATTTGTGATTTTCCATTGTTTGACATTTCTGCTGTTCTCCATGATTTTTTTTAAGCTAATGGCTAAGGATAACTTCATAGGCTAACTATCTTGGGGAGAAGAGCAGGATATACAGTATATCAAACAACAACAACAATTTCATCTGGCACTGATGATTTAAATTCCTGGATCTCTTTATCAATCTTCAGCATCCTTAAAGAGGATTTGACTAGTTTAATATTAATACTGTGGACACAAAAATAAACTGATTGATATTTTAATATTTTCTTAATTATTTACTTCCTTTTTTCCATCTTCAATGAGCAACTAGTGTATTCCTTCTCTTCATTATATTTTGAATGTACCTGATTATGTTATTTTCATTTAGCTTATTCTGAACTTTAGAATTGCTGATCTCATTACATCTGAATTCATGAATTAAACAGAGATTCTATATGGACCCCTCCAACCCTGATCCTAGATGCTAATTAAATACCAGACATTGGTTGTCATTTGATAAAAAAAGAATATACCCCTCCTTATGCAAGATTAGAAAAATCCTTCTGTTCCCAGGTGCCAGTGGTAATATAACATAAGGTTTGTTTAAATCATCATCATCATCATCATCATCATCATCATAGTAGTAGATCTGAAAATTGAAGTTGAAAAATTATGGCATAAACCGACCATGGTGGTCCCAGTGGTTATCGGCACACTGGGTGCCATATCAAAAAGTCTTGGATGGCACTTAGAAAATCTGCACATTGACAAAACTTCCTTCGGTCAATTTAAAAAGGCTACATGCTTGGATTCGCACATATACTATGCCGATACATTACAACATCCTAGGTTCTCGGGAAGAACTCAATGAGAAGGCCAACACCTGCTAAAGAACTGGCAGCCATGATTTCATGTTGTTGTATATATAACAACAACAACAACATTTCTAATCATGTTGTTAGTATCATGTCAGTTAAGTCAATGTTGGGGAGCACTACCCAGCCCAGTTTTTCAACTTACCTCTTTATCCCTCACTCCTTCTCAAGTGCCACACAGTTACAGAAGTGAATTCAAAAGTCCATCTTTTTCAAAGGCAAATAAAGGTTTTAATATGTAAAACAAGCTGTCTCCATTTATATGAAAACTTAAATGGAATTCTATGGTGCGGTATTTGATGCTCCATAAAACAGAATCCAATGTCATATAAGGATTTATATTTCTGGCTAGAAAATGAGAGAAAAACAGAACCAATTCTATGAGGCAGAAATATTGGAATTCTGCTTAATCAGCTTGGTGGCATAGGCGGTCTTGGCTTGACTTGAATCAAGCAAATAAGCAAGACTGCTTATCACTCCAAATATTCAAAAGCTTTACATTAATTGCAAGGGGGAATAGATTGATTTAAGCATTGCCTTAGGATTCCAGTAAGTTGGTTACATATAAATATCTATCTCGACTATTAACTGTGTTGTGCTACAGACCCTGCATTTTTTACTGTAAATTTCTTCTAAGACACCAGTTAAATAAATAAATAAATGAATATACACACACAAGCAATCCCAGTATCTTCAGAAATTGCATATCCCTTTACATATTGTACATGCATACAGTTATGGGAAGAAGAATCAACTGACTCTGATCAATTGTCTTAGTCCCATATTAAAAACTTTTGCTTCTTATCCCATTAAAAGTAACACTTAATAAGCTATGGCTGTGACCTTCAAGTGGAAAGGCACACATGCCTCAACCCCTTCTATATTTACCACCCAGATTTAATCTTTATAATGGAAACCTTAAAAGGAATCTGATAGAAAATACTAAGAGCTGCTCCAAAACTGAAACACTTAGGGAAGATTTTGATTAATGCCTTGCGATTAATCAATTGATTAATATAGTTTTCAATGTTAGGACACTGTCTACTTTAATCAACCATTCTGAAAACAGCAAAGACAAACAATCCATTTTTGTGTCAACTCCTCCCTCCCATTCGCAAAAAGCCTATTTTAGCAGTTATGTAAATTATGACATCAACCCTACTTACTATGCCTAACTTTTCTCCATACATTAAAAACCTTTAAGTATCAGGACTATTAATTAAATAATTGTCACTCCTTTGGGAAGGATGTCTTTAAAACTAATGAGAGAGAGAAACGTTTAACCAAATGTGATCACTTTAGTTTTAAAAGAAATGGTACCAGTGTTATTCTATAATCCATGCTTAAAACCTTCCCAATATTTTTGTTTAACTCTGAGGCAGCTTCTAATTTGTGATTATGCTCTCCACCATACTAAAACTGAAATCTTTATTTCAGTCAAAAATAATCATCCTGTAATTACCATGACAAAATGCCCAGGCTTATCATTGTGGCCATTTCAACTAATGATATTGTATTATAATGCCTTGCAATAGACTTCAGAATGGAAAATATAATTATGTGCATTAGTTTGTCTAAGCATTTATAAGATCACATATCCATCAGTTATCAGGCTTCATAAAAAAAACTATCTATCACTGTCATTGCTGGTTTTGTTACTGGAAATGTGGGCCATTATAAAGTAAGCTGGAGATCCAAGTTTTAAATCTCACTCCTTGCAGATCCTAACTTGATCTATGGAAGCCAGACTCACATAAAAGGATGTTCTGATTTTCCTATTGTTGTTGGCATATGCAAACAAACCCTTTGCCTCTGCTCTTAATCAGGCAAATTGCCCTCCACGTTATTTAAATTGACTCTTTCTTGTCTTGTTCTCAGTGGACGTGGTGAACAGCTACTCTATTTAGTTATTCCTGTATTGCGTAGGCACTGAACATTCCAGATATCTGACCAAATTAGCTCAGTTCAGGCACTGAGTGAATGGGAGCATGAGTCGCCACCTGAGCAATTCTTCTAAGCTCCCACCCCTCCCCATATCTCTCAAATGCCTTCCTCCTCCTCAGAATGCCCACGTTTTCAATATGGCCATTCTGCAGAGCTCCATGCATTGGGCATACAGAACTTGCATTCTTACAAGTCAAGTCTTCTCTCTTTCATTTGCAGACACATGTAGCGTCATCTGCTAGACACTTTGTAATGAAAGTAAGGCTTTTCTCAACACAGTAGGAAAACTGTGGAAGAAAAGGAAGTACAACCACACAGAACAGCTAACAATTATATAACGTGCAATAAGCCCTACTCTTGGTCCAGCAGTACACGAACATCTGCTCTCTTTGTTATGTCAGAGTCTTCCACCAAGTTGTAAATATAGCTACAGCAATTCCTCTACCACTTTAGAGTTTCTGAAATACCTGCACCATGTACTTCACTATATTTTAGTGTCATTCAGTTAACGCTAATGAGTATTTAATGATATTCTAAATGACATTAAATCATGTAGCTGTTGTATTGCACAGAGGAAGGTACCTTATGAACTAAGGCTAAATTGTCTGGCTGCAAAAATCCCAGTGACCAATAGATGGCAGCAAAGAGCTGGTTTTCTGAATCTCCTTGCTGCTATCTAATAGCCATCAAGATCTTTGCAGCTCAGACATGGTAATTAGCAAAAGAAGGCAGAATGAGCAGGCTGAAGCAAGGGGGGCCAAGCATTTCAGCTGAGCGTCTCTTCCAGGATTGGTTTGGAGCAACATCTGAAATGTTTAGTTTAGGAGCCAAAATAAAATAACATTTCCCCCTAGTTAGACCTCTCTCATTTTTTGGATATTTATTTATTTATTTATTTATTTATTTTTGGATTTGGTGTTAGGAGAAGACTACTTCCAGCGGCATCAACAACTTCAGCTTTCACTAATAGTTAAAGCAATAAACATTATTGTCAAGGG
The DNA here is from genome assembly GCF_035149785.1 of Candoia aspera. NCBI lineage: Eukaryota > Metazoa > Chordata > Lepidosauria > Squamata > Candoiidae > Candoia > Candoia aspera. The sequence goes on along the minus strand of NC_086153.1, from coordinate 205,795,691 downwards.
TATTATTGTAATATCTTGTCCGTAAGCTTACAGTATCATAACAGGTAAATTAGCCATACCATATCTGGTGTGCAAACATCCAGGCAACAACTACATGGTAGCAAAGAGATACCAACAACTCTTAACTCTCTGCACCCACCCACCCCTTTTTGGACCAGATATCATATGCCTACATAAACTTAATATAATGAACACAAATATCCCAACATTGTTTTCTGAAAAAGTGCCTTTTTTGTTTTGTTTTACTTTTGGTGGCACCATGTTTCTATGATTGGTGGGATACAACATGCTGAGAACCACTGAATTAAATTATAAGTGTATGTGTGTATGTATGTATGTGTGTGTGTATGTATGTGTATGTATATGTGTGTGTGTGTGTGTATACACACACACACACATACACACACACATACACATGCACATACATACATACATACATACACCCTTCAAGTCAGTGTTGACTCCTGGTGATTGCCTGGACAAGTGCCTGCAGTTTCCTGGCAAGATTTCAGACATTGTTTGTCATTGCCTACTTCCCAGGGCTGAGAGAGACTGACTGGTCCAAGGTCACTCAGCTGGCTTTGTGCCCAAAGCAGGACTAGAATTCATGGTCTCCTGGTTTCTAGCCTTGTACCTTAACCATTACACCAAACTGGGTCTCCTAATTAATTTATAAGACCCATATTTGATCAGACTGGTTGTATATCTGCTGTAGCTATATGCCTAAAAGCATCCCTCACAAACTAGTTCTCACAAAATTAGCCAGCCTGCTTTCTAATAAGGGATTTCAGGATCATAGGTTATTTTGGCAGGATCCTTTAAACAGCTATGTTTAAACAGCACATTACAGTTTATACTTCTTTCTTCTTGTCCTTCTAATTAATAGAAGGAAAAGATTATTTCTTATCTCAATATGAAACATGAAAATTAAGCCAATCTGTAAATCGCCTCCAGCCTATTCAGTTCATGTTAGAAGTCATAGTCTTTTATATCATTTGAAAGGAATGTTCTAGGGGATAATAGTGACTTTTTAAAATCTCTCTTAGTCTTTAAATCATACTTAAATGTCTTGCTGAAAGGTGTGGTATAGTTCAAGTACAGGCCATTCCTCTGGTATCGGGGGAGGGGGAACAAGGGTGGGGAGGTACAAATGACAAATCATGCATTATTTATTAATTTAGTGTAGATATAGTGCAAACTCCAGGACATTGGGGCCCAAGTACAAAAGGCTAAGATTGTGTTGTGATATCATGATACACATTTTGTCACATTTTCATCATTATGATTTGTACCAAATGCCTGAGGGCTTACAGATACCTTAATGCTCATGAAGATGAAATCATAATCATGGGTGGCCACAATACATATAATTAAATCAGCAGTTATAGAGATCAATAGTTAAAACATAAAAATTTTGAAAACAACAATTAAAAATATGCAGGCCTAATCCCTACCATTGAAACTTTGCTTATTATTGTAACTTGTGAAAGGGTAGAAATATAATCAAATCTATGATCCATTAGTGGTATATATATGTACAAAATACTGATGAATTCAGAGCTCAGATTGTCCATGTTTGTGTTTTACATTTCTACTACAGCCATCTTCATTGTCGAAGAGGCAAGCCACTTTTCAGTTTAAAATGTGCCTTACCTCTTTATGTACAGTATATACACCCACAATCTCAGACTTACTGCATGAATCTTTGCATGGACACCAAGGTTTGTTATATCACTAGCCTCATCAGTAACTACATTCTGAAACTATAATATTGAATCTTTCCACTGAAATATTTGAGTGGGCAGAAACCTATTTAGGCACAAGTATAAGTAATCAATACTTGAGAAGTAACTGTACAAATGTATAGGATAGGTTTCAACAATGAACATAGGTTCTTTAACTTTTGAACTCAATGCAAATGAAATTTAAGACCAATTTGAAAGTAGCTGAATGAATGCAGAATATAATCGTTAGATACAATTGTTTTTGGAATTCAGTCGTGAGATCTATTTAAAAGAAAAAAAAAATCCCAAGGTAAATCTTAATGGTAAATTGTGTGAATGCTAGACCTGAATTTTATCCTTAGACTAAAGGTCAAGATGATAAGACACACTGGATTAAGAAAATAATTTCTATTTTATTAAGATATAATTTGTCAATTTCAATAGATTATCGTCATAAATCCATCATTGCTGAGATGAAAATATGAAAGTCAAATTTAAATTTGATGGTTTTTTTCATTCAAATCTGAGATAAAGTTGCTAGACAATTTTTCTTCCTAAATTAATTACATTTCTAGTTTTCAGTTGCTGGCATCCTACATATATGTCTGTTTTCAGCTCTACAGTTGAGCAATATTGCTTATTGTATTTGGTGCCAGTATAGATTTAAACAGTCCAAACAAGACAGTGTATTTGAACCGACAGAGAGTAAATTATTTGTATCTGGCATAACTGATGGTTGTGTCAAAACCTTGGCATAAAATTCATTGGAAAACATATTCTTATGAATGCCTGTTCATACACACCCAGCATTTATTGTCATGGGATATAGCCAGCTCCATGCAAGAACAAGGCCTGATTTATTATTATTTTTTTAATATTCCTCTCTGTGAAGACAAAGCAACTGTGCATGTACCTGATAGATGCCAGATCAGAGAATGGCCTTGTTGTACATCAGATATCTGTTTTGCAGACAGCTTTTTATGAAAAGGGCATCAAGAATTCTTTACAGAACAGCAGTAAAATCTGGTTCAGAAACATTTTGGCTGTTAATTTTACTAGAATGGAGATTCACTTATAAGAACAGAGTAGCAGGGGTTGGAGAGATGGCCAGCTAGTTGTATGTGGTAGGTTGCTCTTCTATGCCCTCCCAAAGGACTCCAGGTCTCCAAGGGCCTCCAAATAGTTTTACACTGTATCCAATATTCTTACTCAGGACTGACCAAGAAATTTAATTACCTATAACTTGCTGCCAGTTCAATCTTCCTTTACTGATGACAGTGAAACTCCATCTTCCACCACTCCTGAAGGCAACAAGCTAGCTTAGTGGGCACAAACAAAGCCACTTGATACCCAGCTCTCTCCTCTTGCAACATGTGCCAATCCTCAACATTTGCAATCTGGTGCAACTGCTGCAGCCTGCCTTATAGGAGTAGGTTCTGTCTGTCCTGGTCCAGAGTTTGCTTTATGAATTGGGAGAAGGTTGTTATTATTTTGCTTCATTCTAATTAGTGTTCAGTGGAGCATTAACGGCCTTCATTTTCACAAGTCAGATGGCCATTTCATCTCATACTGCCATCTTCCCAAACCTGGCACCCTTCAGATTGCTAGAAACACCGTTCAGAATTTCCACATTAGAGAAATCTGTTGGAGTCTGCTCATAAATTAGGAGCCCAGGAAACTGCCTTATCTATAATCAGATCTCTGTTCCATCTAGCTGATGATTGTTTACTCCATAGTTTCAGGCAACCCATGCCAGTACTCACACTCAGGACTATAAACATAGGTTAGTTAAAGAGCTGTTTGTTTCATCTCCCTTTTTTGGCGCAAGCAGGCAAAGACAGCCAATAAGAGGCAGACATGCAAAATTTCCACTAGGCTGAATGACACTGCACTTCAATTACAGTGTATCATCATTTCTGTATATATAAACTAGCACAAGCCATTTTAATATGGACCTATGGTATATGTTTCCCTGTGATGCACTAGTATGTCTTTTGAAAAAATTAAGTGGATAACTTATGAAAGACCCTCTCTGAGATTCTGGCTCAGCTGAGCAACTTGGCCAGTTACTTGTTGTATGGGAAAGATGAAGGAAGAGCTTTGCCTTGATCAATTCATGATATGGCTGGGCCTGCACTCCTTATCCAAGGGAAGCAGGAAGTTTCCAGTTGAGAGGAGGCCTAGTTTTAGTTGCTTATAGGACTTATCTCCTCTTTGTTCATAACTCTGTTCACTTTTTCTCACCAGGCAAATTTGAATTCTTGAAGGCAGATGACAAGTAGATCATCACCTCTCTACAAGAATAATATTTTCCCATTGTGAATGGATTCTGCAGTTTCATAATGACATTTGTCCAGCTACTCATTTTGTAAAAACGATATCTTAATGTTGTTTTCTACATTCTCCTAGGACAGCAAAAGATTTTCCAACTTGGGATTTTTTTTCCCCTGACAAAATTTTAAGTGTCATTTAGTGAATCTGTCATGGCTGTAGCTGCAGATTGCCCCTATCCAAAAATGAGGCCTTATTCTGACTGATTTTTTTTCCTACACAGACAGCATTTAAAAATAGCAGTATACAGTACATCTAAGAAACTATTTTTCCCATTCCAGAGCCAACTGTTTTCTGTGACATTCCCACAATCGGAACGAATTGTCCTTTGAGCAAATGTATTAGAGATGCTGAAGGAAATCTAATACAGTTGAAAAGCTAAAATTAACATGCTGATGATATTTTAATGTTTCAATATAATCAAAGGAGCATGGATTGTGCATCCTCCAGTTTCATTGTCATTCTATTTTAATCTTTTACATATGCAAAAAAAAGGGGGGGCAGAAGGAATAAATTAAAAGAAGAAAAAAAAGAACCTGATAATATATTGCAAATGCTACTGAAAGAATGCAAGAAGCATATTAGAAATTTCTCCTTGCAACCTAAGGACAATTGCTTGTGTAACAGTGCAGGTACAGCCCTGACAGATTTACTAGATCACTTGGTAGAATTTCATTTAAATGTTTAGTCAGAAAAATAAACACATCTAAATGTGGGAAGCAGCTGTGAGTCTGTGCCTGGCGTTTATGGTGAATATACAGTATGCCTTTTTGCAAAGTGCAGCTGGACAAATGTCTTGCGTATTATGCACATGTTCAGAGTGAATCGGAGAAGCCTTTCTCCATGTGCCTCTCTAGCGTCTTGGTGGACTAGAATAATTCCATCTTCCCCATCCTCAGCCAAAATTCTATGGAATGGAACTGGGTCCCTTCCATGCTTTTTATAGCCAGATTTGTCAAGCTGCCATAGTTACTAATACGGCTTTCAAACAATGTGCAGATTTTATACTACACCTTTGGCAATGAATGTTCACATGCGTATTTGGAGAGGTGGCATGCTGGCATGGGATCAGAATTGTCAAAATGTTTACACCCAACTTCCCAAACCTGATGCATTCCAGATGTGTTGGAATAGAATCCCATAATCCTTTTGCCAGCATAGCTATTGAGAAGATGGGAGTAATGGTCTCTATATTATAAAGGCTTCTTTACAACAGATCTTCTGTATATAGTGTATGATGAGTGCATGACAAGAGAAAGGCAAATATATACACACAGTCCACACAGCTGTATACAGAACTTCTGAAGGGATACAGTAGTAGCCTCGTAACTGGATGTCCAGTTCAGCTATCCAGGCGGTCGCTTCTGGTGTTGCTTCATGCAGATCTTCTAAGGAGCCAGAGAACAATGATTTGATGCAGCCATACTACCCCCCTCGGCCTCATGGCCTTGACAATCAGAAGTGTACAAATAGATCTTCTGGGAAAGAAGACATTTGATTTACTGCAACTGAACTTCACACAGTAAGAATAAGGAAGGGCATCTTCATGGGGTCCAGCTCAGGACTGCAGTGTGTAGCCTTATGTAATGAGCTGATAACAGGGAGGAGGCGCTGTCTTTATATTCTGTCACAATATTTACTCATCCAACCCAGTCTTATCTACTCAGATGGCAGCAGGTCAGCACAGGTCTTTCCCATTACCTGTAATATGCTTATTTTTAACTAGAGATGCCAGGCATATAATCTAAGACCCTTTATAGCCCATGAAGGTCTTTACTATAAGTATTCTTCCCATCCTGTAGAATTGTTAAAGAAGAAAGAGGGAGACGAGAATCATAAGTAAAGGGTTAGGGTAACTTCTAAGAGCTTGGGAGAGAAGAGGGAAACCTTTTGGAAGCAGGAAAAGAAAAATGCTGGAGGGTTAATATGCTTAAGGGGCATATTATTTAAACGAAGAGAAAGGAAACAATTGGTGGTGGAGTCACGTAGGAGATAAAGGAAAGAAGCAGAATAAAGGTTAAAAGCTAATGCAGGGGCAGAGCTTCCAGCCAATCAACAATGGATGAGCAGGGCCACAACGGGGGGGGGGGCAACCAGGGCATGTGCCACGGGCGCTGCACTGGTGGGGTGCCAAAATAAGTCCTGGGGGGCACGCCAAAATGGGCACCGAATCCATGTTTGCCCCAGGTGACACAGACCCTAGTTGCGGCCCTGTGGATGAGGACCGTGGGACCACACATTTGGATGCTGAGACACGTGTTCTGGTGTAGAAGCCCAGATTTTGAATTCATTGTCTGATTACTTCAAGGAAAAATCAGCAGCAGCATTCTCACACTACACACTTGAACCAGGGCATATATCTGACCTGCTTTAAGGTCACCAAATCCTGTTCTTGAAAGTAAAGTTGCAGAGAAAAAAAATTAGCCTGAATAAATTCTATAAGCAAAATCTGCCGACATTGGAGTAAATACTAAACCTCTGTAGGTGCTTGCTTTCACTAGGTAACTCCAAAACAAAATTAGATCAATGATACCAATAAAATCCTATTTGTAGGAGTATATGCCATGTACTCCAGTTGCACATCATTTTTATTATTTCCTTGAATAACTACTTCAGTTCTCCTTTTGATTTCACACTGCATATGGCTGTGGCCAAACTGTCTTGGGACAAATTATACATAAATTTTCATTCATACATACATACATATTTTCAATTGCCTTTTTCTCAATTGGCCCTAAACACGCTTCTCTACAAAACCTCAGTTTCAGTATTGTCTAAGTTTTTGGTCCGTGGCTTTCCTCACTGAAACAATGTTGTCAGCGTCCATTTTTCAGATCCAGCATTTCTATTTCTACAAGCAGGCATGAGTGAAGAGTCACGAAAAGCTCAATTATTTTTCACATAAGCCCTTTTTCAAAGGAGCCTCCTAACACTGGGATGTTATATGAGTACAAAACGTCTAGCTACTGAAAAAGCACTTTGTGCTGCCCATATGCTGTGAATAGACTGATGATTTGGAAGACCTCCAGAACAGAGGGCAAAATTAAGGATCCTCTCTGATCCAGCTGAAGTTATGATGAGGGATGCCACCTTCCAAACCTTGGTTATTGAATTTGAGAACCCTCATAGATTTTTTCTATGAACAGTCTGACTTTAAAACATACTATTACACAACCAAGCTTTTTTAAAAAAGAAAAAGGATGAGGGGAGAAGTTGGGAAGTTGGGAAGTTAAAAATAAGATTCAGCTAAATCTTCACTGGGTAATAAATTATTGTTGCCCAGGGAGTCAAAATAATTATTCCATTAAATGTTAGCTTGTTGAATAGTCTTTTTTCACCCTTTTTTTGAGGCAACACAATCTATTTCCAGCTACATATGATTTGTCAACCATGTCTGTTCTTGAAGAGGTCTATTATCCATATGCTGGTTACCACCCAGTAGGGCTATTATAATGAGCTCTATATGGAGATGCCCTGGAAATTTATTTGGAAATTCAGAAATTGCATCAGGTTTTAAATGCAGCAGCCGAGCTTCTGTCAGATGGTTCTCGAAAAAGCACATGAAACTTGGTCTGACAAAACAATACTGACTTTCTATCATTTTCTGAGTCAATTCAAGGTGCATTTGTTGAGATTTAAATTCTTTAGTGTCTGGGCCCTGCCTACTGAAGGAATTGTTTTCCCTGTATGTGATGAACCAGGAGTCCTGTGGTCCTCTAAGAGTTTTTTTGTGAATGCTGACTTAGGCTAAATTAGAATTAACTAGGAATAGGGCTGTTTCAGTGATGGTACCAGTTTAATGGAACCCCCTCCCAAACCCATCCTGGCCTGTTTTAAGAAAAGATTAAAAACTTATTTTTATACCCAAGCCCTCCCCACATCCCCTAAGAATATGTTAATACGTTATAGCTGGAGCTATATGTTTACTCTCAATGATTATTTATGTATAGGTTGTAACACTTCTAATAGCTCTGATGTTTCAGAATGCATTTGCAATTTTTGGATTTTATTATTTTTGTTTTGAGAACTACCATGGAGGGGCTTGATCAGGAATATGAAGGACAAAAATATGTTAAATAAATAAATAACTTTATATCCCCTGCCAAATGTATTTAAAAGAAGTTTTGAAGTTTTAACTTGGTACATATATTTTGGTTGAAAAGTCCAGTTTGCTTTATTTATTTATTTGTTCATCAAATTTGTCACTGCCCATCTCCTCCCACCAGAGGGACTCTGGTTTATGTGAATGCTCAATCTTTTCACTTGGGGCCCACTGTAGTAGTATCATCATCATCATCATCATCATCATCATCATCCAACATCAAGGGCTCAGGAAACAAGAACCACTTGGATTTCTGGAAAGATCTTTATTGATATTAAGATGATATAATACAACCTTGAAAACCTGCTGAAGCAATTTTCCAGATCAACTTATTGTTGTTGTCTATTTGTTCAGTTGCTTCCGACTCTTTTTGACTTCATGGACCAGCCCACGCCAGAACAACTTATACTTATTGTAATTAAGGTAGAATTACTCTCTTTTTCCTACTTCTCCCTTCCCCTGGACTAAGGAATATTTTCTGTAATGGGCTTCTTCCCTCCTTCATGTGCCCAGGGCCTGCCAGACTACAACTGTCTGTCTGTCTGTCTGTCTCTCTATCATCTATCTATTTCCCCACTAGGTAGACCAGATCAGGAAATCAATGCCACAGGAAGACTAAAACTAATTTTATTGAGATTGGCTATAGTAACAAAATCTTGAAAGTCTAGTTGTGCTCTCCTCCCCTACTTCTCATACCCCAGTGAATCAGGGAGTTGTCTGCCTCAGCCACTTCCAATATTATTTTGTTTCCCAGGGCTCAAAAAATGTTTAAGCCTCCTTTGCTTAGGTAAAACTTCTTACATAATTCCATTAGGTCATCTTCCTTACTCCTTAATCCCTCTATTCCTTCAGTAATTACATCTAGGATTGCATTATGAAAATATGAGATCTTAATGTGATTGAGAGAAGAAAACAAAATTTATGTTAGAAGTGATGTTTACAAGCTGCCAGAATTCATATTCCATATTCTTCAGTAATCAGTTTGTGTCTCATTACTACATAGTGTATGAATTTACCTCTAATAATCATGAATATAAGACTACAATCTTACAGCCATTATTTTAGTTTTTGAAATGTGTATTTTTAGTAACTTGGTAATATGATATTTCTGTTTGTTTGATGCATGTTTCTATATGTACAGTACATGTATGTGTATACAAACACATGTACATTGTTCAGTGGCATGACTCTTATGGGATTCACCTGTATAGAAATGTAATAAATTATGCATATTTCAGAAGTAAGTGCCACTGAAATCGATGTGCCCTGACTTCTAATTAGATTTTTTTTGCACAAGCTCATTCCAGCTGACAATTATATAATCAGAAAAGTGAAAATGAATACATTTTATTATGTTGGTTGTGTGAAAGAGTTCACATACTTTTAATGACATTAGCTAGTTCAGTCTCTAACATTAAAATGTTTTCCTTCATTTCCTTGAAAAATATTTTTAAATGACATGGTCCTAATTGAAGAATAATTATTTGCAAGGGGAATGGGGAAAGTAAGCTAAGTCAGCCTGGCTGGCTGGCTCCTTCCTTCCTTCCTTCCTTCCTTCCTTCCTTCCTTCCTTCCTTCCTTCCTTCCTTCCTTCCTTCCTTCCTTCTCTAACTATAATTAACTGTAAAACTTTTATTGCCAGATAATATGTTCTGGATATTATAATTCTGCAAATGGCCTAAAAAACCTTTTAAAAATTATACTTACAATGTCATTTCAAATTATTTACAACCCCAGATGTGGCAGGCTTCTAAGAAGTGTTTACCAATGCTTGCCCTCCACAATTGAGAATAGTATGTAAAATCTGTTTTGCATCTGCCCAAATCCATGTAATGTCTCCAACAGTTGTTGAAATGAGGATGAGCTTTTCAATTCCATTCCACAGATTTATATCGTGCCTTTCCCCCAGGAGCTCAAAGTGGCATAGATAGCACTCCCTCATCCAATCTTTCCCCATCACAATCCCATGAAGCGGGTTAGGCTGAGAAATAGTGATTGGCTCAAAGCCACCCAGTGAGGTTCCGGAGTTCTAGTCTAACACCACTACATTGCATTGGCTCTTTCTTTCATTGCATTTCAGCTGGTGTATGTGAACATTCTGTTCCAGTTCTGCTGTGGGATTCAAGTAGACACAACAAAAAAGTATTCATAAACTAGGAGTTTATACTCATATGCATGAGATTCTCTTTTCCCCTTAATCTATTGGTAAAGGCACATAAATTAGTAGTAGTAGTGTAGTATTCCTAAAAGGCATCCCAGCCTGACTATAAGAAAAAAAATCATTTCAGAAAATGAAATGGGAAGAAGTGAGCTTTGGTCAAAAGATGCATTAATCTCCTATATCTCAGCTTCATTTTTTAAGATAGACAATCATCCATTCTGCTCCCCTCCCCTCCCCCCTTTTATGCACGGATGGATATGGTTGGTTGCTCTGCTGTCACATTTAGTTTAACTTACCACAGACATAATGCAGTACAGTGTAATGGCTAAAAGATGTAGCTTCTTATCCTTTGTGCAGTGCCATTTTTAGTGTCTCATGTCTTTGTAGTAGCAGCAGTGAATCTATCATGTTTCATCGTTTGCTTGTAAAATAGCTTTGGCATTGTTAAATGTACTGATCTCTATGTTGTCTAAGAGGAAGGAAATCTGTAATCTTTAAGCAACATCCAAAGGTTTAAATTCTAATCCTGTCTTTTTCAGTTATTTTTTTCCCCCAAGTCACTACCTGGTAGTGATTACCACATTACTCAGAACTCACCTATATTATAGGGTGGTTGAGAATTTATTACCTCTGTTTGCTAAGAATGTTGAGATCTTTTGTGAATATATACAAAGGAAATGAGAAGTACCATTATGAGAATGTCACTTAGGATATCATTAATCCTCATCAATTACCAGTGAATCATGTCTCTGCCAAAGCAGTTTCAAGCATTCTATTATACAGCCTCTATAATTAGTTTAAATATCTATTGTGCTATGTACAAGCCGGACTCTGCTTTATGAGCTCATCTATACAAAGACTGGAGTAACTATTACACATCTTCTGGTGCCAGTTACATTTTGCATCAATCTTAGCTACTGATTGTCTATATTTGATCCTACAGATTGAATTTGTGATTGTGCAAGCCCTTTAAAATAAGAACATGGGAATTGCTGAGCTGGGTCAGACCAAGCAGAATATTGATCTTGTTCAATGCAATCCTCCAACAATGGCAATCCAAACACTTCAAGGGGATATTTCCATACTTCAGTAAATAAGTAGGCTACAATAGGATATTTCCCCATGCAGATAACTCAGAATCTTGTAGTGAAAAGTATATTATTTCTGAAATTGGTTGTTGTTCTGATTCTTTAATATATATCTATACTATATCATTTTCAAATTCCATTCATGATAGTGGCAATCATATCTCACATTAATGAGTTCCATTGACTGACCATTGACTCACTGGGGGTGAAGAATATTGTACACTTGCCTATTAATCACTTCAGTAATGATTTCCAAATTTATACACTGCAAGAGTGAATGGTTTGTTTTCTTTACACCATTCATGGCTTTGTAAAAAATAATGTACCTGATCATCCCTTTTCCTCTTCAAAATATCATCAATATTTTCCTAATTTAAATTGCTCTATCTGTTGAAAGATTTCTGCAGAATGACTGAGGCAGAATGCAGGCTGACTTCTCTATGTACTTCTCTGCATCATTTTCTTTCAGGGTATAACATGAAAGTGATGATGCCACATTTATGGTATCAAGTTCATTAACAGATATGTCTATTGTATGTTCATGTACTGCTTCCATCATTTATCTTAAATAAACAAATATTCAGAAAAGTCCTTCCAGTATTTATTTTGAATAATTTACAATCCATATGTGTGTGGAGGGTGGTAGAACAAATACACATTAAAAAATTTAAAGTGATAAAGTAAAAAATAAACTAAAAATGCAAGCAATGCAAAAGAACCATGCTATGAAAAATGCTATTTTAAAAAATAAAATACTCATTATAGTTATTATAAGATCTGTGTATGTGTGATTTTGATTAAAGTTGGCCAGGACTTTATTTAATAGATGAAAGAAATAATGCCTTCGTTTCTTTAAATGGAATTATTTGTGCACATCTTCTTGCCATGTAATGCACAGAGCTTTATGTCTTTGGAGGGGAGTAGAAAGCAGTGGAAGAGCCCCTAGCATTATAATAAAAAATATCAAAGAATAGGTCTGTTTGTGATGGTGGAGATCCCCAATTAGTCAGAGGAGACATTAGTAAGCTAAACAGATACATGGTCTGACCTGGTATAAAGGCAGCTTTATATATGTGTACAGACACACAAATACATACATACTTGTGTAAAAGGTTCAGTTATGCCAGGAGCAAGGAGAATCCATCAACTTATTTATAGTGAAGTAGAACAGGGTATATCCATTTATTTAATTATTTATTTTTAATGCAAACATTTATACACCATCCTCTTCAAAAGATCTACATGCACATATCCTAGTTTTGAATCTGTTATGACTTTGCATGACTAACTAAACTAAGCATTTTGGTACCACTAGTCCCAAAGAATTAAAATAAAAAATAAAAATAAAAATCTCCATTTTTTTATTAAACATTAATGAAGAAATATTTCATTTCTTTATTAAATAGTTAAAAAGTCACTGTTTAGATTCCATCAAATTATTTTTTTAATCTTTAACACAAATTTCAAATCTACATAATTTGTAGAAATTATGAACAGCACTTAAATCAATTGTGTAATATAATTTTCACTTGAAAATTGGCCTTGATAATAGCCAATTATATTATCTTACATGATACTCATTAGGACCTTTAATTCTTTACAATACCAGATATAGATAATGACAGATAGATGAGAGATAGAGATAGAGATAGATGATAAATAGATATAAATAGATGATAGAGAAATAGATGTCAGAAATCTCTTAGAAATCTGTTCCACCTTAAGAATGTTCTGTTTCACATCAGAAGTATTCACTTTTGAGAAATAAAGGGGGGAAATTGTAATTTTCCCCCTTTATTCATTATTCATTATTATTCTTTCTATTTTTAATCAAGTGATGATTATAAAATAGGCTTGACTAGTCAATCAGAATAGTATAGCTAATCTCTAGTATTACATTGAGAGGCTAAGATTTCTACATGCACAGACATTTCTAAGAATATAAAAACAAGTAGGCTTCCGGGTGAGGTTCTATGGCAGACTAGATACCTCCGAAGTAGCAGAGATGGTGCAGCAATAGTGAATGGCAGCCAACCGTGATTTCTGGCCAGTGAAAGTCTTTCCAGATAAAGGAGAGCCCGGGGTATCATGGGACAGAAGTCTTGCAGTCTTCTCGTGAATAGAACAGATAGGGATCAAGGGAGAAACAGCTCGCTCTACTCACAATACTCAGCCTTTTAAAGGACACGAAGTTCGACCAACTCTCACTTTCTTAATCACTTCAGGATATAATCAATTTATAGTTGAAAAGAGGTCTTTAAAAACAGCAGTTTTCCTACCTTGTAAATGTAAGATTGCTAACTCCAGTTCAAGCCAATCCTGAAAGCTTCTTCTTCCTGTAAATGTGTATATGTGACACATTTGTCTATGTCTGCACACATAAATGCAAGTGTTTGTATGTATCTGTCACAAAAGAGCAGGGCCAGGACAAAAAAAAAGTTAATATTGATTGAATTAATAACTACTGATTAATTTTTATTGCTAAAAAAGAATGTACCCCATTAGCAATATTAATTGATTCCTTAGCTGCATATACCTGTAATTGTCTTTCTCAGACACCAGTGTCATGATCACCATTGCGATGTTAGCTCCATCGTAACGGTTCGCATGCCAGAGTGTTGATGCGTGTTCCTGGCTGGGAGGGTGCTGCTGATAAACCTTGTACGGGGAGATGTGTAGGGCTGTGCCAGGAAGGAATGTGTTTGGGTTATCTCTTAAATGTCAAGGTCTTTTTGCCCCTTGATCAGCAGAGCTCGTTAGGAGCACCTGGGAATGTGGGATTGTTCTGTATGCACGGAGGGGGGGTCATTGTTGGAAACGGAGCTATTTAGTTTGAGTTTAGGCGCGCTTTTCTCATTCTCAGCTTTCTCTCTGTTTGCACCTTATTCTAAATAAACCAGACCTTAAACTTAGATTTGGAGTCTGAGCATTTTATTTGAGTAGGGCAATTGTTACACCAGTCAGACACACATGCACTCTCCTTCTTTCTTCCAACAGAAACAGTAAAAAGGAAAGAACAACAGGATGGTGATAGGGTGAGGAGAAGAGGTAGCAGGGGAGGGGAGGGGAGGGAAGGAGGGAAGAGAAGGCTTGTTTACATGTTAAATTAAAGCTCACCTAAAGAAGCTTTTCAATATTTATTGTAAACCGCCCAGAGTCCCTCCGATCGGAGGAGATGGGCGGTGACAAATTTGATAAATAAATAAATAAATAATTTCAGGCAAGCAGCCCTCTTAAGGAATGGCTGATCTTCAAAGGCATCCATGCTGTTTAGCAGCAACACCTGTGGTCGCTTGTAGTTCCTGCCCCCTCATTTACCATCTTCTATTCTACTCATTGAAAGTAAGACAACCCCACTGCTCACTTCACAGGTGATTAGGTTTTTCGGCAGAGAAAATCTGTTTATTCCTACTGGGTACATACGGTGTTCCAAATAATTTTCTCCAGGTCAGGTTATAACTTCATAGTGGTCTTCTACTTGCTCCTCTTCCATAAAAAATAATTAATAGGTGTTCATCTGGTATTGAGTAACAGAGCAAAATATTCATTTTCTTCTCAGGTACAACCATGTTCATTTATTCCTATATATTGCTGTTGTTTGCCTTCACTCCTCATTGCACCTGGCATTTGAACTTAGTAACAATGCCATTGCCAAATCTGGTGACAGAAGATTGGGATATCCTAGTCATAACTTGATAGGAGAAAGAAAGATGAAAATTATCAGACAAAAACAGATGACAAAAAAACTCTGTGGCCATGGCATTCAAAAAGGTGATTCTTCCACCTAGTTTTCTCTGTCTGTCTCACTGATAGGGACTGCTGTGTTTAATCCGCATGAATTCAGTAGAACTTAAGTTAACCCACAGAAGCTTGGGACACAAAAGAACCAAATACCAAAATGGATTCTTGAGTACAATCTTCAGGTTTAAAACTGTTTACTGCAATATGGGTATCAATGCGATTTTAAGGTAGGTTAATATTTGCTCTTGTTATTGCCATGAGTACTGATGGCGAGCAGGAGGGGGCCCCTATCCAGGGGGGGAAACGCATGCGTAGTAGTGAGGAGTTGAGCAGCCATTCAAAGAGACACAGAACAGACCCACCTTGACTTCTGGGGTTTATCTGTCTGGGTTTTTCCCACGCTTCTTCAGTTTGTTAGGATTTTCTGTCTAATGTAGCAGTAATAAACACCAGAGACCTACTCCTCGTCTCAGCGTGGTTCCTGGCTGTTAGGACAGTTATTGTACAATTATCCCTAATATCTGTTGTAAGAGATTGTGTTTGCAAAGATACCAGATGATTAGAGAAATCTGATACCTTTCCATTGCAAACATTTTCAGAAAAAAGTCTGCTAAGTGAGTACTCCAAATAAAATTCTTTCCAAAATTTAACTCATTTAAGGGAGGCAAGCAGAAGATAACTCCAAGCATTTGTGTAGTATTGTATAGGTAGCTCTTCTAATATTTATTTATTTATTTTATTTATTTATCTATCACATTTTTATCACCACCCATCTCCCACATACGTATCAGCATTGAAAGAACTCTACTGGTGGGTGATTTGCTACTGGGCCAATATTACCTGTTCAGTCCCTAAACGATTTGGTACGTTCCTAAGCTTTTGGCATCTAAAATTACATGCTGTCTAAAATTTCTATTTATTTCTTATTTATTAATTTATTACCAAGATTTCTGTGCTACTACATTCTAAACTGGCTCTGAGTGGTGTGCAAGAAAAATAACAACTCTCTCTCTCTCAGCCCAACTCACCTCACAGGGTTGTTGCTGTGGGGAAATAGTGGGAGGAAGGAGTATAACCTGAAGATTAAGAGTTCCTGACAAGGATGAAATTCCCCCTCCTTTTATATTAGCAACTAGGGTACAATAATAAACCATTTTCAATTTGCACTTTTTATCATGCTAGGTTAACCCTATAGAACAGTGTTTCTCAATCTTGGTGACTTTAAACAGTGTGGACTTCAACTCCCAGAACTCCCCAGCCAGCACGCTGGCTGGGGAATTCTGGGAATTGAAATCCGCACAGCTTAAAATTGCCAAGATTGAGAAACACTTCTATAGGGGAACTGAAGGCAATCCTTTTATTGGAGGACCTGGCAATAATGTGGAAGGTATTCCTCAGATTGGCTAATAGGAGTAAGAATTGTTGTTGTTGTTATGTGGAGGAATTGTAAAATAAATATTATTTACCAAAAATACAGAATGAAAATATCTTCAGCTAAAACTGACCACTCTTTCTTAAAAGAACTTACCTCTCTTTTTACATCTTCTTATATTTAGATATGAGCTAACAGCCCTAAGTGCTTCACCGGGCATTTTGACTAGAAGATTATTTAGAAATGTTGATGGCATTTACCAGTTTGTATTTAATTTTTACCCTACTCTTATAAAAGCTAATTTAAATATAAATTGTACAATATGACATGACTATATGCTGTATATAAAATACTATTTTATTAGTTTATGAAAGAGGTATGTTCTAGCATGGTTTTTCTCTTTCCTTTTTTCCATTTTCATATAAAATAAAAAAGTGTATTGTTATTGTTTAATCTAGTGGTAGTGATAGAAAACCTGATCCACTATTAATACTACAACAGAGATGTTCAAATATTTAGGAAACTATGTGAACCGGAAGCTTTCTTGTTCTTTGAGCCTTTATACATATTTTTTATTTTTATGTTTTTTAAAATAAATCATTAGAAAATTGAAACTGAAAAGACAAATTAGTCTGTATCCAATTGGTTCAGATCTAATCAACCTCTTTGTATTTTTATTTTATTTTGTACACCACCATTTCTTCCAGCTTACCCGAGCAGGGTAGTTGTAAGGGTAAATGATGTATATTGGGAGGCAACATGTAAATTTCTTGAAGGAAGGGCTAAGTAATGAATGAATAAATGGAGATAATTATTTTTCCTTTTTCATAAAAATCATACCTCCATTACTGTAAATCTGACCTGCTGTTATTCTGATTTTTCCATGTAAAGTACACTTAAGTGGAATATGCTGTAGCCTTTATTATCTGAATAAGCCAGCCTCCATTTGAAGAACAGGCAAATGGAAGTCATCGCATCCTCCACACAGGCAAGTGCCTCTCTCCCTTTGCAAGCATCAACATGATAGCTAAACACCAGGCAGATGGGAGCACTGCTTTTCAGTATTCCCAAATGCATGGAGCCCAACCTACATACATGTAATTCTATACAGGCAAGTATAAAGTAGGCATGTTTTGGCACATGACCAATAGGGGCACAAGCCGTCAGTAGATAATTCTGCGTCTTTCCTGAAGATTCAGATTGGAATTTAATCTGTCCATCTTATATTTTAAGAGCCTTGTGTGGTGCAGAGTGGTAGGCAGCAGTACTGCAACCGAAACTCTCCCCACGACCCGAGTTCGATCCCAGCGGAAGCTGGATTCTCAGGTAGCTGGCTCAGGTCGACTTAGCCTTCCATCCTTCCGAGGTCGGTAAGATGAGTAACCGGCTTGCTGGGGAAGGTGGCGGCTGGGGAAGGCAATGGCAAACCACCCCACTCTATAGTCTGCCAAGAGAACATCGCAAAAGTGGTGTCCCCCCAAAGAGTCAGACATGACTCGGTGTTTGCCCAGGGGACCTTTCACCTTTCATCATCATATCTTATATTTTTGCAAATAGCTCCTGCCCTGCATCCATACTTGCATGAAACAGTTGAGAGAATTATTACCTTACTCTCTGCTATGGGAAAAAAAAATACAACGCTCTTTATTCACAACTGTTGATTTCTGGGTCAGGAATGCATGATGAGAACTACAAAAGCCTACTCCATGTTTTTATTTTCCTCCTCTGCTCTCCACCAGAGGCACAGGAAAAAAAGGCCACAGAGCCAAATTCTGTTAAATAAATTCTTTAACTTTCACAACATGTTTAAGCCTGAATTACAGAAGTATATTGAAATCTCACTGAAATAGCCTGTATAATTTAGCTGTCTTTTGCTGTTCATGAATAATGATGCTACTGCATCTCAGTCCAGCCACAATATCATTTTTATCTTGCACTATCCAAATAAAAGTTTATGAATTGTGCAAACACAGGTACACGTACATACTGTATGTTCCCATGTACTTAGCCAAAACCTGCCAAAAGATAAACTGGAATGAGTATTACGTATAATTGCTGATATAAGAGCTGTACAAGAAATGTGTGATTTTAATTTTTTAACTAAATGTCTCATGGTCTGAAATGTTTAAAGTCTCATCAAGTCCCTCTTTCAAGAAGCAAGATTGCAACTGGGTGTCTAAGGGAGACAGGACATTCCTGTCCTGTCTATTTTATTAAATCAAAAGGAGTGACTGTCCTTACAGCTTCTGTAGGCAAACCAACTTCACCTATTGGAAGGTAAAAGGAATCATCCCTAACCATTAGCATTACCAACGCTTGTGCACAAACGTTGGGGTTTCAGGTCTGTTTCATACATGCATGTCCATCATCACACATGCATGTTCCTTGCTTGATCTGGGGCGCTGGTGGTTTGCTGTGCCCTTTTCAGGAGCTGAGTCCCTTTCAGATGTTCCAACTGGATAAAACTATCCAAATGCATTTGCATAGCAAAACATCCCCGTGGTGACACATGCCATGAACCTACTCCCTTTGGAAGGGAAAGTAATGCACATAGGTAGGATCCAAGGATGCTGTGCCTGCCAAAGGGTGCTTTGCATAGGAACAAAGCACATCAAAACAGGGAATGGGAACAAGCTTGGCTAAATCATTTCCTCCTATTCTTGGCATCTTCTGCACAGGGACGGCAGCTGCCTGCAAAGGAGAAACATGTTCTTATTAGAGAGTATAGAACCTTGAAAAATCCCAGAATTCTAAAATGTAAGAGCCTCCTTGGATACAGGAAACTCCACTCTGTAAGCTGCTACCCTCCATGTGGAAGAACTAGAATAGCAACAGAAAGGAGCAAGCCCTATGACTTTAATAGCATTGCACTCACATGGCATTAGATTTCAATACTGGATGTGAGATATATAGATATACTGTAGATGGAGATAAAGAGATAGAGTTGATAGAGAGGGGGGGAGGAATAGGTATAGCTATAGGAATATTATAGGTATAGATATATTTTATGTGTTGCATTGCATCCCGTCCCACCCGGTCATGCAGAGAGGGCAGGCTACAGACCCCGTCAGCAAGGGAACTCCATCTAGCAGGGTCCAGGAGGTGAGCTGTCTCTGCAGGAGCACCCACCCTTTGGAATATTCTGCCCCTGGAGGTGAGGCAGGCACCTTTGCTCCCGGCCTTCCAGAAGAATTTGAAAACCTGGTTCTGCTGCCTTGCTTGGGATGGGAAGGACAACAGCTCTTCCTGGGGGTGGCTGGCGCCATACTGCCCTCCCCATTGAATGAGAGCTTTTTGCCACAAGATCTTGTATGTATCTATTTATACTGATGGTCTGCATTGTAACTTACGTTTTATGGTTTTAATTTGTTTATTTTGTTGTAAACTGCCCAGAGTCCCCCTTTGGGGGAGATGGGCGGTGACAGAAATTTGAAACATACATACATACATACATACATACATACATACATAGCATCTTTTAACAGACATTAGCTACTTGGTACACACTTTTATTTCATCTATGGATACTTTCCAATGAATAGAATCCAAGGATATAGACAAAATGCATGCATAAGATTGTCCACATATGTGCTCAGCCTTTGTTTTGACATGAACCCAAATTTATAGGGCTGCACTTGTAGTTTACAGTTGTTCATTGATGATCATTTTATTGAATGTTTTGTTTCTTTGCTGCCTTGAATGCTACAAAGTAATAATAATTTAAGATAGAAATTAATAATTAGAAAGGATAAATAATAATAAAGGATAAACAAAGAGTAATAAAGGGTACCCAACAACAACAGCTTCCCTACAATTTTTGGTTTCAACACCAAATAATTTTATTTCATTATCTACCCTAGTTTCATTATTATGCTTGTTTGCCCTTTACTACCTTCTCTGGCTTACTTCTGACTTGAGTCACCTGGCTCTTCAGTCATTGTGATTTTTTTCCACCTGTGGCATATAGCCATCTGGATTTCATAGATTGAAAATAATGTGGTTTGGGAGCCAAGTAATTCTGTCTTGCGTGGAGGTTGGACAATTTACTTTTTGCCTCCTGGAACTCTACAGTGTAGAGCTAGCTGCACGGCCATTTAAGTCAGATCTTTTCCAACCATATTCACATGGGGGGGTGGGGGGGAAGTAAGCTCTTTTCCAGATAACCCATAGATATCACTACATTTATTCCCAGAATGTATGTATTTTTCCATATAGCTAAAGAAATGCTAGGTGTGGATTACAAATATAGGTAAATATTCTCCAAAACTTGCTAGAACACAGTAACTCATAACTCATTCAACTACAATATAACCTAATTTTTACATGAGCCATTCTAAACCCTTCGTACTTTTGGGAGGGGAAGTAATTCACTCATCTCATTTCTCTGATCATAGGAAAATGTCTAATATTAATTTATAACAACAGCAATCAAAAGCATGTGTAGTGAGAGGATTCTCAATTGCAGCCCATACTCTGATCTCAATTTCTCCCAAGGAAGAGATGGAGAAGTACATCAATGCACATAACTTCTTTGCAGTGCACCATTGTCTTTTCAGGACTTTGATGATGCTGAAGTGTCTCCATGATTAAAATTTAAAGGCTTACAAGTAACCAAGTAATTTGCCCAAAACTCCTTATCCAGCACTCACCACAAAGACCCTGATTTTAATATACTATTAATCAAGCTCCAGCCTAGTTTATAACTGATATTTTAAATTACTGAAGAACTAACTTCTTTGTTCTCCATAGTGCCTTAGGAAAAACCTTTTCCTTGATCAGAAGTGTATGTGAACACACATATTCCAAAGGGGGGGAATAAAAGGTTTTGGTACAGGAATACTAGATAGAAATGTTTAATGTGTGTGTGTGTGTGTGTGCGTGCACGCTTGTGTGTGAGAGACAGAGAGGGGGAGAAGCTAAATCCTAGCTAGAGGTTTTATTGACATACATCTAAACATTTGCATGTGTTTGTGTGTGTATCTGAAAAAGTAGTGAAGATCTGCTGAAATAGCTAGGTCTAAACTATTATTTCTATTTTGAAAAAAAGACTATAATCCAACAAAAATGTTATTAGAATGACTTGCTGGTTTAAGCAGTCGGAGCCCAGGGATCAGTGTCAGTCTTCCTGCAATGTGCCAGAATATCGGAATCTCTGCAGTGCTCGACATATTTCCCCAAGCAGAAGATTTATGCAGCCTGGTGTACATTTTCCCCTCTCCACCTGGGGCTGGATTGCCACCTGGAGGAACACAACATTTTACTCAGTACAAATAACTCAATGCTAGTTTGTTTTATTGGTATTTTTCTTCCCCTCATATTGCTGGTTCAGCATGCTGTCCACCCCTCTAAGGAGTTACAACTGAGCAATGAGAAAACTCTCGTTAGTAAAGAGAACGACCTGAGACTGACTGCTGGGAAGTTTATGAACGGGAGACCGGCTTCTTTCACTGTTTTTAGCATTACAAATGCCGCACTGAATGGCCCACATCAGAAAAGGGTGTGGAAAACACTATCTTTTCCATGGGGAAAAGAAATGAGGAAGCCAGATAGATGTGCAAACTGGAAGCAATAGACAGTGTCGTGGGCAATTCTCTCCTTTTATTTCAGTAGAGGCGTCGTCAAGGAAGCCGGTTCTGTTCTCTAAATAGTTCCTCCTCTTATTTTATTTCATTCTGGCCAAAAAAAAAAAAAAGCCTTTGGAAGCTGGATAGCCTCCTCTGAAAACACGTGCATAGTTATAGGGTGAGGGAGAGAGGATGTTATCAAAAGCTAAAGAAAAATGTTCAAGACACCTTTTCAGACAGAGTTAAAAATGTAATTCCACAGAAGTACATGTTACCTTGTCATCAGGCATACAATGTTAACCTATTCTTTTCTATCAACTGGCAATTTTTTTTGGCAGATCCCTTTTGCATGATTCATGAAGGACCAGTAAAAGGCTAATTGTTCAAATTAATTTGCGTAAATGACTAAGCAAGAGATAACAAAATTACATCTGCACTTGTTTGGCAAAGATTCAATAGCAGCAGCCCCGTACTGCCAGCTGCTTCCAGACAACACTCTTGCAGAAATTAAAAGCTACAAATATTAATTAATACACTTTTTTGGTACGTTAATTTGCACTGAAAGGTTCCGGGAGTGCAGAACTGCTGAGAAGATGAACCATGATAATTAGAATTAATGGGATGGATGCATGTTTTTTGCAGCTGAAGTTTTAAAAAACCTATGAATGGAACTGGGAACTTGGAACTGACATTCTCATAAATCTCTATGATAATGCAGCTATTAGTATTAAAAGGATTAAGTACTGTGGCTCCAATGTTATCCATCACATGACACATTGTATCCCATCTGTCACTGAAGCAACTAAGACATGATAGCTGTCCTTGAGGAAGCCATCTGAAAAGCTTGGGGAATTTAAGGAATTGCCAAGCTGAGTGTCGAAGCACAAAATGAATAGCAAAAACCTCTGACTCCCAAATAAAAATAATGGCCAACACTCTGTACTTGTCAACTTACAGCTTTAACAAATACTTTGTACTCACGGTGTCTGGTTTTAAGGTTAGGTAAACCATCCAAAATAGAGAGACGTTAATCAGAGGAGGGAAAAGTATCCCAGGTTATTTTTTTATTCATTGCTGACTTTATACAGGAAGGAACACATGCTAACAATTATATGACGCATTTTTCATTTTTCTCCAGGGTCTAAAGAATTATGCATAAACGTACTTTCTTCCTGAAATATGTATATATTTTAAAGTAACAACACTATGTTGTTACTTTAGGTAGCCACTCATAATAGCACAGTTAAGCAAAATATTGGCAGAATCTACTTCTGACCATGTTGGTGTATGTAAACTTACTGAGAGAAAAATCAATGGATGCCCTTATTTTTAACTGCCTGTTTTCTTATTTATGGGCAAAACACATTTTTAAATGGGCTGTTTTTAGAACACACAATCATTAATAACAGATAACTGGATAGACAGATAGATGACATACAAAATGAAGTTTCCAACAGTAGCATATTCTGTTTTCTTGCCTGAAGATGTGTACATATTCAAAGAGATTTGCTGAGTACAATCCCAAGCGTTGCACAAAAAGAAAACATCTTGAAGAAGACAGAGTTGTGCAAGTACAAACAATAGCACCCCACTAGATGATATGTTTTTGCATCCCAGAATCCAAGTTCTGAGATGCATCAGTCTCATGTAAATCTTCGGGCAGACCAGCTGGAAAACCAGTAAAGATTCATAGCCTGCAGTATATAGTAACTAAGCAGCAAAAACAGAAAAGCAATGATTAGCTGATCTTCTAAGTTATTTTGGAACATAAAACAAAGTTAATTTTATTATGGACCTCATGCAAGAATTGCCAGGACAATGCTTTACAGTATTTTATGTTTACATAAATTAAGGACATCTGCACAATTGATGGGTAGTCCCAAATACATAATAGGTTGTTATGTTTTAGATGTATTTGTATACAAATAAAATCAAATACTATGATTCAATCACTCATAAACCACTTATTTCATGTAATTTTTAAAAATTAACTTTAAGCTATTATATGTAGTATTTCTTAGAAAAATTATGCCTCTTCGTTCTTATTACTATCTTTAGTTGTAGGATAGAATGTAGGAGGAGTAGAGAAGTAAGAACAAAAATGTACTTCTTCATGAAAATGGAATATCAGAAGCACTTTCAAAAACAAGAAATCATGAACATGTTCCATTTTTTAGAGACCTTCCCCTATATATGTAGCATAGCATATTTTGGCTTGCTAATGTACATATATCTTATTTAGCAGTTAAATAGATACAGGTAAACTGTTTCCTCTCAATCTGAATTTATTGGATTGTGTTTCTCAAAGAAATACACAGACAGAAAGAACGTAAGTCCTTTCTAAGGACATATTAGCCTGTAGCTCCTCTACATTGCACCTGTAAAGTGTAGATTTTATCACTCTGTGAAAGGGACATCAAATGAGGAGGTTCAGTTATTGCTTGCAACTGTATTGGTGGGTGACCCAAGTGATTAACTGCTCTATGTATTATTTCCATTTTACCTACTCTACCACATGGGTTGGGGCTGGGGCTGGGGGTGGAAATGAAGAAAGAAAGTGAGAAAGCAAAGAGAGATTTTTACCAGATTGGAATCCCATTTCATTATCACTAGCCTTATCATTAAATTTTGACCATCATTGGAGTTATTTGAATTTCACAATGGGGCAGTGTGATACCATCCAGTATACTGCTTATAATACATTTTATAAACAAAGTTCCCATCTACAACTGAAGATCACCACATTTGACTGAGATGGTCTTCTTGTCATTTTCTATCAAAGAATCACTATGGCTATAAGAATCTGTGTAATGTTCTTCTTCTAAGAGGCATTTGCACACAGGGTCTTTGTATTTCTCTAGAATAATTTCTGTCATTGTTTGTGTTCCGAAAGTGAGTCAATTAATTTCTAGCTCAGCTGTGATGTATCTGAAATTGCAAAAAGAGCTATCTTTTTGATTGGAACAATAAAGGTCTGCAGAGCTTGTGGACAGTCAGTTTTCCCACTAACAGGAATGCTTGCCTCACTCCACTTTCCTGCTCCCAAGCTTCAGATGTCATAGCATTTTATTCACAGGTCTTTAAATGGGAAAGATGTCTTGACAGCTTCATAGCTCCCTTTCTTTGCAAGAACTCAGATGTATTTATTTATTTACAAGGGTACACACATAACCAAATAAATGCAGATCCATTTTAAAACACAGCTTGGATTAATTCTGGCTGCTTTAGGGAAGTGTTCTGTCCATTTCCCTCTTCTCTTCAGCAGGATAATAACCAGATGCAAAACACTGACTGTTGCTGTGTGAGTTTTGTTTGTTCATTTATTGAGAGTGAGAGAGGTTCTCGCCTCACCACCAAAGCACACATGCAACCTTCAACATACTCTTCAAGACTCCTGGCTTTAAGCATTTTTTAGAATATAGAAATATACTTCTTGCTTTTCTCCACTCTAGGCACTGCAAGAACATATAGCTGTGTTGAAGCTATTAAGAAAAGTACCTTGTTTGCAGAATTGTCTTCATACTATCCTTTCATCATCAAATAGGCTTTTAAGTGCAACAGAAGAATGGTGGCTTAGCAGTTCTGCAGCTAACTCTTATAGCAACTGCTCAGAATGTTTAAAAAAAATCCATTCCAATTGTAAAAAATGTAAGTAGCTCAGGTTTAAACTGTTGGGTTCTTGGTGTTCTCTGAGCTTGGTTGTTTTCCTGCATTACCTGGCTATATAACATAATCAGTGCACAGGGAGTAGAGTTGGCTGGTTATTTATATACAATAGCTTGTTCTACAAGTCTTGGTTGGTGTATGGTTTCTTCCTTGATGGTTTCTTGATTATGGCATTGTTTCTTTCCCATTTATCTAGCATTTCCTGCTTATCTGGGTGTTGGCTGCTAGGGAAATGGGCTGTTTGTTTACTAATGAACATTCCTATTTTTTGACACCCATGAGTGTCCCTTGTGAAATTATTACACAGGTATGAAGTTGTTTGGACACAAGTACATGGTTGCAGCACTTGCATGATAAGGTCATATACATGTATCTTAATTTTGACATCATTGTGGTTTATTGCAGAGACCGCTGTTGGTACCAGTCAAAATTTTCTCTTCATCCAAGCACTTTAAGTTAGCCAGCTTTTTTTGTGTGTATCTATTGTTCTTAAATAACATTTATGATTGTGTTTTATTTTACCGTGAATTTGTAAGCATGTCCATCTGTGTGTGTATGAGAGACAGAGACAGAGAGAGAGAGAGACCTGCTCTGATATCTTTTGATGGACCCTAGTTCGCAAATATTTTCAACTCAGTAAGTATAAATAACAATTACCCTTGGGCATTTTTTGGCTCCAGATGGATTAGCATCCAGTGCTGAAGTTGCTTTTATAGGCAGTGCTATAGGGTTAATATCAATTCCTGCAGCTTCCATTTACCAAAAGACACTTACGGTATTCTTCATTCTGACGAGCCTTGTCTGTATCATTACATTTACTTCCCTTCTGTCACCAAATGGCAACAGAGCACACAATTATCCACAGTACCAACAGAAGAAGCACAGCCTAGGAGCAGCATCCTGCCACCGCTGCAAAGCTACAAGCCGCTCCTCAGTCAGCCAAGAGTTTGGTGCCAGTGCTTTATGTAGGCTGTTTCTGATCTATCAATTCAGTGAGGAAATGGAGAGAAGAAACTCTCACCAACTCTTACAAAAGAGACCCATTTGCTTCGATTGGTCTTACAAAAGACCCAGACAATAAAATAATGAAGTCCTGACTGACAGTCTTAGAAATTGATATTATGGTCCCTGCAGAGATCGTGTTGCAAGCTTCTGGGAATGGTATGCATGTTTTAGTCCTGTTCCTACAGGGACCATATCAGCAGGGTGCAGGAGAGCAGAACCCTGTATCCTGAGCTTCCTATTTGTGTCTCAGCTTTTCTAATTCCCTCCTGCTTGGTTCCCCCTAAAGGGGAGCCCATGTCCTGATTACCAGGAAACACACTGAGACAATGACTTGGTCTCTAATATTTATTAGTAGTACTTAACAAGAATCCTAACAAACTGAGGAAGCGTGGGAAAACCCAGCCATATAAACCCCAAAGGTTAAGGCGGTCCCGATCTGTGTCTCTTTGAATGGCTGAACAGTTCCTCAGTGCTACGCATGCGCTTGACAGTCTGGGTGGGAGCCCCCTGCTTGCCATCCTTACTCATGACAGCCCAAGAGCTTTCAAAATGGGTTGCTAATTACACGTCTCATCAAAGGCTCAACACTTATGTGAGTGATGAGTCAAAAGCACTTGTCTAGCAGACACCTCTCTCCTTCAGAGACTCTACTTTTGAATAGTCCCTTATAGAAAGAGAGCTGGGTCCTTAAATACTTCTATGTCTGGCAGTTTTAAAGATGTAAAACTATTTTTAATGTAGATTGTGCATGAGTGTGTATGTGCTCACAGACATATATGCTCTTATTTCAGAAAGTCTTCAGTGATTTCGTCTCTCTCTTTTTAATTAAAAAGAAAAAAAGAAAACTTTGCAGGCATTGAATGCCAAGTGTTTGCCCAAATGGAATTTTTTAAGATGATGATGATGATGATGATGATGATGATGGTGATGATGATGATGATGATGATGATGATGATGATGCTAAACCTCTGAAAATCGGTCCTGCCAAGCAGAATAAATCCTTAACTGTGACACAGCTGGTGAGGATAGTGTACCTGAGGACAAAACTGACAGAGTATTTCTAATGAGGATGGAAAGGACTTGTTTTGTTTTTGTTTTCAACCTGACACTGAGGGCATGTTATAACATTTGTATTATCTGCAATAAAATGTCAACTATGATGCTGCATCACTGCTAAGGCTGGAAGTTAAAGCATTCCATTTAACGCTTCTATCATTTTCAATTTAAAAAAATAAAAAGGACTGTAATTTCTTCTTGGATAGTCCCTGACTTGGTACCATTCTCTGATTTATCATGGCAATTGTTGAAGACCATCCATGGGTATATATTAAAAATAAATCTGGAAAGGTTTTTTTAAGGAATTATGTTGTAATTCAAAGACAGTTCTATAATGCTAAAGCAATGCAGAACCAAAGGAAACTTACAAGATAAAATAATAAAGAAGATATAACTGGAGAAGCCTTGTGTGACTTGCATTTAGTTCAGTTCAAAGGTATTTCTGGTCTCTCAGCTCACAAGAGATTTTTTAGATACTTAAAGACCAGTATACATAAGAGATTTTAAAAATTAGTAATATTAGTTCTCTATCTAGAAGTAGCATTTAATCAGAGCAACAATATGTATGTCTCCCTGGAAGTTAATCTCTCAATGGAATGTGTCCCAAGGAAAATGTATATGGATTACAATCTTAACTTAAAAACATACACTCATTTATCTAAGAGAAAGCTGCATTGAATAGAATGGGACATATTTCTGAATTTTGCACTCAGTTCATTCTTTCAGTTAGAGAAGTCATGGTTACTTGCATCCTTTTCTTTGCTGATTTTCATGCTATATATTTTTGACCATGAAGTGGAAAGGCACTTCATATAAATTGTACATGTGTTGTGATTTTTGGATGACAAAACTTATTCTCTGCATTACAGTAGAATTCTTAAGTGTCACAAAGAAATAAATCATGAGCATGCTTTATTTATTTGTCTGTCAGACTCATATCCCTTCAAAAAATAAAGATAACTTAAACAGAGATATCCCTTGATTTTAGTCCCAGAACGACAATTCAGTGAGGTGGGTCAGCAGATACAGACAGAGTGATTGGCCAAAAGTCACCCAGTGAATTTTCATGGCTGAAGGTAGATCTGAACCTGGATCTCCTGGTCTTAGTCCACCTCCTTAACCATCACACTATAATGGCTTTGGGACAGTTTTTAATTAGGAAGGAAGGAAGGAAGGTCAAGTAATTATGTCATACTAAACTGATGCTATTATGAACTGATTGTTGATAACTCTAGCAAGAGAATCTGCCATCTTGTCAGATTGATCAATCATTAATATCATCCAGACCACAGTCTGTTTTGAGTTATGTGCAACAGTGTGTTTGAGCATGTGTGTGCATGAGAGAGAAAGAGCATGTTCATGCTTAATAAAGTGTCTCAGCAGGAAAAAGGAAACTTTGCACTATCATTGTATGCCAATCTTTACAAGGGGGGAAAAGTTGGTGCGTTTTTTCATGAGAGTAAACTGATGTTGTACTACTAAAGTGCAGGGCCTCTTTATTTACCAGGAGATAAAATCCTTCCTCCCCGTGTGAAACTTTATAAATTTTTATAGCTATATTTCAAACATCAGTAGTTGTCTTATGATAGTTCTGCTTTTAAGCTGTTTTCTTGCCTCAGTGAGCTCACATAAGATACATCTGAAAGCTTTAGTACAAATTTACTTGGAATAAAGTCTTCAATTCATTTTCATGGCACCAAAAAGACAGCTTTAATAACTGCAGTGACAAATAAACTGGAAATCATTCCAGGCCTTTTCACTTAACTGACAAGTAGAACACTCTCATAATGAGCCGCAGGTTTTACGTTTTCTCTTTGACCATAATAGCTTCATTTAAGAGCGTCAGACCCTGACACTTCATCATTTATCTACATTATTTCTCATCTTCTTTCAAATAAATTATGGAATACTAGACTGAGCACATAAAAACAAAGTGACTTGTTATCTGTAAACAGCAAGATAAATTGTCCAGAAGTTCCTCATTTAGTTCCCTTTTAAATTTAAAGGCAAGTTATGGGTTGTACCTTTTTTTATTCTCCCCCTCCTTCTCAATTTTTTTTGTTGTTGTTTGCATTTTTTTACAGCCATCTTATTTTTCTTGCCAGTGGCCTTGTGCAGTCATCCACAGCCTGATGAACATGCAAAAAGCATAAAATAATTCTATTATCAAAGGTTGGCAAATATAGTGGGAGCGTGTATAAAAAGTAGGAAGAGAGGGGAAGAACAAATCAAAGAATTCTACATACATATTCCTTTCTATTTGCAAAATTCCCTCCGTGAAATATATCTTGACACTCTACCCAATATGACACAAAGCAATGAGCAATGGATCTGGAACTGGTTGAGCTTATCATGAGTTAGCGCTGATATTTATCCTGACCCCACACACACCCCATTTGATCTTAAACAGCATGCATTCTTGTCTGAAAGTACTTTTAATGTCCCATGGAGTTTACATTTATTTGAACAATGATACTCTTTAAGTTCTAATTAGCAGCACTGGCAGCATTTGCATGTTAATTATTAGTGATGGGTGAAACTCAAACCTTGGGTGGTTTGATAAAGAATATCAGAATACTCTGCACTTCAGAACCATTCAGAGGAATACTGGGGGGGGAAAAAAAAGCTTTGGGTATTTTCCTAGCAGACATATCTGATTATTCATATATTTTTCTTTTTAAAAATATCCCATATAGTCTCTAAACCATGTTCCCTCACTCCCTGGCTGCCTACAGTTGTCATGATCCTGTGGTGACATCCACATAAGTGGGACAAAAGTTAGGAAACTCAAAAGGCGGATCTATGCAGCCAAGGATGTTCAAGGCATGGAGAGAACTAGGAGAAATCTTGGGGTTCTGCATCTGATTCAAAGCAATCTTTAGATCTGATGGCTTCTTGGTGGTTACCACATAAACAGGGGAGGGGACAGATCATCTTGCTCTTGATCCCCCAGATAAACATGAGCACAAGTAAAATTGGAGGGTATTGAATATTAAAATAAAACTTTAAAAGGGCGACAGCATTAGTTTTGCTATGACAGCATTTAGCAAGACCCTAAAAAAAAAGTGATTAAAAGTTGGATTCTTCTTCAGCAAATATGCTAACAGCAAACCTACGGTATTAAAATTAATGGTATAGCTTTTAACAGAGACAATAGGAATCACTGAACATTTTTAGCAATGACAACAGCAGTACCTCTCTTTCTCTCCTTCCTTTTTCAGAATTTAGTGTTCCTGTTCTTCCGAGAAAACACTAGACAAGTTTATAAATAATGTGTGATTAAAATGGGCACCAGATATTCTAGAAAATGATAACATGTATTGCTCTCTTATTACTACTTCTTGACAGAAAAACAATGAAAAACATTTCTGAAATATGACAGAACGCAACTTTCCAAATATGATATACAGAGTAGAAGATAACTATCTTCTAAGTCTAAGAACTTATGATCCTATACAGTCAGCCATGTGTCCCTTCCAGTATCACTATCATGGATAATATGCTATAACTTTGGACTTGAAATCTACACTGTAGCAATACTGGAACCAATAAAACATTTAAAACTTAAATGGAAACAACCTACCCATAAATGTGTCCTAATGATAAGTGGCTGTGTAGCCATACAAGACAAATAAATAAAATTGTACTGATCTAATGGGAATCATTTTAATGTACTCTAATTGACTGCTTTATTCACCATTTCATAAAGACATAGTAAGGGAAGTCAATCATTTTGCTGGAATCATTTTCAAAATCACATCCCTGCAAAGCTAGAAGAAAAAGTCAGCCAGAGTATTAACAAGGTATCCTACATTGAAATAGGATAAAATTATCTGTATAATATAAAAGTGTTTTGAAGCATCATTATATATATATATATATATATATATATATATATATATATATATATATATATATATATATATATAAATCTATATCTTTTAGCATGTATTAAACCCATGTCCCATAAAACATGAATGGTCCCATAATCTACTCCCCCCACACACAGACACACACACACTGGGGGTCTGCAGAAAGAAGGCCTTTACATATACAGTTTTTATGTGTAGGATTTCTTCCTCTAGACAGTTGAGCTAAATGTGCAAATGCATACAGCGATCCAAGTCATTTCATGAGAGAATTGAGGGTATAATCAACATGCATTTCCTGTTCTTATTCCTTCTCCTGAGAAGACTTCTAGATAATGATGGAAGTAGTTTCCCAATGAAAATGAACTCAGTTTTCTCTAGGATAGCTTACTCCATATATCCCTGGAATAAGCATACAACATAAAAAGCAAGCTTTCAAATATGTGGAGCTGTTAATAAGCATGCATGTGGGCCTAACCTAACATGCATATTTGATAGAACATTGGCAAAAAGTGCCTACACGAGTGCCCTCATAGGTGCTATATTCTCCACCCATCTGGGATTCTTTGAGGGTTTGGATCTCTGCGTTATTACTTAAATATAAGATGCAAATATTGGGAATGGACACATCTCCATGGACTCATATGTATTTGGAGAAAGACCTTTGTAAGATGGAAAGATCTATTACTGTTGCTGCATTATGGCTGTCACAGAATCCTACAAATGTTGGACGTAGAAATGCAGACCAAGGTTCAATTCACAAATGTTATTGGATGATCTAAGAATGACTTTCTTTCCCCAACCCAACTCAGTCTCTGCAGATTTCATGGTTAAGGAGTGTTTGAATAATGTGTGATGACTTCAAATTCCTGGAAGAAGGAGGGCATTTTTTTTTTTTAAAAGCTCAAATATTTATGATTTGGGTCAGTTCAAGGGTTTCAAAAAGCCAGAAATTTATCAACCATTAATTAGCTCACACACCTTGGTCTTCATTTTTGGATGAATATCATAATATTATGTGTATAGTTAACATACTGTAAAAAGTTTTGGAAGGAAATATAATCAAGTATAGGATTTACTAAATTAGCTAACTCATATGAGCTCATAAAATAGCAATAATAAAGCAGTGGTTGTCAGAGAATGAGTGGTATCTCAGTGATGGGCCACAAGTTTTTCACAGAAAAGGTTTAGTCTCTGAAAGATATCATCCTGAGATCCTGGAAAATCACAGCTGTTTGGACTAATAGACAACATTAGGCTTGATAATCATCCAAGGATGGATGAAAAATGTGTTCCATCTAAATTTTATATGACTTTATCAATTTCACACTTCCTGAACCAATTGGAGAATTCTGATGTACTTGCATACCAAGATCTGCACATATCAAAATTCTGTAATGCTGTACATAAAAAAAAAGAACAGAAATCCAATAGTAGATGAAATTGCATACCAAAATGAGCATATTTAAACGCAAATGGATACAGAATGCATTTGATTACAGAAATCTATTGAGGAATAATGTGTATAGCAGGTATAGTGAATGTTAAAATATATACAGCTGGAGAAATGTGCATAATGTTTGTGCCCATTTCATGTAAATGTGTTTAAATTTTCAAAATTTGAAAGCTAAGCAAAGCAAAATTTTAACATTATCCGTTTTGACCTATCATAGAAGCCATAACACCTAGACAGATCACTCTTGACGGGGGCTCTCATTTTACCCTTCTGATCCTTTTTGCTATAAGAAGCCACTGGAGGGAAAGTATCCAGGGATCTGAGACCCAAAGGGAGTGGACCCATTCCACTCTATAAATGTATCTAGGGCCAGATTTCCCTAGGACTTCCATGGTGTGGCTATTTCAGGTGGAGGTAAGGTAAGATGCCAGATGAAAGCTGGTAATGATGCTTAGAGAAGTTATTTGCACAAGGATATTACCATCATGAAGATGTTGATGATTTTCTCAAGGTCTTCTGTAAGTTTTGTCTGAAAATTGGTTGGAAAACTAAAACACTTTTTTCAGTCTCATTTGGTCTGAAGAAAAAAAAAAAGCCTTCCAATATTATGAAAATCTTCAGCCATAAATACTGACAGCATTTGAAACACCTCTTGGAATTTTTATTTAGACATAAACTTTGTCATGCCCAGTCTAAAACCACTGACCTCCTTATCTTTCTACCTGCATGGCTGCATTTAATCAAAAACATACTACAACTGTCAAAAGTTCTAACTCAGAAATGATAGCTACCTCCTAGAATCTAAACTCTGTAAAACAATTTGGTGAATAGAAATCTTATTTTTCTTGCCATTTTATCTGTGCTATTAATCAACAGACGTTCTAACTGTTACTAAGCCTTTCCCAGGACATACTTCACAGTTCAGTTACAGACGTGAGTTGCTTGTTCCAACACAGTGCATCAGATGTACCTTTCCCATCAGAGGTAATTGGGTGTACAATCTTTTTTTTAAATAAAAAATACAAAATACAAAAAAATACAAAAAAGAAAGAAAAAACTAATTACAAAAAATACTAAAACGAACTATAAACAAAAGTAAAAAACAAAACAAAAGAACTTGATAACTTTTTTTTCCCGTTTTCCTTGTCTGTGTGTATGATCTTATGTCATGCGCTGCCTGCCTCTGAATAAGGCTCAGACACTGGTTCGATGGATCAGGCTCTGATTTATTCACAGCGCAGTTACAGCGTTGGAAGAAAAAAGCTGAGAGTGACAGGAGCGCGCCGGTGCGGGGTTTAAATGCCCCGCGCCGGTCAGCGCCCCCTCACTCGCGGTCACGTCACCCCCCTTTGTCCAATACGTTGCCCTGCCGGTGGGTGAGGGGTTGTGAGGCCCCGCTGGCGTTCCGGGATCGCCCATCATCGGGTTTTCTATTCATCCGGTGATTGCTGTCAGCTGGGCGATCTCCGTTGTATTGGCGCTGATGGCTTGGGTGTGCTCCGTGATCCGTTTAGTTATTGTCTGTTGGCCGTTAGTCGTTGTGAGTTGATGGCTACTTATCTTGAGCCCCTTCTCCTGTTTCCTTGCTATTGTCATGTGTGCCATTGCGCTGATGACTTCAGCTCAACGGCACTCATGACATACTGCCCCCTGTCCGAATAATGCTCCCCCCCGGTTTTCTGGTTGGTTTTTTTTTTTTTTTTTTTTCGGTGGAGCTGTCAAACGGCACTTTTTTTTTTTTTTTTTTTTTCGAAATTCCCGCCGGAGTAGTTGTCGCCCCTCCCTTTGCTCCTCCCTCTACCACGTGCCTTCCCAGGGTGTGTCCATAGTGCGCATGCCCGGGTCACGTCCTGGCGTGCGCATGCTCCAGCCACACCCTGTTTGTTTGGCGCAGTTCGGCGAGGAGAGAGGCGTGGCTGGTCGGGTGCTTATCAGCTCCAGGTAGGGCCCTTCTTTTTTTTATTTAAAGTGCGTCGCCTTTGTTATAGCTCCTGGGCGTTGCCCCCAGGTTGCCCTGTTGACTTGCTTGCCACTCCCCCGCGGCCGGGGGGCGGGGGGAGGGTGCTGGCGAACGCTTGTCACCGCCTCGTGGGCCCGGGGCGGGGGGAGTGAGTCCCAGGGGGGGAGGTCCACCCAAGTCGCGGGCTTGGGGGGGCCCTTTCCCTTGGGGCACGGGAGGCGGGGGGGGCCTGCGGGGGGGGGTTTGCAGGGGACGGCTTGCTGACCTTGGTTGTGGCTTGTCGGGGTATGCCCGGTGAAATGCTCTGGTCAGGTCAGGCGCGTTAACGTTGTGCGCCGCCACCCATTCCGGGTGGGGGAAGTGTTTCCACCTGACCAGATAGTGTAGAGTTCCTCGTTGCTTGCGGGAGTCGAGTATGTCCCTTATCTCGAAGTGGTGTTGCCCGTCGATCATCACCGGTGAGGGCTGTGGCGTGCTTGGGTGCCATCGAGAGGTGGTTGCCGGTTTCAGGAGGCTGGTGTGGAACACCGGGTGGAGTCTCCGTAGGTTGTGTGGCAGGTCCAAGCGTATTGCTACCGGGTTCACTATTTGGGTGACTCGGAACGGCCCGATGTACTTAGGCCCCAGTTTTTTCGAGGGTTGGGGTGACTTTAGGAACTTGGTGGATAGGTAGGCCATATCCCCCGCTTGGAACGTCGGTTGTTGGCGCCGGTGCTTGTCGGCCTGCTCTTTGTAGGCTGCCTGTGCATCCTTCAGCGCCGCCGTGATTATTGGCCATGATTCCGCGATCTTCCGTCCCCAGTTGCTAGCGTCCATCTGGGGTTCCGGGGGTTGAGGTAGCTCCGGTATGGGGACGAAGTCGCGCCCCGAGACTACTTCGAACGGAGTTTTCCCCGTGCTCGTGTGGACGGCGTTGTTGTATGCGACTTCGGCGAACGGGAGCAGTTCAGCCCAGTCGTCTTGGTGATAGTTAGTATAT
The DNA here is from genome assembly GCF_035149785.1 of Candoia aspera. Taxonomy (NCBI): domain Eukaryota; kingdom Metazoa; phylum Chordata; class Lepidosauria; order Squamata; family Candoiidae; genus Candoia; species Candoia aspera. Next base: position 205,759,617 of record NC_086153.1, on the reverse strand, counting down.
GAGCGTATGAATTGCTCTAAGGTGGCATTAAGAACCTCTGTGGCTCCGTCCGTCTGGGGGTGCCAGGCCGTAGATAGGGCCTGTTGGGTCCCCGTCAGCTTTAGGAAGGCCCGCCAGAATTTGGAGGTGAACTGTGTGCCCCTGTCAGTCACCACACGTGCGGGACATCCGTGTAGCCTGTACACGTGGATGAGGAAGAGTTTGGCTAGCTGTTGTGCGGATGGGACCGACATGCAGGGGATGAAGTGGGCCTGCTTTGAGAAGTAGTCCTTCACCACCCAAATGGCCGTTTTCTTCTGGCTGGGTGGGAGGTCCACTATGAAATCCATAGAGATTTCCTCCCATGGGCGGGAGGGTTCTGCCACCCGTTGTAATAGCCCCGCGGGTTTGCCTGGTGCCCGTTTGGCCCTAGCGCACGTTGGGCAGGACGCTACGTATGCTTTTACGTCTCACCTGAGCGCGGGCCACCAGAATTGACGCCGTGTTAGGTGTAGGGTCTTGAGGAACCCAAAGTGTCCCGCTTGTTTGGCGTCGTGTGACCTATGCAGGATCACCTGGCGTTGCGAGTCCGGGACATAGATTCTGCCTTCCCCCCATGCCAGGTCTTGTGCCATCGTTACCTTGTCGGGGTTTGCCAGGAACCAGGGGTCGGTTTTGAGGGCGGCGGCGAGGTCCGTGCGCATTCCCCCTGGTAGTTGCGGTTGGCTTCTTCCAGTCGCCGGTTGTCCCGCCGTCGGCTGCGCCGTAGAGTCCAGCTGCCTCCGAGCGCCGCTTCGGGTGGTCACGGCCATCCCCAGTTGCGAGGCGGATAGGACCGTCCCAATGGTGTCTGGGGCGGGCTCTTCGTCTTGGGGCAGTCGGGAGAGGGCGTCGGCCAGGAAGTTCTTTTTGCCCGGCATGAACTTCAGCTGGAAATTAAAGCGGCTGAAGAATTGGGCCCATCGGACCTGTTTTGGGCTAAGGCGTCTGGGCGTTCGTAGGGCCTCGAGGTTCCAGTGGTCGGTCCAGACCTCGAATGGTTGGGTGGCTCCCTCGAGTAGGTGTCGCCATGTCTCTAGCGCCGATTTTACCGCGAAGGCTTCTTTCTCCCAGACGTGCCATCGCCTTTCGGTCTCGGAGAACTTCCTTGACAGGTAGGCGCATGGTTTCAGGAGTCCCGTGGGGTCCTTTTGGAGCAGGATGGCCCCCAGGGAGAAGTCTGAGGCATCGGCTTGGACCACGAACGGCCGTTCTGGGTCCGGGTGCGCGAGGATTGGCTCCGTGGTGAACAGCGCTTTCAGCTTGTTGAATGCGGTCTGGCATGCGGGAGTCCAATTCAACACTGTGCCCGGGTTCTTGGCGCATCGGGTGTCCCCCACCCCTTTGGTTTTGAGGAGGTCCGTTAGGGGGAGGGCTATCTCTGCGAACCCCCGGGCGAATGACCTGTAAAAATTCGCGAATCCGAGGAAGCTCTGGAGTTGGCGTCTGTTGCGGGGGCGCTCCCAGTTTAGCACCGCCTCGACTTTTGCGGGGTCCATTTCTATGCCGTCCCCGGAGATTCGGTACCCCAGGTAGTCTAGGCGCGCTTTGTGAAACTCGCACTTTGTAGGCTTGGCATAGAGCTGCGCCCTTCTGAGCTTGTCGAGGACTTGCCTGACTAGGGTCACATGTTCCTCGTGCGTTTTTGTGTAAATAAGGACGTCGTCGATGTAGACCAGGACCCCTTTGAACAGATGTTCATGCAGTACCTCATTGATGAGCTGCATGAACACCCCAGGGGCCCCCGCGAGTCCGAAGGGCAGCACTTTGTACTGGAAGGCGCCTAGGGGGCAGTTGAACGCAGTCTTCCATTCGTCCCCCTCCCTGATTCGGATGCGATAGTACGCCTCGCGAAGGTCCAGTTTGGAAAAGACTTTGCCCGTGGACAGGTGGGCGAGCATGTCCTTCACCAGGGGTAAGGGGTATTTGTTGGACAGGGAAGCCGCGTTTAGGCCCCGGTAGTCGGTGCAGAGCCGTAGGGTGCCGTCTTTCTTCTCCCGGAATAAGACGGGGGCTCCGACCGGTGAGCATGCTGGCTCTATGAATCCCCTGTCTAGGTTTTTATCGATGAACTCCCGGAGGGTTGCCATCTCCTTCGGGGTCATCGAGTAGATCTTTGGTCTAGGTAAGGGGACGTCGGGCAGTAGGTCGATCCGGCAATCCGTCTTGCGGTGGGGGGGTAGTTGGTCAGCTTCTGCCTCTCCGAAGACCTCGGAGAAGTCGGCGTATTGTTCCGGTAGGTCTGCTGTGGTAGCGGCGTTGTCCTGTGTAGTCGCCTCCGCTCGTCCTACAGTGGGGTTGGTTCTGCCCGCTGGAACTGGTGCCCGATACTCGCCGTCGCCGAATGTGAAGGTGCGGGTCTCCCAGTTGATGCGCGGGTTGTTTGTCGCGAGCCATGGCATCCCCAGGACTGCAATGGGCCGTCCGATGTGAGTGACGACGAACGATGTGCGTTCGGTGTGAGTGCCCATTTGCAGGGTGACCGGCTCGGTTTGCAGCGTGGCTGGTTTCCCTCCCGCTGTAGAGCCGTCCAGCTGGTGGAATGCCAGCGGCGTGGGGAGGGGGAAGCAGCGGAGGTCGAGTTTGGTGACTAGGTCGGGGTGGATGAGGTTTTTTGAGCACCCCGAGTCCACTAGTGCCGCGGCCGTGGTGGCTCCGTTGCCGCCAGAGAGTTTGATTGCCGCCATTATTACGGGGCTTTCGCCGTTCCGTCGAGGTGGTCCGCGCTGCTGTCCCACCGCCTGCCTCGCAACGCGTTTCAGGGCAGGCGGGGAGCTTTTCCCGCCGGCTGGTCGGGGTCTACGTTATCCTCTTCCCCCCAGTAGGTGTCCCAGCCTTCCTCTGGTGTCGCTGTGGCCACGGTCATTCGGCGGTGAGGGGGCGGCCCCAGGTTGGGTGGTTTGGGGCTAATTTTCGGGGTGGGTTTAGGCGCACTGGTCGGCGGTCAGTTGGCGAAGCAATCCACCGTCTTGTGCCCTAGTTTGCCACACTTCCCGCAGGGCTCCCGATTGAATTTCTTTTTTGGGTATATGGGGCCGGCCATCCCCACGTGTGGTGCGGGTACCTTTTTGCCGGCATAGTTTGTGTCTTCCGTGGTTGTCATGAGGAAGGTGCGGTGCGCGTGTTCGGCTTTCCCCGTGAGGTGGATCCACCCGTGTAGCGTTTCTGGGTCGTCGCGGTAGAGGGCCCATTGGAGAACGTCGCGATTGAGCCCCCTTTTGAACATTTCCAGCAGGGTGGTCTCGGACCAGTCGCTGACCTTCCCCGTGAGGGCTTTGAACTCCAGGGCGTAGTCTGGGACCGTGCGTGTGCCCTGTTTAAGTCTTTGGAGTGCGCTTTTCGCCCTTACTTTGGCTAGGGGGTCTTCGAAGTAGTTTTTCATCTCATTGATGAAGGCAGGGAAGGTGGCGAGGGCGGGGGAGCTGGACTCGTACAGTTGGACGTACCAGTCCGCCGCCCTGTCTTGTAGTTTGATCGCCACGGCGGCGATCTTGTCGGCTTCGGAGTCGTAGGAGTGTCCGTGCCTCCCCATGAACTCCCTGGCGTTCGTTACGAAGAACGAGAGTTTCGTGGGGTTCCCATCGAAGAAGATGGGGAAGTCCTTTGGGGCCCGGGCGTTTTGCGCAGCCCTGCCTCTCGCTTCCCGGCCTGTGGTGTCGTCTGCCTGGGCCGTCTGCTGACCCTCCGCTGGCCCGTGGGGGTTCGGTGCTTCGCTCGGGGTGTGGGCCTGTGCGGGGACGTCGTTGGGTGGCGCGGGGGGCATAAGCGACTGGAGCATGGTCCGGAGTTCCGTCAGTTGGGCCCGCATGGCCGCGAGTTCAGCTCGTGCCTCCTCGTCCACGGCCCGCGCCGCCGCTGGGGCCGGTTCCGTCGGTGCGTCGGCGGGGGTGGGTTGCCGGTGGGGTTCATCCTCCCTCTGCCGCTGGTCCGCTTCCTCCGTCGTCTGCTGGGTGCCTCCATCGTCCTCCTCCGTGTTGACCGCCGTTGGGCTGTCGCTCCACGCCCGTTGCTGGGGTGCAATGTGGGGCGCGGGGTCCTCCGCTGGTTTCGGAAGGCATGTTGCTCCCTCCCGCGGTCGGGTTGCCTCCGTCGCCATCTCCCCTTGGGGTTGGAGCTGAGGCTCGGGTCGGGTGGGGTGGGCGTCCATGGCTCCGGGAGTTCGCGGTGCCTCTGGCCTTGGTCGGTCCTCCTCTGTCTCTTGCCGTGCGGCTCGCCCTCCTTGCCCGCGTCGCTCCGGCTTCATCTTGCTGGTCTTCTCGCCGTCTAATCCTCCCGCGGCTCGTTGTCGTCCGGTGGGGCTCGGCGAGGCTGAGTTTATGACTCTCAGCTTTATGTCATGCGCTGCCTGCCTCTGAATAAGGCTCAGACACTGGTTCGATGGATCAGGCTCTGATTTATTCACAGCGCAGTTACAGCGTCGGAAGAAAAAAGCTGAGAGTGACAGGAGCGCGCCGGTGCGGGGTTTAAATGCCCCGCGCCGGTCAGCGCCCCCTCACTCGCGGTCACGTCACCCCCCTTTGTCCAATACGTTGCCCTGCCGGTGGGTGAGGGGTTGTGAGGCCCCGCTGGCGTTCCGGGATCGCCCATCATCGGGTTTTCTATTCATCCGGTGATTGCTGTCAGCTGGGCGATCTCCGTTGTATTGGCGCTGATGGCTTGGGTGTGCTCCGTGATCCGTTTAGTTATTGTCTGTTGGCCGTTAGTCGTTGTGAGTTGATGGCTACTTATCTTGAGCCCCTTCTCCTGTTTCCTTGCTATTGTCATGTGTGCCATTGCGCTGATGACTTCAGCTCAACAGCACTCATGACATCTTAGCTGCCAGGATTTTTGATTCATGTAAAGATTCCCACGTGTACAACCATACACAAAAAGGACCCTCCCCAAAAAAGAATATTGGGATGAACTATGTCTGATATGCTAAAGTGGGGTGGGGGGGATTTGCATAATCCCAAATTCAGCTGCTCAGCTAAACTAATAACCCTGAATATTAGTAATCATTATAACCTATCATACCTTCCCCACATTCTCTACTTAAACTAAATGTTCTGATTGCACATAATGCAGTGAGTATCTTTACTGTAAGGATCATAATAGTGAAACCCATGGAACGGTAATGGTTTATTTTGTATAATATGCAGGCCTCTGAATTTAAAATGAACACAGCAATTGGCATTGCTCAAGAATAAAAGAGAGCAAGGGCAAAAATTAGCCCATAGAGTCAGGGAATGGGCATGCATGATTTCATTTCCAAATTTGTCTGTACATCTACAGTCTTATTAGTGGATGTTTCACTGCATAGTAAGTTTCTACACGTCTAAGTTACACCCATACCAGCAGCAACCTTTATTACCATTTTCATATATTGCCTGATAATTGGCAACATGATGGCAATGAAATATTTAGAATTCTTCTACATCACGGCTCAAATATTCTCTGCAACTGACTTCATGTCCTTGTGATGCAATCTTCATCTCACCCCTAGCTCATATCTGTGACTATCTAACTACATATATACCTGAGCTGATGCTAAAGTAATTTTTCTACCTTCTGCTGACACAAGCCTACTATATGTACAATTTCTGGGCTTCGGAGGCAATCATGGTGATGATGCAGCAAGGCTTGGATATATCTAGCTTCCATTAGCTGCTTTCAGCTGTGTGGACACACCCACTTCCTGCCAATAGTTTGAGCCATTTTGGCTTGTGCAGCAAGAAAAATCAGGTGCCAGGCATCTGCCAGCATTTTGCAAAGTGTTAGCCAGGCATTATGTGTGTTCCTTATCTACATGGGCATAGCAGCCTTGAGAAGGCCACTACATACTTGCAAAAAAACACAACAAGCCTGCCCTGGCTGACAAGCAGCTCCCATGCTGGAGCAATGCTGGCTGAAGTAGGAAGGAGTTCTGCATGGGAGAATTCCCTCCTGCTCTCAACTGCACCATTCCATCTTGCAATTATATTTTTCCCCAAGCTGGCAGGAGAAGGGGGAAGTAGCTTCTCTTTCCCCCAGTTCTTCTCCCCTGTTTTCCTTCTTCCCTGTTCCTCTTGCCACTTCTTCCTGCCACCATGCCTTGGGGAGGTGGCAAGAGAAGAATGGGGTGGAAGAGAAATGGGGGAAGTGAGCTACTCACCTATAGTCTGCATTCCCCTACCTGGGAGCTGCCCAGCAAAGCAGCTTCCATGGATTATGCTCTGCAGGTAATCTTGGGGATGAGAGACCCTTTCCCTTAAAGCAGGAGAAGAGAGCCTTTCTTGCTTTTCTAGGCTGCCCACCACCCACCCACCCACCCACAGGTCAGGATTTGACCAACAGCTAAACTCACTGGTCTAGGGATCTGTCAAAATGCACCTTCTCCCCCAGCAGCCCTAGCTCACATTAAGGAGAGAGAGCTCTATGTTTTCCTCTGCCAGCAAGAAATCCTTTACTTAATTCGTCCTTCATTGAAACTGTAAGGCCAGTACCACCTGCTGGTCTTCTTTTCCAGGCAGGTTGAATCATGCCAGCCTGCTTCTGTGCTGCCTCACAGACCAGAGGAAAGCCCATTAAAGCAGCTTTGGGGAGACATGGGGTGTTCCAAGTAGTCAATCTTCTACTCAATGTGGTTCCCTCCACTCCTAGATTCAGGGCATGAACTCAGATTTGTAGCACAAATGATAGACTGATGGTGTTGAACACAGCACAATCACCAAGTGCATCATAACTTGAGAAACATCTGTTCAAAATGTCCTGGATTATTGTGAAAATACACAGTGTACTATGGCCCTCAGCAGTTAGAATCATCTCTAGCAGAGTGAATAGTATTACTTCAAGTAAAATTTGTTCCCATTAGAGAAACAAAAGGGGGTGAGCAAGGATTTGATGGACAAATCCAGAGCTTCAAAGCTTCCATTTGTTATCTGGAGTTTAACTTTATGAAGGTTAACAGCAGTCAAGGCATTTCCACTGCCCTGTTTGCAGCTGTCAACCATGTTATAGAAAAAACACCTTGAGGGTCTTATTTTCTATCTTCACATTAGTGCCAGCTCATGAAGCATCTCCTGGCTCCCAATGAGCGGGCCACATGCTTACCCTCCAGTAAACATACAGGGGAAAAAAAAGTGTCATTCACAGAGCAATACTTCCTAAGGATAGTTCAACTACATAATTACATTTTAATACATTTGCATATTATCAAAATCTCAGTATAGGTATCTTATTTTACAGACACTGGCATGGGTAATAATACTTAGTTTAAGAAACAAAGACCACTACTCACTGGAAAAATTGGATAGCTCTGATGTCTTCCTTCCTTCACCACGCTATTTTTTCACTGCCTTCTACTATTATCATCTGTAGCTACTGTTGTGAGCTAAGGCCAATTACAAGGTAGATAAACCAATATCCCTATGAAACGGCAAAACTCTTACTTGTCTATGCCCCATTATAGAAGAGGAATCTGTTTCACACGTAATGCTAGGATGCCCTCTATACTATAAATGGAGGACAGAACTCATAACACCAAGTTTTGCGTTATTATTTTTCGTTGGTGTCATGCAAAGTATCAAACAATTGTCTGCTTCCATTACTTTCCATGGTTGCTATTCATAGTCAAAACTAAGTGAGCTTCTGGTCTGAGCTTGACTTTCTTCTGTTTCTAGACCTTCTAATTCTTTCAGATGTTTGAAGAATGCTGTCACATCCCCCCTGAGTTAATCTCAAAGCTAAATATATCCAGCTCCTTCAATCTCTGTTCATAGTTACAGTACATCTGCCTTCTTTGCAGCCACAGCACACTGCTGGTTCATATTTAACAAGATCAATTACTATTTCAATATCACTTTTGGAAATCCTATTACCAAGTCAGGTAACCCTCATCCTCTACCTGGGCCCTTGACTTTTGTTTCTTAGGAACTTTTCACTGTCTGTGTTAAATTTCAAGTTGTTTCTTTCAGCTGAATTTCCTACTCTAACAAGACAGTTTTGAATTTTATTTCTGTATTCCAGAGTATTAGCTATCCCTCCCAAGTTTGTATTATCTGCAATTTTGATAAGCATTCCCTCCACTTCTGTTTTCAAATAATTAATGAAAATAGTAGTGAGTTCAAGACTCAGGACTGATCCTTATGGTAGAACTGATATTAGTAGAAATCACCAAGTTTAAATTTTAATTTTCAAGCAACACAATTTCATCCAAACTGATTCAAGGATTTTAAAAACTGATTTGATTAAAAATAATCAACCTTATTAAGGAGAAGCACTGAGGTGCTTCCAGCTGCTGGGTGTGTGTGTGTGTGCAGGACAGATGAAAATTTCAGAGTTGAAAAGATACTGTATTTTAGAAGACACTAACCATGCAATTTTTTAGTAGGATACTTTCAACGTTTTCACCAATATACCCAGACAGCCACACAGAAACATTCCCCTTGCATTTCTTTAAAATAAACATAGCAAGAACAAGGAAAGGATAGTCCAGCACCATTTGAATTGTCTAACAAAGCCCAGAAAAGATTCTATTTCAAGTTATTTTTTCTCCAAAACTAAAAAGTTAAGCTCTCGAGATCAAAGAGCCATCAACCTCTGACCACTTGCTTTTCTTGACTGGTGCCTTGGCAAGCTGAGCTTTCTTCTGCTTGATGCATTGTGAGTTATTTCTACAACTTTAAAAAAGTATGAGAAATATGAGTTATTTTCACTACTGTGTATACATTATACAGTTATATAAAGAAACTTTAGTGCATACATACTATCTGGAACACCCAATGGTGAATGCTCATGCAGCACACTACAAAACATAGGCAAGGCACAGAAAGAAAATATAGGAAGAAAAAACACAGGAAACAGCAAGAAAAACAAGGAAAGGTAACAGGAGGAATGAAAGGTGAAAGAAGGAGAGTGAAAATGAGGGCTGAAAGAGCTGAAGAATTGCTGAGAGACTGGACATGGATTAACAAGGATTAGGCTCCAGGCTAAGGAAGGATATGAATCTGGGGGAGACTTAAAAGAACAGAGGTCTGGAGAAAGATAGAGAATCATTCAACAAACACCCAACTGTGTTTTTTTGAAGAACATCATAATAAAAAAATGCCAGCAGCATAATAAATCTGAATCTTGTCTTCTTTGTTTCTGCTCACTTTATTGAGTGAGACACAAACAACAGAGCAACATTCCCAAACACTCAGACAGGTGTGGTTTGCAGAGATGATTAAACTCATTAGCTAGCTCTTCATGTCATTATACAAGAATCTATCACACCATTCAGTTCCTCTGACCAGCTTTGTCTACTTATGGAAGAAAAGCTGAACAATATTTGAGGTTCTGCAAAGTCAAAAAGTCTATCAAATGTCCAATGGAACCAAACTGCCATGGAACCATTCTGATGTGATTCAAAGGTATTTTATGTAACTCAGTGTCTCCAATCAATGCACAAATTCAATTCAAAAACTTTGAAAGGGATAATTTGATTAAATCACATCCAAATCAAACAGCTACTTTGGAGCTTCATATAACCCTAGGCCTCTGAGTTGATCCAGCATAAGCCTTATTCTCTCCTCATCCTACAAAATCAGTTCTGAGTTGAACTGATCTATGGTCTAAATTAACAGGGCCTAGTCTAACTCTTGAGACTGAGACTACTGGAGTGTATACATGAGCAACATCTGGAGGAGTACTGATTTTTCTGCTTCTTATAAAGAGGAATATTCAGTAATATGAGCATCCTCACCTACAAACTGATGTAAACACTCTGGACCTGGCTTAATTTTAGTTCCTGTTATTTGTGAGAATTGGACTATTGTCTATAGACATGATAGCATTTGCACCTGTAATTAAGAAAGATAACTAAGTCCTGTATCGTTATTCCTCCGCCGCTGCCTCCTCCACCTCCTCCTCCTCCTCTCTCTCTCTCTCTCTCTCTCCCTTTCTTAGAATTGACCCAATTGTCATCCCCCAGTTTTGTTTTTAATTATAGATTGTTCCTCCTTTTTCCAAGGGTGGGGCAGTTCAGAGAAAGACTGTCTTCTAAAGTGATGAGTTACAGAATGAGGCAGGAGCACTTGCCAAAGCATACCACCACTATTAATTCAAGCATGATGAAATTGTTCATTTTAACTATAATCATGTAATTCATCAAAATATTACTGGAGCATATCATTCTGTGTTATTACACTGATATAGCACCTTCTTCCACCTCTGCCAAAAGCAGGAAATGGCTTTTTCTATGCTTATCTACACAAAAGCAATTGAAATTGGGGGCTTATAAGTATCATACAACAATTTCAAACATAATTTAAGGATCTGTGTGCTGCTACTGTTGCTGTTTGGCTGATTCTCCCTAATACTAGACTGACAAAACACTGGAGAGCAAAATGAATTTCCTCTCTTTAGGAAGGGGTAGCTGCAGCAGGGATACGTAACCAAGGAAATTGTGGAATAGTAGCTGCAAATGGTAAACTGTATTTGAATAGCTTTCCTACAGCTGTTCAGTCCTGAAACAGACTAGTTGTGTTGATGTTAAGGAGTGGTCGCCTGCTTATCTGTAACACTGAAGGAAATAGCACATATACACACAAAGACAAAGAAAGAAAAGAGGTACAGGTGGTTGTCTAATGTAGGACCACCTATATTTACACTTTAAAAAAATTCTGCAAGGAAAATGACTGTGCAGTAAATTAACTCTCCAAGTCCTGCCACATTTCTGTAGTGAGAGAAGAAGGCTTCCTGAGGATGTGACGGTTCTGAGAGGATAAGAACATTCCCAAAGGCAACCTGCTTCCTGTCAGTTGGACCCACAACTGGAAATTACTATTCTTCATAAAGACAGAACAGGTTACTTAGCAAACATATTTCCTATTTACCTCTTTATTATTATTATTTAACATCTGTATCCTGGCTTTCCTCTCAAGTTCAAGGTGTATATGTATTATTATTATTATTATTATTATTATTATTATTATTATTATTATTATTATTATTATTTGGCTGCCCAACTCCAGTGGACACTGGGTGGCATACAAACCAGAAAAAATAAAAAATAAAAACAGCTAAAAACATACAGGTACTCCTCGCTTAATGTACAGTCATTCAGCAACCGTTCAAATTTACAATGGTGCTGAGTGAGGGGCACTTGTTGCAGCCATTGCAGTGTCCCTGTGATCACATGATTGTGATTCAGGCACTCAGCAACCAGCTCACAATTACATCGCAGCATCCCATGGTCACATCATTGCCATTTGCAGCCATTGGTAAAGTCAATGGGGAAACCAGCAGGAGGCCACAAATAATGATCATGTGACTGCAGGACACTGTGACCATGTGGGATTCGCCTAATGACATCAATTGGGACTGCTGGAACTGCTGTCTTAAGTCAGCATAGTCACATGATATCACACCTTACAACCGCATCGCTTAGTGATGGAGTTCCTGGTCCCACTTACCATTGGTAAGTGAGGACTACCAGTAAAATCAGACAGCCCACCCAGTCTAAAATAATTTAATAAACAACAAAACTGGCAAAACAAAACAGGGGCCTAAAACAAACAAAAAACATCAACCCCAGGCCTGGGACCAAAGCCAGGTTTTCAAAGCTTTCCAGAACCCTAGGAGGCAGAATTTAGGGGCAAGGACTCTCCTTTCCTGTTACCCCTAAAATTATAAACCTATGGAAAAGGTTGGGCCAAATGAAAGGGAATGATTTAAATTTACCCAGTAATCACTAGAGCTGAAAGGGGATTTGTCTCCCCCATCCTAAACCTACATCAGTCTAGCCAGTCTGTGTATCTGATGGAGTGAGCTGCAAGTGATAAAAGTTTATGACTCTTCATTAAATGTGTTAGTTGTAAAGAATGCTATAAGACTCCTTCTGATTTTGAGCTACCATAGATTAACCCAACTCTCCTCCTACATTGGCTTTTCCAAGTAGATCTGAATATTCTTTGTTTTTCCTAGAAAGCCAATATTAATCTGTACATGTCATCATTTCCCAACCTGATGTCCTCCAGATATATCAGGATTGGAATCCTCAGATAACCCCAACATACAATGGCCATGCTTCCTTGGAATATAGTCCCAATGCATCTGGAGGAAGCTGGGGAAGACTAAAGTAGTAGTGAACTAAATGGACAATGTTTTTTTATGTTCATTTGCTGCCTGGAAAAAAAAACCTACTGTCAATCAACAAAATACATGCCACAATGAAACATGGATTCATATAAATCCTGATATGGAGAAAAAATACTACTGATTTTTGTGTGGGGTGGGGGGTGCCTTTGAGTTAGTGTTGACTCCTGGCAACTGCCTCAACTAGTCCCTGCAGTTTTCTTGACAAGGTTTTGGAAGTGGTTTGCCCTTGCTTGCTTCCTAGGGCAGAAAAAGACTGACTGGCCCAGGGTCACCCAGCTGGATTTGTGCCTAAGGAGGGACTAGAACTCCCAGTCTCCCGGTTTCTAGCCTGGTGCCTTCACCGCTGCACCAAAATTGCTTCTTAGCATCAGGTCTGCAAGAGATACCACATAGAACCACGTGCTAAGGTGACAGAGGATGCTGCACTGGGAATCAGCCAAAGCCTTGCTTTTTAGCATTTGCAACAAGGGGTGTTTTTAGGAAACTTCAGAGGAAAGGCTTCAGTGAAATTCTGAACAAACTAGACTAAAGTAGAAAAGAAGTTAAGATGACAAAGACCGTGCAAGCAGATGAATGATTACTGGAGCAAAAATTGCTTCTACAATACATACTCCGGGGAAAGAAAAAGCCAGTAACAACAGTAGAATACTTGCAGGCAGCCACTATTCAAAGCCTGCTTGATGTGAAAGCAATTTCAGTAGTAGGAAAACAGCTATAACTCTTTTGTGAGATTACCAGAAAGAGTAATGAGAAAAGTGTTGTAGGTAGAAACTCCATTATATGAACCTCAATTATCCAACTCTTCTGATTATCAAAATTCTAATTTTGTATCCCTCACTGATCAGATGAACAGTGACACTGTGCACAGAATTTTCTGTTGCTATTTTACCTAGACACCCCTACAGAATTATTGCCTATTCTATTTCCAGTACTTCTGAACTTGAGCCTTGCAATCATTTATGCACAGACCCTTAGTGCATTCCTGAACTATCAGATCCCAAAAGAAAAGGGAAAAGAAAAACCTAAATGAAAGAATGAGAAGAAATGCACAAGAAGATAAATAAAAGTCATCAAAATGTTGCACTATTAAATTAAGGCTAAACCCCTAGGGCTTCAGGGGTAGCATTCCAGAAACTTCAGGCTGTCTGAAGATGGAGAGACTGTTCTGTCCACGTAAGGAGAATCAGACATCGGACTGATGGGGTAGATATCTTGGGAGATGCTGGAGGTCATAAAGACTCTTAGGGATCCTATTATTCTCTTCCACCTAATCCCCAGACCTGAAATCTGTTCTAGCTAACACAAACATTGGTCTAGAATCATAGAAATGGAAAGGGCTATTTAGGCCATCCCCTTCTCAAGGCAAGAATCCAAAGTAAAGCACCAGATTTTTGTCAGAATAAAACATGTTCAAAGCCAGTGATAGAGAAGGAACTGATCACGTTTAAGAGTCTTCTACAATTGCCTGAAGAGCTGGACCAGATTGCAGCCACATAATCAGGGCCAGGGCTCCCATGAGCATCTTCTTCTGAACCTAAGATGTCCTTATCTATTTGTAGCATTTGGATGCTTCAGAGAAAAAGCAGGATTAGAATTTTTCTTTTAGAGTCTTTGAGCAAGAAGGGGATAATTATTCATAAGTTTCATTCTACCTTCAGCCTTTCTTAAATTGTTCACTTAAACTGTGGTGCTTTAACATTGTTTGTTTGTTTGTTTGTTTCAATTTAGGCACCACCTGACCTTAACTGACTCTAGGCAGCTCACAATATGTTACCATAAAAAATCCAATACAGATCAAGACAAAATGTGATCTGGTCACTATATATAGACAGAAACAAAAATAACAAAGACAAATCCAGCAAGGGGCCCCATCCATCTCAGCCCGATGCCTAGGAAAACAACCAGGTCTTCAAGGATTTATGAGCCACATGGATTTCAGAGGTGGATCTCATTCTAAATGGTGATAAAGCTTTGTACTACTGTAGCTTGCCCTTGTGGACAGAGAAATTGCTCAAATGATTTCCTCTAGAGTAAGGAAATATTTCCCAAGAATTTATCATGGGAAATGGTTAGTAGTGATAGTAACACCCTTACTTAAAAAATCCCAGTGGGGTTCCCTTGTGAAGTCTTTTCTTGAGTCTTAATTGATGTACAGACCTCCAAGAACAGTCCACATTTTGGAAGAGATGATTATAGAATGAAATACAGGACTCCCTTGAAACTAAGTAAGTGTTTTTAGCAACAGTCACACAACTACCAAAGGCATAGGAGTCCTGCTGGAATTACTATTTGGCAACTTCAGTATTTGCTTTCCAGGATCTACCATAATCTGTCTTTTCTAGGAGGTGCTAGAAAAGAAAGAGAAAACAGACCTAAGGCAGCCCCTGCATATTCACCCAAATATGCAGAAGGAAGTTCCGTGAAGAAAAGGAGTATCTGGGTTCTATAAGTAGCACCTACCTCTGTTGGGTTATTCAGGCAACTGTTTCATCAGAAGTTAAAAAGGAACGGGGTGGAAAGAGGGAAAGAGAATAAAGCCATTCAGTGGCAAAGAAGATAGCTTTGTGATAGCTGCTATCACAGAGGAGAAGGACCCTCATGCCAATGGCCCATTGAAGAGTCTTGCCATGGAGCACCAGGACTCCTTGGTAGTCAGAGTTCTCCACCTTTATGGAATCAACCTACAAGGGAATGAAATCCACTACCCCCCACAGTTCATGTCACAGAAAACCATCAAAGTCTCTAATTGACAGATTTTACTGGCATTTTCAGGAATACTCTGTGGCTGGGTTTTCTACCTTTTTTTTCCTGGTGGGGAGGGCGAATGTAATGTTCTCCTTAGCACACACTGAATGTGGTGACTGTTCTGTCAGTATAAACCATTTCTACTGCTGGCATGATTGTAGAATCGCTTGATAAATTTTTCATCTTCTATGCACTTACCTATCTATTGCATTTCTTTATTTGTTCAATGTATATCTTGCCTTTCCTCCAAAAGTTTAAGGCAACTTACAAGGGGTTTCCATTTTATCCCCATAACAGCAACTGGGCTGAGAGAGATGCAAATGTATGTGGCTGAGGATAGATCTGAACCTGGATCTCTTCTGTCCTGGTGCAATACTTTAACCACTACTGCCTTTACCTAGAAATAAAAACATCAGTGAGATGTCCTCCATTCAGAAAGTCCTCCTCAATCATAAAAGAGTCAGAATTCAGGCTACCCTACCCCACACTTTGCTTTCAGTCTTACATAAATGAATGACAACTCTGTTCTGCATTTCTGAAGCCAAACTGCGGTGATGGTGGGATGGTGAGAACAATTGCAACAGCATTTCAGGTTGGTTTTTAATATCACTGAATACACATACACATTTATCTTATTTCGCTAGCAAAAACATGTTACCTAGGTCATCCCACACACACAAACCCTTTAAATATTGCAAATGACTGTCTCTGGGGATGGTTTGATAACTTGCATTAAGATCTCAAGCTACATCAATAAAAATGATGCCATGATATCCAGCCGTACCAGTAGAGCAGGAGCAATGGCATTTATTCCTTTTTCTACAATCCTGGGTCCTCAGTGCAAATACAGGTTAAAGTAGTCAATTATCTTAGCAAGTGATATTTTATGGTTAATATTAAAGTAGCCTAATAACATTTACTATTCTATTCAGAAATTATTTGAGAATAATCAGAAACAAATCTCTATAAGCTGTCAGCTACTGAGTATCTATAGCAGCATAACTTAGCTTTTATAACAGCCTTTTGATTTGTCTTCATTGCATTGTTATTACCTGCCAGCATAACCCATTTGTACAACAACAGCAACAACAACCACCACCACCCCAAAACCCCAACTATCCAGAAATACCGTGACTGGTGGTTCAAGGTTCTTCCCACACTTCGTTGAACCCTGAAATGAAAACTGGTTAGTGGTTTAATTTTCTTCCGTTTGCCAAACTCTATGTTTGCTTAATCCCTAAACATTTCTCCCACATGTAGAAAAAAGCAGGTCTGGACTTCTCATAGTATTCAGAATCATGATTCAGGAACTTTGTGAATTGCTTTTCAGCAGGTCAGGTGGTTTTTCCACTAAGTAAATAATGCCCAGTTTGACTGGGAAAGGGCTCTCAGGAGCCTTAAGCTTAGTCTTCAGATCTGTTCTCTGATTCTTTTTCTTTCTTTCTTTCTTTCTTTCTTTCTTTCTTTCTTTCTTTCTTTCTTTCTGGGAGGTACTGGAGACTCTGTAAGTCTGTGACATTAAATGCAACGTTCTGCTCCCTCTCAAATGGCATCACTCCCTATTTATCATTTGGACATCTTCAGAATGCATGACTGACAGCTTGTGCACATTTCATTGGTCAAAATATATACTTGGCTTGCAGCCAAAGAATCTATACTAGCAATGGAAAGAATTTTCTCCATGGGAAGGGGGTGTATTCATCCTCCAAATAAAGTACATCCTTAGATTCCATCTCTTTCTTCCAAATGGATAAATGTGAAATGTAAGCAATGCATAGGGGGGAAGTGATCCTTTCCTAAACAGCACTTTCATATTTATTTCAAAGAAGCCTCCTCAGTTTAAATAAGCATGTGGCATTAAGCATCATATGCCCAGTTTCCAATTTAAACCTAGTTGTTTCTTGTTTATATCCAAGTTTGAATATAATCTCACCCCACAAGCAAACCCCATCCAAGTTACTATAAGAGTTTCCCTTTCTTTTTATCTTCTAACCCTCACCAAATCTGCCCTGGAGGGTTTCTTGGTAGATAGAAGGGAACACACAGGAGGCTTTGGGGAATCCATTCTGCTAGCTGTGTTCACTTCACTGTGTTCACTATGATGGACCGTCATAGTTGGATACAATCCATTGTTAAGTAATGGTTCCTGAAGTCAATCTTGTTTCCCTGGATTATGTTGATATAACATCAAGACATGGCCAGGTGCTGACTGTGGAACAGATCTTGAACTGCTCATTTGCAAGTTCCAAGTTAAGCTAAAGAAGAAGAAAGTCAACCAGTTTCCACAATACAATCTTGAGCTTATTTATCTATCTATCTATCTATCTATCTATCTATCTATCTATCTATCAATTTTTTTATCACCACCCATCTCCCCCTCAAAGAGAGAACATCAGAATTTGCTTTGAAGTCCTGAACCTCATTGATACCGAACGAGAGGAACTACAGAATGAACGTAAAGAAGTTGTTAAGCAGAAATGTGAAAAGAGACTGCCAAAGTTAAAGAAATAGAAGAAAATAGACTGGATGTCAGAATAAACCATGGAAACTGCCAAGAAGAGAAGAGAAGCCAAAGCCAAGAAAGACAAAAATCTCAGGAAGGAACTTAACAAAGTTTCAGAAACCTGTTAGAAGAGACAAGAAGTAGAATTATAACAACATCTGTAAAGACAGTGAACATGGAAACAGACATGGAAAAACAAGGAAAGTCTTCCAAAAGTTCTCTAAACTCAGAGGGAGGTTCCAACCTTGAATGGGTATGCTAAAGCACGCCAATGGACAGATAGTAACCATTTAAAAGAAAATTAAAGGAAGATGGAAGGAGTATACTGAAATACTGTATAAAAGAGGATGACTAGTAGCAAGGTAGATGGACTCAGTTACAGTGGTGATAAGAGCACCATAGGAAGATCTGAAGGAGCAAGTGAGGGACTGATTGTCATGGAGAAAACCTATGTGGTCGCTAAGAGTCGACACCAACTGGATGGCACATAATCAAGCAATCAACCAGGTGATAGGGAACCTCGAGTCCTCCAGATGATATTGAGCTGTAAACTCCTAGCAGTCCCAGCTAACATGATCACACAAATATCTGGAATACTACAGGTTCTGTTGGCAGATTGCTGGGAAAGCCTTTGGCCAAGGAGAGATCAGAAAAGTCACACACCAGGCATTTCTATAAAAATAATTTTATTTACAGAAAGCAAAACGAAAGCAAAACTTATTTAAAAGTCTTGGGCTCTCAGTGAGAGCAGCTTGACTCTCTACATGTCTGCACAGAAAGGAAAAAAAACTAAAAAAAGTCCAGGCAAATTTTTCCCCCCAGGTGCAAAAATCAACATCTGAAAAGGGGACAGTTGAATTCAACCTCTTCACCCAGCCAAAATGATTAGTTACCATAGTAACCTTAATCTGTAGTAGAAAACATTAACACTCCCCTTTTTATACTACAGATTAAGATGCCAACCAAATTTTCTTTGACAACTCTGTATGTCTTTCCATTCACATTATTTTAATATTATCTCCCCTTTGGTTTAACAGAAAGCTACCATCCTTCTTCCTGTGTATTTCCAAACCTAGGTTATTTTGTTACAATTCCAAGGCTTTTTAATGTGAAATGGCTTTTCATGCAGGCTTCAAAATCAAGCCTTTGTTTTTCTGTTGGTATGAACAGCAGCAAATCATCAACATAAATGCACAGATACATACAGCCTTGTCTTTCTTCATATATACACATGGATCTGCTTTTCCTTTTTCAAAACCAAAATTCTGCAGTTTTTCATCTACTTTTTGGTTCTAGGATCTAGCAGCTTGTTTTAACCCATAGATTGACTTCTGCAGTTCACAGACTAGATTCTCCCCTTTTTCATAGCCAGGGGGTTGCTGCATGTATAATTTGTGGTCTAAATCACCATAGAGAAATGCAGTTTGAATGTCATAGTGGTGAACTGACATTCCTTTGAGTGCAGCAACTTTTAACAGTAATCTAATTGATTCACCTTTAGTAACTGGTGCAAAAGTCTTGTCAAAGTCTAAATCTTTCCTTTGAGTGAACCCTTTTGCAACTAACCTTGCTTTATATTTTTGGATTTTGCCATCAGCATCCCTTTTCAGGTTGAAAACCCACCTACAACCCAGACAGCATTCATTGGGAGGTAGATTTACCAGTTTCAATGTTTTATTTTCTTTCAAGGACGCTAATTCCTGTTGCATGGCAGAATGCCAATTTTGTGCAATCTCAGGTGGTAAAGCATTCGCTTGTTCTAAAGACTCAGGTTCTGTGAATATGTGAAAAGCCTTTACTGTTTCAGCCTGAAAACATGATGGAGGAATGCCTTTATTACTTCTCTGAGATCTGCAAGGTAATACAGGGCTTAAATTCTGACTCCTATCACTTTCCTGAGAAGCATCTGTCTCATCAGACAGACATTCGGTTTGCTTTTCTGGTTTAATGTCCTCATCAGGCAAAAGATCACCATCAGCAAGTCCTTGCTGTTCTCTTGCGGTGGTCAGATCAACTGGAGAGCTGGAGTTTAATCTCCCTCAGTTTTGTTCAGCAAAAGAAGCACGTTTGCTAATTATTAATTTCTCTCCCACTATGAACCTGTAGCTCCTTTGGCTTTGTTCATAGCCAACAAAGATGGCTTTCTTTGTTGAGGGGCCTCCTTTCCTTCTCTGTTGTTTTGGAATATGAACCCAAGCAGTGCTACCAAACACTCTAAGATGGTTTACCTTTGGTTTCACACCATAAAACAAATGGAATGGAGTGTCCTGAATCACAGAGTTATACAATCTGTTTTGTACATAACAGGCAGTAGATATTGCCTCTCCCCAATACTTAAAAGATAAATGTGAATCTTTTAGCATGCATTCCATCACATTTTGCAAGGTTCTGCCCTTTCTTTCAGCAACACCATTTTGCTGAGGGGTGTAAGGGTTAGAAAGAATTTGTTCTATCCCCTTTTCCACTAGGAACCTTTTGAATTTGTGAGAAAGGTACTCTCCTCCTCTGTCACACTGGAGTGCAGATACAGGCCTAGGGAATTTTCCATTTGCCCATGTCACAAAACCTTTAAATGTCTCAAATGCCTCATCTTTATGTTTTAAGATGTAGATAAATGTGTATCTTGAGAAATCATCAATGATGGTCATTGCATACCTTGCTTGTCCAAGACTTGGAGCAAAAGGACCAATAATGTCAGAGTGTACAATTTCCAAAGGTCTAGTTGTAACTCTGTCACTGTGCTTACTCACAGGAGCTTTTAGTGTTTTGCATTCTTTGCAAACTACAGAATCTAAGTATTTGTCACAGGGTTTTATCTTTAGGTCAGCACACAGCTGTGGCATTTGTGCTATATATTTGAAATTAGCATGACCAAATCTCCTGTGCATCAGGTGTACACATTGGTCATGATATGGCGTGTTGCCAACTGCAGCCTTGCAGCTTGGCTTCCTTGCATTTTGCACAATGTACAAGGACTCTTTTAATATACCAGTAGCACACAATTTTCCATTTTTACGTATCTCACAACCATTTTTCTTAAATGTTATGATATACCCTGTTGCAGCCAATTGTGCCACAGATAAAAGGTTTGATTGTAAATTTGGCACATACAACACACCTTTTACAATTTCTCCCAAGCAGGATAAATACAAATCACCTTGTCCCATAATTTTGGTCACAGACCCATCAGCCAAAGATACACTTTGTCTTTCAGTTTTAGACAGTGACACAAAAGAGCTTTTACAATTACATAAACGACAATTGGCCCCAGAATCTAATACCCATACATCAGAATTACCCTTCTCAGCAACCTGTGCAATTTGGGTTGTCTGAAGAGCCCTCTTTTGTGTTGCCCTTGTGTTCTTCTTCTCTGTCTTTCTAGTCTTGGGTCTCAAGGCACAGTCTTTCTGCAAATGTCCAGCTGAATCACAGGTGAAGCATCGCTGGCTGGCTAGCGCTGTGGCCTCAGTTTCCTTTCCCTTCTTTTCCCTTGTTTTCTGGTATTGCAGCTTTCCAGAAGAAATGGGGGGGGGATCTTTCCTCTCTCTTCTCCCATTCAGCGAGTAAGCGCTGTGTAACATACGATGGGGTGAGGTCTGCTTCAGGCATAGCCTCCAGGGTACAAATCAGCGTGTCCCACATTTCATTCAGTGAGAACAGGAGGATATATGATTTTGTGAGAGGTATAAATTCCATTCCTCTCTCCTGCAACTCAACAAACAGCTGCTGAATATAATGCAGGTGCTCAGGACGGCTATCTTCTTCTGCAAGGTAGGCTTTGTACAGCTTTTTCATCAGGGTAACTTTACTCCCTGCTGTTGCCTTTACATACAAGTCTCTCAAAGCGTCCCAAAGTTGCTCTGCAGAGTGCATGCCTCGCACGTGGACTAGCTGATTGTCCTCAACTCCCAGGATAATGGTGGCTCTAGCCCGCTCATCCTGTCTCAGCCATTCAGCACTGGGATTTTGGGGGGTTGGCAGCCAAAGATTCTCTCTGAGAAGTTACATCTCCATCTTCAGGGCCCAATTCAAATAGTTGGTCTCTGATAGGCGCTCCAGAGGCATCGCTGAGGGCTGAGAGGTAGCCATGGCTTCTTCCTTCTTTTGCAAGTCACCTCAGCTGGCTTCTTTGTCCTGTAGACCGGCAGTTGCTGGAACATCTCCAGGCACCTCCAAAGAAAATCTTCACAGGTCTTTGCTACCTGCCTTTAAATTGTGCATGAGGTGTGGAGCTGATCTCTCTTTTCTCTCTGGGTTTTACTGGGCTTACTGGGCAGTTTTCTGGGCCCATAACCTGTTGGCAGATTGCTGGGAAAGCCTTTGGCCCAGGAGAGATCAGAAAAGTGACACACCAGGCATTTCTATAAAAATAATTTTATTTACAGAAAGCAAAATGAAAGCAAACCATATTTAAAAGTCTTGGGCTCTCAGTGAGAGCAGCTTGACTCTCTACATGTCTGCACAGAAAGGGAAAAAAAACTAAAAAAATGTCCAGGCAAGTTTTTCCCCCCAGGTGCAAAAATCAACATCTGAAAAGGGGACAGTTGAATTCAACCTCTGCACCCGCCAAAATGATTAGTTACCATAGTAACCTTAATCTGTAGTAAAAAACAATATATTAACAGGTTCCACCTTCTTTATCTGCCCCAAACTAAGGACTGATACATACAGTCTAAGGTTTGCCATTCTGCATGCCCCCCCTCCACCAAAAAAGGGCTAGGTATTTCCTGTCAACCTGACATTTGAACCATCACCTACATCTTCATCAACATATCCTTGTCATTGTCATCATTAAAAACAAACAAAAAAAGATAACCCAAATAGCCTCCATATGCACAAAACCCAACATGTAAAGGAGAACAGACATTTGGAAAACGCCACATACCTGTATTTTTCAAACCCACTAACACACTGAGACAGAGGCTTGTACACCCTAAAGATCCAACACCGAAACATAAGAGGAGCAACTTAGTGTATGCAGCCCAGTGCAGTGAGGAGTGTTCTGAGCTCTACATTGAAGAAACCAAACAGCCTTTACACAAGAGGATGGCCCAACACCACAGGACCAGAATCAGCAGTTTACCTTCATCTAAAAGGAAAAGGACACTCATTTGAGGACAATAATGTTCACATTTTGGACAGAGAAGATAGGTGGTTTGAGAGAGGGGTTAAGGAATCCATTCATGCCAAAGTGGAAAATCCTTCCCTCAATAGAGGCGGAGGCCTCAGACACAACTTATCCCCCATTTTTCATGCTGCTCTTTCATTAGTCCCCAGGAAGATTAAGACCACTTCACAAGTTTACCAGGAAAGCCACTCTTAATGATCCACTTGGGGATGTACAAGGGGTTTAGGAGTAAGACATCCCAAAGACAATCCACACCTCCATGTTACAATTAACAAGCCATTCAGGTGTAGGGACAATGTAGCCACCCTGGAAGACATATATGGGGTCCCCTTACCAACCTTTGCCCCGACTGAAGAAGCTGCTTGGACAAGCAGCAAAACGTTTCAACTGAAAAGAAAGAAATCCAGTTGCCATGACTCAACCTACAGTCAACAAAATATTGAAAGTGCTCTCCAGAATAATTCAGTTTTTAATAGCTTCCAAAAGGCCAGTAGGGAGCACCACTCAATTGTGTGAATCTGAACTGATACAATATAAAATCCATGTTTACTATTTCAGTGAAAACTAGGTCTGATGATGTTTAAAGCATTTACAATTCAATTCTGTCCTCAAATGTAAGTGGGCTTTATTTCAAAGTCAATAAGTATAGGATTATATACTGTGATCCTATATACTTTTATCAGGAAGTAAGTCTCAAAAAGCGCTACTTATTTCTTTCCTCTGTATGCCTAAAATGAATTTGTGAACAGAATCTCTCAAAGGAAAGACTCTCTGTATCTAACAAAACATAATGTAAATCCTATTTATTTAATAACATTCCTGCATTCTGAAATCAAAACTGATTCATCATCCATTTGAACTCAAGCTACCTACTTTAGGCTCACAGAGTTGATAACAATCACAAAATGCAATTTGTCTTCATAAATGTATTATTATTTAATCATATGAAAGTTTGGTTCTATCTTGAGCAAATATTTATAGTAGCTTTAATACACAGGAGCCATTCTTGACAGATATGATGAAACAGATTTATCACTCTTGACAAATTATATTGCAAAATGTCCTCCCTTGACTGCCCACAGAAGAAAAGGCATGAAGGAATTCAACAGGAATGTCACCTGTGATTCTTTCGTTTTTTAACCTTTTACCATGGCATTCAAAAATCCCTTTTGGTAGGAACTCTGCCACACTTAGTATGGGAAATGGTTATAAGGGTAATTGTGTGAATGAAGGAAACCTGTAGCCCTTTAAATCAAACTAAGTAGTGTTTTATTAAAGTGCCCAGCAAATCAATCTAAATCCAAGGATAATAAAGCCCTAATCAGGTAGTAGAAAAAAAAATAATAGGTTGTCATGCATGAGGAAAAATAGGCAATCATGGAATGTTTTCTTTAATTAGGTCATGTAAAGTGGAGAGATTGAGTAGGAACTGGCAAGACATTCATCATGAGCAAGGTGGGAAATTATTTAGATTACAGATGAAAGAAAATTGAATGTGATACTCTAAGATTTGATTGGACAGAAAATTAAAGATTCCCCCCCTCCCCATTATTCATATCATTTGCTTTTGGTACTTATTGACAGGTTGTTCAATAAAATGATTCCAATCTCATCTTTGGCTAACTAACTGTGTCATACTTACTGCACATCCTATTCTGACGTTGCTTAATCTTGCTAGATCCAGCAAAAGGCCATCCATTCCAGCCTCCTTCTTCCAACAGTTGCCTTCCAAGTGCTTTTGGGAAGTCACAAGCAGACTGTGAAGGAGGCAACAACTTTCTTTTGTTGTTTGCCTCTAGAACTGATGGCTGTAGCATCCTGCCTCTGAACATGAATCCTCCACATTATTACTTTGAATACCCATGGACTGACCATTTGTCATGAATTAATCTAAGCCAATGGTCATCACCACAATGTATTCCATAAATGAACAGTGCAATGCATAGAACAAAGGTGTCTGATCTTTCTGTTGTTGTTTATTTGTTCAGTCGCTTCCGACTCTTTGTGACTTCATGGACCAGCCCATGCCAGAGCTTCCTGTCAATCATCACCACCCCCAGCTGCCCCAAGTCCGTCACCTCTAGAATATCATCCATCCATCTTGCCCTTGGTCGGCCCCTCTTCCTTTTGCCCTCCACTCTCCCTAGCATCAGCATCTTCTCCAGGCTGTCCTGTCTTCTCATTATGTGGCCAAAGTATTTCAGTTTTGCCTTTAATATCGTTCCCTCAAGTGAGCAGTCTGGCTTAATTTCCTGGAGGATGGACTGGTTTGATCTTCTTGCAGTCCAAGGCACTCTCAGAATTTTCCTCCAACACCACAGTTCAAAAGCATCGATCTTCCTTCTCTCAGCCTTCCTTATGGTCCAGCTCTTGCAACCATATGTTACTATGAAGAATTTTGTAAAGACCCTTGTATTAAAGTGCTTGAAGAGGAGAAAATCTCTAACAGCTCTATTCATAACATACATACATACATACATAATATTCAGTCTTCTTGGATCCCCTTTAACCCTTCCCTGTACTAAAAAGCTCCAAATGATGTAGGTTTTTCTCAATACTTTCAGCTTTTTTGTCCTACCTAGTTGTTGTTTTCCAATGACACTTTTGCATGAATCTCTCATATTGCATTTAAACACATGCCAATGTTTTAATGTCTTCAGCAAATAATTTGTCTTTGATTTTTTTATCATTAGTTTACTTCTTTTGTCATGTATAACTTTCTTGCTATTCCAATAATTAATCAGACTCTTGAACTTTTCACCCTTTCTGCTAACTCCTTAATGACATTGGATTGTCTAAGCATTCAAGGGGATACAGCATGAAGTGTTTTGCTGTACACAAAGTGCCTCTTCCTGAGTCATTGGAGCAGCTGCTTCAAAGACCTTCACAGGCCAGGCCATCTCCACATGTAAGTGCATGCAGAGCTCCTTCATGTCACCAGCAGGCCCAGCAGAAGAGCTGTTTGTGCATGAACATATGTGCAGAGATGACTTCAGAAGGTTCTCTAAGCAGCTGCACCAAGCTTTCAAAACAGCCATTCGAAAAAGGGTTCTATGCTTGTGCCAACATACTAAGCAGAGCCCTCCTTTGAGTGTTTTGCATGAGCCAATATTTTCTACAGACACTTACATTACATGAATAATCTACAAGCTTCTTGAAGTAACTTGAATCTCATGATTCTTCCTTTTAATGCAGTAACTGTTACATCTTTTTCTAGATTTTTCCATTTCTAAAATTACAAGCTGTATTGGAGTTTTTCATTGGTTTTCCATTCACATAGAAATTGTGACTTTTGTTGTGTAGTAGATATTATTTTCAAACAGGGACCAATTATAAATGTAACTAGATCATGTTTGGGATTATGCTACCTCTTACACTGCTAGACCTATGTTATATCAGCAGTAATGCTACATAGCAGCCTTCCTCATCTTTGTGCCTTCCATATGGGCTCCGACTGTTACTTTCAATCCACATAAACATTACCCATGTTAGCTGGGGAATGATAACTGGGGAGTGGTAGTACCAACACACATGGAGGGCACCAGGTTGGCAATACCTAGGCATAAATAGTGTGACTGTTGCACTTATGATTTTTAAGCATAAATTAGTCTGTTGCACTTATTATGCTAATCTGGGGGAGGGAGCTGTTGCATTGTTGATTAAAATCTACCTAGTAACTATTTATTTGTTTGCTCATTCATTTGTTCATTCTTTCATGCAATTTATGTGGCCACCAACTCACAAACTTAAAAGAGCAGTGCATTCAAGATTCCCATAAATAAGAATTAACACCTGTTGTTTCACTTTAAGACAGATCATACTGAATATAATATTCTAGAAAAATTCTGCATGAAAATCCTACTGGACAACATTTCAGAATTGTGATCCCATTGACACTTTAGTGAACTGCAAAGAAATAATAATTTAACATGTATTTGCAAAACCTGTAAGATGATCATGCAGCTCTCTCAGAAGTTTCTGTAAACTGTCTTCCCCACCAATTCATCTGATATTCATATTTCATCTTGATGTCTAGCTGGTTGGTAGAACAACAATGTATATGGAGGTCTCTTTGATTTAGTGGTTCACAGATCTTTAAAAAAAAAGTTACTTTCACCTCTAAGTCTACCACTCATGAAGAACCAGCCTACAAATCACTTGTCAACAACTTTGATCTACCTAGTTTCAGGTGGTTTCCCCTCTGTCTATTATTTCTGCCAAGAGACCCGTGAAAATTAAATACAGACCTCATCAATGCTTGAGTGACCTGGTGCTCCATCATAACAGCAGTGTAATAGCAATAAATCATTTCAACTCTAATCTATTGTTATTGATGAATGTACAATTATTTGTCATCTAATATGCTGAAAATGATGACCAAAGAAATAGATCAACTTTTTTTTTCAGCTTCCAAGTACGGCATTGATGGATTGTATCCCTAAGCTGTTATTACACTTATAATGTACTCTTCTGTTATGACAGCACAGCTAGTTTTTTAATCATTCCATAGTAATCAACTTAAGACAACATAGCAAGACTCATAACTCATGTTCTTTTCATTTTTGGCAGTGATGGGAAATGAAAGTGTTTTTATACTTTTGAAATAATTCTTACCTGACTAAAGCGAAGATTGCTTTAAATTTTTAAATAAATGGTTGCTTATTGAGCTGGAACTGAAAAGTGACATATTAAAATGTCTGTTTCTAAGAAAAAAATAATAATATAGGCCTTGATTGAAATTAAGATTTTGTTAAAAAAAACTTTCTTCCTTTCCTTTGCAAGAAATTCAGCGTGAATTAAAGCACACATGGCAATTGCTTTAACTGGCAAAGTAAAACTGTATGCATTTTGTGATTGTAACATACAAACACAGCAACATTTTGAAGCAAGGAATTCTGCCTCTTGATCATACCAGAATTTGGGTGACTTGGCAAGGGATTTAGACATACTTTTAAAATACATGTATGGCACATGATTTGCTCCTTGGTGAATTAAGTAACTCCTGAGGAACCAGAATACACCAGAGGCCCCTTTTGAAAGATGGGTGTGGGGGCCAATATTCTCCAATTATCTTCCCTCTGCAGCCTTAGCTTGATTTCCTATGCTGTTCCAGCAGATCCCTCATCATTCTGGAATAGCTTGGTATGTGATGATGCAGAAGCATGGCTATAGGTGGAATGAAGAGCATGAGGTCTCATATGAAGTGCTGTTCATGACATTGTTAGTAATGGTAAGCCATCTTCACCACTGCAGCACTGGGTAGGCACTAAAAGTCATGGCAGCTCCGTCCTCACCCTTCACCATCCTTCATAGCTTTTTGCCATCCAACCCAATTGAATGGGACACATCTGGTGGTGGTGCGGCAGGGAGAAATGAAATGAGAAAAATGAAAAAACTGTCCCCTTCACCACCAGACCTCAGCCCCCTATCTTCAGTGGCATCAGGACTTTATTGAAATCATGCTAGTCCTATAACAGCAGTCCAATTATAATGTATTACAATCCTCAGTAGTTCTGATGGCCCAGTTCTATATTCTTGAATATCAGTCCTACTGAATTCAATGTAAGTTTAAGAAGAGCATTACCTTTACTTGGCCTCCTGGATGAAAATATTTAAATAAAGTTCAGATAGCTATGCAGATACAGTAAGTCCTCTCAAATTTGGCATTTTGGGAGGTAGATGAAATGTTCTGTTTCTTTCTCCCAGTCAAGCTCATTTGTTTCTCCCCATTCATCTTTAAGGTAGATATCCAAGGAAAAGCAATGCTTTGTTGAACAGAAGCAAGCTTTGCTCTTGGTTTGCACAGCCCTGCTCTGGATTCTGCTGTATGTCTTAGTCCTGCTAAAGTAAGTAGAATGTTAGTACAATTAATATTCTGCTTTTAAAGATACTAATCTATCCAAGGCAATTAAAAGTAAAATCTAAATGTATTAATAAAATCAAAATACATTAATAAGGTAATCATATGCCTTCCCAAGATACAGCTGAAGTCACTTTATCCTGAAGAGCCGGGAAGAACAGGGCCAGATACAACGTTGCATCTTCTTTATTAGTCTCCCTGTTGTTCTCATATGACTACTTATGTCAGCCTGCAATGAAGAGAGGGAAATCCAACTGGGGAGTCTCTGAGATGTTTTGCCTGTCTTACTCTACTGAAGAAAGGTACCCTGATTACAGACAGGTAATGAGGAGGACATTCCCAAATTGCCATAGGTAAAGAATACAGGGGGCATTAAGGAAGTCACAACAGGATGTGCCAACTTCTACTGACAACTCCATATCTAGACCCATATTTTTCTGGGACCACACAACTACCATAGTTTCTTTAAGGAGACACCAACAGATTCAGCAAGCATATTTGTGCCCTTGCCAAAAGGACCTTTTCCACTTCAGATCCAAATGTCGGCATGTCACTTGTTATAATCAAAACTCTTCTAGTTCACCTCAACATTGTCTCTTTCTTTCTAAGGACACTTGGGAAAATAACATCAATATTACTTTCCTCATCAGTTCTCTAAGTACTTACAGGATATGCCCCCCAGCACTTCTATAAGGCCTACCTTTCTCAAAACTTTCCTGTGTGAAGCAGAGAAATACAACCAGAAAATGTTATATAGAAGGCCTGCAGCAATGACAAAAGGCTTGATTTTACTCAGAGATTCTTTAGATAAGGATCCATTGATGCTAGTGTGAAAAGAAAGGAAATCCTGATGCTTCTTAGCTAAGAATACAAACAAAAGAAGTTGATAATTGAAATACCAACACTTTAACAAAGTTTGTACAGGGTCAGGGAGACTAAAACCTCAGGTGATATTATTCCAAAGGGCAAGTGCCATGAAAGAGAAGGCACACCACCAGGTCTCATCAGATGCAGGGTCTCCAATGCCAACTGATGTATCATTAAATAGGAGGCATTCATTACCATCGTAAGCTCTCTCTGCCCTGGACTTCATGACAAGTGAAAATCAGATGAAATAGGAAAAGTCTGGCTAGTGACATGCATAATGATGCCAGCAATAGTGTCCATAACAAACCATAACTACACACACATGATGACAACATCATGCAAATACTGCCATTGTGTACTTCTGTCATGATATCTGATGCAGGTACATAAACTGTGGCATTTGATGATGTCATGAGCTGAACTAAAACTTCACAGAGAGTTGAGCTGTTTCCAATGGTTTAGTGCTTTCTGACAAAATTCATCTCCAGCTTTTCAATTCCAATTAACATAAAACTCCTTGTCTATAAATGTCATGATTTTTTTCTTATACTTAATATCACTTAATACTTCATTTTAAATCTTATTTGTATGTGCCTATGATCCTATAGATATGTACCTGGGACTAAGTCTCTTAATTCTGTGGCACTTACTTCTGAGTAAGCACATATAAGTTTGTGTTGTCCATTATAACCAGAGAAAGCCAATCTGGTTTCATTGGCCTAAATGTCAAACTTCCAATTGCTTTCAGTAGAACTAGATGTCACCTAAAATGTTGAACCACAAAATGGGTTTTGCCTATATATGAAAAAAATAATTTATTTTTGAAATACACAATAATGAGCCCAGCATCTAGAAATAAAGCTATAAGACAAATCTGATCTTTACATGATTTCAGCACTGGCCATCCCTTTATCAGTGAGAACAACCAAGCTCTATCATGAAAATAGTAATCCTTACAACAGCTCTATAAAGTAGACCAGAACGTAGACCAGACTTAGAATGACAATAGTTAATACCTGTTAGCAAGAAAAATGTTGAACTTTCAGTTTGGCACATGACAGTTTTGACTTCATCTTTGTGATGAACAAGTCATAATATACATGGGTAGTAAAACAGTAGCAGAACTTTATATATTCATCAAGTGTTCACCCTCCTTGTTTTTCTAGACAATTTGTTTTAGAAAGTTATGAATATTGCTAAGAACATGCTTAGAGTTCCCTAGACTATAACCATCATTATCAGTTACCCTTAAGGGCAATCTTTTTTCTTCTTCTTTGTAAAATCATGATCCATTTGATATCCCAAAAACAGCAGCATTAATTTTAATTTGTCAGATTGTAGGGTGTAAATTGAGTAAATGTTAATAGCATTCTTCTTGAGTAATCAGTTCTACATGATTAACCTAAAAATTGCCAAAATGTTGTTTACCATTCATTTGTTTCTGGGAAAAAAATAGCATGAGGATTCAGACAGAGCTGGATTAATTTACTTTCTGATCTGTATTAAAACTTGCCACAATGATTCATAATCATTTCACTCCATATTTATCCTGACAAACCACTTCGGGTACTGCTCAGAGTGAAAATATTGCTTTACTGACAGCATCACTGATCTTATTTGTTTTCAAATGTTGCATGAATGTAAAGTTTAATCTTATATTAGCGTAGGTTTCTTTCTTTAAAAAGGTAGATTTTTCAGGATGACTCCTGTTATTTTTATATATTTATTGGTCTCAAAGCATCTAGCTTATGGTCTTTACTACCATCTAGTGGAGCACGGGAGACACAACATGAGAAAATAAGATCAAATCATAGAAAAGAAAGATGTGGAAAAAAGACAGGACAAGGAGTGTTGACTATCTCAAACAGAAAGATTAAGGCCTGCCTGCCTGCCTGCCTGCCTGCCTGCCTGCCTGCCTGCCTGCCTGCCTGCCTGCCTGCCTGCCTGCCTGCCTGCCTGCCTGCCTGCCTGCCTGCCTGCCTGCCTGCCTGCCTGCCTGCCTGCCTGCCTGCCTGCCTGCCTGCCTGCCTGCCTGCCTGCCTGCCTGCCTGCCTGCCTGCCTGCCTGCCTGCCTGCCTGCCTGCCTGCCTGCCTGCCTGCCTGCCTGCCTGCCTGCCTGCCTGCCTGCCTGCCTGCCTGCCTGCCTGCCTGCCTGCCTGCCTGCCTGCCTGCCTGCCTGCCTGCCTGCCTGCCTGCCTGCCTGCCTGCCTGCCTGCCTGCCTGCCTGCCTGCCTGCCTGCCTGCCTGCCTGCCTGCCTGCCTGCCTGCCTGCCTGCCTGCCTGCCTGCCTGCCTTTCTTTCTTTCTTTCTTTCTTTCTTTCTTTCTTTCTTTCTTTCTTTCTTTCTTTCTTTCTTTCTTTCTTTCTTTCTTTCTTTTTCGGGTTAAGGCAATACGCCAGTTTACCATGGTATTCATTTGGGATGCAAATATTTCAGAAGAAAAGAAGCCAAAGGGAGAGGGATGCACCATAGTTTCTTCCTCTTTTTTCCTTATCATTTAAAGATATGTACCTGTTATGGCAAATCATCATCATCATCATCATCATCATCATGATCACCATCAGCAGCAGCAGCAGCAGCAGCCAAAGCAGCTTTTGGTTGCTTCCTTGAAATGATATGAATGATCCCCAAATATGCATATATTTACTTGGGGTGGAGGAGAGCGGGGAGAAATTGAGAGCAAGAATGAATGCACTGGGCAGGCACCCCTACCTTACAAACACCACGAACCTTTCAAGCTAATTATGTGGGAACTTACTGTATTTAAGTATTTTAGTATACTAGTTTCAGTCCATAGTTTAATAGATCTCGTTTGAGTTTTGACACCTTTTGTGTATTTTTCACTGTTGAAAGCATGCTGCAAGTTGGTTTCCCCTCATTTTTGCCTCCTATGCTGGCTTTGCTGGCAGAGTCCGATATTTTCCTTTCATGGGTGAATCCAGCCGTATCAGTGAATAACTACTTAACTCTGGAACCATGAACTCATGAGGAAACTGTATTTTCCAGTTAATAGAAAGAGAAGAAAGATGTTGCATGAATTCATGGCACTGTCATTACACTTCTCTCGCAAGTAGACAACTCTTGATAACAAGTCATTGTGGAAATAGCAATGGCATTTATCATCAGAGGATTTTGTACAGCCGGGTACTAGTGATGTCTATTTACTCAGAAATAAGTCCAATGCCATTTACCCTGAATTCAGGATTCATAGATTTGCAACTCTAATGGTCTAAAGATTTTAATAAGTAAAAATCAAATAACCAATCAAAATGTATTTTCAGGCTTCTTGACAAGGAGGTGTCAATCGCCTGTCTAGTTTTCTATAATGTTCATACATTATCAAGCACAAGTTCATTCTGCCTCCTTGTCAAAAATCAGAATCCAATGTTTTTTAAGTCCACATAAAGGCCATTTTAATTTTTTAGCCCCATTCTCTCATATACTTTTTTTAATCAATCTTCTTTAATATATGCTTTTAAGCTGACATTTTCTTTTCCATACACATTAACACTATTACTTACACACACACACACACACGTGTGTATGTATGTGTATGTGTGTGTGTGTGTGTGTGCATGTGTGTGTGTGTGTGTATCAATGAACTCTTTGATCAGAGAACTGCATTGCCAAATTCAGGGAAGTGTGAAAACCAACATATAGTTGTGTACCAGTTCATGTCTTATTTCAAACAGTGTGAACTGGGGTGGTTTTTATCAAAATATAAACCAAACAATTTCTCCCCCATCTCTACTTGATGCAGAGCCTTGATCTCCTTAACATTCCTTCTGGACCAAATTGTGCAAATTTCTAGATTAATGATACTTTTGATTACATGTCTCTAATCAACAGAACAATATAATTATCTTTCACAGCTTGTACAGTATGAAATTTAAAATACATTTACAGCCCATTCCTCAAAGTACTTCCTCCAACACAACTCCCTTCCACTTAATGAACCTGGCACAGACTGAGAGGTGGGCTGTTACAAATTAAGTGGATACTAAATTGTCTCAATAGAGGAGTTATCCAACATAAATAACAAATTATACAAACAGATGCAACACAGTGATAGCTTTTCACATGAATATGTATTTAGCATCATCTCACTAAACTAATATGGGTACTCAGCTCAAAATTCATGGAATAGGTCTGCAACACTAGAAGAAGCTTTGAAAATGAAAGTTTCTATTCTAATAAAATTCAAGTAAACTATACATGAACATTAAAATGGGCAAATATAATAAATGTACATTTTAAAATAATTGAAATGTTAATAACAAAAATATCCGTGTACTGGTTTGAATATGAAATCCATAATTATGTAGTTTCATGATTAGCAATCTGAACTCAACCTGATATAGGAACAGAGACCTGTATAAGTACCAAGCCATGCACACACAGAGACACATTCTGCAGTTCAACAAAGGCCATAACAATCCAACTTTGACTAAGTTTTTATGGGTTTTTGCAGTATTTATTTCAATAGGTCTCATGTATAGATGCTCATTTGATTCATATTTTAAACATTCTAGCTGATCCTAGTCTCCCTGTTGCAAACCTTTATGAATTAGAAGACTATTTTCCTTCAGCTTTTGCACTTTTTCAAATTTTGTCATGTTAGTTTGGGCTCAAAGATGCCTACAGAAATTTATCTTTCAGATAAATAACATGTATAACATGACCTTTGAAAGAAACCAAATTTAGAAATACATCTTTTGTTAAGAAAAGCTAATTTTAAGTGCTGTTATTTTTCATTT
The DNA here is from genome assembly GCF_035149785.1 of Candoia aspera. Classification (NCBI taxonomy): domain Eukaryota; kingdom Metazoa; phylum Chordata; class Lepidosauria; order Squamata; family Candoiidae; genus Candoia; species Candoia aspera. The sequence continues at coordinate 205,725,643 of NC_086153.1, read as the reverse complement.
CATTTTATCCCATGTATTTTATGGATTGTAGTTCACCCTCAAATCCTTAGAAGAGTTGGCTTACTAATATTTTTAATAAAATAAATAAAATAATATGTGATATGTTTGAATATGATAAACACCACTTAAAATTAAAGATTAAAAAATACAACCTACCTCCAACATAAATAAAACATCTTCAACTCTTAAAAAAAAAGAAATCAATTTTTAATTTTTTTTAAAAAACCATGCAGTAAGATGGTTAAAAATAGTTTAATTAGAAACAAGATGGGATAGAAGTATATGAATGGGTATATAAGAATGAACATATGTGTGAACCTTTTATTGACATAATGTGTCTCTAATGTATCCAGATAGGATATCTGGAAAAAGAGAGGTGGGGAGAGAGAAAACAGTACTTCCGACTCTTCTTTGACTCAGTGCCTTGACACAGTGCAACATAATAGACCCAAGTGAGTGAATCAACAAAGAAATCAAGATTGAATGGAATCCTAGTTGTCATTAGAGGCACAATAAGCTCATGATTGGATTACTGTTATACTTTTTCCATGGCCTCTCTTGAACATGGTGTAGAAATTGCATCTGGTGCAGAATACAGCTGCTAGATTGTTAAGCAGACTTATTAGTTTTGTTTTTAATTGTTATTACTTATAATTAATTGTATTGCTTTAAAAATTCAATAGAAATTATGATCTTTCAAAAATATGAGAAAAGGATTGTTAAGTAAGGTAGCTAAATAGCTTTGTACAATGCCAGTTCTTAAAGACTCAACTCAAGGTGTTGACTTAGCATTCAGAAAGAATGCTTTCCCCAGTGCCAGCCAAACCATGCAGTAAGATCAGCTGTGAAGGCCATACTTGTGATCCTACCTAAGGCTTCGGTTTACATCATAAGGACTTTATTGGTGATCGTGCCAATTCTGGAACCCCCTTGAGGAAATACGGCTAGATTTCATGCTGTCACATTCCAAGTGACTATTTCAAACATCCTCATTCTCCCATGCTGCTTTTTAACTGCCCTTAAAAAAGTTTTACAGCTAAATATTAGTTTTATTGATTTAGTGTTTTATTTTTGCTCTGTTTTATTGTTTTGCTTCTGGGCATTGCTCTGTACTACCTGAAGTGTCAGGTCAGGTCAGGTCAGGTCAGGTCAGGTCAGGTCAAGTCAAGTCAAGTCAAGTCAAACTTTGTTTTGGCCAAAGACCAGTATAGAATGAAACAATTAACAAACTGTTTAAAAGTAAAAGAGGAGTTGACTTGACTTGACTTGACTACTTGCTGTGTTAGAGTGGTGTTGCTGTTGCTGCTATTATTATGTAACACAAGCAAATTAATATTTTTAATAATCAAACATTTATTTATTTATTTTCTATCCCACCTTTATTATTTTTATAAATAACTCAAGGCGGCAAACATACCTAACACTCCTTCCTTCTCCTATTTTCCCCACAACAACCACCCTGTGAGATGCTCAAGTCAATAGACAAATTTGTAGAGCAAGTAGAGGTTACCTGATTAGAAATCAGAAGATGGAATTAACACAATATCTCTGATTTCCTTGTCATGCTACCCTCACTGTAAATCATACCTTTTCAAAGCCCTAACCACACTCCTAAAAGGTAAAGGTAAAGGTTTCCCTTGACGTAAAGTCCAGTCGAGTCCGACTCTAGGGGGCGGTGCTCATCTCCGTTTCTAAGCCTTGGAGCCGGCGTTGTCATAGACACTTCCAGGTCATGTGGCCAGCATGACGACACGGAACGCCGTTACCTTCCCGCCAAAGCGGTACCTATTGATCTACTCACATTTGCATGTTTTCGAACTGCTAGGTGAGCAGGAGCTGGGATTAACAACGGGAGCTCACCCCGCCGCGCGGTTTCGAACCGCCGACCTTCCGATCGACAGCTCAGCGGTTTAACCCGCAGCGCCACCGCGTCCCTCATAACCACACTCCTACTTTAATACTAATCTAATAATAAAACAAACAAAAACAGTTATGTTAATACTAAATACTAAACTGTTTTTTTAAAACTAAATTCTAAATACTACATCAAATGTGCAAGAAGTCTGAAAGAATGGGATATCTACAGGTTGCTACAGCCCAGTTTTATATCTACTTCATGCTTGAGGTTTTCTCTTAATGCTGCATTCTCATGAATTTGGCTCTCAAAAGAAGGGCCCTTTGCACAAATTTCCTAAAAGTATATAGTCTTAATGTTTGCTCTCAATATTTCCCACTACTCTCAATTATTTCTAATCCAGTGGACTCTTTTTCCCCCAAACCAGCAATGAATACTAGCAATGAATAAAGTTTTCTTTGAATCCAATGGATGGATGGATGGATGATAGATCTTCCTTTCTTTTTGGGTGGTTTTATTTTCAGTCATTATCATTATCTACTGAGTTGTGATAGATATAGAGATAGAGATATAATCTCTATATATCCCAATCCACATGGGGGAAAAAAGATACACCAACATGTCTGTTAATATGTTTTCTACTACAGATTAAGGTTACTATGGTAACTAATCATCTTGGCTGGGTGAAGAGGTTGAATTTAATTGTCCTCTTTTCGGATGTTAATTTTTGCACCTGGGGAGAAGAACTTGCCTGGACTTGTTTTGGTTTCAGTTTCCCTTCTGTGTAGGCTTGCAGAGAATATGCAGCTGAGAGAAATCTCTCCTCTCAGCAAACAGCCTTTAAATATGTTTGTTTTCTGTAAATAAAATTATTTTTATAGAAATGCCTGGTGTGTGACTTTTCTGATCTCTCCTGGGCCAAAGGCTTTCTAGCACTCTGCAACAGGTTATGGGCCCAGTAAGCAGCCTAGTAAACCCACTAAGAAGCCCAGTAAAACCCAGAGAGAATAGAGAGATCAGCTCCACACCTCATGCACAATTTAAAGGCAGGTAGCAAAGACCTGTGAAGATTTTCTTTGGAGCCACCTGGAGATTTTCCAGCAACTGCCAGTCTACAGGACAAAGAAGCTAGCTGAGGTGACTTGCAAAAGAAGGAAGAAGCCATGGCTACCTCTCAGCCCTCAGCGATGCCTCTGGAGCATCTATCAGAGACCAACTATTTGAATTGGGCCCTGAAGATGGAGATGTATCTTCGCAGAGAGAATCTTTGGCTGCCAATTGGTGAGCAAACCCCCCAAAATCCCAGTGCTGAATGGCTGAGACAGGATGAGCAGGCTAGAGCCACCATTATCCTGGGAGTTGAGGACAATCAGCTAGTCCACGTGCGAGGTATGCAGTCTGCAAAGGAACTTTGGGACACTTTGAGAGACTTGTATATAAAGGCAACAGCAGGGAGTAAAGTTACCCTGATGAAAAAGCTGTACAAAGCCTACCTTGCAGAAGGACGTAGCCTTCCTGAGCACCTGCATTATATTCAGCAGCTGTTTGTTGAGTTGCAGGAGAGAGGAATGGAATTTACACCTCTCACAAAATCATATATCCTCCGGTCTTCACTGAATGAAACGTGGGACACGCTGATTTGTACCCTGGAGGCTATGCCTGAAGCAGACCTCACCCCATCGTATGTTACACAGCGATACAAGGAATGGGAGGAGAGAGAGGAAAGATCCCCCCCCCATTTCTTCTGGAAAGCTGCAATACCAGAAAACAGGGGAAAAGAAGGGAAAGGAAGCTGAGGCCACAGCGCTAGCCAGCCAGCGATGCTTCACCTGTGGTTCAGCTGGACATTTGCAGAAAGACTGTGCCTTGAGACCCAAGACTAGAAAGACAGAGAAGAAGAACACAAGGGCAACACAGAAGAAGGCTCTTCAGACAACCCAAATTGCACAGGTTGCTGAGAAGGGTAATTCTGATGTATGGATGTTAGATTCTGGGGCCAATTGTCATTTATGTAATTGTAAAAGCTCTTTTGTGTCACTGTCTAAAACTGAAAGACAAAGTGTATCTTTGGCTGATGGGTCTGTGACCAAAATTATGGGACAAGGTGACTTGTACTTATCCTGCTTAGGAGAAACTGTAAAAGGTGTGTTGTATGTGCCAAATTTACAATCAAACCTTTTATCTGTGGCACAATTGGCTGCAACAGGGTATATCATAACATTTAAGAACAATGGTTGTGAGATAAGAAAAAATGGGAAATTGTGTGCTACTGGTATGTTAAAAGAGTCCTTGTACATTGTGCAAAATGCAAGGAAGCCAAGCTGTAAGGCTGCAGTTGGCAACACACCATATCATGACCAATGTGTACACCTGATGCACAGGAGATTTGGTCATGCTAATTTCAAGTATATAGCACAAATGCCACAGCTGTGTGCTGACCTAAAGATAAAACCCTGTGACAAATACTTATATTCTGTAGTTTGCAAAGAATGCAAAACACTAAAAGCTCCTGTGAGTAAGCACAGTGACAGAGTTACAACTAGACCTTTGGAAATTGTACACTCTGACATTATTGGTCCTTTTGCTTCAAGTCTTGGACAAGCAAGGTATGCAATGACCATCATTGATGATTTCTCAAGATACACATTTATCTACATCTTAAAACATAAAGATGAGGCATTTGAGACATTTAAAGGTTTTGTGACATGGGCAAATGGAAAATTCCCTAGGCCTGTATCTGCACTCCAGTGTGATAGAGGAGGAGAGTACCTTTCTCACAAATTCAAAAGGTTCCTAGTGGAAAAGGGGATAGAACAAATTCTTTCTAACCCTTACACCCCTCAGCGAAATGGTGTTGCTGAAAGAAAGGGCAGAACCTTGCAAAATGCGATGGAATGCATGCTAAAAGATTCACATTTATCTTTTAAGTATTGGGGAGAGGCAATATCTACTGCCTGTTATGTACAAAACAGATTGTATAACTCTGTGATTCAGGACACTCCATTCCATTTGTTTTATGGTGTGAAACCAAAGGTAAACCATCTTAGAGTATTTGGTAGCACTGCTTGGGTTCATATTCCAAAACAACAGAGAAGGAAAGGAGGCCCCACAACAAAGAAAGCCATCTTTGTTGGCTATGAACAAAGCCAAAGGAGCTACAGGTTCATAATGGGAGAAAAAATGATAATTAGCAAAAGCGCTTCTTTTGCTGAACAAAACTGGGGGAGATTAAACTCTAGCTCTCCAGTTGATCTGACCACCACAAGGGAACAGCAAGGACTTGCTGATGGTGATCTTTTGCCTGATGAGGACATTAAACCAGAAAAGCAAACTGAAGATCTGTCTGATGAGGCAGATGCTTCTCAGGAAAGTGATAGGAGTCAGAATTTAAGCCCTGTATTACCTTGCAGATCTCAGAGGAGTAATAAAGGTGTTCCTCCATCACGTTTTCAGGCTGAAACAGTAAAGGCTTTTCACATATTCACAGAACCTGAGTCTTTAGAACAAGTGAATGCTTTACCACCTGAGATTGCACAAAATTGGCATTCTGCCATGCAACAGGAGTTAGCATCCTTGAAAGAAAATAAAACATGGAAACTGGTAAATCTACCTCCCAATGAACGCTGTCTAGGTTGTAGGTGGGTTTTCAAACTGAAAAGGGATGCTGATGGCAAAATCCAAAAATATAAAGCAAGGTTAGTTGCAAAAGGGTTCACTCAAAGGAAAGATTTAGACTTTGACAAGACTTTTGCACCAGGTACTAAAGGTGAATCAATTAGATTACTGTTAAAAATTGCTGCACTCAAAGGAATGTCAGTTCACCACTATGACATTCAAACTGCATTTCTCTATGGTGATTTAGACCACAAATTATACATGCAGCAACCCCCTGGCTATGAAAAAGGGGAGAATCTAGTCTGAACTGCAGAAGTCAATCTATGGGTTAAAACAAGCTGCTAGATCCTAGAACCAAAAAGTAGATGAAAAACTGCAGAATTTTGGTTTTGAAAAAGGAAAAGCAGATCCATGTGAATATATGAAGAAAGACAAGGCTGTATGTATCTGTGCATTTATGTTGATGATTTGCTGCTGTTCACACCAACAGAAAAACAAAGGCTTGATTTTGAAGCCTGCATGAAAAGCCATTTCACATTAAAAAGCCTTGGAATTGTAACAAAATAACCTAGGTTTGGAAATACACAGGAAGAAGGATGGTAGCTTTCTGTTAAACCAAAGGGGAGATAATATTAAAATAATGTGAATGGAAAGTCATACAGAGTTGTCAAAGAAAATTGGTTTGCATCTTAATCTGTAGTATAAAAAGGGGAGTGTTAATGTTTTCTACTACATATTAAGGTTACTATGGTAACTAATCATTTTGGCCAGGTGAAGAGGTTGAATTTAATTGTCCTCTTTTCGGATGTTAAGTTTTGCACCTGGGGAGAAGAACTTGCCTGGACTTGTTTTGGTTTCAGTTTCCCTTCTGTGTAAGTTTGCAGAGAATATGCAGCTGAGAGAAAGCTCTCCTCTCAGCAAACAGCCTGTAAATATGTTTGCTTTCTGTAAATAAAATTATTTTTATAGAAATGCCTGGTGTGTGACTTTTCTGATCTCTCCTGGGTCTAAGGCTTTCCTAGCAATCTGCCAACAATGTCAGAGGCCAAACTAAACCACAGCCTACCTTTGAGGTGTTTATGTTTCCTTGTTACAATCCTTCCTTTACGGTTTATTGGGTTATTTAACATTGTGTCCTTTTGAGTGAGATGGAAGACCCAAGGGCCAGCAGCTGATTTTCCCATTGCTAACCATGGCTGTGTCCTGTGTCCTTCCTGGAGGGGTCTTTAATTCTTTGCACCTGATTAAATGGTAACTGAGAGTCATGCTTTTGGGTGATTCACTGGTTTGGATGACTGACTAACAATCTCTACAGGGCAGTGTACAATCTACTTGTGTGCCCTAATTAGCACTGCTAATTGGGGCACAAAATCTATGTACAATTGGACCCTCTTTTTTTAATCAGCTATGGTTTTCATTAGAGCAGGCGACTAATGAAACAGAAGAAGTTGTATCCATCTCTTCCACGCAGTACTTCAAATATATACATACAAACTTTAATTGTATCTATGCCATAACATACTGTTGTGTATTGAGGACAGAAAACTTTAGCCTGTTTCATACACTAGTTACACATATTGTATCAGAGAAACATAAGTGCTATAGGCAGTCTAGTATGATATAGTAGTATTTCACTTGCATTTTGTAAAGGACATTCATCTATAAAATGATACAAAATATATCATAAATATATAAATAAATATATCATAAATATATCTAAAAGTGTATATATATATATATATATGAAATAACATGTTTACATAAATATTTAATATATCCATGACTTTATATGCACAATCCTAATAGTTCAGAATGGGTGGCTTTCTCATCCCTTTTGTTGCTGGGGAACTGGTGTAGGATGACACTCTCTGCATTGTCCAAACACCTCACCCAGTGAGAAGTTCGCTCTCTCTAGATCCATGTTGTGATAATGATCCACACTGGAGCAATCAACCATCCCAACCATGGTGCCCTAAGGCTCCACTATTATGTCCCAGCAAAAGGAGCCCTCTCTTCTCTATCACCCACTGGGTATCACCTAGGGAATCATCTCACCAGCTGGCCTTAAATGAATGTGCATAATTTCTTTATTGATAAAACTCACAGGATTGAGTTTTTATTGACAAAAATCTACAGGAAATACATTATAGGGATAGGCAAAGCACTAGCTAATGGTGTCAGAGTACATTCTTAAATATCTATCTACATCTCACTGTCTTTATGGTCAGTACATTATGAGAAGCTGATGAGTCAATGTCATTGGGTTCACATCTCCAACAACAATAACATTGACTATACCTCTCCATGCCTTTCTACACAACCCATCTTTCCTTCCACCCTGTCCATAACCATCCATATGTTGCCTTTATTCTTTAGACTTCTCTTTTCAAGGATCTTATCAACTCCATCCAACCACAACTTACTCAGTTTTCACCTTCTTCTCAACCAGTTTACTCTTCTTTCATATATTTGTTTTATAATTTGATCTCCATTCATTCATCCATCTATTCATTCTCTAAACTGCCTCAATGTACTTCTTTTGTACTGGTCACTCACTTTTTTAAAAATATTTTTTATTGAGAAGTTTTACTTGAATAAAATAAAAATAAGAAATATATAAAAGAAGGAAAGAAGAAAAACAGGAAACAATACCGTTAAAAGAAAGAAAAAAGATAATTAAAGAAGTGACTCTTATCTTCATTACAGCAGTTACAATCAAAATTATTATCCCTCCTCCCTCTTAAACATGACCATAATCCCTTCCTTCCCTTATTCAACACCTTTTCAATCATCCAGTCTAAAAATCATCATTTTAGCTCTTTCCATTTGCAGCAAAAAGTCCAAAAAGGGTTCAGTATTCCACAGAAGTATTTATTATTTTATCTTCGACTGTGGCTACTTCAATATAGCTCCATTTTATACAAATATAATAACCTTGCTGGCTGATGAAATAGTATCCTTTTCTATGAATTTATCATAAACAAATACTCTCTACTGAAAGTTATAGAAGTGGGGAGAAGATTGTTGGACCACTTTCTTCTAGAGTGGTCCAACAATCTTCTCCTCCCTTCTATAACTTTCACTCCTTTTAGTAATAACCATTTTTCTTTATTTCACATTTGTAATCCATAAAAGGGGAATAAATATTTTTTTCTCCACATTCATCACACTTTAGTCCCTTTTAGCACTCCATACTACTGTAATCACATGATCTTCTCAGAACTTCATGTTTCTCTTCTTTTTCTACTTATCTCTTTGTTTAACACAGTCAGCCAGTCAGCTTCCTTAACAAATTTAAACATTCTTCTTTCCCATGAAGATATATATATTAACCATTTATTTAATTTAAAAAATACTTTAAATGAGGCAATGGTCCAAATTTAACTGTCTCTTTAGTACATTTTTAAACTTTCGTATTCCAAACTCCCAGTAAGCTTTTTGCATTTAATTCTTTTTACATCTTATTTATTTATTTATTTATTTATTTATTTTATCCTGCTATAACTGATTCCTTCCTTTTTACATTAATCTTTCCTGGATAGAAGACACACTCACCCAGGTGGCTTTAGCTGCTCTGCTGCTCTGAAGGTCTAATTACACTTTAAATCTGCTCCATTTAAACGGGCTTTAGAAAATGGATTGGGCAGACCACGTCCTTTAAACAGACTTCACACAAGGCTGTGAGCATTTGGGCTGCAGTTGCAGAGGGCCCTGAAGAAAACAGATTATCTGGATTTTTTCAGTGCAGTTTTAGGACAGGGAATGGCATGGCACACACAGGATATTGATCACACTTGTGAATGACCTCTGGTTAGACTGGGAGGGAGGGAGTGCAACCCTCCTGGTATTGCTTGATTTCTCAGCAGTGCCATCTATCATGCTATCCATTGGGACCACCTCCAATGGTTGGGAATGGAAAGTACCGTTTTGCAACAGTTATCCTCCTTCCTAAATGTGCTGCTCCAGGTAGTAGTACTAGAGGCAGAGAAAGCAAGCCTTAGGCTTCCCAGCTGTGGGATGCCACAGGGCTTAAAAGCATTTGGAAGCTACAACTTACATTGAATGCAGCAGCTCAAGGATTTATGGGCACATCCCAGTTTGCCTAAGTAACACTTCTACTGTGAGAGTTGCACTGGTTGCAGGTTAGCTGCTGCATGGAATTCAAGGTGCTGATTACCACCATTAAAGGCCTTCTTGGCTCAGGATCTGTGGGACCAATTATATCCAATAACATCTGCCCTTGCAATAAGATGTGGCAAAGTAGTTTCTCTTCATATTTCTTTGTCCAGGGAATGACATCTTCAGGGATCATGAAAGTGTTCCTTCTCTTGAAAAACATAAAATGGAATTTGAAATTGAATTATGTACAAATGATGAACGTGTAATAGCAAAAATGTATAAACTTTTGTTAAGATTCGAAACAGAATAAGACCAGGTTAAAGACTGCATGACAAAATGGGCTATTAATTTTGGATATAATATACAGACGGGCACTTGGGAGAGAATGTGGGTAACTGGTATTAAATTTATATTGTGTCATAATCCAAAAGAAAACTGTTATAAAATGATGTATCATTGGTACATGACAACAGAGAAGTTATCAAAAATGTATAATGTATTTCAAACCAGTGTTGGAAATGTGAAAAACATGAGCAGACATTTTATCATGCATGGTGGACTTGTGAGAAAGCCAAGAAACTTTGGATACACATTTGTACAATGATGCAAAGTATTTTGAAGATTAATACTGCAAAGAAACTGTCATGTTCATCCTTCCAATGTACTGAATGCATCGTAACGTTTCCCATGTCAATTTTCTGATCCGTGTCTCACGTTTGCTGGGACCCGATTTTCAGCCGTGCCAGGCTGTAATCTCTTTACTGTAACTGAGGAATGTATGTTTGGGTTATTGCATGTGTTCAAGGTTACTTTCTCAGGCCGATGTGTGATGGTTGCCAACACCTGGGAGGGGGTGTTGCTAAGCGGGAGTTAGGGCGGGATCGGGTTTGAAGTGAGGGTTTTTAGTTTGTATTTGGCGCGCTTTTGCTCATTCTCAGCTTTCTTTGTATTTGCACACTATTCTTTCAATAAACCAGTTTTCCCTAAGCACCTGCTTGTGAGACTGAGTCTGTCAGAATAGGCAACCATTACAGAAACCAGAACTCTTTTTATTGGGACTTATGGACAGAGCAAAAAACAACAAAAACTTTTCTAAAGGACTGGAAACCTTATATGGACTTTTTCCTGAAAGAAGAAAGAAATGAAACGATGATCTATGGATTTGAAGATTAAGAAAGATGTCATATCTAAGGGGGAGGAGGGACCATAACACTGTAACTATCTGTTGAAAAGAAGGTCAGAAGTCATTATATTTCTTAACTTCCTTTTTTTCTTGCACTTTTTTCTTTCTTTTTTTCTTTTGATTTGTCTTTTACTCTTTGAAGAAAAAGGAAGGAGGGGAGGGGAGGGGAGGGGAAGGAGAACGGAAGGGGAAGGAGAAAGGAAAGGAAAGGAAAGGAAAGGAAAGGAAAGGAAAGGAAAGGAAAGGAAAGGAAAGGAAATCCTTCTCAACTACATTCCCCCTACACAGATATTTCTATGGCTCTTTCCATACTGTTGTTATAGGAAGGCCATTAAAATGTGGTTATTCCAGCAGGGCTTGGGGGTTGGGGTACTGTGATACTGCCCTCTGACAGTGGAATATTTTTGGCAAGAAATGGATTTTCCCCGTGCTATATCTGCTGTCATATTTTATGCTGATATGTTTTGACCTTTTATTCTGTATGCTATTTTTTAACCCAAATTATATATGTTGACTGTAGGTTGCTCAGAGTTGTTTGCAATTGGTGAAGTCTATAAACTCAGTAAAACAAACAAACCATTCCAACAGTTAAAAGCCTGGGGAAAGAAAGGAGTCCTTGCAGATTATCTAAATCCTAAGAGAACAGAGGCTGGAAGCCTGAGAGCGATGCAGAAGGCTCTCTTCCAAATGCCAAAAGATAGGCCTCTTCTGCCAGTGAGGGCATCTTCAAAGTGCTTCTTTTGCAGAACTTTCTGGCATGTGGACAGGTTTGTAACAAACAGGAGAGTGGACCCTTCGAATGGTAAAGCTCTATGCCTTTTAGGGCTTTAAAGACAAATGCCATAATTTGTTTCAGAAAACAACCAACAGTCAGCGCTGATTTTTCTGCACTGATCCCTGATTCTTGTACTAGTTAGCAGTTTAACTGCTATATTTCAACTGCTACAACTTCTGCTTCCTTTTGGAAGGTAGTCCCAATGATAGCATCTTGTAGTAGTCAAGTCAGGCTGTAACAAAAGCATGGAAACCATCGAAAATCTAACTGGCTCATGACTTGACACAGCTGGCACAGTGCAAAAGCACTTCTTACCCCAGTTGCCACCTGCAAATTCAGGTTCCCAGACTATCAATCTGCTTCAATCCTGTAAATGTGGGGGGGTCTTCTGGATTCTAAAGACTGTTTATTCCAAGGGTCCTGCTGGATCCTTCCCTGTTCCTCTCATGGCCTTTAAACAAAACTGTCACTGCGGAGGCCTCCCTCCAGTTTTAGGCCTTCGAGTAAAGGTGCAGATCACCTTTGACTCCTTCCTTGAGAAACTCAGTTTAATGAAAAAAACAAGACCTCATGGCTGTGGTCAGAAAACTAGTTTCCAACAAATCTTTCTCTAATTATTTTATAAACATTGAACAACTTAATTGAATCTTATAGAAGTCCCTCCAAAATCCTTTTAAAATTGAACTGACATTAACGCTAGACAATTCTTTGAACATTTAAATGCTTTCCACCACTTCAGTCTTTAGAGTGGGGAATCATGTAATCTTTCTACAAATGGAACGATGTGTGAAGAAAATGTGTCTGCCATCTTGGGTTGACTGGCCCTTTTGGGTAGGCATGCACTAATTCCTTCTTCTTCACCAGCTACACTCTTGTGTTCCTGCTTCATCAAGTTCTCTCCTGGCTCTTCTGCCCCACTTCTTTAACTTATTTTATTTATTTATTTTCTATCCCACCTTTATTATTTTTATAAATAACTCAAGGTGGCAAACATACCTAATACTCCTTCCTCCCCCTATTTTCCCCACAACCACCACCCTGTGAGGTGAGTTGGGCTGAGAGAGAGTGACTGGCCCAAAGTCACTCTCTTTCATGCCTAAGGTGGAACTAGAACTCACAGTCTCCTGGTTTCTAGCCCATTGCCTTAACCATTAGACCAAACCTAGCCATTTCCTTCTCCTTTGTTCTGGTTGCTTCTCTTGCCTCTGTCTCTTGCCACCTCATCATGCCCATTCCACTCATTCTCTTCCACTCAACTCTTTTGAGATTTGTCTGGTTGTGCCTTTTCCTCACAATACGTCTAGAAACCAGGTAGAACAAGCTCACGATCATCCTGAAGGTTGTGAAATCCTGAGCAACATTTAACTGGGAAACCTCACTATGGATATTAAAATCCTTCAGGAAAAATAGCCTGGCATAACCCCACAGTTAGCTCAAGAAGAAAAATAAGGCAGTGTGGTAGAGGGTAAACTAAGAGTATCCAGGTAGGTCTTAGTCACCCAAACACAGCAACATGCGCTCAAAATTGGCAAACTACTATATGAGACATCTGTTCAGCCACATGGAAATCCTACGGACAATAGCCACTCTATTTCCCCACCATCCCATCATAGCCTACTGGACCAGAGAATACCCTGGCAAACAAAACTTGAGAAAGCTGAACTCCTTCCTCTTTTGTCAGCCAGATGTCCATGATATGCATCAGGTTGGCCTTTTCAGCCAGGATTAAATCCTGTAATAGATGTTTTACCAGCAGCTGACCTGATGTTAAAGAGTGAGATATTCAGGTTGGAGAGGACATCACTGCTGTCATCTTGATTTCCTTAAGTAGCCTGCAAGCTGCAATGGCCAGTTTGCAGCCTCCTATGATAAGTGTCCCTGATAGTTACTACTTCAGTGTTTTTTCCAGGACATTTTCCATGCCACAGTTGCTCCTACATCCTTAACACATATGTTTCCACCACCACCACCCCAAATCATGAATCCAAATCTCTTTATCCCCTGGCCTTCTTACAGAACCACAGATAAATAGAAAAATAAACAGCATGCTCTCAGTCCAAAGGCCCCCCTAAAAGGCTCCCAAGGGGTTCCTACACAAAATCTGCAGACCAGACTCTAGCCTTCCAACTTCACTCTTCTCTGAATGTTATGGGTTTTATACCATATTTATGCCTTCATTATATTTGTATTTGATATGTATTTATATTTATGGTATTTTAATATTTTTATCTTTATTGTAAACTGCCCAGAGTCCCCCCTTTGAAATGGGCGGTGGCAAAATTGAATAAATAAAAAAATGTCATGAAGAAGTCATTCTCAGCCATACACATCCATCAAAAATCATTGAAATGTGGATTTTGAGAGGGCCTTTTTAAATAAAAAAATAATGGCCTGCTTGTATGTAGCTCATTAGGGACATGACCTATGAAATGGCAAGAGGGGAACAATGGCATCTAAGAATTTCATCTAGTTAGAATCTCACTGGTACCAAACCCATCACCTCCACCTGATTCTTCCCTAAATCCCCTAAATGCAGCATAAATTCAGTATGAATTGACAAAATCTCATATATGTGACTCTTCAAATACATACAGTATGTATGTGGGTTTAGGGTTAGGGGAATCTGTGTATGTATTTCTACCTATATACTTACAGGATGTGTGTGTGTGTGTGTGTGTGTGTTCTTCAAGTCAGTCTTGACTCCTGATGATTGCCTGGACTACTCCCTGCAGTCTTCTTGGCTTGCCATTTCCTTCTTCCTAGCTCTGAAAGAGAGTGACTGGCCTAAAGTCACCCAGCTGGCTTCACGCCTCAGTCATGGTTGCCTGGTGTCTAGCCTGGTACCTGTTAGCCCTTCAAGGTAGTCCAGACAAGAAGCACTGTGAGTAGTAACTCTATCTCCATTGTAAGGTTACATTAATAGAATCTTGCAAGACTGAACATATTTCTCCCATCCTCTCCTTTTTACAAACAAATATATTATCCTTCCTCCCTCTTTAGTATTACAAAAATCCCTTCAACCCTTTATTCAATCCTTTTTCAATCATCAAATCCAGAAATCGTCATTTCCCTCTTTTCCATTTTCAGCAAAAGGTTCATAAAAGGTTTCCAGTCTTTTACGACAGTACTTATTGCCTTGTCCCTGACCATAGTCTGTAGCTCATCCTCCTGCCTCCCAAGGTCATTCCCACCTTAACCTCTACATCAAACTGGCTCTCAATGATCTTCAGATTAGATGTCAAACATCTCCAAATTTTGTTACCATGCTTACCTGAAAAGAAGAGGAAGTTTTATTCTCCAAATGATTTGTCTTACATCCAGTCCTCAGAGGCAGACATTACTGAAAATGAAACGGTAGGAGTTAGGTGGAGATAATGCAAGCAAATGGTTGGAGGAATAGCGTGAGAGGGGGGAAACCACCCACGATTGCTTCTGCCTCACAGAGAATGAAGATTCTAAAAAATGGGTGGAGTCCACAGACAGATGGCCTGGAATGCACACCATAGCTGATTGACTTTTCCTTTTTACTTCCGTATTAAATTAATTGGGCTTGAAAGTAATAGGGATCTGGCTTCCAGGTAACTCTTCTCCTTTTCCTCTGGCAGCATTCCTTTGCATGTCATGTGCCCCAGAGCATTCTTAAGAATAAGAGCAAGACAGCTGGAGATTGGGGGCCTAAAGCATTCCAACCTCTAAAACCAAGTGAGAAAGCCGTGTGTGGGGAAACCGTTTGCAGAAGGGAAAATGAGTAGATGCAGTGGAAGGACCGGCAAGGCAGGGACCTGAGGGTGAGTGACAGAGCAAGAGATGGCTAGAGAAGCCAGAGAAATTGAGAGTCTCTTCAGAACATACAGCTTTTGTCAATAGTCATCAAGGCCCTGCTTGGCAGGATCTCACTGGTTTCAGAGTATCTTTTACTGTGTATAATAGCCTGCCTGACATTCATGATGACCGAGGCCATCTGTCAAACCTCTATTAGTCACACTCAGGATTTGTGAACCAAATATCATCCATCTTCTGCAGCACTCATTGAAATATTATTGATTCCTTCCTAAATTGTTATTGATTCCTTCCTAAATTGTTATTGATTCCTTCCTAAATTCATAGGATGCGGCTTCCAGAGCCCTTATCATCCCAGCACTGAGTCTGGCCCAGCTTCTCCATGTCCCTTTTAAAGCATAGTGACTAGAATTAGACCCAGTACTCCAAGTGCAATGGAACCACTGCAGAACACCTCCTAAAATCTGGATGCATGAATCAGCCAAAGATAGCCTTGGCCTTTTTAAGTGCTGTATCACATTCCTTGCTCATATACGTATCATACAGATTTTAAAAAGAAAAAAAAAAAACCCAAGTATATTTAAGTTACTGTTTCACAGATCAGACTATTACATATATTTATTTACATATAGCCTGGATCATTTAAAAAAAATAAAACTTAATATGTTTTGTGTAATGTTTGGGTTTTTTTTTATAAAAATCTTAAGTTTAAGCAAAGATAAAAGCTACAGAAAAACAAAAAACCACAAAGAAAAAAAGAAAAACTAAAAAAGTGTAGAAACGTAAGAGCATTTTTTCAAAATTACAAAAAGAGGTGACTTCCGACTTGTAACGGCAAGGATATATAACAATTTTCCATAATCAATCCCTTACTCTCTATTAAACCAAAATCACATTATTTCTATAAATCATTTCAATGGCATATTATAAAAAACACTAAATACAGTTGCTCCCTCCCCTTATATTAAAAGAATATATACACACACACACACACATACTGTACAGTGTATACACAGACACACACACACACACACAACCTCCTAATCAACTCCCCCCACCAAGGTAACATTTATTTCCTTCCTGCTACTATTCTATACATTCCTGTCTACTATGATAAAGATCAAACTAATAAAATATATGAATTGTCTGCCATTATACTTGATGTTGTTGTTTATTCGTTTAGTCGCTTCCGACTCTTCGTGACTTCATGGACCAGCCCACGCCAGAGCTTCCTGTCGGTCGTCAACACCCCCAGCTCCCCCAGGGACGAGTCCGTCACCTCTAGAATATCATCCATCCATCTTGCCCTTGGTCGGCCCCTCTTCCTTTTGCCTTCCACTCTCCCTAGCATCAGCATCTTCTCCAGGGTGTCCTGTCTTCTCATGATGTGGCCAAAGTATTTCAGTTTTGCCTTTAATATCATTCCCTCAAGTGAGCAGTCTGGCTTTATTTCCTGGAGGATGGACTGGTTGGATCTTCTTGCAGTCCAAGGCACTCTCAGAATTTTCCTCCAACACCACAGTTCAAAAGCATCGATCTTCCTTCGCTCAGCCTTCCTTATGGTCCAGCTCTCGCAGCCATATGTTACTACAGGGAACACCATTGCTTTAACTATGCGGGCCTTTGTTGTCAGTGTGATGTCTCTGCTCTTAACTATTTTATCGAGATTTGTCATTGCTCTTCTTCCAAGGATTAAGCGTCTTCTGATTTCCTGACTGCAGTCAGCATCTGCAGTAATCTTTGCACCTAGGAATACAAAGTCTTTCACTGCTTCTACATTTTCTCCCTCTATTTGCCAGTTATCAATCAAGCTGGTTGCCATAATCTTGGTTTTTTTGAGGTTTAGCTGCAAACCAGCTTTTGCACTTTCTTCTTTCACCTTCATCATAAGGCTCCTCAGTTCCTCTTCACTTTCAGCCATCAAAGTGGTATCATCTGCATATCTGAGATTGTTAATATTTCTTCCAGCGATTTTAACTCCAGCCTTGTATTCCTCAAGCCCAGCTTGTCGCATGATGTGTTCTGCATACAAGATGAATAGGTAGGGTGAGAGTATACAGCCCTGCCGTACTCCTTTCCCAATCTTAAACCAGTCCGTTGTTCCGTGGTCTGTTCTTACTGTTGCTACTTGGTCGTTATACAGATTCTTCAGGGGCATACAAGATGACTTGGTATCCCCATACCACTAAGAACTTGCCACAATTTGTTATGGTCCACACAGTCAAAGGCTTTAGAATAGTCAATAAAACAGAAATAGATGTTTTTCTGAAACTCCCTGGCTTTTTCCATTATCCAGCGGATATTGGCAATTTGGTCTCTAGTTCCTCTGCCTTTTCTAAACCCAGCTTGTACATCTGGCAATTCTCGCTCCATGAACTGCTGAAGTCTACCTTGCAGAATCTTGAGCATTACCTTACTGGCATGTGAAATGAGTGCCACTGTTCGATAGTTTGAACATTCTTTAGTGTTTCCCTTTTTTGGTATGGGGATATAAGTTGATTTTTTCCAGTCTGATGGCCATTCTTGTGTTTTCCAAATTTGCTGGCATATAGCATGCATTACCTTGACAGCATCATCTTGCAAGATTTTGAACAGTTCAGCTGGGATGCCGTCGTCTCCTGTTGCCTTGTTATTAGCAATGCTTCTTAAGGCCCACTCAACCTCACTCTTCAGGATGTCTGGCTCTAGCTCACCGACCACACCGTCAAAGCTATCCCCGATATTGTTATCCTTCCTATACAGGTCTTCTGTATATTCTTGCCACCTTTTCTTGATCTCTTCTTCTTCTGTTAGGTCCTTGCCATCTTTGTTTTTGATCATACCCATTTTTGCCTGGAATTTACCTCCAATGTTTCTAATTTTCTGGAAGAGGTCTCTTGTCCTTCCTATTCTATTGTCTTCTTCCACTTCCGCACATTGCTTGTTTAAAAATAATTCCTTATCTCTTCTGGCTAACCTCTGGAATTTTGCATTTAATTGGGCATATCTCCCCCTATCACTGTTGCCTTTTGCTTTCCTTCTTTCTTGGGCTACTTCTAGTGTCTCAGCAGACAGCCATTTTGCCTTCTTGGTTTTCTCTTTCTTTCGGATGTATTTTGTTGCCGCCTCCTGAACAATGCTGCCAACTTCTGTCCAGAGTTCTTCCGGGACCCTATCTACTAAGTCCAGTCCCTTAAATCTATTCTTCACCTCCACTGCATATTCCTTAGGAATATTAGTGAGCTCATATCTAGCTGATCTGTGGGTCTTCCCTAATCTCTTTAGTCTGATCCTAAATTGTGCAAGAAGAAGTTCATGATCTGAACTACAGTCAGCTCCAGGCCTTGTTTTTACCGACTGTACAGATGTCCGCCACCTTTGGCTGCAAAGGATGTAATCAATCTGATTTCGGTGTTGTCCATCTGGTGAAGTCCATGTATAAAGTCGTCTCTTAGGTTGTTGGAAGAGAGTGTTTGTTATGCAGAGTGAATTGTCTTGGCAAAATTCTATCAGCCTGTGTCCTGCTTCGTTTTGTTCTCCCAGGCCATACTTACCTGTAATTCGAGGTGTCATTTGACTTCCCACCTTAGCATTCCAGTCTCCTGTGATGAAAATAACATCTCTTTTAGGCGTGTTGTCCAGTAGGTGCTGCAGATCCTCATAGAACTGCTCTACTTCAGCTTCTTCAGCATTTGTGGTTGGGGCGTATATTTGGATCACTGTGATGTTAGATGGCTTGCTCTGAATTCGAATTGAGATCATTCTATCATTTTTTGGGTTGTATCCAAGCACTGCTTTAGCCACTTTACTATTAATTATGAAGGCTACTCCATTTCTTCTGTGGTCCTCTTGTCCGCAGTAGTAGATCTGGTGGTCATTTGATGTGAAGTGGCCCATTCCAGTCCATTTCAGTTCACTGACGCCCAGAATGTCTATCTTTAATCTTGACATCTCACCAATAACCACATCCAATTTGCCCTGGCTCATAGATCTTACATTCCAGGTTCCGATGGTGTGTTGATCCTTAGAACATCGGATTCGCCGTTCACCACCAGCACCGTCGGCCGCTAGCCGTCCTTTCGGCTTTGAGCTAGCTGCGTCATCACGTCTGGGGCTAGTTGAGCTCATCCTCTGTTCCTCCCCAGTAGCATTTTGACCATCTTCCGACCTGGGGGTCTCATCTTCTGATGGTATACCGACATATCTCTGGTTGTACTGATCCATTTAGTTTTCACGGCAAGAATACTGAGGTGGGTTGCCATTACCTTCCCCAGGGATCGCATTTAGTCTGACCTCTCTGTCATGACCTTCCCGTCTTGGGTGGCCCTTCACGGTTTAGCTCATGGCATCACTGAGGTGCTCAAGCTCCAGCACCACGACAAGGTAACAATCCTTTGCTGAAGATTATACTTGATAATACATCAATTTTAATAATCTTAATCATATTAAACCCAAAACCAAACATTATTTTTATTATACCTTAATAATCTTAATCCAGATTGTTAAAGATAAATGAAATCAGCCAAACCCTATAAGCAATCCAGGTAAATATTCTTAAACCCTTATTCCACTTCAAAATAAACCAGAGCACTTAAATATCCCCACAATATGCACAGAGCTTTTTTCTTAAAAAAATTGAACAGCCCAACTGCCCCCCTCAAAAACTCCGACTTCTCTTCAGGAGACCTCCCATACATAATAACCCCTTCTTTTCCATGGTGTTCCATCAGAAGATCAATTTCACTTATGGCTTGCACTCGATCTCTCCCTTTAATTTCTTCAACTCGACTATCCAATCTTCCTCCAGCATTTCAACAGAAGTCCTGATCTCACTCTTAGAGGAAACATTTCTGTTGCTGTTAAATTCCTCAGTTTCCTCCACAACATCCCCAACCAGATGACACATTTTAGACCTCATATTTTCCACAATGTCCTGAATTCCTTGCATAAAAATGTGACAGGAATCAGAAAGAATCTGTTTAAAATCTTGGTGAAAGTCAGAGAAAGTCTGCTTAAACTCCTCCATGTCTCACGCAGTAGATTATGATGCCCTCCAGGAGCTTAACCAATGAAAGTCGAAGATATGAAAGAATTCTGGAATGTGTTTACACAAATGAAAGTGAGATATTCAGACAGTTCCCCAGGGAAAGTAGAAGCAGCAAACTGAAAGTTCAAAACAGCAGATTCAAGAAAATGCTAATATCTTCAAATTTAGTACAAAAATAATAACAGGGAGACAATTATTTACTCTCAATCTTCCTTAATATTTGGATGGAAAACAAAGTCCAAAACTTCAAAAGAATTTTTAAAAAAATTAATCCCAAAAATAATGATAAGCACCAAGAGAACCCACTTCTCCTTGCTGTAGAAAGCCTCTCTTAGGGTACGCATACTTAAAAGAAATATAAATTGGATGATTTAGAAATGGGGTGGGCTGTCTTAGTGTCCCTTTAAAGCTACAGAGCGGATTAGAAATGGTGACGTCCCAACCTCTTGGCTGCTCTTACCAGTTGAGCACAAATGCTGTTTACAATTCTCTGGCTGCAAGCAGCTGTCCAGAGGGCAGAGGGGGTAATTCCAGGTGTTTTCCTTAACCAGAAAAACACTCCTGGGCTTTGGGAAAAACTTGCCTGAGCCTGAAAAAACTGCCGCATTTTCAGTTCTGCCCGCTGAGCCCACGGACACAGCTATTCAGTCTGCCATGTCCCCACTAGAAGTCCATTTTGTGTATTATTTTGAAAGATAAGTTAGCACTGGAGGCTGCAGGTACAACAAAGCTTCTAAAAACCATTTCTCATACCAGTTAGATATAATCAGATGCATTTTACTTTACATCTTTTTAAAAAATATATTATTCTGCCTTTCCATTAACCAAGGCCAGTGTATTCAGAATAACCACAACATAATCAACAGTGCAAGGTAAAAGCAGTAGAATTTAAAACTCTTCAGTCAAGAGACTGGGCAGTTTAAGATGCATAGTCTAGCAGACAAAACACCTGCTGGGAAAACTATTGTGTCTTTGCACAATAGTAGATCATCTGAGAGGCAATGAGACAGTCCCAATGTCTGCATGAAATGATCAGAAGACCCAGTCATGTCCCAGATAAAAGCAATTCAAATCAGAAGTGAGTCTCGGAAGGGTTGAGAGATTCTATAGAAACAATTACTTCAGATTTGCACTGGATTTAACTAATTGGTTTAATCAGTCTACTTCAGAAAGACTGCATGATTCTCCAACCAAAAGCAGAATTCTCACCAAAATGACCAGAACCTAAATTAGATCTTCTCAAAGCATTCCAAGCATTCCAATTGGACAGTTTGAAGGAATATGGAAAGGAACATATTAATCACTGGGGGAAATGGTACTTTGTTGTTACTTTTTTCTTTCCCATAGATGAAAAATATCAGGATGTAGAAAAGTACAGTAGGGAAGATAAAGCAGTGACCATTTTGTTCTCTAATCACAGGCAATAACTGAAAAGAAGCTCTCCAGGCACAGGGCCTTTTAGGGGAAGGATGTTGAGTTTTATATGATAGCATTTATGCCCTCTGCTCTTTGTTACTTCTTAGTTGAAGCAGATTATTTTGACTACCTGGGAATGTCAGACTGTCAGCTAGACTGAGAGGTTGAAAACATTCCAGAAAACGGCACTGCCAAACCATTTTCATAACACCTTGACGAAAAGTGAATGGATGCAGTAACAGGAGTTGAGCACAGCATCTTTACCTTTATCATTCCAAACTCCCCAACCCTGTCCCTAAAATTCATCTTTTTTAAGGCAGTCTCTTAATTTATACTCCGATCTTGCCTTTATGTATTACATTTTATTTATTGTTATTCTGTTTATCTGTCTTATTAAGATTCTAAAAAGTCCTAATTTTTCTAGAGAAACCAGGTTTAACACCTCTAAAATTTCTCTTATAGAAAGTCTCTGCATTTAGCAAGTCTCATTCCCACAGAATCTGATTCTGATTAAAAGCAGGGAAGAAATCAAGACTTTCCCAGTTAAAAACAATCAAAATTTGAAGGATGTAAGTACACTTACATATCCATGTATCCTCACACACATATACCTCTTTCCCTAAAATTTAACAGGCTAATGGAAGACTGTAAATCCTAAAGTTATAACCATTGGCAGATTTCCCCTGACAGTCTTTCCTAATAAGAGACATACATTTTTGGCTTTCCAAGTTTTATTTCTGATTCAGTCACTGGGTCAAACTGGGCTGAAATGATGCACCTTTCTAATCAAAACACACACACCATAATAATTTTCTTTAAAGCCTGCCTGCCTGCCTTCTATTTAATTATCTTTCCCATTCTCTTTCTTATTCTCCCAGTGTTATAAATGGCTACTAGTTAGGATGGCTTTTTAATATTTCCAGTGTTAGAAAGAACATGCCTCTGAATGCCAGTTGCCAGGGAACACAAGTGGGAAGGCACTACTGCCTCTTTCATTCTTTGGCTTCTATGAAAAACAATCTTTTGTCAGTTTAGCTAGGTTTAAAGTTTGAAGAGGCCCTACAGTAACTACAGCTGTGCAGTAAGAATTCAGTATTGACCAAGTGGATTTAAGATATCTCACACATGGAGAGAGTAAGGGCCAGGGGCTTAACAAGAAAAATTAAGGTCAGCGGTAGGTTAGGATACAAGAAACCTACATAAAGGCAAAGGAAATTGTAGAGAATTGGGACTTCATAGCTACGGGTTAGAGCTCCAAGAATCAGGTGGTTGCCAAAACTAATTCCTAACAGAACTTCTCTTTTTTTTTAAGAGTTGCCTGCAAGAGAACTTGTGGCTTCTGACTGAGCTGACTCCTCAGCATTTTGGTTGACTGCAAGATTCTCACCTAGCAAGGCTTTAGGTTGGTTGAAGAGAACCTACAGCAAGGAGTCAGAGACTTGGAAGGGATTTTTTTATATTGTTGAGTCCAACACCTTTTATTTATTTATTTTCTATCCTGCCTTTATTAATTTTATAAATAACTCAAGGTTGGGAACATGCCTAATACTCCTTCCTCCTCCTATTTTCCCCACAACAGCAACCCTGTGAGGTGAGAGAGAGTGACTGGCCCAAGGTCACCGGGCCGGCTTTCATGCCTAAGGCAGAACTAGAACTCACAGACTCCTGGTTTCTCCTTGCTCTGTGTACAAGAATCAAATTAAGGCATCTCCAGTAAATGGGTGTCCAACAGCAATAGAAACTGTGTTTTAAGGAGAGTCCCAGGAAGGAATCAGCATTGGGCCTAATAGGTATGGGTAGGCTTTGGGGTGGGTTTCAATGATTTGGCATGTTGAAACCAGGGCTGCCACTTTCCAATAAAACAGCAACTCCTCTACAACTTTAGATATATTTTCAAATATATTGTACACAGTTTTTCCTTGTCCCCAGCTGGCCTTATTCGGTGCTGATTAAGGTGATGGGCATTGAACAACAAAACCAAACAGGCCCTTTCAAAGAGTTTGAAAAACTTAGAAGCAGCATATTCCCTTTTACCACTCTCTCCTCACTGAATTTTATGCTGGTGTATTTTTTTCCCCCTCCATCATGCCTCTGTCCACTGAACATTAAAGAAAAGTGTGTAAGGAAACTTCAAATACTGAATGGACTCTTGGAATTATATTCTAGCTGATTTGTTGTACCACCTTCAGTCAGTCCACCTGATCATTTGAAATACTGACCCATTCTTTGGATAGCCCTACTCTGTGTCTAAGATCTGGGACATTTCTCCCTCCTGCAAAGTCCTACAACAGGAAGGTCACCACCTGGGGAATGTTACATTAGGAATTAAAAGAGGTCCATAGATAATAAGACACTACACAATATATTATTTTTCCTTGACTT
Organism: Candoia aspera; assembly: GCF_035149785.1. NCBI lineage: Eukaryota > Metazoa > Chordata > Lepidosauria > Squamata > Candoiidae > Candoia > Candoia aspera. The sequence continues at coordinate 205,701,492 of NC_086153.1, read as the reverse complement.
AGTGACTGGAGCCAACATAAAGCCTGCAATGGAGGAGGACAGAGGGAAGCAACAGCTGCATAAAGACTTTCATTAACCTTTCTGGCCCATCATAATTTCCAACGTCAGCAGCTAATCAAGAACTTACTGGCATCATCAGTGAATGGACAGAAGAGATCTCCTGTGGGACTAATCTTTTCTCAGAGGATGAAATGTATTCTTATGCCACCACAAGGGGTTTACTGTGTTTGGTGCACTAGATGTAAGTAATACAGCCTTGCCTTCTACTATTAAAATGGACATTTCAACCACTGGAGTGAATGATTTATCTTTAGCAATAACAACATTTATATAAATGACAAGAGGTTTGACTGCATTATTAGTCAAAAGGACAGTCAGCCATTAGCAGTCTCCTCATGCGCAGCAGTCAGGGCTTATCCCACTTTGATATTTTGATCTATCATTCAGAAGGAAAAGGAGTAGGATAAATGGAATCTTTTCACTATTAAATCTGCATCTGAGAAAGTATGTGTGTGCATGTAAGCATTCTTAATATTGCTTGTCTGTTTAAAACACAATCTTATATTAACTTACTCAGAAATTAGGAAAGTACAGAAGAGTTCACTGTCAGTGTAATGTGAATTAGACATTTCTGTCAAAATTCGGGTAATTGTTTTTTTTTTTCAAATAATTCTTTTGATGCTACTTTCACTGATGTACAGGTTTTATATACACTCTTCTTTAATCCATTCAGCCTTACATACAACTTGTCTAATTAAAGTACATTTGTATGTAACACCTTCCAAATTAGTTGCCTTTTTCCCTCATAGCTTTCCTTTAATACACATGTTTCTACAGTTATTGAGCATGAAATAGTTTGAGATCAATGTCAAAGACTCTGTGATTTATAAATCTGCCTGGGTGCCATGACGGATTCTTTTCTGCTGGTGTATTAAACCATTAGAGCAATACTTTTGCCTACAGGTAGACCTCTTTTTCCATTGGGTCCCCCCCCCCCAAACACACACACACAAGCTGAATCTCCTAACTTGAATCTCCTAACAAATCCTAGTTTTTCCAGATGGGAATTCCATACCATTCTACCACAGACCTCTTCCTTCAGCCCAACCCCAGAAAGAATAGAAAAGAGGGTGTTTTAGATCTTGCTACCCAAAGTCCTATTAAGAAAATTAGCAGCACTTACAAACAGGGCAAAAGGCAATGATACCTGATTTTAAATTTGAGAATTGGGAGAAGTGTAGCACAAGTACCTCTCTCCTTATCCTGCAACATCCTCTCCCCCTATAGAATTTTGATACAAGCTTTTTATATATTGTTTTATACATAGGTGAGCTTAATATCAATAGGACAATACAAACAAAGGAGCAGAACTCATAGAACCCAAAAGAGAAGGAACAACCTCTTGAGCTTGGTCACAAGTTCAAGCTATTAACAGCAGTCAGGGACAGATAGAGTCATAGTATGTAACAGTGATAGGCACTTAACAGAAGTTTTGAGTGCAAACAGGAAGAATTTTAAATGAAGTATGTTTGTGGTCAGGTAAGGGGCAGTCTTAGTTGAGCCCCATCAGAGAGACTTTATCTCTTCAGTTGTGGGGGAAAGGTAAGGCTGAGGATGCATGGGAATAACAATGGAAAAGCAGGGAGGAATGAGAAAATGTGGAGGGTAGGAGTGTTCTTTTCTAAACCCAAATGGCCATGAGTAAAACAAGAGTACGTGAGAAGAGGCTTTTCTTCTTAAAGCTACAGTAGCCTGAATAAAATGTTACAGCTGAGAAAACACCAGCTGAACCTGGCTTCCCACTGACTATAGATAATGATGAAAGCAGTGGCTGGTTTTGACCAGTTAAGGCATAGTGCAAAAAGGATGATATGGGAATGGTATTTTTGGAAATGAAATATGAATTCTATTTTTCTTTGAGCCTTCCAGTACAGGGCCAACTTATGGGGAACTCCAGGCACACTGTTGGCCCATTCTAACAGTTTTGTCATGGGTGGTTAACACTGTTATGCTTTAAAAGACATGTGACTGCTTTTCTATCCTTTATAGGAATAACCCCAAGTGAATTCAATAACATTTATATCTAAGTACTTAGGGTTGCCATGAGTTGTAAATGACTTGATGGCAACTAACAACAACAACAAATATACATGGGAGGGGGGGCTTCTATTGCAAATTAGAATTGATTCAATAACATTAAGATGCTACATTGGGGCCCTCAATTGTTTGTTCTAAGAGCAGATACCTTTTTTAAAATTAGTTCACTAATTCTAATTCACTAAACTAAACTAATTCACTAAAATTAGTTCACTAAACTAATCTTTAGTAACATATGGCTGTGAGAGCTGGACCATAAGGAAGGCTGAGAGAAGGAAGATAGATGCTTTTGAACTGTGGTGTTGGAGGAAAATTCTGAGAGTGCCTTGGACTGCAAGAAGATCAAACCAGTCCATCCTCCAGGAAATAAAGCCAGACTGCTCACTTGAGGGAATGATATTAAAGGCAAAACTGAAATACTTTGGCCACATAATGAGAAGACAGGACACCCTGGAGAAGATGCTGATGCTAGGGAGAGTGGAAGGCAAAAGGAAGAGGGGTCGACCAAGGGCAAGATGGATGGATGATATTCTAGAGGTGACGGACTCGTCCCTGGGGGAGCTGGGGGTGTTGACGACTGACAGGAAGCTCTGGCATGGGCTGGTCCGTGAAGTCACAAAGAGTTGGAAGCGACTAAATGAATAAACAACAACAAACTAATCTTAGTTTAGTTCAGTTCCTAATAAGTTTTTTTTTTTCCCAATGGGATGATAGATGATTGGAAGATAATGAGTGATAAGATACCTGTAACAATTTAGAAAGGGCTTTAACTTGATAGGAATTCATTTCATGCAACATATGGAGATGGCCAAACCTAGCTTTTTCTGTGTTTTGGTTCACTGAAATTCTTTCTTAAGCCAGCAGGAACAGACAAGGACTGTTGTGCTCTGTTCCCTAAACTACAATGGTTGATCAAATAGATTGGGTATATTGCAAAGACAGCAAGTTCTGCTAATATCGTAAGTATATTAATTCCAAAGATTTCCATTTGCCTGTGAAGGTGAGGTAATCCAGAACTGGCCTTTGACTACATAGGCCTATTATATTTGGGCTGCAAAAATCCAGAGGATCACTCTTCACTTCCATCTAGTGGTTGTCCAGATTATATGCAGCCCAGATACATAAGCCTAACTCTTTTGTCATTTGTTACAATACTATTCACTTTGACATTATCTCTCAATCTTCTTATATCTTTCATTCAAGCATTTTTCTTGCTCAATCTACATACTTTGCATTCTTTACATTTTAATTAAATCACTGTTCATCCAGCCTAAACATTGCAGATATAAATTCTGCTTATACCCAGCCTTCTTCTGCAGTAAAACAAATGTCTGAATACATTATACCCTGGCTTGATACTTGGTTCTGCTCTCAGAAATGGAGGTAGGAGATAAGGAGTAACTGTCGCATAGCATACAAACCTTACCATCCTCTCATTTACCTTTACTTGTAAAGCCTGAGTGTCTGCAATGGAGAAGCTCCTCTGTCCATGGAAGCTCTCCATATAAATGAATACTATAGAAAACCGAGATCCTCACTCAAGCAGTGCATAAAGAGGCAAAAGCTTGCCATCTAGAGGTGGAGAAGAATGAGGAAAAGATGGTACTAGAACACCGAATGAACAAGATTAAAGTCCTAAGCATACTTATGGCAAGTAAAAGCTACTGAACTCAGTGGGACTTATTATAGATACATGCACTGGTGCCTTATGTTTGCAACCCACAAAGGTTTTTATTGACTCATTTCCTTATTGAAAATACAATGAAAAATACAATATCCCATGATTCTCTTTCCTAGTTTTCTCAGTGTAAACTGCAGAAAATAGATGTATCTTCCCTGCATCAGCACTTGTCTACACAAACCTATCTGAGAGGAAGAACCAGGAATTCAGTGGGACTTACTACTAAAAAACATACGTATAGAGTTATGCTTACTGAGCCCGGATTTCTGCAATCTATTTTTCCACCTGATGGGACATCAGAGGCACACCTTCTCAGTGGCCGCCCCAGCATTTTGGAACAGCTTCCCACCTGAGATCTGAGGGATCTCTACCCTTTTAGCCTTCCAGAGGGCCATGGAGACATGGCTCTTCCCCCAACCACTGGGCTAGGATAGTTGTTCAGCTGGGAGGATGTTTGGTCTGGAGTCTGGGAGGAAGGGTACCTTTGTTTTTACCTATTTTTTTATGGATTGTTGTGGGCACCTAGAGTCATTATATAAGATAGGTGGCCATAAGTGTCCTGTAAATAAATAAATATGAATGTGTGACAGAGTACTTTATATATGTGCAAGGGAATGGTTTGTGTATATACAGATGTTTTATAAGTCAGGATGCCTTACTTTATAGAAAAATAATTTTAATTAATAGTTGTTAATTCAATTAATATGAATTTAAATTTTTGTTCTGGTCTTGTCTGATTGATTTTGGGGGGGGGGGGGAATGGGACTGACCTGTGGTCAGATCAAATATATACATTTATGCACCCACCTATATAAGTGCATTGCATAAACACATTTGTTGGCAGAAAAAAGCCTCTTAATGTTGGCTTCAAGCAGAAGTTATTAAGATAGGGGATCTGCATACTACAACCACATTTGTGGGTATTTATAACCCCTTTTCTGTCTGATCTTTCACCTTTGCAGGGAATATCTCAATTTCAGAGTCATCTTGCTTTCAGAAATACAGGAATGCCTAGTGTACAACGAGATGGTAACCATGCTGCATTCACGCTGAAGATGTATTAACAAATAAAATTTTGACCTGAGATATTATTAATGAGTTGCAACAAACCTAGGGGATCTCCAGTTACAAAGGCTCAAGAAGATGACTATTTTATGAGATAAGGACCAAAGTAATGCATCTCAAAACAAACAAGCCAAGAATAAAACAGGATCCATTTAAGTCACTACTCATAGAATGAGAGCCATGCTAGGATGAATGAGAATGATGTCCCCGAAGCATATTATTTCAGATATAATCTCTGTTGTGCTAAACTACATCATAAGCAAAACATCATTTGCCATATGCTTTTCTCATTCCCGAGTGCCAGCAACAATTTGACTTTGCAATGAACTCGTTGAGATGCTGAGATGTTGCTTTTATTAGAGCAAGTGTAAGCTAAGAAGTGATATCCTTCTATCGCTGTTCCGATGCTAATTTTCACATATAATGGTTTCCTCCTTAAACAGCCCCACAAACAAAATAAGGCACCCTCTCTGACATATGACTTACAATGGCATTAAACAATTTATTTAAATTGTTTTCCTGTACTGCGATAGTGCTGACCCCTTTATTCTGTAAACAATTTGTTCTCTATATATTTAAGCTTCATCTCCTAAATTGTGAGAAGATGAGTCTGAGTTTTTTATATTTTAATTGTACTATCAAAGCCCATGAGGATATGATAAAGTAACCAGAAGTTAAATTATCAATAAGAGTCATTTGTTTTGCATTTTTTATTTTTACAGAATACTTATGAGAATTGTGATAAATTAGCAGTGACAAACTATGTCTTGCAGGCCAATTTTGTGTGGAGAGTTTAATTAAACATTGCAGCTGTTTATCTCTATGGTGATTACATTTTCATATGTAAATTACATGTATTAAGATCAAGATACTTATGTAAATGTCACTTGCCTTAATGTTTTGTGTTCTTGTTATTAACATTTAACCATCAGCTTGTAATCTGCTTGTACTGCATTACACTGGCATGCACAACATGACTAAAATAAGGAGATTTAGATCTTAATAACAAACAAGTTTTTAAAGAGAACTATGGCTTACAATGTAATTGAGATACAAAGAGATAAAAAATCCAAAGAAGAGCTGCTTTTTATTTCAGATTATCATTGGTTAGAGCTCTTCCATTTGTTTCATGTCACCCATCTGCCAGCCAACAAATGCTCAAGTGGGTAAATCATGTGTGTCTCCAGTTTTGAAGAATAAATTAAAAATGGAAGATGTGGGTTCCAGTCTCAAAGTTGCTTTAAAGCCTGGTCAAGATACATCAAGTTGCTCACATAGCTCTGTAAGAAGGTAGGATGTCATGTAGACAGATAGCTATCTTCTATATGTTGCCAATGGGCAGGCCAACTCTTAGTTGGGCACAGTTTAGGCAAAGCTGAGCACTTCTAAGATACAATGAGAGTAACGTGCATAGTTTTTACTAAATCAGTGGGATGTAATAGGGCTCATTCTGACAGACCCATGTCCCATGTCACTTATCAGACAGTTTCAAACCTAGTGAAACGACACTGTTGTTTAGACAGCAAGATTAGACTATACAGGAATTTTCACAATGCCAACTTTTTCTGTACTTCCCCTTTGCTACTTTACAATGCTGTTACAAAATCTCAAGTCAAAGATTGGAAGTGCTGCAAAAGGAAGCACTTCCTTCTCACTGTTCCACATGAAGAAGCCACTGCTGGATTAAAGACTCATCTATTAGTGCTGATGTTATTCCCAGCTGGATGTTGTTCCCATTTGTAACAAATGCACACGTTGCTTGTCCATTTCTCAGCACATTTCATTAGGTTCATTATTTTCCCCAATCGTTTTTTTTTTTCTTTTTGTATCCTTCTGTTACATTCTTATCTTTATTTTTTGTCATCTTGCTATTTTTTTTTTCTTCAGTGAAAACAGAGTAGTATAAAAATCTCTGGGAAGAGAAGGGAGAGTTTTAGTAGTGCATGGAAGAGATACATTGCACCTTGTCATGTTCTACCATCACAGAATAGTGGGGTCCCAACGCACAATCACACATTTGTTCCATTTCCACATCAACATCCACACTGAGGTATCATTACATATCCCTCTGTAGTCTGCCCACTCTTTATAAAGGAGCACTTGCTATTTTTATCATTAATAACATTTTTAGCTACCTCAAAACTGTCCAAAAGGCTAAAGCTGGGGCAGCTGATGGTGGTCTGATCTCAAGAATCATCCAGACTTGAAGTTAGAGCTGTTGATTCCTAAAACCTATGTTCTTCTTTCTTCTGTTCCCACTGAAACATTTCCCATAAATATAGAAAGGTATTTTAAAAATCCTTTTAGATTCAGTTGCTATGGCACCATGACAGACCTCCATATTGACCAATAGGATCAGAGCTTTATAAAAGCTTTCAAACCAGGCAGAACAGGTTGGGTGGATAAAGCAGTAATTAATTGAATTCCTCCCAGATTTGGGAGGAATCAGAGAACAGTCCTAGATTTTACCTATCTCAAAAAAAAAAAAAAAAGGGAGGGGACAAATATTTTTGTTTAAAATAAAACATAGAACATAAAAAATATGAAATCCAGTGGCAAAATTCAAAAAATAAAATTTTGCAGAGCATTTCCTTGTAATAGAAGCACATTATTTCATTTTCTCTCACCAGTAAAATGTGTAGGAAATAAGAGCTAGGCAATAAAGACTTTGGGGAGGGGGGGCATAAAATGGATATACAATCTGTACACAGCAGTAATTAATAATGGGAAAGAACACTGAATGTTTTATAAGGTATTTGCAAATTGTTACATTACTATAAAGATGGTGTGATTGCCTTAGAAGCTCTTAAATACGGATATATAATGATGAAGTTCAGCCAACCAACAGTTTTTTTTTTAAATAAAGCATTTAATAAGGAAGGGTTTTTCAGTGTGTAGTCTTGCCATAAGACATATTTTATTCATTTCCCTTCCATCTACTCAGAATAATGACCTGGAATAATAACTGTTAGATTACTTTAGGTGAGCAGCCACTATAATTACCAAAAGTTAATTAGAATTATTACTATAACAAAGAAAGCCATTCATGTTATTCTGACTTTTAATAGAGGGACCCAACACTCTATCTTATTCATGAGCTGTGCTCAGCCTTTTTAATAGCTCCCCTCCCTTACCAAATTAAATGTTGATGGATTGTCCTCTCAGAGTGTGCAAGCTCTCTCAGAGCTATATTTATTATTGACCCTAAAAACTAAACTACAACGAAAGCCCATAAACAATTGTTTGTCTCAAGTGAGCAGTAAACATCGTTAAGTTCATTGCTTGCTCATTCTCTTCTTTAGGAATGGCTCTAACATTACATTTGCCAGGCTGTTCTTGCTTAAGCAGTGAAAGCCAAGGAGAGAAGGAGAACATCTCTCCTCTTTAAAAAAGGAACAAGATGGCGAACTGCTACTATTGGCCAGGTCATGTGTACCACCACGCTAGTGCTGCCATTGTGACTTTCTGCAGTTCACAGAGTTATGCATTGTCAGAAACTATGCAGGCTGGGATGCAGTGTGTAGAGATGCTTATTGAAGTACTGTAGTTATTCTAGGGCAGCCTTTCTCAACTTTTTGATCCTGGAGGAACCCTTGAAATATTTTTCAGGCCTCAGGGAACTCCTGCACATTCAGGCTCAAATATAGGCCAGAAGTTACAAAAAATTATATTTTTTTTCATGTGTAGGCCTTTATATATGCATATATATGAAAATAAAGAATGAAACTTACCTCTTTAAGGTAAAGTTGCCTGAATTTGAAATATATATTTTTTTAAAATAAATCATGATCTCCCAGGGAACCCCTAGTGACCTCTCACAGAACCCAAGAGTTCCACAAAGCCCTGGCTGAGAAATCCTGTTTTAGGGGCTAATTGAGGATATGGCCAGAATAGCCTTCCATTTCTTGAATATAGTTCTTTAAACTGGTTTTAAGTACAAGATGTGATTGTGGCCTTATTACTGTATTATGCTACAAAAGTATTACTTTGTGCTTGGTGTTTGGTGAAATACAGTGCTATCCTGATAGAAAAAGTTGTTGGTATTTCTTTGTTTTTGCAAGGACCAAGCCATTAAGGTTACTATGGTAACAAATCACTCTGGCAAGGTGAACAGGTCAAACTTAAGTATCCTTAGTTTTGGGTGTGAAAAGGCATGACCATATAAGGTAAAGCTCCTGATTTGCCTGGAGGGAAGCTTGCCTGGGCTTGTTAGTTTTGGTTTCCTTTCTACACAGCCTTCCTCCCAGTCCTCTCTGAGTGTGTATGAATGCGCAAGCTTGAAAATACTTTTTTGTGCTTTCTGTAAATACATTTATTTTTATAGAAATGCCTGGTGTGTGATTTTTCTGATCTCTCAGGCCAAACGTTTTCTAGTACTCTGCCACAAAAGTCATCCTACAAGGTTTCAAACAGACCACAAGTCATAAAGGGTTCAGGGCAGAATTTTAGTATGAGCATTGAAAGTGGAAAGGTTAAGTGGCTAAAATATGCAGTCTATATTTTTGCCATGCTAATCATGATTGCATTCGCTTATAGTGCTCTCCTGAACATTTGTTCATTGTATATTATTTTTGTGCTTGCTTAATTATTAGAAAGACTGAACTTTTTAATAAAGCTGGGAGGGATTTTCATAATGTTCAGTTTGTTGTCATTGTCCAAAAATAACTCCATTCACACTGGCTTAGCAGCATTTTCTCCATTTTAGAAACATAGAGGGTATATGGACCCAGGTTCAGCTCAATTCAGTTTTATTTATTACCTCCTTTTGCCAGCAAAGGTCCCAGGTTCTATGTTTGGACTTATTTCTTTCCATCCAGTATAAATTGGTTAGGAATTGGATACATGGTCAGAGCTGACAGTTTAACCAAAAATATGTGCAGAGCAGTACACCATTTTGATACTGTGGCTAGTCACCTGAGAATCATTGCACATGATTTTTATTAAAGACTTTTACAGAAATAAAAGATAAACATGAAAATATATAAAGGAAAGTTAAGAAAAGGAGAGACAATAAAAGAAAAACTGTGGAAAGCAATACAGATAGAAAAAGAAAAAAATAAAGAAGCAAGAACTTCTGATCTTCTTTACAGCAGTTAGAAATGCACTATCTCTCTTCCCTCTCTAAAATTACATTACATAGTTCCATTCTATCCCATGCTTAACCCTTTTTGATCAACAAATCCAATAATCACCATTTCATTTTTTTCCATTTTCAGCAAAAAGTCCATAAAAGGTTTCTAGTCTTTTAAGAAAGTACTTTTTTTTTATCCCTGATCAAACAAGTCAATTTTGCCATTTCTGCAAATTCAGCCGTCTTCACAATCCAATCCTCCATTGTGGGTGTTTCAGTGGGTATTTCTCTATGATCACCCAGAGAATCATAAAGAATTTCATTGAAATATTTCCAGTGCTATTTAATCTTAAATACTCCAGTTCAACATCTGGCTGGGCCAGGCCAGTTCTGACTTCCCAAGTATCAAGGTAAGAAATCCATCATGCATGGTAGAAAGCCTACTTTATTCTGTGTAACAACTCTGAGGTACTACAGTTCCCATCCACTTGTATAATTGCTGACAAGGTTTGTCCAGTCTCAGCTTTTCTCACATTTTTGTATTTTTTCACTTGGATGCCATCACCTTAACTACTTAATTTTGGAATCCACTGTTGCTTTGAGAACCATAACCTCTTGTTGAAGTTTCTTAAAGGTCTTCATTCTGGTACTCCAAATGTTGCATAAGCTAAAATCTACCAAAACAAGTTCTTTGGCATCTATTGCTTCCTTTGAGTGGGTCTCAGGCACGCCACCTCTAACATATGTTCACATATGTTGACACAGATGGTATGCAAGATAATAACACTGATAACAATATGGTGAAAAGCTTGACTCCAAAAGTGCCAGTCTGTTAGTAGAAAGCATCTTTACCTTGCTCACAAAAGAAGGATTTCCAACCTAGAAAAGGAGTGTTGCATGAAAAAAGTGTCCCTGAATCCAAAGAAGCTTGTTTTCTGTTTGTGCATTTTGCATAAGACTTTTCTCCATCTGTTCGTATTTATTTACTACATTTATAAACTGCATTTCCTTCCAGGAATCATCCTGCTGGAGAAAAGTGAACACAGAGAACAGATTACACAACCTAGCCCACCTCCTGATGTGTGGACTTCAACTTCAAGAATTCTCGGCAATGGCCATCTGAAGGTTTCCAGCATTGGGAAAGGCTGATAAGTTCTCCAGATGCCCAGTGTTGGTGGATATCAATACGTCTGGCATTTCAGGCCAGTACAGAGGGATGAATCTTTTAAATTCATTTCCACATTTGTGAAAGCCTCATCATACTATAAAAGAGATTTCAAATTTTGTTTCTTGAAAGCAGAAAAAGTAGAGATGGCATTTTACAAGAAAGGTGTCTCTTAGCAGTAATATCCTTCTTCTTTTCTCAAGAATGTGTAGGGCCAATCAAGTAAATGTTTGGTGAAGTTAGATATGGCAAACATACCTGAGTTAGGACCTTCATTCCAGAATGCAGCATTTCTGCATCTCATACTATAGCAAAATATTAGTCAGTTACACACTGGGGATGAGAAGGAGTTTGGGGTATTAGCCAAGAAGCTGCCGGGAAAATGTATGCTCAGACTGTGCATCTGGAGAGGGTGAAGTTCAATTTAGTTAATTGGCATCAAACTTAACCAGAACCTGGCAAAAATATGTAGTTACTCAAAACTTTATGCATATAAGAATTATCCAAGCCCAGCTATACCTCATTGCTGTTTGGCTCAAGAGATAAGGGAAAGAGGATAGTCCTGAACTCGAGAAGTAAATACCATCCAGCAACTGATGTACAGGGATCCTGTAACTTCACAGTGGGTAAGTAAGGAGAGACATGCATAGGATTATTAAGTAGAGGATGCCATTTCCCAACACCTGCAGTATTTTCCTCATTGTAGATTCTGAATTAAAGCTATGGTCCTTCTTCCCAAATATTTCTCTTGTGTTTTTCTTGTAGGCAGATTCATGGAGGCTTTATCATTACTAGGTGACATAACTAGGAGGACCAATACATTTAAAGCAAGTACAGCACACCTGATGGATAAGCATCTACACAGTAGTCTGTACAATCTTATACCTGGAGCAGGCTCACTAAGGTGACATGTGCTTCCTGGGATAAACATGATGGATAATGATCTTCCAGGGAAGATGGCAGACTGAAGATGGCTCCACAAAAAAGTGGAGCCAATGATTGCAGGCTTTTTTAAGCATCCAGTTAGTAGATCAGCTCCTTAGATCCTCCCTGGATAAAAGAGGGAGACACAAGATTCCCCAAGCTGTTTCTCCTTAGGGTTGCCCCTTTTCCTCACAGAGACTGCAAGACAGTTCTCTGCTGAACCAAGCGCAGGATATAGACCAACAGGTTGAATTTTAAATAAAGGAGACAGAGGCTGAACAATGAATTTCTTGACCATGTTAAGCAGTGAAAGAGTCTTCCTAGAACAATAGTGGCTTCCTCCACTCTGGAGGTTTTCCAAGTCTGGCTGGCAGCCTGATGGTAATTCCTCCCCTGAGCCTCTGCTTATATAGTTGGACTATACAAGGGACACTCCAACTCCTATGTTTTTAGATTCTGTGTGCAAGAGAGACCCTTTTTAAGGCATAAGCTCTTATACTGAAAACACATGGAAGTGCCATAAGATGACTAACCTATGAGTTAATCAATGTTCATTGTTGGCATTTGTGACAATTTTAACTCTTATTGGTTCCAGTACTCAGGTTGACTTTTTTTCTGTAGATGAGGTTCAGAAGTCACCCATACCCTGAGTTTTAACAATCATTTTGTACTCAGAACCTACTCTAGTAGGTTGTAGAGTACACCAGAATGACCCACACTTTCCTATGATTTTTGAGACAGCACTGGGACCCCTGACATGCACCTTTAGGCAAGCTAGGGCAATTAAACGCATAGATATTGCAGTCTAAAGCATATTCTGCATAATGTATATGCATATGTGTGTGTGTATGAATATTACTCAGATTATTCCCTAATATTTCAATTCCTGTGGTTTTAATTTAAAGTTCTTCTCTTCCTCAGAAGATAAAACTAATTGGCAGAAATCATATCCTAGTTACATACCCTTTTCAGCACTCATATCATAAACTGGCCATTATATTCAGAAAAAAAGAGGAAAAAAAATTCTATATACTCAAACAATTGAAAACAACAATAAAATTCCAAATGACAAAAAACTCCTGCAAGTGGTGAACAGATCTAGGTAAGCCAATCATCTTATGGATTAAAACCATGGTCTTAAATTTATTATTTGTGCCTGGGATTCCTCTGCCTCATTGAGATTCCTCAAAAAATGTTCCAAAGAAATTGACTAGCTGTTCAAAATATCAGTACAGGAGACAGGTTCTACATCATGTAGTGCATTCTCAAAAGTACCTTTTCCAGCCATGCATAGGGAGCAGAGGGGTCACTATAATAGGAACCTAAACTGATCCTATTTACCAGAATGGTCATAACTAAAAGCATCTGAAGGAATGTTCCAGGAAAGCTAGGCTGAACTGGGCTTGGACTACTATAAACTTCCTTGTATTCTAGCAAAATAAAGCTATATGGAATTTCATTCATGGGCATGTAATCAGCTCATTATTCAGTGTAATTTACACTCCCAAGTGGTACTGAATAGATCGATGCTATTGAAATTATGGGATGAAAAGGGCATCTTCACAAAAGCAAAGTTGATCATTTCCTTTAAGTTGCTAACGGATAACTTTGACATACCTCTTACAGAAGCTTGGCTGAATCTAAAATGTCCATGTAGTGTCTTCGGCTAGCTATTCCAGAGACTTCAGATCTAGTTCAGTTGAATAGAAGTAGAAGAACCTGATGCACTGAGCAGAATGCAGATCTGGAAATTATGGGAATGCAGCCCTGAAACTTGTCAAGCTACTTACTGTAGATTTTACACTGCAGTTCATGCAGCAAAAGTGTATCTACAATTTAGTATTGTTCTGGTGGAACTAGAGCTAGGAATAAAACCAATGTAACACTGTGTCCCAACTTTTACTTCACAGAACCTGTCCAGTATAATACCATGATAAATAGTATCAAAAACCAGTGAGAGATCCAGAAGAATCAGCAGAGTCATACTCCTATCTGGATAATCTGTTTCCTCCAAGCTGACCAGAGGAAGTTCACCTATATCTCACACACCTCAAGGACTATTGCCAGAGGAGTAATTCTCATTTACCTCTGAGTCCTGTCACAGGCATGCTCTTCAAAACAGGACCTGCTACTGCCTCTTTCAAGGCAAGAAGTACCACCTACTTACATACAAAATACACATTACTCACTGCACCTATCAATCTCCTTTGTGGGCTCTTATCAGCCAAGAGGGAGTAAGTCTGGGGTGACAGGTAGTATCCTGAACTATAGTCAAGCATCTTGCTAACTTCCCTCATCTTCAACATCTGAAAATCACCCCAGGCACCCCAGTTACAGATTGCTATGAACACCTCCATACAGACTGTCAGAACTGGTTTATCATGCCATCTTTACTGGAAATGCCTCCTCTTTGCTGATTACTTACCCAGTTAATGAACTTCACCCAATAAAAAGAATGATTGCAAAATTTTTATAGAGATAGAGATGAGACAGGCAAATCCTTTATTGTTGGGAGGTTGGGTGGGGGAGGGGGAGAAAGAACTATCATAATTACATTTTCTAAATTGGAAAATGAACATAGGTTACTTACCATAATGTCATCCTTAGTAAAACTTCTTAGAAAGAGATAGACAAAATAAAAGGCGTTTTACTCTGTGATTAATGATTCAATTAATCATACTGATTATATGATTAATGGTTTACAATCACACTTTTATTAAAGACAATAGTCACTTTCAGATTGGGGAAAATGATTTTTACAATTTTTCAGAAGAAAAATAGGAAGATTCAAATTATCCAAACTTGTTCAGTACATATTACATATTAATCTTCACAAATGAGCAATGAATACACAAAACTGCAGGTGCCCTTTTGTAGTCATGTTATCAATGCACGTTTCAATTTTGGTTTTACTTTTAGCATTCTCATCTGACATTATACACACATACTTGGCAATCCAACTCAGTAGCATAGACCAACATAGGAAATCTAACCAGAAGCCCTAAAATCTGTAGTCTATACCAGAGTAATAGATGAAGGAACTTCCTACCAATGTGCGTAAATGCTGCCATTTCCAAGCTGAATTTTCCAGGCTTAACTTGGAAGTCCAACTTCGGAAAGGATTCGGTGGTGAACTCAGCCCAGCTCACTGGAAACTATAGGAAGAGGTTTTTTTAAATCTAACCCTTTCCTCTTTGATCCCACCCCTCTCCCAAATACTTTAAGCATGGCTATGCCCATGACAAGCTGAGCTGGAGTTGAGTTTGACTTGAAGGATCTGGTACCTTAGGAGTACATAATGGCAATCATGCAAATGATTTTCTTCTTCAAATATCCATGATCATCTTAATAATGCCAATCAATTATCAACATGCTTAATTTCATTGAATAATTACATTACAAAATCAATCCAAGAAGCACACTTCGAAAAATCTAATCCTTCTCACTGGGCCACCTCAAAAACAAAGAGATATTCACTGACATTTTATAGAGACAGTACTACTGCATAAAGTAGTACAGTGTTCCTAAACCTTCAAAAGGTAGGAAGCTGAATGTTCTCCTAAAATATACATCCAGGAGAACACTAGGCTACTGTCTTCTCCTATTTTAAATAGCTTTAACTGGACAAGGACACTGGCCAATATGGGATACCAGTCAGATATACGAGACTTCCAACAGTCTGAAACAATCTCAAGAATGGTTTTTCACATGGCCATTGTATATGTGGGTGTATTTGCACATGGAACCATAAGGAGGGGAGGCAAGAAGTAACCTCAGTTTAAAATGTGAAGCTGAAACAAATTCCTTTGCTGGCTCTTTGCAGATAAAGTAGAGAAAGGAATATGAAGACATTTGTGGTTTGCCAGCAAACTATAATTTATTTATTTATTTATTTTTCAAATTTCTATTACCGCCCATCTCTCCCAAAGGGGGGACATTTTATGGGACTCTGGTTTTTATTAGTCCCATAAAAATGATGCTTTTATGGGACCAATAAAAACAACCTTTACTTATAGCATCTGCAGCATGAGAAGTCTCAACTTTCAGGGTCGTGTTTCTGAAAAGCCAGCTTGGATCATCTAGTAAATACCCTGAAATACAGGGGCATTTGTGACAAGTGTTTCTCAGGCCTTTGGTATGTTATGAACAGTTTAAAAAGAAGAAAACTGGAATATCATCTCATAGTGGTAAAATCATAACACGACCACAGTGGATTGGAATGTGCTGAGCAAGGGTATTTTTAGTGATATACTTATAATAGAATCATAATTGCAATGGATTCTTCAATGCAAATAAGTTACATGAATGCCCTATGGTGATGGTGATGATGATGTCTATACAAGGCAGCAGCAATTCCCCTTGTTGTGTCGGCTGAATCACTCCACCTGGCTTCTCTGTGTAAAGTGGTAGTGGATATCTCCTCAGGGTTTTTGCAGTGGTCCAAGGAGACTTTTATCAGCCAAAGGCCTTCAACATGAGCATGCAGAGGAGGCATGCAGACCAATACAAACAGAAGCAATGAGACAATTTGGTCTCCGTCTTTAGAAGCAGGGAGCTTTGGGAAACCACCTCAGAGGAGTACCTTTCTCAAAACATTGTCAAAATGAAACACTTCTTCAGAGCTTTGCAAAGTCCTGATAATATCATCATCGTCATCATCATCTCTTCAGTAATTTTTATTAGTTCTTCATGTAGGCTATTTCACGGGGCATTTCAAGCTTGAACTGTTTGAAATTCAAAACATTGTGAATCCTGTATTCATCACTAGGGAGTGAGACTGACCTTCCTTGCATCCTTCCTTTAACATGTTATACTGTCCTACTTGAGTCAAGATGGTTTATGTTCTACTTAGCTTCCCAGAGACTTGACTGTACAGGAAACAATCCCAAGGATGCCTCTCTGCATGACCAGTGTATGCATGTGTCTATTTGCACGTGGAACCATAAAGAGGAAGATGGAGATAACGCCACTCAGTAATCTAAGACTCTTGGGTGAAACCGTAATTATAACAGTTGCTTGTTGATGGGCATTAAGTACAGAAATTGCTCAGTTCTGCATTTTCCTTCTTTTCAGTATTTTAAAATAACTCATATTGCTTCAAATTTGTGGTTTGTTTTCTGCCATGGGATTTCTCTGTTGTATCAATATCAAATAGAAATGATGCAATGCATGCTATCCATATGAGATTGCTGGTGAGGCTAAATGAAAGGGCTGTTCAGAAAGTGCTTGACCTTCTTCAAAGGTTGGTTCTGAATCTCTGAAAAGTGGCCTGGACTACCCCGTGGTTTGTTGGATGCTACCTGGTCCCCAGATCAGAAGTCTGAGTTGAAAAACCAGAACCCCATTTTCACTGGGCAGAATTTCCCTGTAATGTATTTAAAAACGACCCTAATCAGGGTTGTTCTTCTGTTCTTCAACTGAGAAACTAATTATAGCCCAGTGCTGCAGTCTCTCCCTTCTTTTAGACTTTCTGAACACAATTTCTCTAAATAAAGTTTTCTGCAGAAGCCAAGACTGCATATACACAATATATCCTCCGTCACAGGACTGTGCAAGACCTACTGGCCCAGTTCTCAGGAGAGTGTCAATGAGATGCTCTTGTGAATAAGGCAGGAGACAGGGATGACTTCCTGTCCCAGAGCATCCTCTCACCTCTGAAGCCACATCTATGATCTTGGGGGAGAGGAGAAGGCAGAAATTAAACAATCTCCTGAAATGTTATCCACATACCTACAGGCATTTATTCTTAATGATGCCCTATTTGAAGTATGATCAATTGTGTATATTTAAGAATCAGATGAACCCTACTGAATATCACATTTCTTCACCTAGGCCATCAGTGAGGGATGACCCCTCACTTCATCACACTTGCTATCTTTTACCTTTGTTTTTTATGTTTTATTTATTTTATTGTAATTACTTTGATTGTCTTCAGCAAAGGATCGTTACCTTGTCGTGGTGCTGGAGCTTGAGCACCTCAATGATGCCATGAGCTAAACCATGAAGGGCCACCCAAGACGGGAAGGTCATGACA
Source organism: Candoia aspera (assembly GCF_035149785.1). Taxonomy (NCBI): domain Eukaryota; kingdom Metazoa; phylum Chordata; class Lepidosauria; order Squamata; family Candoiidae; genus Candoia; species Candoia aspera. The sequence continues at coordinate 205,683,455 of NC_086153.1, read as the reverse complement.
GAGAGGTCAGACTAAATGCGATCCCTGGGGAAGGTAATGGCAACCCACCTCAGTATTCTTGCCGTGAAAACTAAATGGATCAGTACAACCAGAGATATGTCGGTATACCATCGGAAGATGAGACCCCCAGGTCGGAAGATGGTCAAAATGCTACTGGGGAGGAACAGAGGATGAGCTCAACTAGCCCCAGACGTGATGACGCAGCTAGCTCAAAGCCGAAAGGACGGCTAGCGGCCGACGGTGCTGGTGGTGAACGGCGAATCCGATGTTCTAAGGATCAACACACCATCGGAACCTGGAATGTAAGATCTATGAGCCAGGGCAAATTGGATGTGGTTATTGGTGAGATGTCAAGATTAAAGATAGACATTCTGGGCGTCAGTGAACTGAAATGGACTGGAATGGGCCACTTCACATCAAATGACCACCAGATCTACTACTGCGGACAAGAGGACCACAGAAGAAATGGAGTAGCCTTCATAATTAATAGTAAAGTGGCTAAAGCAGTGCTTGGATACAACCCAAAAAATGATAGAATGATCTCAATTCGAATTCAGGGCAAGCCATCTAACATCACAGTGATCCAAATATACGCCCCAACCACAAATGCTGAAGAAGCTGAAGTAGAGCAGTTCTATGAGGATCTGCAGCACCTACTGGACAACACGCCTAAAAGAGATGTTATTTTCATCACAGGAGACTGGAATGCTAAGGTGGGAAGTCAAATGACACCTCGAATTACAGGTAAGTATGGCCTGGGAGAACAAAACGAAGCAGGACACAGGCTGATAGAATTTTGCCAAGACAATTCACTCTGCATAACAAACACTCTCTTCCAACAACCTAAGAGACGGCTTTATACATGGACTTCACCAGATGGACAACACCGAAATCAGATTGATTACATCCTTTGCAGCCAAAGGTGGCGGACATCTGTACAGTCGGTAAAAACAAGGCCTGGAGCTGACTGTAGTTCAGATCACGAACTTCTTCTTGCACAATTTAGGATCAGACTAAAGAGATTAGGGAAGACCCACAGATCAGCTAGATATGAGCTCACTAATATTCCTAAGGAATATGCAGTGGAGGTGAAGAATAGATTTAAGGGACTGGACTTAGTAGATAGGGTCCCGGAAGAACTCTGGACAGAAGTTGGCAGCATTGTTCAGGAGGCGGCAACAAAATACATCCCAAAGAAAGAGAAAACCAAGAAGGCAAAATGGCTGTCTGCTGAGACACTAGAAGTAGCCCAAGAAAGAAGGAAAGCAAAAGGCAACAGTGATAGGGGGAGATATGCCCAATTAAATGCAAAATTCCAGAGGTTAGCCAGAAGAGATAAGGAATTATTTTTAAACAAGCAATGCGCGGAAGTGGAAGAAGACAATAGAATAGGAAGGACAAGAGACCTCTTCCAGAAAATTAGAAACATTGGAGGTAAATTCCAGGCAAAAATGGGTATGATCAAAAACAAAGATGGCAAGGACCTAACAGAAGAAGAAGAGATCAAGAAAAGGTGGCAAGAATATACGGAAGACCTGTATAGGAAGGATAACAATATCGGGGATAGCTTTGACAGTGTGGTCGGTGAGCTAGAGCCAGACATCCTGAAGAGTGAGGTTGAGTGGGCCTTAAGAAGCATTGCTAATAACAAGGCAACAGGAGACGACGGCATCCCAGCTGAACTGTTCAAAATCTTGCAAGATGATGCTGACAAGGTAATGCATGCTATATGCCAGCAAATTTGGAAAACACAAGAATGGCCATCAGACTGGAAAAAATCAACTTATATCCCCATACCAAAAAAGGGAAACACTAAAGAATGTTCAAACTATCGAACAGTGGCACTCATTTCACATGCCAGTAAGGTAATGCTCAAGATCCTGCAAGGTAGACTTCAGCAGTTCATGGAGCGAGAATTGCCAGACGTACAAGCTGGGTTTAGAAAAGGCAGAGGAACTAGAGACCAAATTGCCAATATCCGCTGGATAATGGAAAAAGCCAGGGAGTTTCAGAAAAACATCTATTTCTGTTTTATTGACTATTCTAAAGCCTTTGACTGTGTGGACCATAACAAATTGTGGCAAGTTCTTAGTGGTATGGGGATACCAAGTCATCTTGTATGCCTCCTGAAGAATCTGTATAACAACCAAGTAGCAACAGTAAGAACAGACCACGGAACAACAGACTGGTTTAAGATTGGGAAAGGAGTACGGCAGGGCTGTATACTCTCACCCTACCTATTCAACTTGTATGCAGAACACATCATGCGACAAGCTGGCCTTGAGGAATCCAAGGCTGGAGTTAAAATCTCTGGAAGAAACATTAACAATCTCAGATATGCAGATGATACCACTTTGATGGCTGAAAGTGAAGAGGAACTGAGGAGCCTTATGATGAAGGTGAAAGAAGAAAGTGCAAAAGCTGGTTTGCAGCTAAACCTCAAAAAAACCAAGATTATGGCAACCAGCTTGATTGATAACTGGCAAATAGAGGGAGAAAATGTAGAAGCAGTGAAAGACTTTGTATTCCTAGGTGCAAAGATTACTGCAGATGCTGACTGCAGTCAGGAAATCAGAAGACGCTTAATCCTTGGAAGAAGAGCAATGACAAATCTCGATAAAATAGTTAAGAGCAGAGACATCACACTGACAACAAAGGCCCGCATAGTTAAAGCAATGGTGTTCCCTGTAGTAACATATGGCTGCGAGAGCTGGACCATAAGGAAGGCTGAGCGAAGGAAGATCGATGCTTTTGAACTGTGGTGTTGGAGGAAAATTCTGAGAGTGCCTTGGACTGCAAGAAGATCCAACCAGTCCATCCTCCAGGAAATAAAGCCAGACTGCTCACTTGAGGGAATGATATTAAAGGCAAAACTGAAATACTTTGGCCACATCATGAGAAGACAGGACACCCTGGAGAAGATGCTGATGCTAGGGAGAGTGGAAGGCAAAAGGAAGAGGGGCCGACCAAGGGCAAGATGGATGGATGATATTCTAGAGGTGACGGACTCGTCCCTGGGGGAGCTGGGGGTGTTGACGACCGACAGGAAGCTCTGGCGTGGGCTGGTCCATGAAGTCACGAAGAGTCGGAAGCGACTAAACGAATAAACAACAACTTTGATTGTTGTGAGTTGCTCAAAGTCATTGAGAGTTGGGCAGCATACAGGTTTAATACATTATTATTATTGGTATTATTATTATTATTTATAAATGGAGCCTTCCTTTAGCTGATCAACTTCTAAATATTTATTTATTTATTTTTATTTAATTTGTCCCCGCCCATCTCCTCCCATCAGGGGACTCTGGGCAGTTTACAATAAAATATCCTTCTTAGCCCATGCAAAGATTCTGCATGCAAGTAAATCAGCCAGCAGGATTCCAGCACATCACAGACCCCTGCCTAGAAAGGACATCTCCATCTACCTTCAGATGCAGTCCTGCTGGCTGGGAAGAGCTCCATTTCAAACGACAGCAGGGACCCTGCTACCCAGGATTAAGCACAGCTTTCACACAGCAGGTGTTAAAAGAAGAAGGACACGTTGAATTAAAGAAGGCCCGTGGAAATATGGGCACATTCATCTATTCTCAGAGTTATTTTCACACATGTTCAGGCAAAAGATCATTCCATCCCATCTCTGCATTAATTTGTGGTTTTCAAAAAATAATTCTACTTCTAATTCTGTATTTAAATGCAGATTTTGAGCATATTGTCTCTCAAAATACACATTTCTGAATGTGTATGTGTGTTTTGTCTCAGGGTACACATTTAAAAATACAAATTAAACTGAGAACTACTTCTGAACCTGCAGAAAGTGTGAAAACTGGTAGGATAGCATTCTTCTCTGTGCGTATGTCAGAAAGTACTAGATTCTGTGAAGACCGGGTGTCTTATATACACAATTCTTGGGCAGGTACCTAGATAACCCTCAACTCCAAAGGACATTCTTATTATTCTTCACAAAGATACCAGTTTTATAGGAGAAAGGAATGGAAAAGGTAGAAGTCTAATAGCAGTATAAATGATGGAATTTATTCAGGTCACTTAAATACCATTTCTGTGAGTTGAGTACTACCCATTAAAAGTTGCTGGCAAAAGGACTGCCAATAAATGCAAACTAATCCAAAAGGTGTTCAATATGACTAATAAGCACTTCCGTTTTAAATTTATGCCATGTGGTACCCAAAAATTCTGGTAAAATTTACTAATACTAAATCCATGTTTAGAGTATAAATTGAACCACAATGTGTTAAAAATAATAAGATCTGTTCATAACCCTGTAGCAGTTACTGCCACTGAATGGTACTGTATATACATAATTCATATCACTGCCCTTTACTGCTATATTACTCATACTGATTATTATGACAGCAGGGAACAGAGTGAGGTAGTGGTCCCAGGACAGCAAATATTGGAATATTCCCAGTTAAATTCTTCTGCTAACAGAATAGCTTTTATCAGCCAAAAGGAGGGCTCAAATGTTGCTTCAGAATATTGGGAGACACCTCACAGCAGATGTGGGGGAGGCACCAGAAACTTCAAAGGGGAGGAAAGGTATGGAAAATATTGTTTGAACAAAGATTTGCTCATATAGTGTTCAATTTCACCCAAAGATTTGTAACATTCCTAATTAAATAAGCTTTTTTTTTCCCAGCTAGCTTCTCTTCAGATGTATTGGACTCCAACTTCTATAATTGCCATTCATGGACACTGCTACTTACAAAATATAGAAGGAAAAGAAAATATAGGAGGTGAAATTCAGGATTAGGCTAAAGAAGATTACACACATTATAAATAAAGCCATTCTAAAGAGGGAATGCCTCCATTTTTTAGATTATGGGTAGAGGCATCTTGTAGGATGCTTATCTGGTGTTGTTCTGTGTGCATGAAAAAATAATTAATATTTTAAATTATTGCTTAATTAATTGTGGGCCTATTTGTAATCAGTCAAGATTTTAAAGCAGTTAGTCCAGCTGATGAATCAACGTATTGCTGCCCTATTTCTTAATGCATTGTTTGGCTTATGTGTTAGAGAACAAACTCCACCTGTTCTGTCTTGCTAATGCTATGGTAGACACCCGCATTTTATACTGCCCTCAATTATCTACTTTTTTCCCCTGTGGATGCTCTGAAGTTTCCCTTGCATTATATTAATAGGATACAATACAGGCAGAAGTGGACTTAAGAATGGTAAGATATATGGCACAAATCTCAAGAGGACTTTACATTAGTCTGGAAAGGCTTTCTCAAAATGCTTTGCATTGTTTACCCTTCATGTTCCCTAGACCTTTTCTATAATAGCTTCCATATTTTATTTATGTCTTTCATGCCCAGATAAATTATCCTTGTGTTCCATGAAAACCACTAACCAAATAATGATTGGGAACATTCATCCTTCCACAAATGTGTCTGCCCAGCAGCTTAATTTAGTGAACCTATTCTCTGTATGAGCTTTTATGAGAACTTTATGGAAATGTTTCTTTTTCCTCCTCTTCTGTCCCAGGAGTAAAATATTAGGTTATATGGCTAGAATCCAAACACACAATGTTAAGAAAATTGTGAGCGTAACAATTTTTGATCAACTACTTCTCTCCCTACTTGAGAAAAAAAATAAGAAGTGATTATTTAGTAACTGAACCACATTCATAGAAATCAAGAGGCTACGATACAATTAATAATTGTTTTCCATTGTCTTTTGCATATTTATAGGGAAAAAAAATTGAAGATTCCCATGTTACTGCCACATGAGGGTGCTATCACCTAAAAAATGTGCTGGCTTAAAAAAGTCAAATTCAGGTTGAAAACAAGCCATAGATGGAAATGGACAACATTTCCTTTTTTAAAAAAAGTTTTGGAATCAACATCTAAGATGGATGTTGATTTAAATGGTGTATAAAGGCCTTTTGTCCCAGCATTAAATTTGGTCAAAACTCAAAATAGTATGTTTGTTTTTTTAAAGATGAACATCATTCAAAAAAGAAAAATTGTGAGACAAGGTGATGTTCTGAAATTCCAATATAAAGTAAAGCCAAACTGGCTACAGGAACACCACACAGAAATATAGAACAATGGCCAAAGTCTTCACTTGGCTTCCTAGCAGTTAATTGATTTTATACATCATTTTAAACCAAACGTGACAGAAGGTAGATCTGGAAATACTGATAGATCTCTAAATGGTATAAAGTAAATAGATGTTTGCTTCCATTTGTTAATAGAAGGAGGAGGAGGAGGAGGAGGAGGAGGAGGAGGAAAGAAGAAGAAGAAGAAGAAGAAGAAGAAGAAGAAGAAGAAGAAGAAGAAGAAGAAGAAGAAGAAGAGGAGGAGGAGGAGGAGGAGGAGGAGGAGGAGGAGGAGGAGGAGGAGGAGGAGGAGGAGGAGGAGGAGGAGGAGGAGGAGGAGGAGGAGGAGAGAAGAAGAAGAAGAGGAGGAGGAGGAGGAGGAGGAGGAGGAGGAGGAGGAGGAGGAAGAGGAGGAGGAGGAGGAAACATCCCACATTAATTGGGGGTGGGGGGTAGCCAGGAACGTCTTTTTATGTGGGAAGACTGTGCACTCCTATTAGGTTTGGAATTCATAACATTTAGCTTTAACATCCATGAGTTTGCTCCTCTCTTCAAATCCATACAATTTGACACTTGTCAATATGTGTTATTATATGCACTATGTGAAGTGGTCCTTCTTTTAACTGTCTTGAATTTCCTCACCATTCAGTTTAGCTGGATGGCCACCATCACTAGTTGTCAGTATTAGAAGAGATGGAGAAAAATCCATCACTCTTTTGGCTGTAGATTTTTATAAAGGCTCTGATTTCTTTCTTAAGAAAAATGGCTCCTTCTGTAGTTTCAATTGTGTTATTTTTAATATCCATTTCCAAATATGGGGATTGTCTTAAAAATCTGCTTAAGGCTAAGATTTTCTACAACCAAGAATCTCTGCTAGAGGAAAGCTGCAAGAACAGAATTCTCTTCTCTGAGATACCTCCTGAACTGTAAGTATCTAAAGGTTTACTTAACAATAGATAACAGAAAATCAATAGATATCCTTAATTGATTTAATTAAATTTATTAATATAATTAAAAAATTGGGAGCCAGTTTGGTGTAGCTGTTAGGCTAGGACTCTGGAGACCATAACTTCTAGTCTTGACTTAGGCATGTGTAATGGAAGGTGTGAATGACCTTGGAAGATTGGGGTGGGGGGTGGGGAAGAAATGCTGCCTAGGGAATGATTTGATAAAAGAGGGAGGAGTGCACAGCTGAGTAACAGGCAGAGAAAGAAACTTAGAAAGGACCCACCCTAATTGGTTAGGCAGTAAATAGGGATGGCAGGAGATTTGTACTTTCAGATTTGCAAGATTGATGTCTGCCCTCTCAGGTAAACCAGACAGGAAACATGACCAGAAGTTTCTACTTTATTGTTAGGCTACATTAACAGAATCTTGTAACCCCACCTTGATGTTGTTTGGAATAAGATAGGGCAGGGAGAAACTCTGACATGCTTTCAAGAATCTGTTTTTCTACTCTAAAATAATAAAGAACATTCCTGGAATTCCTGCTGTGCCTGCATCTTGACATCGCTTACCTCAAAGGGCTGCTGTGTCCTACCAGCTTCTGAATAATCTTCCCTAAAAGGGAAGGTTTGAAATGGGTTAACAGTTGCCATAATAACTGGGCTGTCAAACTACTACCTCTTTCAAGGCTGTCAGCATTAACCAATTCTCAAAGGTTCATTCACTACTACCCAAACCAAGCTTCTTCTCCCAATGCTGACTGTTCAGACCTGATTGGGTAAGGATGGAGCTAAGGCTGGTGAAGCACCTGGTTGCCACATCTCTGACAAAGGCATTCCTCCAATCCTTGCCCAGCCAGGTCTCAGAGATACAAGGCAGGCCAATCCTCTCCTCCAGAACTAAATCATGGAGGAGCATGGTCTTATTCCAGATGGATCTGACATTAAACAATGCCAACCCAAGACCAAGGCTCCAAACAACCCAGGGGCCCAAGCTGAGGCTGATGGGCCGAAAGAGGGAATCGGCCATTTCCTTCTAATTACTTCCTGTCATAATTCTTCTGCCCGTATATATTAAGCTCTTCTGCTAAGTGCACCCTTCATCAGGGGTATTTTATTCAGTGTCTAGAGAAATATGCTGTAGGTATTTTAGAAAACACCTTTCCCAAAGGACAAATAATATTTTATCCTGGTAAACACTTTAAAACTTAAATACTGTACAGAAAAGAACACCACTTTTACTGCAGGATATACTTTGCTAGAATGTTAGATTAATAACCTAAAAAGCAAGACAATCCAGTCGGTCAGTCAGTGCCTAGCAGCTGGTATAATAGCAGCCATAGACACCCACACTAACAACAGTGCTCAGGTTAACAGCAAGAGTGATCAAACCCAGGAACAACAACCATGGCTAAGAATCAGTACTGCATAATTCAAAGACATTAGTTACTGTAGCTGCAAGCATGGCGTTGTGGCTGTGTGTCAGTGTGCACACATGTGCAAGTGCACACATGTAACAGTCCAGTCCACTTCATGCAGTGAACAGGAAGATGCTTTGCAGGAGCAACAAAACAATAAAAACAAATAAATAAATAAAAGGCAAAGAGGTTTGTGATGGAATTTCATTAGCCCCAAAGTCAATACCCCAAATGCCTCAGGTACAACGTGCAATACAATATATTGCCATATAGGTGGAAATAAGAAGGAAGTAGCATAGGTCTATATGTTTTAATTCCTTTTTTAAAAGCAAAGCTATTTGTTTGTTTACTTATTTATTGTAAAACTATGCATAACATCACATCCACTCTTTTCTGGGCAATTGATGGGCACTAAATTGGGCAACCTACAATTTGGACTTCGTTGAATAAGGCTAAAGCACTGGATCTGACTGAATCTGAATTTTCTTGGCAGGCCATAGCCTTATTTAATATTAGTGCGGCAAAATAACAATTGATATGACAGAACTGGATTTGGTACCTGCCAGTACCTGGTTATATACAGTGCAGTTCACACATTAAAAATCACATTAATGGAGCTGTATCGATGTCAAGATGTCTAGTTAGAAACACACTGATAATGCCTCCTTTACTTATACACAACATACCTGAAAAGGGAAATATTTGCAACTACTTGTAACACCTACATTTATTTCAAATTGCTCACTTATTATTTTCAAACTCTATATAAATGAGAAAGGGTGTGGAAAGATACTGCCTTGCAACCTAGAATCAAGCAAAGAAGGGTTCCAGAACCTGAAGTTGTTAGGAAAGTGTGCAATATCTCTTATCTTTGAGAGGCTATCTACCTTTCTTTCACTTTTTGCCTTATCCTGAATTCTTTCAAGTTATGATGAAGATAAAGGTAATGAATCCTTTTTTTCCTAGCTATCCCTATCACAGATGTTCTCTGTTCAACATCAATCAGCGTTAAAGTCAGAATTCTTTGATCACGATTGTCCTTGATGTGCTTCAGTCACTGAAGTTTCATATAGTTATGTTCTGCTTTATCTTGAGATTTCAACATTCTTTGTCCTTTTGTTTCCTTTTTTTAAATTATGGGTTGCAACCAAAACTTACTTCTTGCTACACAGCAGTGGGAGTGTGGTCAAACAATGCGAACACAGGGGTGTCCTCAACAAGCCACAATTTCCTCAAAATAACATCACAATGCAAACTTCTTCCCTTAAGTTCTTGAATATGACATCATAATACATGGGCATAAGGTGTGGAACTGGCATCAATACATTGTGATGCACATTTTGTCATTTGCTCCCCTTGACTATATGTCCATGTGTTCCCTATACAATCATCTAGCCAGCATTCTAATCTTCCCATTAAATCCTGAAGGAGGATATAAAATGAGAAATAATAAAATGAATGTGTTACCCATAATACATGCATGTATAGAGAACAAAGAAATTCCATCTCCTCTACCTTACTTTTTTACAGAAGGGGATGGACTAGCAACAAAGGACGGGGATCAAATTAGAATCTGTCCATATCTATTAATTAATTTAGTCATGGAATGTTAGCTCAATTATATATTACTCTGAATAAAGTTTGAAATTAATTGATATATTAAGTTTGAAATGAAATTATTTAAGATGTAGCAAGAAAAACACCTGCTTTATATTTTGTCTGCTTTAAACATCAAACCCAAAGTTCTTGATCTTACCTCCATTGTGGAAGCATAGAATGCATACTGTAGACCAGTCTTACAATAATATGGGCCTCCTCAGCACTGGAGACAACTACTGACAAACTCCATAACATGCCTGCTGTTTTCCAGGTTATGATATAAACTCCTTTCGGCACTTGTAAATGATTTACAAGGTTGATTTGTCCCCCACATTCAGCACATGTACACTTTCTCCATTAAGGTCTAAGAATGTTTGGGTGAATACATAAAAAATGGTGCTTGCATGAAAATGTATCCAAAATGTATTAAAGTAAAAGAAGTCACTCCTTTTTATCACACGTGCATGGAAGCTGAAAAAAGTCAAGTTTTTTTAATGGAAAGCACCAAGCTCATGTGAGATCCAAAGTACTTTCTCCAAGTTATTTTTGAAGAATGTATTTTAGAATGTATTTAGCACTGACTTCAGTTGGCTGTTTCATATAACTTGCACTAGTCTCTGGAATCCATCAATCCCTGATTCATTATCATTAAGGCAGGTAGGTAGCAACACAGTAAACTCTTATGTAATTGTATAAATAAATAGCATCCAGTGTCTTCTTATTTATATGAGCAGAGCTACCATTATCACCAGAAGGTTAACTACACTGTCCAGTTGCCCCTTTGTCAGAATGGAAGCCAGAAATGGATGACATCATCCTCTGTTACTTCAGCAAAGGATCATTACCTTGTCGTGGTGCTGGACCTTGAGCACCTCAATGATGCCATGAGCTAAACCATGAAGGGCCACCCAAGACGGGAAGGTCATGACAGAGAGGTCAGACTAAATGCGATCCCTGGGGAAGGTAATGGCAACCCACCCCAGTATTCTTGCCGTGAAAACTAAATGGATCAATACAACCAGAGATATGTCGGTATACCATTGGAAGATGAGACCCCCAGGTTGGAAGATGGTCAAAATGCTACTGGGGAGGAACAGAGGATGAGTTCAACTAGCCCCAGACGTAATGACGCAGCTAGTTCAAAGCCAAAAGGACGGCTAGCAGCTGACGGTGCTGGTGGTGAACGGCAAATCCAATATTCTAAGGATCAACACACCACTGGAACCTGGAATGTAAGATCTATGAGTCAGGGCAAATTGGATGTGGTTATTGGTGAGATGTCAAGATTAAAGATAGACATTTTGGGCGTCAGTGAACTGAAATAGACTGGAATGGGCCACTTCACATCAAATGACCACCAGATCTACTACTGTGGACAAGAGGACCACAGAAGAAATGGAGTAGCCTTCATAATTAATAGTAAAGTGGCTAAAGCAGTGCTTGGATACAATCCAAAAAACGACAGAATGATCTCAATTCGAATTCAGGGCAAGCCATCTAACATCACAGTGATCCAAATATACGCCCCAACCACAAATGCTGAAGAAGCTGAAGTAGAGCAGTTCTATGAGGATCTGCAGCACCTACTGGACAACACGTCTAAAAGAGATGTTATTTTCATCACGGGAGACTGGAATGCTATGGTGGGCAGTCAAATGACACCTGGAATTACAGGTAAGCATGACCTGGGAGAACAAAATGAAGCAGGACATAGGCTGATAGAATTTTGCCAAGACAACTCACTCTGCATAACAAACACTCTCTTCCAACAACCTAAGAGACGGCTTTATACATGGACTTCACTGGATGGACAACACCGAAATCAGATTGACTACATCCTTTGCAGCCAAAGGTGGCGGACATCTGTACAGTGGGTAAAAACAAGTCCTGGAGCTGATTGTAGTTCAGATCACGAACTTCTTCTTGCACAATTTAGGATCAGACTAAAGAGATTAGGGAAGACCCACAGATCAGCTAGATATGAGCTCACTAATATTCCTAAGGAATATGCAGTGGAGGTGAATAATAGATTTAATGGACTGGACTTAGTAGATAGGGCCCCGGAAGAACTATGGACAGAAGTTTGCAACATTGTTCAGGAGGCGGCAACAAAATACATCCCAAAGAAAGAGAAAACCAGGAAGGCAAAATGGCTGTCTGCTGAGACACTAGAAGTAGCCCAAGAAAGAAGGAAAGCAAAAGGCAACAGTGATAGGGGGAGATATGCCCAATTAAATGCAAAATTCCAGAGGTTAGCCAGAAGAGAGAAGGAATTATTTTTAAACAAGCAATGCGCAGAAGTGGAAGAAGACAATAGAATAGGAAGGACAAGAGACCTCTTCCAGAAAATTAGAAACATTGGAGGTCAATTCCAGGCAAAAATGGGTATGATCAAAAACAAAGATGGCAAGGACCTAACAGAAGAAGAAGAGATCAAGAAAAGGTGGCAAGAATATACAGAAGACCTGTATAGGAAGGATAACAATATTGGGGATAGCTTTGATGGTGTGTTCAGTGAGCTAGAGCCAGACATCCTGAAGAGTGAGGTTGAATGGGCCTTAAGAAGCATTGCTAATAACAAGGCAGCAGGAGACGACGGCATCCCAGCTGAACTGTTCAAAATCTTGCAGGATGATGCTGTCAAGGTAATGCATGCTATATGCCAGCAAATTTGGAAAACACAAGAATGGCCATCAGATTGGAAAAAATTAACTTATATCCCCATACCAAAAAAGGGGAATACTAAAGAATGTTCAAACTATCAAACAGTGGCACTCATTTCACATGCCAGTAAGGTAATGCTCAAGATCCTGCAAGGTAGAATTCAGCAGTTCATGGAGCGAGAATTGCCAGATGTACAAGCTGGGTTTAGAAAAGGCAGAGGAACTAGAGACCAAATTGCCAATATCTGCTGGATAATGGAAAAAGCCAGGGAGTTTCAGAAAAACATCTATTTCTGTTTGATTGACTATTCTAAAGCCTTTGACTGTGTGGACCATAAGAAATTGTGGCAAGTTCTTAGTGGTATGGGGATACCAAGTCATCTTGTCTGCCTCCTGAAGAATCTGTATAACGACCAAGTAGCAACAGTAAGAACAGACCACGGAACAACGGACTGGTTTAAGATTGGGAAAGGAGTACGGCAGGGCTGTATACTCTCACCCTACCTATTCATCTTGTATGCAGAACACATCATGCGACAAGCTGGGCTTGAGGAATCAAAGGCTGGAGTTAAAATCTCTGGAAGAAACATTAACAATCTCAGATATGCAGATGATACCACTTTGATGGCTGAAAGTGAAGAGGAACTGAGGAGCCTTATGATGAAGGTGAAAGAAGAAAGTGCAAAAGCTGGTTTGCAGCTAAACCTCAAAAAAACCAAGATTATGGCAACCAGCTTGATTGATAACTGGCAAATAGAGGGAGAAAATGTAGAAGCAGTGAAAGACTTTGTATTCCTAGGTGCAAAGATTACTGCAGATGCTGACTGCAGTCAGGAAATCAGAAGACGCTTAATCCTTGGGAGAAGAGCAATGACAAATCTCAATAAAATAGTTAAGAGCAGAGACATCACACTGACAACAAAGGCCCGCATAGTTAAAGCAATGGTGTTCCCTGTAGTAACATATGGCTGCGAGAGCTGGACCATAAGGAAGGCTGAGCGAAGGAAGATCGATGCTTTTGAACTGTGGTGTTGGAGGAAAATTCTGAGAGTGCCTTGGACCGCAAGAAGATCAAACCAGTCCATCCTCCAGGAAATTAAGCCAGACTGCTCACTTGAGGGAATGATATTCAAGGCAAAACTGAAATACTTTGGCCACACAATGAGAAGACAGGACACCCTGGAGAAGATGCTGATGCTAGGGAGAGTGGAGGGCAAAAGGAAGAGGGGCCAACCAAGGGCAAGATGGATGGATGATATTCTAGAGGTGACAGACCTGTCCCTGAGGGAGCTGGGGGTGTTGACGACCGACAGGAAGCTCTGGCGTGGGCTGGTCCATGAAGTCATGAAGAGTCAGAAGCGACTAAACAAATAAACAACAAAATCCCCTGTTAATCTCCCAGTCACCATCAAAGCAAACTCAGGCATATTTTTCTGCTCCATTTCTGAAATACACTTTTCCATGTCATGTTTTCTTGACCATTCTTGTCTATTTCAGATAACATGTTTCAGTTTTTGGCAGGCTAATCTCAGCAGTTCACTGGCTATTTTGCAGAGCGGGGAATGTCCCTCCAACTGCGTCAATCCTTACCATCAACTCTAATGCCTTTTATCATGAGCCCTGTAACAGCATAATAGGTTAAATTCTTCTACCTCTTCTACCTTGAGTGATCAGAAAAAATGATGAAAAGATGAAAATTAGAGAAAAGGAGGAAGCTTGGTAAAGAGAAATAGTAATAAAAAAAATCTGTCATGTTTTGAACCAGCAACCTTCTATTTTAAAGGAAGGTATTATAACCATTGTGCTATTACAGCATTAGAGGTAAAAGGAGATCTAAACGGCTTTAAAAATCAACAGGACAGTAAGAAGATATATTTTTTTAAATACTAATTCTTGTCCCTGCATGTATGTACATTTAACTTTATCCAGTGTGTGTGTGTGTATGTATGTATGTATGTAAAAAGGTAAAGGTTTCCCTTGACGTAAAGTCCAGTCGTGTCCGACTCTAGGGGGCGGTGCTCATCTCCGTTTCAAAGCCTTGGAGCCGGCGTTGTCCATAGGACACTTCCGGGTCATGTGGCCAGCATGACTCACGGAACGCCGTTACATTCCCGCCGAAGCGGTACCAATTAATCTACTCACATTTGCATGTTTTCGAACTGCTTGGTGTGCAGAAGCTGGGACGAGCAACGGGAGCTCACCCCGCCGCGCGGTTTCGAACCGCCGACCTTCCGATCGACAGCTCAGCGGTTTAACCCGCAGCGCCACCGCGTCCCTCATGTATGTATGTATGTATGTACATATGTATAAATTCAATTTAGTTTTGTGTGTTTATATATGTGTCCTTGATATGTGATATAAATTTCACAGAATGCTTTGAGGATCACTTCAGAGGAAGCCAGCCTTGGCTGATCTTAAACAGCTAACCAGAGTCAGACCTGAAAAGTGCTTGGATGATAGACTAGCAGGAAATCCTAGCAGTGAAGGCTGAGGAATAAAATCTTGGAAGAAGGCAATTGCAAACCACTTCCATCTTATTGCCAGGAAAACTACTTGAAGTCAAGCTCATATTGACCATTTAAACTTGCCTAGGCTTGCGCTGCAAGCCATTTGTATTTACTTGAAATGAAGACTGAGTTGTTTTCCTTGCCTCCCCATAAATAATGTAACTATCAAATGGGAAGGTCTTTGTGGAGATGGAGTTAGATTCTTTTTCTTCTCGTCTAACCTTCCTTTTGGTGGAAGTTGTTCTAAGTTCAAGGTCGCCTTCCTTTTAGGTAAATATGATAAAGCTATAATTATTATTTTTGTTTATTTGGAAGTAAGGCCCTTTAAATTGTAGAGGAAAGCAAAATGTCAATGACCAAGAAAAGAGTCTATTATTAGCTATCTTCTAGCTCCAACTTTCCCTCACTCATCCTTGTTTGACCATGACAAAACCCCTGTTCAAATGTCCAGCTCTCCACCCAGTGTGGTAACCTATGGACTATTTCAGAGGTGAGTTGGGTGTCTTCTACCTCTTTCCCTCAGGTGTCTGAGGGAAAAAAAACAGTAAAAAGGCACACAACTGAAGGTGGTTTTTTTTAAGCGCAGGGTAAGATGGGTCAGGAAAAGAAAAAAAAAGTAATTAAAAAAAACTCTCCTGAGTTTCAAACCAACCATTTTCTATTTACAACACAAGAGTTATAGCCATTGTACTATTATAGCACTTGTGGTAAGGGTACATCTAAAAACATTAAAAAGAAACAAGGCACTAAGAAAGAGAAGGGGTTAGTTGTTTGTTGCACCTGTATGTACCTGCATTTTGTTGCTTAAATAGTGCATATATGCATCCAATTAACAGTGTGTATGTGTGTTGTGTGTGCATATATACACACACATACAAACACAGAAAAATATATTTGTCCAGGAAAACCCGCCCATAGGTGTGTGGGTACTGCAGCAAGGGAATTGCTCAGTGGGAGGACACAATAACCTGCCATTCAGATTGAACACCTTGAAAGATTTTTTTCTCAGTCCAGACAGTCTTTTCTTAAATTGGCTTAGAGTCAAGCCACCGTGAGCACAGGACAAGAGCAGCTTCAACTGTGTCAATATGCTTTCAGAAGTACTTCATTTCCCTGGTCTCTGTTTGCCAGAGATGAGTTTTGGTATTCCCATCACCAAAACCAGAGTAGTGAATTTCAGGTTAAATACTGGATAGGGTGTAAGGACAAGCATTTATGATTTTTGTACATAACCTCCAGTTGACTCAGTGACTGGGTTCTCCCATCATATTAAGAAATAGTTGCTTAAACATTACTTAACGAAAACCCAGCTTGCTAGGTTCAAGCAATGTGTGGAGCTATAACTCAGGGCTTGCAAACTACTGTGGCTAATTCTATATGACAGCCTCAGCCAAAACCAGATATTATGCCTTAGCTTAATGTGTGAAACAAGCCAATGTGTTGCACGTGGGAAGAGCACTGGATAGATTGTGCTCTTTCAGGTTGACCTTTCAATTAAGCATATCAGCTATTAATTTCAAGGGCCAAATGCCACCTCAGAAACAGGTAGTTTTTATCCCTCAAATCCAGTTCTACATAACCAACCTGCCAAGGTTAATTTTACATTCAAAGTCATTTCAATGCTAATTAACATTTTATATCAATAATTGGCAGGAAATGTCATTCTCGTAAAGAGCAGCCATATTCCTTCAGTGAACCTCTTTGTCGGTCAGGGATTCTTTGAATAGAAAATGTTTTTTAATCAATCACTCATAAAAAGGCTTGACAGAATAATAACCTTGCCATGATTTTAGTCAATTGCTGTCTGACAACTGAAAAGCATGTCTATTCAGATAGCTTTCACCCACGCATAGGCTAGAAATTTTGCAAGTCTTATATTGCCAGATTGATAGGCTTGGAAGTAGAGCAGGTTCAGCTAACAAAACTTAGGAAAACAGGTAGGGTACTTCTAGCATGACTTGTTTGTTTGAACTCTACATCTCCTCAACTGAAAGCTCAGTATATCAAAATGCAAATAATGTAATGTAAAGGCCTTTCCCCAGGTCTGAACTGAAGGGCCATTCACCCATCTTTGAGTTAGCAGAAAATTATACAGGTGTGAAATTTACTGTCCTATTTGCTGATGCTTATCTTGCTATGATTACCTCTGTGCAAGTAGGAAAAAGATGCTAAGTGATCATTTGGGAGGCTAATCAGTGACACACATATGTCCTGGCAACATTTTTTTTTCTGCCATGTCTTCCTTTCACCCTCAGCCCTTGGGTAAGACAAGCTTAAGTGTTGATTCCATGCTGAAAATTTTACTGATGTTAATGTAGCATTCCAACACTATCCAAGAATTCCCAAGGTATGTAAAACCTGTTAGGCTTTGTCAGCCACCACTTGGAAGAAAAGTCAAGCTACTGACAGTGATGTGGAACAACAGCAATAGAAGCTGAATAGGGTTAGCAAAGGAGACAGCAAATTACTCATCACTAGCATGGTTTTCTGCATGCAACACATATAAAAAAGGGACAGTCCTAAAAATGGATTGGTTACAGCTGCCATCTTGACTTTTTTGAGCCCCCTTCCCACAAGCACTCATGCTGCAAATTGTGAGCCAAGACAATTTTTTTTTTTTCCAATTTAGATACTAAATTCAGGCACTGTTCATTTATTGGGCACTGTTCCTTGAAAAATAATCAAGCAGTCATATTCCTATCACCCATTTCCTTCTCATATTCTGGTCTAGAGCTACTCTCTTTCAGGCATGCATTAAAAACCCTGCCAGACAGCTGCTAATAAACTATTGTGTAATCTGAATTCCTTATTAATAAATTCAATAGTTCTGAAAATATTTTTTAAAACCACATTGTTTAATAAGCATGTAACATTCCAATTAGGGACGCGGTGGTGCTGCAGGTTAAACCGCTGAGCTGCTGAGCTTGCCGATTGGAAGGTCGGCGGTTCGAATCCATGTGATGGGGTGAGCTCCCGTGGCTAGTCCCAGCTCTTGCCAACCGAGCAGTTCGAAAACATGCCAATGTGAGTAGATTAATAGGTACCGCTTCGGCGGGCAGGTAACAGGGTTCTGTTTAGTCATGCCGGCCACAGGACCACAGAGGAAGTGTCTACGGACAAACGCCGGCTCTTTGGCTTTGAAACAGAGATGAGCACCGCCCCCTAGAGTCGGACACGACTGGACTTAACGTCAAGGGAAACCTTTACCTTTACCTTAACATTCCAATTAAGGCCAGAGGTCAAATGTTATTGGGAAATAAAATTACAGCCAAAAAGTATCCAAGAGTTATATTAAAATATTGCCTATAAGTAGAGATGGATTGGCTCCATGTTGAAAAATGCATCCTTATTTCATCCAGAAAATATTGGACCTCTGTTATTAATTATATCAAATAAGTCATTGTCAGGCATATGATGCTGGAACTTGTCTAAATTTTTCCAAATGAAATACTGTTCAGTACATTTTAAAAAAAAAATTTTTCACTGTCTGTAAATGCTCCACCAAGGAAGAATAAATGTTCTGCATGGAACTGAGCAATCTGTCACTTGCCCTTTTGAAGGCATTCAAAATATTGAAAATTTAAGAAAAAGATTAATTTTCAACATTTTAAGTGAGAGAAGCTAGGAATGTGTGATTTATGACATTTGCTTTTCTTTAAAAAAAGTTTACTTTTTACAAGCTAAATAGAAAATTAGCTACACAATCCAGCATGTCTCCCAAATCACTCTCAGCTACCAAGAGTAGTGTTTAAGTGTGAGTTCATTTGAGGATATTGATCTTTATTTATTTTGCTCACAAAATACTCTGTGCTCCTTCAGTGATGTTTCTTTGAAATTAACTTTCTAAAAATCTTGCACAATGTTCTCCAGTGCCCTAGAACAGACTTCTAGATGCCCTCCAGATGTAGAGACTACCTTTGAGAAGTTTGAGCTTCAACTTTCAGAGACCTCAAGACATGTAAGCCTCAGTTCCGCGCCTGCCAAACCAGCAGGGCTATTGATGAGCTTTCCACTGCTGGAGGGTATTCAGGATGCAGATGGTTGTCTCAGGAAGTATTTCACACGGTTTAGAAACACAGGGAAGAAAACAGAGATGACTATCCACTTCCTCACCAGTTACTGAAGTTCAAGATTACTTAACTGCTATAAAGAAGGGACCAGCTCCAAACAATGGCACTGTGTTTAATATTGATTTGGCAACTGATTTGGCAGAACTGACCGATTCTGCAGAGTGGGTGTAAAAATCTCAGTTGGCTGTGATAGTAATTTATTACAATTCTCCACTGTGTTGGTCATGATTTACAGAGTTGAAAGCAATTATTTACCAAAACGCTCAGAGTTATCAGGCCTTAATGTTTAGTTGGTTGAGATTTTTTAATCGTAATTGTAATTTAGTGACAGAACAATGCACACTCACCATATTTTAAATGGGGGCTATTTTGTTTTGAGAGAGAGAGAGATGTGTGTGTGTATATATATGAATGTATGTATGTATGTATGTATGTATGTATATGTATGTATGTATGTATGTTTGTGAGTATACACACACACACACAAAAACAAATGATTCCTTTGGCAGTATGCAAGACTGGTTAAAGTATGTGTGGGCTTATAATAGCTGTCGTCAGAAATTTGTGGGGGTGTTGAAATTTCTTACTAGGAAAATCTACAAGAATGGATACATCCACTAAGCCATTTTTAATGTTACAGAAAAGCACAACTTAGGGCCATTTTCTTGGATTTTACCATATATCTCCATGTACATCTATCTAAGCTGCTCTGTCCTGTGTTCATGTCATCTTGACTCTAAATCAGTTTAAGAAAATCTCACCGTAAAGCACAAGTTATGATTTTGTTGTTTATTCGTTTAGTCGCTTCCGACTCTTCGTGACTTCATGGACCAGCCCATGCCAGAGCTTCCTGTCGGTCGTCAACACCCCCAGCTCCCCCAGGGACGGGTCCGTCACCTCTAGAATATCATCCATCCACCTTGCCCTTGGTCGGCCCCTCTTCCTTTTGCCCTCCACTCTCCCTAGCATCAGCATCTTCTCCAGGGTGTCCTGTCTTCTCATTATGTGGCCAAAGTATTTCAGTTTTGCCTGTAATATCATTCCCTCAAGTGAGCAGTCTGGCTTAATTTCCTGGAGGATGGACTGGTTTGATCTTCTTGCGGTCCAAGGCACTCTCAGAATTTTCCTCCAACACCACAGTTCAAAAGCATTGATCTTCCTTCTCTCAGCCTTCCTTATGGTCCAGCTCTTGCAGCCATATGTTACTACAGGGAACACCATTGCTTTAACTATGCAGGCCTTTGTTGTCAGTGTGATGTCTCTGCTCTTAACTATTTGATCGAGATTTGTCATTGCTCTTCTCCCAAGGATTAAGCGTCTTCTGATTTCCTGACTGCAGTCAGCATCTGCAGTAATCTTCGCACCTAGAAATACAAAGTCTTTCACTGCTTCTACATCTTCTCCCTCTATTTGCCAGTTATCAATCAAGCTGGTTGCCATAATCTTGGTTTTTTTGAGGTTTAGCTGCAAGCCAGCTTTTGCACTTTCTTCTTTCACCTTCATCATAAGGCTCCTCAGTTCCTCTTCGCTTTCAGCCATCAAAGTGGTATCATCTGCATATCTGAGATTGTTAATGTTTCTTCCAGCGATTTTAACTCCAGCCTTGGATTCCTCAAGCCCAGCATGTCGCATGATGTGTTCTGCGTACAAGTGAATAGGTAGGGTGAGAGTATACAGCCCTGCCGTACTCCTTTCCCAATCTTAAACCAGTCCGTTGTTCCATGGTCTGTTCTTACTGTTGCTACTTGGTCGTTATACAGATTCTTCAGGAGGCAGACAAGATGATTTGGTATCCCCATACCACTAAGAACTTGCCACAATTTGTTACAGTCCACACAGTCAAAGGCTTTAGAATAGTCAATCAAACAGAAATAGATGTTTTTCTGAAACTCCCTGGCTTTTTCCATTATCCAGTGGATATTGGCAATTTGGTCCCGAGTTCCTCTGCCTTTTCTAAACCCAGCTTGTACATCTGGCAATTCTCGCTCCATGAATTGCTGAAGTCTACCTTACAGGATCTTGAGCATTACCTTACTGGCATGTGAAATGAGTGCCACTGTTTGATAGTTTGTACATTCTTTAGTGTTCCCCTTTTTTGGTATGGGGATATAAGTTGATTTTTTCCAATCTGATGACCATTCTTGTGTTTTCCAAATTTGCTGGCATATAGCATGCATTACCTTGACAGCATCATCTTGCAAGATTTTGAACAGTTCAGCTGGGATGCCATCATCTCCTGCTGCCTTGTTATTAGCAATGCTTCCTAAGGCCCATTAAACCTCACTCTTCAGGATGTCTGGCTCTAGCTCCCTGACCACACCGTCAACGCTCTCCCCGATATTGTTATCCTTCCTATACAGGCCTTCTGTATATTCTTGCCACCTTTTCTTGATCTCTTCTTCTTCTGTTAGGTCCTTGCCATCTTTGTTTTTGATCATACCCATTTTTGCCTGGAATTTACCTCCAATGTTTCTAATTTTCTGGAAGAGGTCTCTTGTCCTTCCTATTCTATTGTCTTCTTCCACTTCCACTCACTGCTTGTTTAAAAATAATTCCTTATCTCTTCTGGCTAACCTCTGGAATTTTGCATTTAATTGGGCATATCTCTCCCTATCACTGTTGCCTTTTGCTTTCCTTCTTTCTTGGGCTACTTCTAGTGTCTCAGCAGACAGCCATTTTGCCTTCCTGGTTTTCTCTTTCTTTGGGATGTATTTTGTTGCCGCCTCCTGAACAATGTTGCGAACTTCTGTCCAGAGTTCTTCCGGGACCCTATCTACTAAGTCCAGTCCCTTAAATCGATTTTTCACCTCCACTGCATATTCCTTAGGAATATTAGTGAGCTCATATCTAGCTGATCTGTGGGTCTTCCCTAATCTCTTTAGTCTGATCCTAAATTGTGCAACAAGAAGTTCATGATTGGAACTACAGTCAGCTCCAGGTCTTGTTTTTACCGACTGTATAGATGACCGCCACCTTTGGCTGCAAAGGATGTAGTCAATCTGATTTTGGTGTTGTCCATCTGGTGAAGTCCATGTATAAAGCCGTCTCTTAGGTTGCTGGAAGAGAGTGTTTGTTATGCAGAGTGAGTTGTCTTGGCAAAATTCTATCAGCCTATGTCCTGCTTCGTTTTGTTCTCCCAGGCCATGCTTACCTGTAATTCCAGGTGTCATTTGACTGCCCACCTTAGCATTCCAGTCTCCCGTGATGAAAATAACATCTCTTTTAGGCGTGTTGTCCAGTAGGTGCTGCAGATCCTCATAGAACTGCTCTACTTCAGCTTCTTCAGCATCTGTGGTTGGGGCGTATATTTGGATCACTGTGATGTTAGATGGCTTGCCCTGAATTCAAACTGAGATCATTCTATCGTTTTTTGGATTGTATCCAAGCACTGCTTTAGCCACTTTACTATTAATTATGAAGGCTACTCCATTTCTTCTGTGGTCCTCTTGTCCACAGTAGTAGATCTGGTGGTCATTTGATGTGAAGTGGCCCATTCCAGTCCATTTCAGTTCACTGACGCCCAAAATGTCTATCTTTAATCTTGACATCTCACCAATAACCACATCCAATTTGCCCTGGCTCATAGATCTTACATTCCAGGTTCCAATGGTGTGTTGATCCTTAGAACATCGGATTCGCCGTTCACCACCAGCACCATCGGCCGCTAGCCGTCCTTCCGGCTTTGAGCTAGCTGCATCATCATGTCTGGGGCTAGTTGAACTCATCCTCTGTTCCTCCCCAGTAGCATTTTGACCATCTTCTGACCTGAGGGTCTCATCTTCCGATGGTATACCGACATATCTCTGGTTGTACTGATCCATTTAGTTTTCATGGCAGGAATACTGGGATGGGTTGCCATTACCTTCCCCAGGGAACGCATTTAGTCTGACCTCTCTGTCATGACCTTCCCATCTTGGGTGGCCCTTCACGGTTTAGCTCATGGCATCATTGAGGTGGTCAAGCTCCAGCACCACGACAAGGTAACGATTCTTTGCTGAAGACAAGTTATGATACATGATTAAAAATATCGTAGCTGGAGATTATAACACTCTAAAAAGCCGAGGTTTCTTTTATTAACAGCAAACAGGAAAACAAATGAGAAAAAGAAAGCTAGTCTTCAAGTGAGCGGTTCTCTCCAATATTTTACCATTGTTTGCTACAGATTTTTTTTTAAAAGCCACCACAGTTCTTAACTGCTATGCAAGTGAATTTTCTGTGTTAAACAAACCTTAAGGGGAAAGTAGAAATTAGAGATGTTACAAATTCAGCGTCATCAGATCAGCTTAAAACAAGTTTTATGCCAATCCAAAAAATGTGATCCTTCTATCTTTTCCACTGCCATTCTTTTTCATAGGTATTTATGGGTGCGCACTAAAACCACATTAGTAATAGTATTGGGAAGTAAGCAATACTTGGAGAAAAAGTTGAAAGCATAACTGCCTAAGCCTAAAGGCAGCAAGAATTGTTCTGCCATACACTGTGATATCTGTCAATAACGTTTGTTAACACACTTCTGCACAAACAGCATTGGTTTCAGAATGGCTTGACTCCATTCAAGGCTGGATCCTCTACTCTGAAGGTAGCACAATTTGTCTTACAGGTACGTTGCTTTGGGGTGACAAAACAACTCATATCACTCCTCTGAATTCTGGAGCATTATTCAGTAAACCCTGATTCCTGATTCCCCATTATTTAGCAAGTTGGAGAAAGTGTATAAATGGCTCCAATCCCTTTGTTTTCTGCATACATTTCCAGGAAATTAAAACATTATTGGTGGAAGAAGACTACTGAATTTCATACAAATTAGCACATAAGCTTTTGAAAGCTGTTTCTTCTTAAAATGCCCATTACTCTTTCCATTTGCAACAAGTATAATCAAAATTGGAGCCTAAATAAGAGCAAGATGAGTTGATGGGAGGTTTTGCAAAGGAAAGACATCATGTCAAGGAGTAGTTATTTATAAATGGATTTCAGTGGACTAGTGGAAATAGAAGGTAGGGTGAAGCATAGGAAATTATCACCTGGATTTTCCATGTGAGAAAAATCTAGCCTTTAAGTTAGTCAGACAGAAAAGATAGTGATAAAACTTCTTGCACCATCTAAGGATAGGGAAATGAAAAACAACAAAATAAGTAGACCATTGCTCTTGAGGTTCTTGCCATCCTGGCCTTAAGATACTGTAACTGGACCAAAAGAAACCAGGTCGAACCTGATCAAAAGAATTACTGTTGGACAGACTTCTTAGCTTTCCTCTCCATACAGTACACTTTCTGAATTATCTAATGGTAGATCTTTGTGGTAGATCTTTGTAGATCTTCAGCAAAGGATCGTTACCGTGTCGTGGTGCTGGAGCTTGAGCACCTCAATGATGCCATGAGCTAAACCGTGAAGGGCCACCCAAGACGGGAAGGTCATGACAGAGAGGTCAGACTAAATGTGATCCCTGGGGAAGGTAATGGCAACCCACCCCAGTATTCTTGCCATGAAAACTAAATGGATCAGTACAACCAGAGATATTTCGGTATACCATCGGAAGATGAGACCCCCAGGTCGGAGGATGGTCAAAATGCTACTGGGGAGGAACAGAGGATGAGTTCAACTAGCCCCAGACATGATGACACAGCTAGCTCAAAGCCGAAAGGACGGTTAGCAGCCGACGGTGCTGGTGGTGAACGGCGAATCCGATGTTCTAAGGATCAACACACCATTGGAACCTGGAATGCAAGATCTATGAGCCAGGGCAAATTGGATGTGGTTATTGGTGAGATGTCAAGATTAAAGATAGACATTTTGGGCATCAGTGAACTGAAATGGACTGGAATGGGCCACTTCACATCAAATGACCACCAGATCTACTACTGTGGACAAGAGGACCACAGAAGAAATGGAGTAGCCTTCATAATTAATAGTAAAGTGGCTAAAGCAGTGCTTGGATACAATCCAAAAAAAGACAGAATGATCTCAATTCGAATTCAGGGCAAGCCATCTAACATCACAGTGATCCAAATATATGCCCCAACCACAGATGCTGAAGAAGCTGAAGTAGAGCAGTTCTATGAGGATCTGCAGCACCTACTGGACAACACACCTAAAAGAGATGTTATTTTCATCACGGGAGACTGGAATGCTAAGGTGGGCAGTCAAATGACACCTGGAATTACAGGTAAGCATGGCCTGGGAGAACAAAATGAAGCAGGACATAGGCTGATAGAATTTTGCCAAGATAACTCACTCTGCATAACAAACACTCTCGTCCAACAACCTAAGAGATGGCTTTATACATGGACTTCACCAGATGGACAGCATCGAAATCAGATTGACTACATCCTTTGCAGCCAAAGGTGGCGGTCATCTATACAGTCGGTAAAAACAAGACCTGGAGCTGACTGTAGTTCTGATCACGAACTTCTTATTGCACAATTTAGGATCAGAATAAAGAGATTAGGGAAGACCCACAGATCAGCTAGATATGAGCTCACTAATATCCCTCAGGAATATGCAGTGGAGGTAAAGAATCGATTTAAGGGACTGGACTTAGTAGATAGGGTCCCGGAAGAACTATGGACAGAAGTTCGCAACATTGTTCAGGAGGCGGGAACAAAATATATCCCAAAGAAAGAGAAAACCAAGAAGGCAAAATGGCTGTCTGCTGAGACACTAGAAGTAGCCCAAGAAAGAAGGAAAGCAAAAGGCAACAGTGATAGGGGGAGATATGCCCAATGAAATGCAAAATTCCAGAGGTTAGCCAGAAGAGTGAAGGAATTATTTTTAAACAAACAATGCGTGGAAGTGGAAGAAGACAATAGAATAGGAAGGACAAGAGACCTCTTCCAGAAAATTAGAAACATCAGAGGTAAATTCCAGGCAAAAATGGGTATGATAAAAAAAAAGATGGCAAGGACCTAACAGAAGAAGAAGAGATCAAGAAAAGGTGGCAAGAATATACGGAAGATCTGTATAGGAAGGATAACAATATCAGGGATAGCTTTGATGGTGTGGTCAGTGAGCTAGAGCCAGACATCGTGAAGAGTGAGGTTTAATGGGCCTTAGGAAGCATTGCTAATAACAAGGCAGCAGGAGATGATGGCATCCCAGCTGAACTGTTCAAAATCTTGCGAGATGATGCTGGCAAGGTAATGCATGCTATATGCCAGCAAATTTGGAAAACACAGGAATTGCCATCAGATTGGAAAAAATCAACTTACATCCCCATACCAAAAAAGGGGAACACTAAAGAATGTTCAAACTATCGAATAGTGGCACTCATTTCACATGCCAGTAAGGTAATGCTCAAGATCCTGTAAGGTAGACTTCAGCAATTCATGGAGCGAGAATTGCCAGATGTACAAGCTGGGTTTAGAAAAGGCAGAGGAACTCGGGACCAAATTGCCAATATCCACTGGATAATGGAAAAAGCCAGGGAGTTTCAGAAAAACATCTATTTCTGTTTGATTGACTATTCTAAAGCCTTTGACTCTGTGGACCATAACAAATTGTGGCAAGTTCTTAGCGGTATGGGGATACCAAGTCATCTTGTCTGCCTCCTGAAGAATCTGTATAACGACCAAGTAGCAACAGTAAGAACAGACCATGGAACAACGGATTGGTTGAAGATTGGGAAAGGAGTACGGCAGGTCTGTATACTCTCACCCTACCTATTCAACTTGTACGCAGAACACATCATGCGACATGCTGGGCTTGAGGAATCCAAGGCTGGAGTTAAAATCGCTGGAAGAAACATTAACAATCTCAGATATGCAGATGATACCACTTTGATGGCTGAAAGCGAAGAGGAACTGAGGAGCCTTATGATGAAGGTGAAAGAAGAAAGTGCAAAAGCTGGCTTGCAGCTAAACCTCAAAAAAACCAAGGTTATGGCAACCAGCTTGATTGATAACTGGCAAATAGAGGGAGAAAATGTAGAAGCAGTGAAAGACTTTGTATTCCTAGGTGCAAAGATTACTGCAGATGCTGACTGCAGTCAGGAAGTCAGAAGACGCTTAATCCTTGGGAGAAGAGCAATGACAAATCTCGATCAAATAGTTAAGAGAAGAGACATCACACTGACAACAAAGGTCCGCATTGTTAAAGCAATGGTGTTCCCCATAGTAACATATGGCTGCGAGAGCTGGACCATAAGGAAGGCTGAGAGAAGGAAGATCGATGCTTTTGAACTGTGGTGTTGGAGGAAAATTCTGAGAGTGCCTTGGACTGCAAGAAGATCAAACCAGTCCATCCTCCAGGAAATAAAGCCAGACTGCTCACTTGAGGGAATGATATTCAAGGCAAAACTGAAATACTTTGGCCACACAATGAGAAGACAGGACACCCTGGAGAAGATGCTGATGCTAGGAAGAGTGGAGGGCAAAAGGAAGAGGGGCCGACCAAGGGCAAGGTGGATGGATGATATTCTAGAGGTGACGGACTCGTCCCTGGGGGAGCTGGGGGTGTTGACGACCGACAGGAAGCTCTGGCGTGGGCTGGTCCATGAAGTCACGAAGAGTCGGAAGCGACTGAATGAATAAACAACAAGATCTTTGTGGTGTTGGAAGTTCTGGCAAATCCAGCATGCCTCATTTGCATGTGAATTAACATGTAAATTGAGTTGTCCCACAATGCAACTCTGAGGAAGCTGTTTGTTGCCACTCCCACTTCCTCTTTCTCTCTTCCTTCTCCTCCACCAGAAGCAAGCGCATGGATGTGTGCTGCTCTCCTCCATTCTGGGCACCGTGTGGTGGGCCTGGAATTTCCCTTTCTTCCAGGCAGCTCTTGGCAGCTGTAGGGCTGAGAGTGTAGGGCAAAACTAAGTATTTAGAGAGAAAAGAAGAACAAAGGAACCTCATCTTTTCCACCAAGATGGATGTAACACAAAAAACAATAAAGACAGTAAGAAATTCTTTTTCTTCTTAACCTAATATGTCTAAGCATGTGATTCTTTATGCTTGGGAGGGCTGAATGTGTAAGATCCATAACCTGTGTTTTCTCTGGCATGCTCATTCATTGAAGCTATTTTAAAGATAATCTTTTTTCTGTGCCAGCTTCTCAGCTGTGTTATAAGCTTTGCTCCATTTCAGTGGTTCTAGCAGGCCACTAAATTGGCTTCATGTAGAAGACTTTATATTGAAGACAGACAAATTAGAGATACACATTTTACCTCAGATATATTTAAAATTACCCCAAATCACCTCATTCTAATTTGGGCTCAAGATCTGCACAAAGACAGATTACAGCCCTAGGTTTTAAGAATGTACCTGGTTATTAAAACTATGGGGATACATATTTGGCGGGGGGGGCAAGACCTTCATGTGAGCCTTGTGGAATATTCCTTGCTTGTGTTTGACAGGAGAAAGAGGAAACCAAGTGAGGTTAAAGGAGCTGAAGAGAGGGTTGGGGGTATGCAAAATCATGTGGGGAGCTACATGCAGTTTGTGGGTAGAGGTTATGTACCAATAATGTAAACAAAAGACATATAACGTAGGGTCAAAAGACACAACAAAAACTCCTTAATCTCACAACACGTAGACACATGGACAGACTCAACCACAGTTTCAACTGGGAAACTATTAGGATCTTAGACCAAGCCAAATCCAAAAATGCTAGAGATTCCTGGAAGCTTGGTATTCAGACAAATAAGCCATCAGTAGATACAGAGAGATAAACCACATTTACATGCCATTCAAAGAGACAATAAAAAACCTAGGAAAGAAACAAAAAGAAGACAACACATTGCCTCCAGGAGCCAGTATCCAGATAAGCAGGGATCAGTGCTGGACAAACAATCAGGCAGAAAACAATAATCAAGGAACCATCAAGGAGGAAACCACACCCCCACCAAAATTGGCAGGGCAAACTACTGCATATAAACAGGCAGCAAATCACTCACATTGATGATGTTACCGAGTTGGGTAATGAAACATCTGCAAGCAAACAACCAAGCTCAAAGAGCACCAAGAATCCCAGGATCACTTAAGGAATTGTTCCAATTGCTCCAGATTTATATTTTATGCATTAGGAATTGTTTCTATACAAAATGGAACAATGTTCAATGTTTATCTATGACATCATTCAGAGATTGCAATGGGTAGTCTTAAACATCTTGGAGCCTTGAAAGCGTAAACTTAGCTGTTAAGATTCATGCTGGTGCATACATATACTGTACAGAGAGCCATGCATTGCATTGGTTAGAAATTGTGCCTCCAGTTAAGCAAATTGGAAATAAACATTTGTGCTAATACATTCAGGATTGACATCATGAAAACCTATTTTTTGCCTGACATGATTTAGTGTGATTTGTTATGCAAACATTATACTTTTTCATGTGAAATTTCTATATTGCATTAAAAACAATGCAGAAAGATGATAACTGATGATGTCAAATGAGTAAAGCCCTAGCCAGTAGTTGACAAGAATGCATCTTTTTTAATGCAACAGTTCACAACCTGAATGGTCACCTGTAGTGGTGAGAGACTGTCATATTAATTCACTAGCGATACTAATCTGCAGTATACAGAACCAGTTGACCACTAGATGGCAGCTAATGGTTTTCTGTATTTCTTGCTGCCATTCAGTGGTAATCTGAATTTTTGCAACTTAAATTTGCTAGCCCCAGTGGTCACATTAGAGTGGCCATAGGTACATGCCTTTCTTGGCAAGATACACCCATATGAAACTACCTCACCCCAATTAAAACTAATGGTTCTTCTAATCCATTATCATTTCTTCCCACTGAAGTGGATTTTTCACATATATTCTGTAAGTCTTAGTAACCTGGTGTTCTTAAAAATGTTCAGCTCCCAACATTTCTAGCCACCATGCTCAGCAGAGCACCAGATTAGGAAAAGGTGTCCTACAACAAACACCCACAGCCCTAAATTACAACACTATTAATATGAGTTGGATTGGAGCCCCCAAACCCAAACATATCAAAGCACCTCCCTTGCAAAAGGGTGACATATATTAAAAAACACACCACTTATCATTTTCCCCCTTACTGCTATACCTTTAGCAATGGGCCGGTATGAAATGAATAAGTAGGACATATTTTTCCCATCATTTTTATTTCCAACCAGAAAAGCAGCTTTTGTTTCATATTTACAGATCAAGCTGCAGTGAAAGACCCAATCTAGTTAGGGCAACTAGGTGTGTCTAGTTCACTATATGCTGCCTGGAAATAAGGGATGAACATAAAGTACATGTGCTGCTGATGATATCCCATATTTATTTGGTATAAGGTAGATCCATATGGTCACATCTTCCCAAGGAATATATAACATGGGTTCTTTCAGAGTTTGAAATGGAGGTAGAATACTGAATAAGTTTCAGCCTCCTCCATTAATTTGGGTTTCAGGGCCTGGAAAGTGGGTTATCCAAGAATCCCACTGGGCTTTTCTCAGCTCCTTTGCCCTTAAGGAGGTGTTGGTTCATCCCCTCCTCAAGAAACCATTGCTGGATCCCAGCAATGGGGATACCTTTTGTCCAGTGTCCAACCTCCTTTTTGTAGGGAAGGTTATGGAGAGGTAGTTGTGCAGCAGCTTCAGCAGGCCCTGGATGAAGTGGATTATCTGGATCCCTTTCAGTCAGGATTCAGGCCTGGGCATGGGACGGAGACGGTATTGGTTGCACTGATGATCTCTGGAAGGAGCAGGACAGGGGTAGTGCATCTATCCTTGCTCTTCTTGACCTCTTGGCAGCCTTCAGTACCATTGACCATGGCATCCTTCTGAATCGGCTCCATGGGCTGGGAGTGGGTGGCACAGTTTTGCACTGGTTTGCTTCCTTTCTCTGGGGCCAGTACTGGTCAGTGTTGATTGGAAGTGAGAGCCCCCCCCCGACCCCTATTATGTGGAGTCCCGTAGGGTTCAGTACTCTCTCCACTCCTATTTAACATCCACGTGAAGCCACTGGGTGAGATCATTTGTCATCATGGGGTGAGGTATCATCAGTATGCTGATGATACCCAGTTATATATCACCACCCCTGATGAATTTAGCAATGCCACTGATGTCTTGCACCAGTGCCTGGAGGCTGTGAGGGTCTGGATGGGGAACAACAGGCTTCAGCTGAGCCCAGGCAAGACAGAGTGGCTCTGGGTTTGGGGCCTTTTGGATCTGGGAACTTACCAACTTTGGATGGATGGGGATGCACTAACCCAGAGAGACCTGGTAGGCAACTTGAGAGTCCTCCTAGACTCTTGACTCCTGCTCAAGGAGCATGTAGCATTCAAGGCTAGGAGGGCCTTTGCACAGCTTTGTGTTGTACTCCGGTTGCTCCCCTTCCTGGACCATGAGGCTCTATTCACCGTCACTCATGCCCTGGTCACCTCCAGAAAGGATTACTGTAATGCACTCTACATTGGGCTGCATTCTTGAAGAGCATCCAGAAGCTTCAGCTGGTGCAGAATGCAGCTTCATGGAAAGTTACGTGTGCCTCTAGGATGGCACACATTACACCTCTGCATTGGTTGCCAGTTTGCTTCCGGATGCAATTCAAGGTGCTGTTTTTGACCTTTAAAGCTTTACATGGCATGGGACCAGGCTATTGTAGGGACCGTCTCTTCCTGGTTACATCTACCCATCCCATCAGGTCCAGCAGAAGAAGTATGCTCCGGGTCCCGTCCGAGAAGGACTTCCATCTGGCAGGAACCTGGAGATGCGTCTTTTCTGCTGTAGCTCCCGCCCTCTGGAACATCATTCCCCCTGAGGAGAGGTTAGCCCCATCTCTGTTAGCCTTCTGGAAAGCCTTGAAAATGTGGCTCTTCCATCAACCCTGGGGATCCAATGGCGAGCCTGCAATGAGGCTAAATTATGGTTGTCTGCCCACTATCTTGGGGTTCTTCGATGTTTTATTCCTTTATGTTTTTATTTTTAATTTTTGTTGTTATTTATGTCTGTTTTTTTATATTATGATATAGTTTTAATCGTTATTTTGCTTGTAAATCAGTGGAGGAAGCTGTGACAGTGGACAGAGGAATTTCAGAGCAGTGAGTGGGGACTACAAGAGACTAGAGAGGCAAGAGCAGCAAGGAGAGCCAGAAAAGAATGAAGGGAAGGGAAGGGAAGGGAAGGGAAGGGAAGGGAAGGGAAGGGAAGGGAAGGGAAGGGAAGGGAAGGGAAGGGAAGGCAGAGCTGGGCTAAAGAGACATGAGAACACCATCCAGAGTCACTTTTGTGAGATGGGCAGCTATATAAATGTGCTTAAAAAAAACCTGGCAAGCAGTTTATATATTTATTTATCATATTTATATGGCAGTTGCCTCTGCCCTGCTTACCTTTGACCTCCCATTCTTCTCTGCACAGGTTTAGTTGCTGTGCTGGTTCCCTGTCCTCTTCGTTCTCCCAATGCCTCTCATTCTTACGCTCCTTTTGAACTCCTTTGGTGTTCTCATGTCTCTTTAGCCCAGCTCTGGCTTTTCTTTTCTTTTCTTTTCTTTTCTTCTCCTCTCTTCATTCTTCTCTTCTGGCTCTCCTTGTTGCTCTTCTTGCCTCTCTAGTCTCTTGTAGTCCCCACTCACTGCTCTGAAATTCTTCTCCCTCTGTTCACCATCACAGCTTCCTCCACTGATTTATAGTCTTGTCCCTCAAACCCTTGGTTGGCTGCCATTGCTGCAGTACTGCTACTGAGCCTCGCCATTACCCATCCAGGCTTCTGCCTCTGGTCCTGATCCATAACCACATCTGCTGCTACTGCTGCCACCACCACTGGTTTCTGCCTCCAGCACTGCAGCTTCTTCTAGGCCTGGTCCTGATCCAATGCTACCACTGCTGATCCCACTGCCACCAGTGCCACTCTTTGCTATTTTTGGCAGTTCTTCATCTCCATCTCCCCTGGCCTCTACTATCATACCACTGCACCTCCACTCTACTGCCACCCCTACTAGTCTTCACTACAGATTTCTCTCTGCAAAGGAACTCCTGAGGTTTTGTACAGGTGACAGATTTTTTTCCCCGTCTCAAATGATTAAGCAGAGTTCTGACAGAGCTCTTATTGCCAAGAACATTCATACTTTTTTCCTCACTCTTCATTATGGTCCTTCATCAAACAGACTTGGCTGTTTTTCCTAAAGCTTCAGAACCTGCCAAACTAATTAGAACATAAACTACATTAAGACTGAAACATGGGAGGTATTTCTTCACAGACAATAGAAGAACTCTTGTTCCACCTTCAAGCCTTGGGGAGGGTGGACAGTAGCTTGTGCCCAGCACTGAAGTGGTGTGAATATTCTGGGTAATTCAGCTTGTGCTAAGCATCAGGATGATATATGTCACTTTGGTTGAGTTTATCATTTGCTACGGGGCTGTGTAAACAGTAAACAGTTCAAAATTCCCATCTTATAAACACATTTCTACCTAGCAATTACCAACGACTTTTCATATTCCACTAAATTTCTGCCACAGATGAAGGGTAGTAAAATGCTTTTCCTTACTTGGTGGGGTGATAACAGATCATCTAACCTATTCCAGAGTGAGGAAGAACTCACAAGATGATCTTTTCATGATTTTACTGGAATCTGGTCAATATCTAATGCTTAAAAATGCTTATATAGTACTGGGTCATTCTAAAAAGCACATCAATAATAAACTAATCATCCTTTTGTTTTATGGTACTGTCATATACTTGTGCAAAAAGAAGAGTTTTTCAGTGGATAGTGAATATTTTGTCAAAGATGACTTGCCTGTCATTATTCAGAGGTCAATTGTTTAATTTGTTAATGTCATAAACAGGAAATTAGTTTTATTGTCCACTTTGTTTGGAGGGGATTCATGCATGACATACCTGATCCTTGAAACTTCATGTGGATTAAAGCTCTCAATAAAGATCAAGGTGAGACTTTAGGAAAAGAAATTGAACCCAGTGTAAAAGGCATCATGCTATTCACATATGAGCAGTAACCAAAAGCAAGCTGTAATCAAAGTGCAAAATTGAATAACATTGACATCCTCTCTTACAACATTCACTCTTACTCTTACACTACAGAGACACAATTACTGATTACAATAATAGTAATCAATAGTGCAGCAAATCCAGAATATTTATAATTAGTGGTAATTTTTTAGGACCCTATATATATTAATGCAGGAAAAGTAGAAAAGGGGGGTTGCTTTTATTTTATTTTAAAAAGTATCTTTTTCACAACATTGTGTGAGTAAACACATCAAAAGTGTCATCACTGGCTTCAATAAAACTTTATATGGGTTGTGAAGTTTGTTCACCCTTACTATATGTTTTCATTTGGTAGAAAGATGCTAAAATAACCAAAGACAACAGCTTTCACACTTTTAATTAGGTGAGAATCACCAGTCTGATTGAAAACCAAGTTTAAAAAGAGAATAACAGCATTACTCACTATAAACACACATACTAGATTCAGCCGTCACACTTCCTGTATTTTTTTTTTTTAAGAAGTAGCAGAAGATGACAAATGGACTGGAATTTGTTTGTTTTTCAGAGGTGGCAGTCATAATAATGACACATACATTTGTGCATGTGTGTGTGTTTTAAAAATCACATATTTATGTATTTGTGGTGTTTATATTTCATGTGTGGATCAGTACTTCAAAAAGCAATTCTTTTAAAAAAGAAAAAAATGTAAAATATCTTTTTACATAAAGTTAGAAAAGAATAAAGTTAGATGTCAATAATAAAGCAAAGGGTTGAGCAGAAAAGGCTCAAAGTAAGAGAAATAGTATGTTCTCTTTAAAAAGAACAAAGAAAAATCAGAGCGTGTATCACATTTAGAAACTCTTATGAAAAGAAATAAATAAATAAATAAATAAAAAGGTCTTCACTTGATCCATAAAGGTAGCAGAGCTGACTACAGGTGGCCCCTTCTGAGGAAGGATTTTGAGAAATAAAAACAAGTTCCCCTGCAAAAGATTCCCCATGGGTAATCTTGCTGGGTTCCTCTGGAGGATGTTTGGTTGAACTGGAAGGACTCTTAAAGATAATGAGGTCCCAATTCGTGTAGACAGTGAATTAAACTGCTTTCACTGCCATCATCATCAACAGCCCAACATACAGTATAACATAGTTGTCAACTCCATATGGATAATCTGGTGCAGGATTCATCCTGGGCCCTCTGTTACAAATGGAATCAACTGGGGCCAAAGGTGGGCATTTTGGGGGGTCCCAATCAAAGCACTACATTAGATACTAGGCCTTCAGAGGCCATAAGTGAAGCTACTGGGGTTTCCCCCCCTATTTATTTATTTATCTATCTATCTATCTGTTCAATCATGTCTAATTCTTGGAGACTGCTTGGACAAGTCCCTGCAGATTTCTTGGCAAGGTTTTCCAGATGTGGTTTGCCCTTGCCTGCTCCTTCCTAGGGCTGAGAGAGATTGACTGGTAGAGTTCAAGGCGGGACTAGAACTCACGGTCTCCCAGTTTCTAGCCTGATGCCTTAACTGCTACACCAAACTGGCTCTCATTTAAAACGTTACAAAGCTATAAAAACAGTTGAAGACTTCACATTTGCAGAACTCTTCCACATCACCCTCTGCCCTTTTGCAAATCATTCTCAATTTCCTTTAACCACAACCTGGGATTCCCCTGGCTTCGATGCACACACACATCCTTACCATCTGCAGATGATGAAGAAACCTTTCCTGTGTTTCTTCCCCTTGCAGGGAAGTGAACATTGGTTCACTTAAGGGATAGGATTCTGAGATTTGGGTCACCACGAACACCAGTCATTCTTTGGGTCCCACAAGAGAAAAGCAGTGTCATGCTGTCTCCTGCAGCCTTTGACTCAGAGCCAGGAGGAAGCAGCTCAGCTCCCCCCTTGCAACAGTCTCAGCATGGAGAGATTGCTAGGACAGGGGAAAAAACAGTGGGGGTTGACAACCAGATAAAATCCCTACTAAAGTGATACATATGGTGGGAGGCAGAGATGCAAACAACCACAAGAGAAGCAAAGGGAACAGAAACACGAGTGCTCCCGCGGTTGCCAATAACGAAGATAGTTTGCTGCTTTCAGCACATCTCTGATTTGCTGCTGGTGGGCTTTTCAACCCTGCTGTCTTCAGCTGTTTGACTCCAGGTGGAAATGAAACTGACATTAAAAAAAAGCCCTTTCTAGATTTCAGCTCCTTCCTCTCTTCGTCAGCAGTGATGGCTTGATGCTCTGGCTGGCCCACACTTAATCAGAATGCCTAACTGTCGGATTCCCCTGATACTTTACCCCTCTGGATTGGAAAAATTAACAAGAAAACACCACAATTTCACCATTGATCCTGTCACTTGGTTTAGAAGAGGAAAATGGCACAATTCTTGTCAATTTTATATTAATTTAAAAAAAAATAAGGACAAGTCAGGTTTCACTGTTCCATCAGTGAACTTGTTTTTTAAAAAAGCTCAGCTGTTCACTTTTCCATTGATGACCTTGTAAAAATAAGTGAACATCAAGGGCAGCCACCAATGATCAGAAAGGAGGGGACATGGCGGCACACAGTCACCACTTGGACTGGAGGTGCTTGCTTACAATGAAACGAAGTGTGGCAGATGAACTGGATATGACTGCTTGAGCTGGCAGAAGTCATCAAAGTTGGCTCACTGTTTTTGTCATGTAGCAAAAAGACGCAGGGGAAGGTGGCCTTTCTGGTGGGCAGGGGTGGGTAGAGGAGGACATCATGTGTTGCCGCTCCTGAGAACAGGGCTATTCTCATGCTGCGGCAAGCTGGTCATGCAGTCCAGTGGCAAGCAAATGCTGGGGTTAGTACACCCACTACAGCATGGTAAAAACATCAATGTGGAGAGAGGGCTGGATAAATAAATGGTTGGTTGGACAGCCAGCCAGATCTATACACATTACAAAGTAGAAAATGGTCATTATTTAATTTCTGGCAGATATTATTATATTCCAACCTACTTTCCATTGAAATTGAATGAACCTGTCAAGTTTTTCAAGTTATGCTATGGATCGCCTATAGGTAGTACTGTGACAAATTATTTAAGGTGAAGTTTTATCACTTTCAGTGGCAGCAAAAACATCTCTCACATACATGCACACCCTTTGGGGGGCTAATGTGTGTGTGTTTCTGTCTGGTCTTCACCACCACGCACTGCTGAGAAAAAACTAGGGAACTCATCTTCTCTGTTCTTCGCTAACAGCTGGGCTTTCAAATAGATACGAGAAATATTTTTAAAATCTTTTCTTTCCTCCCTCCCTTCTCTAGTATTAGCTTTGCAGTACCTCTATATTATTAGCAAAACATTTTGTTCCTTTCAGCCTTTTATCTATTTTTTTTTACATTCAAGTTGTACATTTCTTGGGAATCTCACTGATGGATATATTTGTACTATGCTGGGAGCAAAAGTCTATTGATTGTGAGAAGGGCATGTAGACACTCCAGCTACATCAGTAATGAAGATTTTTAAAATTGCAGTGATGTGAAGTAATTGTATATGAAGGAAAAACATAGACATTCAGAGGAAGCTTGTCTCTTTTTTTAATTCCTGTTACTAGTCTATGGCTGCTTCAAAATTCAGAGACTGTTGTATTGCAGAAACTGGATATCCAGAGAGAATATAAATGAAAGAATTTTTTTTTTTCATTCATAATTTATGAAGATGGTTGGCACCCAACTGGAAAAGACTGGAGTAGACAATGCAGGATTAATGAATAAATAGTACTTCTGGATGGGAAATGGCTTCCCATATTCCTAAATTTAGAAATCTTCAGATTTAAACTAAGACCTAGTGAGAATAACAAATAAAGACGCATATCCATTGCTATGTAGGAAAGCAAATGAATAGCAGAACTAAGGGAAAGCAACACATCTAAATGGGGCAACTTGTACTATAATGAGAAAAAATCATGGATATGTTTAATGTCTCCCATGGAAACAGCTGGAACTTTAAAGTGTTTAACTTAGCATGTATGCTTTGTGGTAGTGGTTACAGATTTCATCTGTGGTTAAAACTCAGTCTGGTCTAGAGGTGGCAACATATGGAACTGCAGACCATTTTTGTTTGCTTAAACAATTCCCATTCCTGATTGTGAAGCCATAATTTAATGGCAGTCAGTTAAAATGCAGCAACATTATTTTTCAGGATTTAAAAAAAGAAAAGAAATGCAAAGCAAAAAGGTATATTAAAACTCTGATCGCTTTGGCATATATTCAGGCTTTCAGAGAATGAACAAGTGGGTAGCTGATACATCTAGAATTTGAGGTGTTTCTGAACATGCAGGGGCTTCTGTGATAATCTGCTGTCTCTTAATTTACAGGATACTGACCAGCATCCTATCGCAGCATGAGCTTTTGTAAGTAAGAGATGTAACCTACAATAGACACATTTTTCCCTTGTTTTCTCATTACAAATATATAATTCTCTTTTCTACCCTCATGGTGACAAAATAATCAATTTCATCCTTTGCTATTAAGGTCATAGAATAGAATTAGATTAATATATTTATATTTAGAATTATTTTAAAAAACAGCTTTGCTACTTTGACCTCCATAGAGAAAGGATATAAACAGTAGTAATTGTAACTATAGTCATAGTAATAACAATAGTTTCTCTGCCATCTATGCACGCTACAGATGTCAACCAGGATAGCTAACCAATCAGCAAACACATAGTTGTAATGCTAACCAAAGCATCCTTTGATCATATCTCTTCCTCCCTTTGATTTCTGATTAGGATTTTCCCTCTCCCTCTTGTTCATTTATGCCATTGCTCATAAACTTTTCAAGAACAGCCCATTTTATTCTTGTGCAATAAACAAATAACATGTCTTTATTATTTAATTGCAGAGGGACTTTTCCCTAAAGGAAACCTAATATTCCCCAATCTTTACCTTAGTTACATTTTATTCTGGCCCATTAGATGGTGTGATATCACTGAAAAAAAAGCATACTTTCTAAGCTTTGTAACTACACATGATCAACCTCTGCCCATTAATACTGAAGAATACAGCTAAGGAGTTTGTTTGGGGTGGATTTTTTTTTTTAATAACTCAAAGCTCTCAGCAAAATTACAGGGACCTTTTGCTGAATATTTGACATTTAGTCTAAGCCAGTCTGTGTATCAACAGCTACTGAGATTTCCTAGCATTCTGATTGGTACAAATCAGGAAATGCATATTTTAAAAGGACTGGTTAGAAAGATGAAACATGGGGAGAGCACATGTTTGAACTTAAAACGAGGCTGGATTTGATCCAGGCTGAGAGATATAGTCTGCAAATTTGGTGTGAACTGTCAGTTTTCAAAATTAAATGGAAAAGGGCTGAGAACAGTGCCTATATGTGATTCTGACTTTTGGTAAAGGACTTCATAAACTGTAAAAAAAAAAGAAAGAAGACAGCAGGTGTTACCAACTTCCAGCAAAAATAAAACTTGAAAATGATGAGCCTGGCGACAGAAATGTTGGTGGACCACAGACTATTTTGTCAGAAGTGTGGAATATTATCCTGGGACACAAGTATGTTCAGACTCTATTTTTTGTTGTTCAGTCATTAAGTCTAGACAGACTTTATATGAAACACTAATAGTACAATTGTTGTTGAGACCCCTGAGCCTAAGAAGAAAAGATAATCAGAAGAAAAATGCCAGCTGACTTGAGAGAACTTGGAGAGAAGCAAAATTGAGAAGTATTAATTGCATGACACAACCAGAGGGAAATATATATTGTGAAATGGAAGGAAATGACAGATGGTAAATTGGATATAGACTGAACATAGTGGGGGTAGAGAACAGGCTAAGGAACGAATGAAAAAAAAAGATGTAAAATAATTAACAAATTGAAAAGAACAGCAGAAGGTGGACATATTAGAGAAACAGCAGGTAAAAAAAACAGACAGAAGGTATTGTGAAACCTAGAACAGGAAATATTAAAAGGATCAGAAACTTGGCTCAGAAAGTGGGAGAGAGAAAGGTAGAAAATACAAAATGTTTTTGTTTTGTTTTGTTTTTTATCCTTAGCAGGGGAAAGAGAAAACATAGGAGACGAGCAAGTGTTTCAGTGTTTCCGCCTCTGTAATGTTCCAATTGTCTAGCAGGAGGAAAAGAAGGGACAGAAGAGGAAGCACAATCCAGACTTTGAGGGACTTTCTCTCGCAGGTCTCTCTGCCCAAAGTATGCATTTTCATAGCAGTCCCATGGATTTCTTTCTCTGAATAATGTTCTGCTTCTTGGTAGCATCATTTTGCTTCTTGAGGAGCTGGGGAAGCCACTGGCTGTGCAACTCACATTTGGTACTCCTACCCTTTACACCTTTATGTATTGATTGATTTTATCCCATTTATCTCAAATTAATTTTGAGGCAGATGGGCAGTGATGAAATTTGATAAATAAATACATATGTAAATAAAATTAATGATGCTGGGCCGCTAACAACAGCTTAAATACACTGTAAAATTTACCTTGGCTACCAAATAATTGGCTACCAAGTAATAGGTAGCCAAGGTTGAAAAAACCAGAACAACCAAGAACAAATCAATATAATCATTGCACAGGGTCTGCCACACATCTGGATCTTCATGTTCGGTGGTGACACAGCCATGTCTTTAAGGCCTTACGAACGGCTGGCAGGGTTGGGGCCAATCTAATATCTGGGGGGATGATGTTCCAAAGGGTGGGCACCATGACAGAAAAGCTCCTCCTGGACTCCACCAGAAGGCAGTCTCCAGTATATGGGACTCAGAGGGTGTTTTTCCTGCCAGACCTAATAGGATGGGTAGACATAATTGGGGAGAGATAGACCCTCAACATTGCCTCAGCAACAAAACCATCTCTCCCTCTTGATATCTCTGAGTGCAAGGCCATGATTGCAAGGCTAGCGCAAGGGCCTCTACAACTGACAGGTCTGCTTGCCACTTGTAAATCCCTTGAGATCTGGGAATCCTTGAGTGTGACTAGCAGACTGAGTAGTCAAAGAAGCTGTAGCCACAGCCTTCCTCTCCCATCTTTCTCCCAGTACCTACTATTCTTTCCAATGCGTGGGAAGGATAGTTCACCCTTCTGTGACTATCCATATAAACAGAGAAGCCATGCTGGAATCCACTCCCAGTTCAACTCTTGATCTCACATAGAGTCAGTTTCCAGTGCCCTCAAGAACTTCAAGCACTCTGTCTTATTCATAAACACAACCATCAGCACCTTAATCCCATAAGTGGGTTAATCATCAGCCCCAAAGTTCTATTAGCCACCCAGAGTCAGACATTCATTCACTACTCATGATGGCCCTTATGGTAGTGTTCACTATTTACTAGTGTTTACTATTTGCAAACTTTCTGGTAGAATATGACCTGTCAGAATGGCATATACAGTCCACCTTCCCCTCAGCTCTCAGACCAGAGAGATACAGATGTTATATGTCATGAGTACTGATGGTGAACAGGAGGGGGCCACTATCCAGGGGCAAAAACGCATGTGTAGTTTAGAGAGTTTGAGCTGTCATTCAAAGAGACACAGAACAGACCCGCCTTGACTTTTGGGGGTTTATCTGTCTGGGTTTTCCCACGCTTCTTCAGTTTGGTAGGATTTTCTGTCTACTATAGCAATAATAAAGCACTAGAGACTTCTTCCTCATCTCAGTGTGGTTCTTGCTTAGTCAGGACATTATATTATGTCATGGGGATGTTCTATCCCACTCTTGGAGGAAGAAAGAAATTCTCCATTTTACACAGTATATATCCTGTGTGGTGTTTTCAGTTACACTGACCACCTGGAAGCAGCAACATAACTGGTTTCACTCTGTTTGGGACGTATCAGACATAGGTAGCCAGATGTTATTCTATGAGGTTCAAACCTCCACCAGGAGGGATACCTGGATTCCTCCTAAAGCTAATTCACTGTAGATAGTTATTTAAAGAGCAAAGGCCCATGAGTTTAATTCCCAATAGAGGAAACCCATAGAATAACATACAGCTATCAACGTTCAATGGGAATCCCATAAATAACATATGGCTACCTATGTCTGACAAGTCCCAAATAGGACAGAACTGGTCCTGTGGTGTTTAGGGAACTTAATGGAACAGCTGCAACTCATTACATATTGGACCAACAGGTGTGGAATAAATCTTATGCTCACTATTAATAGTCATGATAATATGTTACATATGGAGAAGTCACTTAACTTCTTAGCTGTATGTAGTGCCCAGCACAATGGATGGTTGATCTTGATGGGACTAGAAAAGCACTTTAGGTGACTTTGCCATTATAGTCTCCATCCACTGCTCATATGTTTGTATAATAAATCAGTTCTTTAATCAACTCTATGAAAGAGTATAGTTCTACTCACTCTTAGTGAGTGCAAAATCCTGATTAACTTAAGAGGAACTTTCTAAACATGTATAAAATTTAGTTAAATCCTGGCTTTGGCATGTATATATGTATGTATTTATATTAAATGTATAGGCTACCTTAATCTGCTATAGCTCTGGGTGGTTTACAAAATACATTAATAAATATACTATTAAAACACAGTAGGGTTAACACTAGTAAATGACAATGTCCCTATCAACTGTAATGCAACTGTGGTAATGGCATAACTAAATATAGTTTAATTAATCCAAGTTGAATACTCCCTAAATACCTACAATGAAATAAAACAGCAATACTTTATGTCTCCTTGGTCTTGTTGTTTCAGCATTCAATCTTTTGGCAAGATAGACTATTGTTTTGCTCAAATGCAGGGATGGACAATATGTAGTAGGATTATAACTCCTGTGATCTCTGCCCAGTGATCCTGCACCATGAATGGATGGGATCTAGAGCTCAACAGCATCTGGAGAGCTACATGTTAGCCTTCCCTGCCATAATGGTTTGTGGTATATTAGTGATGCTATCACCAAAGGATTAAGCCGCCATTCATTACAGAGGAATATATCTGGAGTCTATTATTTCATTTTGATTTGCTGTGCAGACTAGAGTCACAACAGCTGTGTTTCTCTTTCAGTGACTTAGAAGGGACTTGGTGTTTGCCTTCAAATAACTGAACAATACAACCATACTCCTAATGGATGCAAAGCAAAAGTCCAATATTTCAATATTTCAATATGTATTTGAATTTGGCTGACAGAGGATCTGTGTCTCACTCTATCATATATAGTTCAAGAGATTGGCATACTGGAAAGGGGTAGCACTGTGCAATAAAAAAGGTGATTTTAAAATACAAAAGTCATTCTTTTGGATGCAACTTTTTATGTGTAGCTGATGA
Source organism: Candoia aspera (assembly GCF_035149785.1). Classification (NCBI taxonomy): domain Eukaryota; kingdom Metazoa; phylum Chordata; class Lepidosauria; order Squamata; family Candoiidae; genus Candoia; species Candoia aspera. The sequence goes on along the minus strand of NC_086153.1, from coordinate 205,640,038 downwards.
TAAGAGACAGAAGAGTGGAGGAGTATTCAATTCAGAGATTGACAAATTTCTCCTCTAATCAGAATGACGCTTTGAAGGGTGAGATTTGTGGAGGGGGAGATAGGTGTATATGATTGCTGTTGGTGAGTGAACTGTGCTTCCACTCCCAACCGGATACACTATTATATTATTGTTTAGGGTTGTGCAAGTCTTGAAGGAGGTGCATGGAAGCATGAACTTCAATGAAGGCTCATGCAAAGCACAAGCATCATGTGCTTCCCCTCATTTTAAAAGTGAAAAGGAACTGCCACGTTGCTCCTTTTTGTTCCGTGTTGTAGTCCATCCTCAATCCCAACCAGCACTTGGCAAAGCCAAAAGAGGCCTTATGAACACTTTTCTGGCTTTATCAAACAGTGGAAGTATCTAAGAGAAGGTGATTAAACAATGATACCCTCTGGAGCCCTCTGTTAGAATCCTCCATTACCTTAAAAAAAACCTGAACTAAACCCAGTTCCTTTTTTTGTAGGGGGTGGAGGTCAGAGCAAATGGAGAGGCTGCAAGGCAACGCCAAGTGCTCTGTCAAGGCAAAGCATGCTGTCCCTTTGCCCCAACAAAGAGAATGACATCACCCAGGTGATACAAAGTTCTTTGTGAAGGCAAAATTAAACCGTCTCACACCAGCCTAATTATTTTCCAGCCATAGGAGGATAGATAATAACTAATATCACAAATATTTATGGATTAAAGTTTACCATAAAATTTAAGTCACAGTTTTGAAGACTTGAGATTGACAGCGCTGGCACTGCCAAGAATAACTGAGCAACAGCATATGCGTAGGTGGGTGTGATGTTTGCATATTCATATTAGTTGACATTTCCTTCAAGAGCAGTAGTTCCCTGAGGAACAGCCAAATAATTAGCAATCATAATATCAATCCTTATTTTATAATGCTGCCATTCACAAAATGCCTTGCAATGTTGCTTTCAAGATAGTTCTCTCTTAGATCAGTACATATTTACAAAATATCCACCATGCTCAGTTCATTTACTTGGAAGTAAATGGAAGAAATCTTGATTTTCCAGAATGAGAAAATATTACATTGTACCACATTGTTGTTTATTTTAAATGTCCCTTAAAAAAACCATGAATATTGATCAAATTATGAGCAGATTATGAAAGGATGTGCATGACAAATGAATCTAAGCACATTCAAGCTCTGGAATGAGACAGTAGGCAAATCCACTCCCGTTTCCTCAAAACACACCCACAATTTGAAACTGACCTATGATTGTCTTTGCTGCCATCAATCTTAAAATGCTGAGAACACTTTGAGCCCATCAGTAGGCTCTCCAGATGATCAATAGATGATTGAAAAAATGTGATTCATTCAGTGCATCACTCAATCCACTTTTTCAGTTCATGTGATATGTTTTTGTCTGGGGACTAAATAATCTAAGCAGTTGCTTTGCAGGACAAGTGCAAAACCACCAAAGCTCTGCTCTCTGGGGCCTGTGAAATAATAGCATTTCCACGAAGTGTTATAGTGGTTTGCCTTCTTCAGGAAGCGGGGCTTGAATCCAGAAAAAAGGGTAAGGTTAGAATTCACACTAATGAGGAAAAAGCTTCCCGCCCAGCTCTACAAAATGTGATTGTTCCAAAAAGGAAATGCAAATTGCAATTTTAGATATACCACTGCTGCATGAAATCATAGAGATCTTGAGTTGATCTTGCAGCAGTGAAAAGACTCTCCATGGAAGGTTCTAAGTTTGTATTGCATGGTTTTGGCCTCAATCCTTGAAAGGCTACTCATGTTACTATCCAGTTTCTTTTGGCTCACTTCCACATCATAGAGGTGCCAGGACACAATGCTGGAGTTTACCTTTCCAGAATATGCAGTTGATCTTTGGCATTTTGTAATGTAGCATTTCCTGCATCCTTATTTTCTACCTCATTATGATGCATCTGAAGCCAATTTAGTGGCCTGCTAGAACCACTGACATGGAGCAGAGCTTAACACAGCTTAGAAGCTGTACTCAGAAAAAGAAGATTATCTTATGTCGATGAAGATTCTCAGTCATCCAGGTGGCATTCTCTGTAGGTTGAGTCGTGGCAACTGGATTTCTTTCTTTTTGGTTGAAACGTTTTGCTGCTTGTCCAAGCAGCTTCTTCAGTCGGGGCAAAGGTTGGTAAGGGGACCCCATATATGTCTTCCAGGGTGGCTGCATTGTCTGTATACCTGAATGGCTTGTTAATTGTGCCATGGAGGTGTGGATTGCCGTTGGGATGTCTTACTCCTAGATCCTTTGCTCATCCCCAAGTGGATCATTAAGAGTGGCCTTCCTGGTGGTCTTAATCTTCCTGGGGACTGATGAAAGAGCAGCATGAAAAATAGGGGATAAGTTGTGTCTGAGGCTTCCTCCTCTATTGAGGGAAGCTATCTTAGATAGCTTCAATGAGCATGTCAGAGAAACACAGGTTATGGATCTTACACATTCAGCCCTCCCAAGCATAAAGAATCACACGCTTAGACAGATTAGGTTAAGATAAGTAAAAGAATTCCTTACTGACTTTATTGTTGCTTCTGTCACATCCATCTTGGTGGAAAAGATGAAGTTCCCTTGTTCTTCTTTTCTTTCTAAGTACTTAGTTTGCCCTAAACTCTCAGCCCTACAGCTGCCAAGAGCTGTGTGAAAGAAAGGGGTAGAATTCTTCACCAAGGCCCGAGCACATGGCCCTGATTAATGGAGAGCAGAGCAGCATGCTTGCTTCTCCCTTGGTGGAAGAAGAGGAAAGAGAGGAAAGAGGAAGTGGGAGTGGCAACAAACAGCTTCCTCAGAGTTACACTGTGGGACAACTCAATTTACATGCTAATTCACCTGCAAATGAGGCTGAATTTGCCAGGACTTCCAACAACATCAAGAGGGATCATGCAATGAATTGAACAAATGAACCAGGCAAAACTAAGCTGAACAGTGAGAATCATTCATTGATCTATTAGCAGACAGGCACGTGTACACTGTGCGGTGACTGATTGTATACAAATTTAATGGAACACCAAAACCATGTTTAAAAACCCTTTACCTCTGAACTGGATTGAGATGTTCCTAGGGGAAAAAAAATTGCCTGAGGAGCAGACTATCTCAAGAATGTTTATAAGAAAGCACACTGATTAAGGCTATACTTTCTCTCACAGCACTGACATCTATATCCACCCAGTAAAAGATGATGTGTGCATTCTGAATGGAATCTCATGTATAAAATAGTATTTCTCCCACCAGAAAATTGTAGAAAAAGGGAGCATCAGCAAGTATTGAAAATGCATAGGTCACAAAGCAAAAGTCATAAATCTGTCTAGTAACATTTGACTTGCTTTTGAAGACAACTTATACAACTATGATTTATAAGAATACTCTAAAGAACATTTTGTAACTTTGTTTTTGCTTTGCAGCTTCTTTGAAAAAGGTGACTTTACAATCCTTCATGGAGCCATTCTGAAATGGTTAGAGCAATACATCTTCATAGCTCCCTTATTTCCTTGTTTTTATTCTCAGTACCTTACAAGAAATCATAATTAACAAAATAAATCTAAATAACGTCAAAATGGCATGGTTCAGATTAGGAGAAATAATAAATACCATAAACTGTTCTATTCCACAAAATTGTACATATATTTTCACATGCAATATTTGCAAGCATCTTTTATAACTTCTTAGTATCTCTCTTCTTGTGAAAACAAATCAGCAACATTGTTTCCAACATGAAAATAATGCTGATCAGGATCCAGAAGCAATAAATACAAATTGTTTCCAAAATTCAGAGTTATTTAGCCCAGGTTACAATTTCACATAGTCAGAATTACTGGTCATGCAAATCAGACTGGTGGCTAAACCCACATTTGGGCTCCTAAGGCATTCCAGTGAGACAAGATTTTTTTAACATTCAAAAATTTGATGAGAGCAACAAAATTCTACATGCTTAAAACTGGCTGATTTTTCTCTGCTTTCCCATTTGTTAATTTGTGCTTATTTTTATGTTTACATTTTTTAAACAGTGTTAAGCATCTGTGAGTGTTCCCAACACTGTAGAAGGGCAACATTTAAGTATTAGTGACTTAATGATGGAGCAATGTCTGTCAAATTGTTCCTTTCCATGCCTCCTCCCACCTTCTTAACTAATAGATAAAGGGTTGGTGATGTCCTGAAGCCTTGCCAGTCCTCTTCTAATACAAGTACTCATGGGATACCCAAAACTTCCTGTTGTCATTGAGGAAGGATTCATTAGTGCAAAACAGAAAGCTTGGGCCATGCTACTATGTTCATGGGCTGCCCAATAAGGAAATTTTTCTGATTGTCTGGATCATTTGTTTCATGTGAATACCCAGTGGATACAGTAGAGCTTATTCTGTTGTAACTATATAAATCAAATCAAATAAAATCATAAAATAAACTACCCAAAAGTTCATCTTCAAAGCCTGATTACGTCAGAGTTTCCCAGTGAGATTTATGAACCATCCTGGATCCTTCACTATAGAATCATAGGATCTTGGTGGTCTTCTAAGGTAACTCTTTAACTCCTCAGGCCAACCCAGAGAAATGGTAGTCCCACTTTGTTTGAAAACTTCCAGTGACAGAGCAGCCATGACTGTAGGAAGCAAACTGTCCACTGGTATACAGATCTCTGTTTGTAAAGTTTCCACCCAATAGTTCTTGTCATTCACTCAGGCAATACAGAGAATAAATCCGCATCCTCTTTCCATTTTCTCAGCATCCTTCTTATAGAATCATAGAACTGTAGGGTTAGAAGGGGCCATGGAGGTTACCTAATCTAAACCCCCCCCCCCCCCCACATCCAGTGTGGGACTTTTCATACTATCCCAGACAAATGGCTGTCAAATCTTTTCTTGGAAACTTCCAGTGATGGAGCACCCATGACTTCAACAGGCAGGCTGTTCCATTGCCTAACAGCTCTCCTAGTCAGGAAATTCCTCCTTATTTCAAGTTGGAGTTCCCTCTGTAGAGCTTCCACCTATTGGTTCTTGTCTTACCCTCAGCTGCTCTGGAAAATAAATCCACAACCTCTTCCCTGTGACATCCATTCATGTATTAGAAGACTGCTGTCATGTCTCCCCTTACCCTTCTCTTTATTAGACTAAACATTCCAAGTTCCTTTAATTGCTTTTGGTAGGATTTAGCCTCTAAACGCTTACCATCCTGGTTGCTCTTTTCATTCTTTCCAGTTCCTCAATGTTCTTTTTGTATCATGGCAACCAGAACTGGACACATATTCTTATGAATATAAGCATCCATAAAGCTAGGATTGGAGATTATAACAAATATTGACACAGAAAGTGGGTCAGAGTCATTCCCATGAAGAGTTGGGATGCCAAGGTCAAAAATTAGGTATTTTAGATTACGTGAAAGTCTGTTCTGACCCCCCCCCCACTCCAATATTCCTGCTAGCATTATTTCCTGTCTCCCGCTCTCTTCCTTCTTTAGTGGGTAGTCAGGACTGAACTTTCTTTCACTTCTGTAATTAGAACAGAGCCTAAACATTATTTTTCCAGCATTGATTTGATGAGTAGAAGGCAGACAAACTCTATCTATCAAGATCGTAGATGGGACAAAAAATACTTCGGAAATACCAAGAATGGCTAATCACAGACAATACAGTTTCAAGGTGACTTTCTTTTTCTTCTTGCATGTTTAACTTTAAAAAAATGCCTGCAAGAATCTTTCACTTTCTGCTGATCACACTTGGAAGTAATGCCACATTGTGTCACACACTACATCACAACCCAATATTCAGGAAATGGAGCCAGTGAGAAGTGGCAGGAGGCTTTTTCTACCAGTGTCTCTTCACAAGATGCCTAGGAAGCAGCCTCAGCTCACATCAAGTCAGTCCCAAGATACTGCAGAAACTGCAGCCATCAGGAAGCTGCAGATAGAACTCCTTGTCACTTACTATGTATACCTAAATACTGGTATGATGTTCCATCCATAGAAATCATAACATTTTTGCAGGAAGAAAATGAGGTAGCGGGGGTGGATTTAAATCAAAACCATTTCCTGAAAAGTTTGGCTGACTTAAACAATTCCTCCACAGATACAGGTTTGGAGGTGCTTGGTGTCCATACTGTCACTGTGGCCTTTTTTGTGCTAAACATGGAACATAGAAAAAAGTCTTCTTGCCAAAGCAAAAATGCATAGTAAAAAAAATATGCGATTGTTGCAGAGTTCATGATTTACCATAATATCCTGCTTATACCAATTGGTGCTTTCATTGGAGACATCAGGTCTGAATATGGCAGTGATGTGGTAAATTGCACACCACGGTTAATATCTCCATTTAAAGCAACAAGGTAAAGAAGTACCTCACTTCAACCCCATGGATATCTACAGGTACTCCTCACTTAACAACCATTTGTTTAGTGATGGTTTGGACTTGTAACAGTGCTGGGAAAAACTGACTTAAAACCGGTCCTCACACTTATGACAGTTGCAGCATCCCCACAGTCACGTGATCACCATTTTCAAACTTCCTGGCTGGCTTCTGGCAAGCAAAATCAATGGAGAACTGAGGGATTGGCTTAACGACCACCTTAATGGCCACAGGATTTCCTTAATGACTGCTGCAAAAAAGATTGTAAAATCAGGTCAGATTCGCTTAATGACTGCTTCACTTAGCAGCCAAAATTCCAGTCTCAATTGTGGTCGTTAAGCGAGGACTACCTGTACAGACTTCTAGTCAGGGTAAACAATTTGGGGACAAAAAGGACTCAATCTAAGTCAGTTTCTGTCTGTACTCTGAATGGACAGCTGACTTTCCCTAACTGCCTTATGAAGAATCTTTTGAAAATTGATGGAAATGTTTTGCTGGTTTGTCTGTGATGAAGTGTAGCTGTTCAGCAAGGTCAAGAACTTTTGTATTTTAAAGGGTCTGTATGAACATCTTCAAGTAAAAGAGTGAGAAAATATTGCTAGAGGCTTGCTACATATACTTCGAAAGCATCTAGTGAAGAAGAGGCAGTTTAAGCATTATCCTGGAGTGAAAATTGTCCTGGAGCAAACAACTGATATTTTATATATTGTATGTATTTTTATATGTATATATAAATATGTATAAAATATGTTTATACTGACAAATATATCTGGATAGTCTAGATTCTGTCTTCAGCAAAGGATCGTTACCTTGTCGTGGTGCTGGAGCTTGAGCACCTCAATGATGCCATGAGCTAAACCGTGAAGGGCCACCCAAGACGGGAAGGTCATGACAGAGAGGTCAGACTAAATGCGATCCCTGGGGAAGGTAATGGCAACCCACCCCAGTATTCTTGCCGTGAAAACTAAATGCATCAGTACAACCAGAGATATGTCAGTATACCATTGGAAGATGGTCAAAATGCTACTGGGGAGGAACAGAGGATGAGTTCAACTAGCCCCAGACATGATGACGCAGCTAGCTCAAAGCCGAAAGGATGGCTAGCGGCCGACGGTGCTGGTGGTGAACGGTGAATCCGATGTTCTAAGGATCAACACACCATTGGAACCTGGAATGCAAGATCTATGAGCCAGGGCAAATTGGATGTGGTTATTGGTGAGATGTCAAGATTAAAGATAGACATTTTGGGCGTCAGTGAACTGAAATGGACTGGAATGGGCCACTTCACATCAAATGACCACCAGATCTACTACTGTGGACAAGAGGACCACAGAAGAAATGGAGTAGCCTTCATAATTAATAGTAAAGTGGCTAAAGCAGTGCTTGGATACAATCCAAAAAACGATAGAATGATCTCAATTCAAATTCAGGGCAAGCCATCTAACATCACAGTGATCCAAATATACGCCCCAACCACAGATGCTGAAGAAGCTGAAGTAGAGCAGTTCTACGAGGATCTGCAGCACCTACTGGACAACACGGCTAAAAGAGATGTTACTTTCATCACGGGAGACTGGAATGCTAAGGTGGGCAGTCAAATGACACCTGGAATTACAGGTAAGCATGGCCTGGGAGAACAAAACGAAGCAGGACATAGGCTGATAGAATTTTGCCAAGACAACTCACTCTGCATAACAAACACTCTCTTCCAACAACCTAAGAGACAGCTTTATACATGGACTTCACCAGATGGACAACACTGAAATCAGATTGACTACATCCTTTGCAGTCAAAGGTGGTGGACATCTATACAGCTGGTGAAAACAAGACCTGCAGCTGACTGTAGTTCAGATCGAGAACATCTTCTTGCACAATTTAGGATCAGACTAAAGAGGTTAGGGAAGACCCACAGATCAGCAAGATATGAGCTCACTAATATTCCTAAGGAATATGTAGTGGAGGTGAAGAATAGATTTAAGGGACTGGACTTAGTAGATAGGGTCCCGGAAGAACTCTGGACAGAAGTTCGCAGCATTGTTCAGGAGGCGGCAACAAAATACATCCCAAAGAAAGAGAAAACCAAGAAGGCAAAATGGCTGTCTGCTGAGACACTAGAAGTAGCCCAAGAAAGAAGGAAAGCAAAAGGCAACAGTGATAGGGAGAGATATGCCCAATTAAATGCAAAATTCCAGAGGTTAGCCAGAAGAGAGAAGGAATTATTTTTAAACAAGCAGTGCGTGGAAGTGGAAGAAGACAATAGAATAGGAAGGACAAGAGACCTCTTCCAGAAAATTAGAAACATGGGAGGTAAATTCCAGGCAAAAATGGGTATGATCAAAAACAAAGATGGCAAGGACCTAACAGAAGAAGAAGAGATCAAGAAAGGTGGCAAGAATATACAGAAGACCTATAGAGGAAGGATAACAATATCGGGGATAGCTTTGACGGTGTGGTCAGTGAGCTAGAGCCAGACATCCTGAAGAGTGAGGTTGAATGGGCCTTAAGAAGCATTGCTAATAACAAGGCAGCAGGAGACGACGGCATCCCAGCTGAACTGTTCAAAATCTTGCAAGTTGATGCTGTCAAGGTAATGCATGCTATATGCCAGCAAATTTGGAAAACACAAGAATGGCCATCAGACTGGAAAAAATCAACTTATATCCCCATACCAAAAAAGGGAAACACTAAAGAATGTTCAAACTATCGAACAGTGGCACTCATTTCACATGCCAGTAAGGTAATGCTCAAGATCCTGCAAGGTAGACTTCAGCAATTCATGGAGCGAGAATTGCCAGATGTACAAGCTGGGTTTAGAAAAGGCAGAGGAACTAGGGACCAAATTGCCAATATCCGCTGGATAATGGAAAAAGCCAGGGAGTTTCAGAAAAACATTTATTTCTGTTTTATTGACTATCCTAAAGCCTTTGACTCTGTGGACCATAACAAATTGTGGCAAGTTCTTAGCGGTATGGGGATACCAAGTCATCTTGTATGCCTCCTGAAGAATCTGTATAATGACCAAGTAGCAACAGTAAGAACAGACCATGGAACAACGGACTGGTTTAAGATTGGGAAAGGAGTACGGCAGGGCTGTATACCTCAAAAAAACCAAGATTATGGCAACCAGCTTGATTGATAACTGGCAAATAGAGGGAGAAGATGTAGAAGCAGTGAAAGACTTTGTATTTCTAGGTGCGATGATTACTGCAGATGCTGACTGCAGTCAGGAAATCAGAAGACGCTTAATCCTTGGGAGAAGAGCAATGACAAATCTCGATAAAATAGTTAAGAGCAGAGACATCACACTGACAACAAAGGCCTGCATAGTTAATGCAATGGTGTTCCCTGTAGTAACATATGGCTGCGAGAGCTGGACCATAAGGAAGGCTGAGAGAAGGAAGATCGATGCTTTGGAACTGTGGTGTTGAAGGAAAATTCTGAGAGTGCCTTGGACTGCAGGAAGATCAAACCAGTCCATCCTCCAGGAAATAAAGCCAGACTTATCACTTGAGGGAATGATATTAAACGCATAACTGAAGTACTTTGGCCACATAATGAGAAGACAGGACACCCTGGAGAAGGTGCTGATGCTAGGGAGAGTGGAGGGCAAAAGGAAGAGGGGCCGACCAAGGGCAAGGTGGATCGATGATATTCTAGAGGTGATGGATTCGTCCCTGGGGGAGCTGGGGGTGTTGATGACCGACAGGAAGCTCTGGCGTGGGCTGGTTCATGAAGTCACGAAGAGTCGGAAGCGACTAAACGAATAAACAACAACTAGATTCTGTATAGAAGCACTGAAGAAACTAACATCTAGTCAAACTCAAAGGTTTCCATTTTATTTTCTTACAGCCTTCTGTGGGTGAGGCACACTCAAGAATGTCAGAATTTGCAGTACAATGAGCAGAGTTTGTAAGAAAGCTATTCAAATCTTTCAGTGAAAAGAAAGTCTGTACAACAGCGTCTCCACAAAGCACACTAAGTAGGTCTATTTAAAAAAAGTCTATTTCACTTTTCTAAGCATAATATATAGGTTTTGTTCCACCTAAGCCTAACAAATCACACCTTCTTGTAAAGCTGGTTGTGTACTGTAATTTTTGCAGTGTCCTAGAGGAAGATGTAGAGTATAGTGCTATTACAAATGGCACAGGCTGTGTTGTATATTGACTGCTTTCTTCTCCTTACATCGGAAGGCTACAGACAAAATCACCCTAAGAATTCCTTCAATCTAGACTAGGAAGCTACTAATTAAGGGGAGCAACAGGTTAGCAAAGAACATGGTTGATGAGTGAAGATTTTGCTATTAAATAAGATAAGCAATTAATGTTGTTAGTAAATGTACCTTATTAATGAAACAGAAAAAGGGGTTTGGGGAAAAAAGGCAAATCTCTTCTTCCCAAACCAGCCAACAGCTTTTTTTTAGTATGCCCAAACAAGTGAAAAATTTAGTATGCCCTTTGCAAGTGGGAAAAAAAAAGGTGAAAAGGTGAAAGGTCCCCTGTGTTGGATCAAGCATCGAGTCATGTCGGACCCTTTGGGGGGACGCCGCTTTCACAACATTTTCTTAGCAGACTATAGCGGGGTGGTTTGCCATTGCCTTCCCCAGTCGTCACCGTCCCCAGCAAGACAGGTCCTCATTTTACTGACCTCGGAAGGATGGAAGGCTGAGTCGACCTGAGCCGGCTACCCGACAGAGAATCCAGCTTCCGCTGGGATTGAACTCGGGTCGCGGGGAGAGTTTCAGTTGCAATACTGCAGCCTACCAGATTTTAAAGCCAAGTCTGATCAAATGTTGGACTACAATATCTGCTTTCTTTTTAAGACATTTTGTTTCACCAATATCTCTGCAACTGTCTAAGGCTGTTTGTGGAGCATTTTCAAATTTATTCAAAAAATGGCCCCAATAATTTTTAGGAAACTCTGTTTTTTTTATCAGGTCAAGCCTTCCATTTTGCTTTCCAAAGAGCCAGTTTGGCCTAGTGGTGAAGGCAACGGGCTAGAAACCAGGAGACTGTGAGTTCTAGTGCCGCCTGAGGCATGAAAGCCGGCTGGGTGACCTCGGGTCCCTCTCTCTCAGCCCAACTCACCTCACAGGGTTGTTGTTGTGGGGAAAATAGGAGGAGGAAGGAGTATTAGGTATGTTCACCGCCTTGAGCTATTTATAAAAAATAATAAAGGCGGGATTTTTAAAAAAACGGCTTTCTGAACTATCAGGCAAGAAAGACTGGAAATGGGAGAGAGATCTGTAATACACCTTGTACAATATGCAGGAGTTATTTTCTGTCCTGAACTAGGTACTTTCAATGTTGTCAATTCCTGAAAGCCAAAACTGAAATCTGCTAAGATCAAGGAAGATTATCTAGGAGGACTGATGAGATCAGAGCCCAGCATTAAACATCACTGCCTAATAGTATAAAGGCAACAGAGAACCATTTATGAAAGAACCACTCCTTGCAGTCTGACAAGGTTGGGCTTTTTCCCACAGCCCTTCTACGAGTCATAAAATATAGAGTGTGTACATGTGTGTAAAAGTTAGTAGCTACTTTTCGTAAGTCTGAATGCAGATTCAGCTTTTCAGACAACATCTAGACCTCTCTATCTCTACTTCTACCCAAAACAATGTAGTGCTTTTTATCTACAGCCAGGTACGTTCTTATGAGATAAAAAATTATCCAGGCTCAGACCCTGTGCTAAGAGAAGGGAAAAGTTCCTTTGGTTAAAAATGAAGTGTAGAAAATACTGGAAACATTAAACACTATTTATGTTCCAATGCTGCACATATTCCTGTGGATTTTCAAATTGGAGGCTCAGTCATGATACTACTGCAAAAAACAGAACAATCTTTTGGAACAATATCAGATGGTACCTGGGGATATGGGGAGTCAATACTATAAATGAAATCTACAAACTGAGCAGTCATTGAAGGCTAGTGTTGTCACATCTCTGCTTGCAAGATTTTCATAGGCCTTGAGGGATAACAGGATGCTGACTTTTGACCTCATCTCGAAAGCTCATCATAGGATCTTTCTGGATCCCCCAATTTAGTTTTAAATTGAAGTCATCCTTTAGCTTTGTGGAAAAGGGACCATCCCAAAAGATACGGACAACAGATTTTTAGTGGTGTCTCTTTCATCTGAATCTAGGTCAATTCACAGCCCTTCAACAAACTGCATGCATCTAGAACCAACGCATGCAGTTTGTTCTTGATGATGATGATGATGATGATTGTTGTTGCCTCCTCCCCTTCCTCCTCTTCCTTCTCCTTTAATTGTGATGAAATTCTTCCTTGACACATTTCAGTCTGTTTTCAGAGCTCTGGGAAAGTTATTATTGACAGTTCTTTAAATTATTCAGAAATTCTGGTCAGGTCAGAAATTCAATGTCTGATACATCCTTCCATCTGATGAATAGGCAGATTGTTTGTCAAGAGTCCCCAGTATTTAGAAATGTCTGCTTCTTAGCCTATCAGCTGAATCTTAATAACTTGGTGAGTTGTCTATTCCTTTGATGTGGAGTATTTTTTTTTTAATAAAATGTTTTCTATTTTAAAAAAAATGTGGTCTCACTTAGTAATTCCCTTGATTTGCTTGCCATCTGTATCTCTTGCAAAGCCAAGTAAATAAAAGAATATGATTTCTGGTCATTGTTATTTGGGGTGGCAGATGAAAAATGTGTTAATGAAACCTTGAAACAATATATTTGTAATTAGATTGGAACTGAAATTGTACCATTTTCATTTTGGACTTTCTACATTTCTGTTGTGTCTTGCACTTCAGATTGGTTTGGAATCCAGAACCAGAATTAAAAACAAACAGAATTTAAAAAAAAACAAATTCACTAACTGATTATTAATGATTAAACTCATGTATATAGAGTTCATACGCACATGGTTTGAGAATACAGTTAGATACTCAGTTCGCCAGTTTGTTCCCACAGTTTCCAGTAATAAGAAGTCCACAAAGTCAAGACTCAAAGTTTCACATTCATTAATAAGTAACACTTATGTGCATTCTGCCTAAGAAAAATATACTGGGCACATTGAACAGATACGACTGGTTTAGCAAGAGTTCATGGTTTATTTTAAGTTTCCTGCACTGGCTTGTTTCAACTGGAAAAAGCCACTGTATTATATCCAGATGACTTAGCAATGTAAAAATAAAATATAGATGCATGTTTGCAGGCACATTGCTGGGATGGGGGGAAAGACAAAGCCCCCAAGCACATTCATGACTGAACTATAGTTAGCTGTAGCTGTATTATCCAAACACTCCCACAGAAAGCCATAACTTTATGGCGATTTTTTCATTATTTTTCAAAATAATGATGAATGACCATCACTGCATCTTCTTGTAGTCACTTCTTCAAATTTAATATCTGCTGACTGAAGAACTGTTTCCTTTTATGTGTCCTGAACCTCCACTATTCATCTTCCCTTGATTATCCTCAGTTCTAGTAATATGAAAACAAGGGGAATAAAAGGGAATTTTCTATTTTCTTCTCTTTTTGTAAATTTTGTATCATTCTTCATTCATTCACTATTTTTTTGAGCTAGAATATTTCTTTGTGGGAGTTGTCCATTTCTCTTAATCATTTTGGTTGTCTATTCTTCACCTTCCCCACCTCTGTAATGTTGGCTTTAAGATGCAGTGACCATGATGTCCATTACATCATACATTTGAATGTAACTATTAAGAGACTGGCACTTGTTTTCCCTAATTGTCTTACTTTTTAGCAGCATGGAATGTGCCTTTTTTACAACAGACATTGCCAAAGCTAGGTACCCAGTAAGGATCTAAAAAGATTCAGAGTAGAATGATCACCCTAAGAGTCTGGCTTCTTTGGTTTATATGACCTTAACACTCTAATGTAGCTGTAATTTATATGCTGCCCAACTCCCAACCACTCTTTTTTATTTATAGTATATTAATACCTAATGGTTTTAATATTGCTCTTCTTACAGGATTCAATAAATAAATATTCTACAAATGCATCAATTTTCATTGTTAATATGGTAAATATTGGTAAATATACACCATACAAACAAAAGCTCTTTTGGGGTCCTCCATAATTTTTAAAAGTGGGAAGTGGTCTTGAGAGCAAAAAGTTTAAGAAACACTGGTCTAGGAGAATTCAAACAACACACAACATACCAGTGACCAAAGTATTCTGTTGTGTGCCAGTTGTTTCCAGGTGAAATACAAACTGCTGGCTATTGTCTTTAAAGCCCTTCCATGGTTTGGGTCCTGACTGTTTGAGAGCCCACACACACATCCTGCACACTCATTGTCCATAATTTCCATGGGCTTGTCACATAGCCACTCAAAGTTGAGCTGTCTCTTGAGATGCCACAGTGCTTTGAAAAGTGTTCCCTGACAAGACAAACAGCTGGATTTTATTCACACAGCTTTCTAAACCAATTTCCATTGCTGGCTGTAACTGCTGGTTTTAGTTGTTTTTAATAGACCTGCTTCTGATACTGGTTTTATGTTTTAACTGTAAACCACCAAAAGCCCAATGGTCCATGGCATAATGTTTAAATACATACATATGTACATACATATGTTCTCTTTAACTAAGTTTTCCACCAATTTGTTCACAATATAGATTAATCTAACTATCTGTAATCTGTAAATTGCTTTTTAAAATATTGGACATGTTTTAGCTACCCTTCAGGCTTATGGCACAGAGGGACATGCTAGATACTTTTGTTAGAAGATCAGCCATTTCATATTCAGTTGCTACCTGGACTTCACTTCCCGCCCAACTTGCCATTTAAGCCTGCCTTATCATCTTTTGTCCCCATTACTTGTCTTAGTTCCTCAGAGTCCCTTCCGGAAATTAATAGTTCAGCCTCAAGTTCTTGTCCTATATCTTCTTCTTCTTAGCGTTTTTCCCGCGCTATGGCAGGGTCCGCTTGTTGGCATATCCTTCTCCATTTGGCTCGGTCCAAGGCATCTTCAGGAGTGGCGTTCACGCATTCCAAGTCCTCCTTAATTAATTCTTGTCCTATATAATCTATAATAAAATCAGACCCAAATAATTAATTTAGCTTTTCTGCAATTGCTTTATGCAAGTTAGAGTAACTTCCTTATCATCCAATGTTCTAGCTACACCCTATTGATTTCCTCCTCCTGATGTTCTGATAATGATTGATTGATGATCTTTGAGCTCTCAGTGATATCATTTTCAACATCCTTTTTTGGTATGCTTCAATGTCACTTTACATTTACATTGTATAAAATTGCATTCTTTTTTGTCCAAGTTCTTCAATTTTCTGAAAAATTTCCCACTATTTTTTGCAAATATTTTGATGCTGCTTGCTTACTCATAGAATTGATGGTATACCTCCTAGCCTTGTTTCTGTTGTAGCTGTGAACCACACCCACCACCCCTAATACTCGCAAGTGATTTAGACTTCCCCTTTCATGTTCCTTTTTATCAGTCTCACATTTTTAGGCATTGTTTTAGGCAGCTCACATTGTTTATTTTTTGCTTTGTTTCTTGAAGTTAAATGTTAATGTCTTGGACTTCCTTGGCAATTTTTTCCACTTACTTATGAATTAAATTTGATAGCCAACTGCAGTCACTGAGCCATCTGGAGCTCTGATTTACTGTGCAGTTGCCTTTCCTGCACTGAGCCTGTTTTCTCTTGTGGCACACAAGTTCTGAACTGCACAGTACCAACTTCAAGAAGAGCAAATGAGTGGGAAGTCTTGACTTTTAAAACTGGATATTGACTCTGTTTCTTCTATTCATAATCCAGCAAAGCCATTTATTATATACAGTAGTTCCTAAGCATTAGACATCCTTCCCACTTTTTTCAGCAAAAACATAATGAAAAACCAGAAATATTCACACATCCTGATGGAACACAGGCAATGCTTTGGCTTTTGCAGCAGCCAATATATTTTGATTATTTTCTATTGTCATATGAATGGTTTGTAAATAGCTGATGATTACATTTAAATTAGATCAGTTCCATTCTATATTGTGTACATGATCAGAGTAGGGTCATTATTCAGTTAGTTAAACTATACTGGCTTCTAATTCTATTTGTTTACTGATTCTATATATCTTGTATGGAAGGAAATAAATGTATAGGCTTTACATGAAGGTATGTGCTGAGGGACATACTGTATCTTCTGTATGATGCTCTTCACTGTGATAAAATATATCATTAATTTTCTGTACTGGTTACATTATGCAATTATTTGTACACTTTTTCTAAAAGAAGACTCACCAGAATACCCCTGAATTGTAACTGATAACAACCATTTGTTTTGTTTTGTTTTTCTATTCAGCATCCTCAGGATTCAAACTTACAGCAAGGACAATCAAATAAATAATAATTTTCATAATATTCACATGGGATAATGAAGAAAGGATCAAATTCCACCTCTTGACAATTGGTTTATTATATTATTCGATATGCTTTCAGTTATGACCATGGAGAGACCTCATTCAGCCTCACATGCTATGATGGCTTTACAAATCAGTATCCATGCACCCACACCCACGCGTTGTTTTAGATTTTCAGATCAGTTTGGAGTAGGAAGAAATGTATCAGACAGATATTTAACAGGTGCAGTTCACCAATCACTTGTTAACAACACCCATGTGTTGTTTTAGATTTTCACTTCAGTTTGGAGTAGGAAGAAATGTATCAGACAGATATTTAACAGGTGCAGTTCACCAATCACTTGTTAACAACGGGTTTCCTGGGAAATGAATGCCTGAAGCAATTCTACCAGGAGGAGGGAATTCTTAAATTTCCACCTATTATAGTAACTGGTCAGGGAAGAATTCAACAGATCCACCCTACATCCACAATCACTTTGTTCAGATACATCTGAGAGAGTTCTGCCTTGTATGTACATTAGGAATGCCATAGCATAAATTAGCAATGCACATGTGGAAGCATAATTATAAGCTCATAACTTAACACAAGTGGTACACACCTTAATTCACCTATTGTGATATAACAGTACCATAGAATGGAACTTAACTATATAAAATATCCATTCAGACCATCAGCAGCTGAAGTAGCATCGCTTAAGAATTTTGTACTGAACCTTTCAACACGCTACATATATCATTTAAATTTATGACAGTGCAGTATCTTCCTTAGCACTGTATGAATTATGGAGAAGTCAGACATTCATTCCTTAGAATTGTCCATCATTTTGTTTTACTTCTTTCAAGGCCAATGAAAAGCAGTAATGTGTTAACAGTACTTGTGGGTACAAGTGCACAAGCTGAAATGAAAACTTTCTGTACTCCCCAAGTAAAAAAGAAATCATCATGATGGGTTGTATGATGTGCAGAAAAAATCTATCATTCTGCTGTGTCTATTTTCTTATTATCTATTAATATATTGAACTCGATTACCCATTAATACCCTCAATGTGCAATCTGATGTGCCTAGAATTGCATTTCAGTATTCCCTTCTCTACTTATTCTCTGAAACAGAGAAGTGTTCTTATTTTATTTATTTCTCATTGTTTCCACATATTAATTATTTCTCGTGGTTGCAAAAATATCCCACTATATCTCCAATGGGTAGCAATAAATGTACAACAAATGCAACATTATTTACAGAACAACAGTGCCTCTTTATCCAGAGCATTTCATAATTATTTTAATTTATTATTTATTTTGTTCACATATGGGATTTTGTAAATAGTGACAGTGTGCAGCAGGCAGAAATCCATTCAAACATCCTGATCTTTGGTATGGAAGTATGCTTTACAAAAGCGAAGAAACAGAAGAGACAGGAAGAGCCAAGTGATGGGAGAGACTGCTTACTGATTGCTGCTACTGCTCATTTGCTGAATTCTGCAGGTTGCCCACTGTGTGTAAATGAAGCACTATTTTTGGTGAGTTAGTTGAGGCTGTTTCAAGGAACATATAAGGTAGCCAATTGCCACATAGGGAGCTCACTATGTGAGCAAACCAGGACAGCAAATAGAGTTTGTTAGGGAAGGTTGAGGGTGAGGCACCGAACAAGAACAACAACCGCTTACTCATATTCTCTGAGAAGTCAGCAACCAGAGAGAGCCAATCAGGTGCTTTGTGTGGACATACTATGGAAGAGTGCTTCCACAGAAGCAACTTTTTTCCTTTTCTTCATCTGAGAAACAAGGTAGAGAGAACTGCTGTCCTGTAGAGCCCTCTTTTTCTGTCCCTGATTTGTATCAGCTCTTCTTCAGCCAGCAATCCAGAAACTTCTGATTGGCCATAAGCTCCATTCCTCCGGGGTGGGCATGCAATGTCACAAAACACATAGAAAAGGGGCAGGGCTTATATCATGATGCTGCAACACTGCTGATATCTGTCTGATCTCCTTCTCCAGGGCTGATGCAACTGCTTGTCTGTAATTTTCCATCTTTTCAGTGAAGACTGCCTTCAAAAGCATCTTACAGAAAATATGAATGTATAGTATATATGATGGAGTCTCTTCATGACAAGCAGCCAGAAAGCCTGGGTTTCTGATTCCTCTTCATTTCATAGTTTGAAGCAGAACTGTAGATGCATAAAACCATGGAATCTGTTGATCTCAGGTACCAAACAAGTACTTGGTGTCAGAATGGAGTCTGACTCTGACTTGGAGGAGGGGGAGTTGGAGTTGAATGCTGGTAATAATAACGGTGGGAAATTTGAAGCGGAGCATGATTCAGCAAGGCGGGAAGTCCGGAGCTGCGGATTGGCGAGAGCCAAGAGGCGGATTCGCCACTGCCTATGAGTGCAAGAGAAAGGAGAGCTGAAAAGTGTGCCAGGCAGAGAGAAGCCCAATTGGTCTCTGATGAGAAATGGCAGGAAGGAAATAGAATAAAAGGGTGCCAGTGCAAGGAACGCGTTGCCAGAGACAACCATTCATTAGAATCTCCGTTGAAGTCTGCATCCGTCGACCTCCAGTCTACTCCTGCATCAGTGCCTTCAACCGCCAAGACCACGAACTCCAAGCTGGTCCATTCTGCCGAAGACTTAGAGCTTGTTGCTGAGCTCTGTCTTCCTACACCAGACGTCCTTAGCATTGCCTTGCTGTGTTCCTTAGCCGAGTCTTGTCCTGCCGCTTCGCTGTGTTCTTCAGCCGAGCCTTGTCCTGTTGCTATCCACAGCCAAGCCTTGCCCTGCCACCTTGCCACACTCTGCAGCCGAGCCTTGCCTTGTCGCCTTGTCACGATCTACAGCAGAGTCTCACCTTGTTGCCTTGCCACGTTCCGCAGCTGAACCTAGCCTTGTCCAGTTTCTGCGTGCTACAACAGAACTCTACCCATCAAGGCTCCAGAACCCTACAGTCAAGATCTGTTCTACCTTCTTGCCAGGGTGGAACTGATGGATGAAAAATACTCTTGCCACTTGAATTATGTTTTAACTGGTGTAAATAGTTGTAAATCTTGCAAATAAAACATTAAACTACCTCCTCCTGGTCAATTCATACTCAGAACAGAACACTTGGATACCAACCACCAACTCCAAAGGGTTTCAGAGGACATTCCTTGCTCTTATAATGCTACACTGTATACAGCTTGAAAGAAGACTGATGGTGTCTGTTAGGATGTGATGTGCTGGGATCGTAGGTAGAAGTGTTCATCAGATTTGTACTGCCTCACTCAATAAAGAGTAAACAGATGGTTGAGGTAATATGGGATTTCACTATAAATATAAGAAATAAACTAATCATTTTTTCCAACTTTCAGTGAATGGTTGTATGGACTTTCTATGGAATAAAAGACAAAGGTCCTTTTTCTAAAAGTTTATTTTCATACTGACAAGTTTATTAAATTTGCTGTGTTCTAAACCACATAAAGTTCTGCAATAACAATGCTCTACAATGTGTACAAGTAATAACAGGCACATCTCATAAACAAGATTAAGTCATTTCATGCCAAATTGCTCCACTTCATAAATATACAAAATCTAAGTCTGTTTCATATATTTTCTGCTTCCTACATCTTTTTATTTTAATTAAACACAGCATATAAAACATTCATTTGCAAAACAAACATCATTTTAAAGTGTTATCTCAAATTAAATTATATAGTTTTTCCCACTAGGATTTTGAGTCTCTTTCTTACTACTCTGGTTTAAAAAAAATATTTTTGATTTTAAGTAGACTCATACAAGATAAGGGTCTGTCAATAAAATGTGTATTAGAAACACAATACAATGCTACAGTTGAATAGGCTTTATTTCCTGGTATTATAAGTGCTTATATGATCTCATTCTGATTTCAAAATACCCATTATTTCTGCTGTGATCATAATAATATAATATTCATTGTGGAGAGAAGAATGATAGCACAAGTGTTTCAGAAGAAGCTTCTAAGTGTTTTAGTCCACAAATGACATAATGTATTATTCTATTGTATTAGACCATAAAGTGAATAGTTTGACAGAAATACCTAAGGATGCTTTCATCAGAAAAAAGAATAGTTTCATGATGTCTTCACATGTATATCATGGCATACATATAGCATATTTGTGAGGGGGTTGGATTGCACATAAAGGGCTGAAGTTGAACTGCAACAAAAGAGAGCTGCTGTTTATCTGAAAACCAGTGGACTACTTTCTCCAGTTTTAGGTCTGGATAGGATGGCACTTCCTTTGAAAGAACAAGTCCAATGCTTGAGAGCCCTGGTGAGGTGGAAGCTGTGGCTAGGAAGACCTTTGCCCATCTTCATCTCATGCATCAGTTGCAGCCCATCTGGAATGGGAGACCCTCATCCCCACTAGGCTAAATGACTACAATGTCTTTGAAGACTACCCAGAACCTGCCATTGCTGCAAAATGTGAACAGCCCATGAGTTAGCTGGGGAGAGCCATGACAATCATAATGCACCTATATTGCAGGCATGGTATTATCTTCCAGTAGATGACCAGGTACAATTGGAAGTACTGATTTTAATGTACAAAGCCCAGCATGATAAAAATGTTCACCATTCCTCACATCCATAAGAGAGGTTGGTACCCAGAGAGAGTATTTTTCTGTGGTTGATCTCACCCCCATGAAACTATCTCATCCCAGTCGAACCTATATTGACATCTTTCCAAACCTCCTGCTTCTCTGAGGGTAAAGCAACTTAGGAGTGCCCAAATATTGTTAGACCTCTTTGCTTAATGGTCATGGATGATAGGAGTTGGAATCCGACACCACCTGAAGGTTTGCAAGATCTCCCCTCTCATTTTGTGAACAAGATGGCACATTGTCACAGCCCAGCCTAAGCCAATAAAATATTGAGCCATTTATACTGGACTATCACACTAGTTTTTGTTTCACACTATTAAAAATCATTCTCAAGGAGATAATGGTTTTAGCATCTGAAAGAGGGCAAAGCTGGATTCTTTAGATGGTGAAACATATGGGGAGAGCAAGACAGTGGTTTTCTGCTGGCAAGATGCAAAAGCTAGAGAAAAAAAATTTCTAGCATCTTTATATTAGAGTTAGGTAAGAGATTTATAGCTGCAGGGGGGAATATGTATCTTCTGGATGTTTTCTTAAGACAACATGAACACTTTTTTTTTTTCTGGAGTGATATACAGTAAGGCAACAGTCCCCTTAATTACTACACTGCATTGGCCATCACCATCTTCTAATTGTTATTTTACCTATCAAGTGACAATTTGGGGTTGGGTGGAGGGGGAGAGAACCAGCAGTTCCTACTAATGAAATACTTCCTTAGCTATAGTAGCTAGAATGTTTAGTATTTTTCATTTCAGTTGCTGGTAGGATGCATAGTTCATTATTAGTTTAGTGACCACTGGCAAAGCCCCTGCTCAAATGAAGGAAGTCCTAGGTTGAATCATTGCTTGAAGAAAAGCATTTCCTGCATAGGAGGGCTGCCGTCTCCTTTTTAGCATCTTCTTCTAACTGGCTATATATATTGCATATCTTTTAATATCAAGATGGTCCTGACTTATCAAACCAGAGTACTGGCAATTTGGGGAATGACCTATTGTGTTTGCTGAGTTAAAGGAGTTCCTGCAGTGACCTAAGAGAAAGGGAAGCACTTAACTGCTATGGCTAGTTTATCAAGAACTAAATGTTGCAACTCGTTCTATGGATTTGCTTAGAACCTTACCAGGTTTTTAGTAAGGTTTACTAACCTTTAGTAGGGTTTAGTAACCTTTACCACATTTTCGAAAAACTGGTCCCAGCAGGTAATAGTAGGCTGGCTGACCTTGTCTGGGCCTGGAAACTAAGAAGCATCAGGTTTGATTATCATTTGGATGGGGGATCACCAGAAAATCTCACAGCAGTAGGCTAGACTAACATGTTAAGGGAAACACTTCCTTAATGAAAGCAATGGCAAATGACATCAGTATTGTTGCCAAGAAAAATATATGAAGTAGAGTTCAGGTTGAGAGTCTTTATCTTAAATAAGCCTTTGCTGTTTAATAGCCCCCAAACACATAGCCGATGGGAACTAATGAGTAAGAGATACCGTCTTGGTGCAGGGGAGGGGGAGGAAAGGAGGATGTGAAGCAGCCTTTTCCAACCTGGTGTTCTTCAGTTGTGTAGGACTACAATTCCCATCTTCCCCAGCCTGTGGGGGCTTGTTGTTGAAAGAGGATAACTTAAAATGTGTTTTTGTATGTAGAAACAACTGCTTCTCCTTTGAAAAAGAGAAAACAGAAAGAGAGAAGGGGCTGAAGTCGTCTCAGCGGAACAGTGATTCTCCCTCAGAACCGGATGTGGAGTAGCAACTATCTGGCCTGGCAGGAGCATTTGCTCTTTGCCTCTTGTTTACTTGTAAATGTATAAAAACAATAAACGTTGCAAGTACAGCATAAAGTCCTAGTATTCTTGTGGTTCGAAGGAGACTGTCCTAATAAGCACTAGCCAATTTCTCACACTTGCAGAAGAGGAGAGCACATCACACTGTCTTCGGTCTCACCATTTTTGCCTTCAAATGTTTGCTCCATCCAGCCACGGATAATGAAGGGAGGAGCAGATGCCACAGGAAAATGGGTTTGCTGTTTCAGTGGTAGCGCTGGCACTTGGGTTGGAAAAGTTACAGAGATGGTGACAGTAATCTCTTGGGGAATGGGGGAGATGTCATACATTAAAAATGCAACAAATAACTGTCTAGTGCCACCAGAGGTCAGAGTGTAGCATTGGAACACTAACAAAATATGCTTTGGACCTAAACAACCTGGAGCGAAAATACCTGGCAGATCACTTTGCTCATGATAGACCTGGACAGTTATTAAGATCATCAAAGGAGGCACTGCTACTTCCAGGGCCACAACTAGGGGGGGGGGGCAAGCAGGGCATGTGCCCCGGGCACCGCAAATGAGCACTGGGTGGGTGCCAAAATGGGCGCAGAATCCATGTTTGCCCCGGGTGACAGAGACCCTAGTTGCGGGCCTGGCTACTTCTGCCACAATCTGTGCAGAGTCATCTTGTGGTTCCTTGCAAATAGGCCTACTCTGAGGTGGTGTCTCCCCTCTGGCATACGGTCCTCCACAAGAGTCAGGAGGCTTCTAATACGATGTCTTATGGGTTTTGAAGACTCTTCTCTTCATCCTGGCATTCCTTGGGTATAAATGTAATATGTATCTCCCATGCCTTGGGGCCACCTATAGGTTCCTAAAGCACTGTTAGAAAATAATCAGGGTAGATGGCTATAGCCCAGTGCTTTGTTCAAGGAATAAAGAAGCTGTGGCGGTGTAGAGCACAGCTGGGCAGTGCTTCAGTTTGAAGGGGAAAATGTGATTTAGAACATGGAAGAGCACACATGTAGCATCCATCAGCAACAATTTAAAGCAGCTGCATCTTTTCCTAGACTTGCACATCTGCTCTCCACAGCTACCATGCAATCCCAGGAAAAGACATATTTAGGTCAAGGTGTTGACAGGACTGTGAGCTTGCCCATACACACTTCAAATCTCATCTTCTCCTTTGGATATGAAGTTCTGCACAGCCCTGAGTAGAAAACGTCCTGGAGGAATAGCAGGCAACAGCTTCCCCAAATTTATCTAGGACTAAATGGATGAAAATGGTCATGCTGACTGTAGCAGCCACTATGAAGAGGCAAGCTCTCCCATGGGAGACATTTCTTGAGAAAATTCACAGTGTGCTGCCAAGTTCCAAATATGCTCTCTGCCCAAAAAGTTGCCTACCCTTGTTCCAGAAAAATTAAAACATTGATCTGCACACATGGGATGGGTGGACTGCCTAGGGAATACTACAGCTATATTTCTGCTTTTCCTTTTAATGTTTTCCATAGCAGCATGAGTTCTTCTTAAGATTTCCTGGTGGAAATACTTCCCCAGATGCTTGCAAAAAAGAAAAAAAAACACTTGTCAGTTCTTTACTTAGTAATCAAAGAAAAGGGGGAATCACCTGATTGTCTGGAAGGAAAGTGTAAAGCAAATTTAGAAATAAAAATAGGAGGAAGAATTTAACTAAGACACCCTTCAAGATCCTTTCTTCCCCTGTGTCCTTCCATATATTAGGAGCCATGGTGTTGGCAAAACCCACTTTTAAAATTTCTAGTAGTAGTGCAGTCTTGTTTGTTTTACACTCTACATTTAAAATCCTTCTTGCATATGAAACAGGTACAGGGATCAGTCATTGAATTCTTGGTGTCTGTAATTACTGTTGACTTAAATTTTACATAGGCCACTATAGATGGGAATGCTATCTCTGCAGGGGCCAGGAGTAAGGATAAAGGTTTCTCCCTGGCCCTCACTTCCTTCTCCTCCTGTGCAAGCAGAAACTAAATATTCACCCAGCCCATTGGATCACACAGAAGCCTCTCTTAATAAAAGGACAAGTAACAGGCAGGATTATTTGTATTGTATGATTATATGTTTTAATTGGACTTTGGGAAACATTTTCAGCCATTATTTATCAAATTTAAAATATTTACTCTGAGCAGTAGCACGTATCTAGGAAGCTAAATATAGTAAACTTCATATTGAAGATGGGAGGGGGTAAAATCACAGCTAAAGCTAACACATTCTACACCAGTCTGTGCAGCATCTGTGGATTAAAATGTGCTGAAAGTAGAACATTTTGTCTCCTCATCTCTCAGGCATTCAAGTACAAGTACATCCAGCCCTTCAACTGAGAATCTGCTAAAAATTATTCCTTTGCTACTTCTCTAACCTAATCTCAGTGCTGCATGCATTTTTAATATAAATGGAGGTCCACTGCCAACAGAAAGATTGGGGGGAATAAGCAGAAACTTAAGTTGACACCTGACTCTTCAAGATATTATTTAGAAGAAAGAACAGAAATTATTCCTACGCAGGTGCTTTCTTAGGATTAAAGTGTAAATAATACGTATGCGATACACAGTGCCTTTTAGGCAACCAGAAAGTCAAATACCTCATGAATATGTAAACTTTCTGAACTGCTCGTCTTAATCGTCTGAGGGTGAAGTCACTTTCAAGAAAAGCTGGGGTGGCAGAACATAGATGCTGCTTTATTGCCATTGTATAACAATGATGGGCTGTTATCACCTTGAATAAGGGAAATTGAATTCATGAATAAATATGCATGGGTGGATTGCATGGAGATGGTGAATCATCTCTGTTTTCCTAATATTTTTAAATGTGTGTTATAATCACAGGCCTTTGACTCCAAATTACAAGCCCTAATTTGCCAGTTGTCTGAATTTATCTGCATCCTGAAGACCTAAAACAGCATTTGAACCGAGTGACTGTACAGTTAAAACCAAGATCTTTTGAGAGAGGACTTTTGGTTTCATTTGTTTGAATTCACTGACCATGGCTGGTAGGGTTTTCTGAGCTGTTACACCCTGTGATTTCAAGTGAAGACATTTTAAACACGAAGCTTTTGTGATATTCATTCCTATCTAATCCCACAGAAGCCATATTAAGCAGAGGTTACAAAAAGATACATAACATAAATGTACCCACCCTGATCAAAATGTGTTACTCAGACTTTACCTGTGTTAGCAACAATTAGCATCAGGATAGTGGAATATAAAGGGGAGAAAGACCTTCCCTCCATCTGCCACATTTTACTTATACTCTTATCTCCTTTTTCTTGGTGGAGTTCTATATCTCTTCCCACATACAGTGAAGTAGAACTATACATGCCTTAACCCTATGAATTCAGAAATTATGTATTCTGTCAGTGAAAATCTGAAAGCCTCAATAGTCTTTTTAGTTTACTGCTTATGCATAAATGTAATGAGAGTGCAACTCAATACCCTGAATTTATTATAAGGATAGCATTGGTTATTTACACAGTGAGGTGACTTTTCTGTAAAAATAACATGGGCTCCTTTATTTTACAACACTAAAATACACCTAGCTAATGCCAAATGAAATTATATGTTCTGCAAAGAACCTGGATTGACAGTACTCAGTTGCACCTTCTTTCATCAAACACTTATTTGATCCCAGTGGTAGCAGTGATGCTACGGCACTTTTAAATGGCACCCTAGCTCCTGCTCAGCTGAATTCCAGCAATAAATGTCTAATCTCCCAAACATTGCATTTTGGAGTTTAGACAAGGATTGCCTCCCAGCAACTTTGTGGATTCAAGCAACAGCCTGCCCTCAAGCCGAACAAAGATGATTGACAGCCAGTTAATACAATAAGTAATGGGTGGGCATTCGCATTCCCTCCCAATGTCTCCCAATCCACTTCCAGATACAAGAGACAAAATGGACCTCACGGAAGGCTGCTTCCTGATACTAGGTTACTGGATGAGAAGAAAGATTGTGATTCAGGCCATCTGCTGCAAAATGAATTTAAGAAGTTGACTACACTACAGCTGTAAGCCAATATAGTGGGCCCCCACTCTTCCACTGAAATGTATTTATTATATACAGTATTTATAGAATGAATGGATGTACATGCATGCCCAGCCACACACCGATGTTCATAGCATAGTGGGTAAAGTTCTTCATATGTTTTCAATGCAGGCAAACATTGAAAGGTTGGTGCTTTTAAATTGTTCCTTGCCTCCCTTCAGATGACCTTTGAGTACCTAGAAAACCACTTAAGAATATTTTCTTGCTTGGAATGCCCATTGATCCATTCAACATTTTAATTATTCTAGTTTGAATGCCTAGGTTAGATATTCACTTTCAGCAGTTAAAGCAATGAACTATGTTCTGGGACAACAACAGTACACTAACTGTGCCAAACAGCATAAAGTCAAAAGCCCTGAATAACCCTTACCTATTGTCTGTGAGACCTATTCAAGTTATACTTACATTTGGGCTATATCTGAGTTAATGTGCTGAAATTGACACTGCAATTTCTCAAAAGGTTTCTTCTTCTGCAAAAGAGGCTTCTGTTTTTCTAGCTTCTTTGTAGAGCATGCTTTTGAACTTCCTTTATTGTTAGAGGTGAGGGAGGATGCTGCTATTACTGATGATGTTTTTATTACACATTTTTCCACCACCCTAAAGCTTCAGTGCCCACCCACACCACCCAGTTTCAGGGCAATTCCCCATGGCAGCCTTCAGTAGTTTATATCCCATGAGAAAACTGGCTGAAAATGAAGCTGGCTTTCTAAAGGTCAGCTTCTGCTCCACTTTGCCCATGTCGATGGTCTGATATTCTGTCCAGAATGCAGTTAACACAATGCTTGATTGGTGGATTCCCCTGCTTCATTCTTCTTTTTATCTACTAGGAAAGCAATTGCCAAGAGCTTTCCATACTGTGGGCAGATCTTACAGGACAGAGGTATTTTCTGAAAAGCTTAATGCCATCAACAAAGTCAAAGCAAAATGCACTCATATTGCACACACAGCAACCAATTTTAAAATGAAATGCTTATCTTTTCTCAATTTAACTTCCTCCTCTCTGCTGCTACAGTAGCATTCCAGGAGTATAATGGTTATCATGTTTGCTGCACATGCAAAGGATCTCGGGTTCAAAAGCAGGCAGAAATAACTTTTGTTATTACAGTTTTTCTTCCCATTTTTATTGCTGCTTTGGTTCGGGTGAACCATTTCATCCTTCCTCCTGCCCTTTGAGGTAGAAGGGCTTCATACCAGGTCTCAGGTACCTCAACTGGATAAATACTGGAAAGGACTCATCACTGCATTTCTCTGGGTCTGGGGAAGGAAGGAAGGAAGGAAGGAAGGAAGGAAGGAAGGAAGGAAGGAAGGAAGGAAGGAAGGAAGGAAGGAAGGAAGGAAGGAAGGAAGGAAGGAAGGTCGGTCCAGGTTTAAAGCTCATTGCTATGTGTGCATATGTGTCCATGTTGGTACAGTATTTATTTATTTATCAAATTTGTCACCACCCATCTCCTCTCACTGGGGGGACTCTGGGCAGTTTACAACAAAATACTCACTAAAACAATAAATATATAAAAATTCCTTTATCATTAATAAATATAAATAAGAGTAAAGTCCAGATGGCTGTGATCTAATTCTGTCTTTGTGTGGAAGGGGCACTTCAAGGCACTAGCCAACCCCAGGCATGACTGTTCTCTTCCCCGCCCCAGGCCAGGTGGCAGAGCCAGGTCTTCAAGTTCCTCCGAAAGGCCAGGAGCGAAGGGGCCTGGCTCACCTCCAGGGGCAAGATGTTCCAAAGGGCAGGCGCTACTGCAGAGTAGGCCCGCCTCCTGGACCCTGCCAGATGGAATTCTCTTACCAACGGGGTCCTCAGCATGCCCACTCTGCAAGATCGGGTGGGGCGGGTTTATGTAATGGGGAAGAGGCAGTCCCTCAGATAACCTGGCCCCATGCCATGTAGGGCTTTAAAGGTGAAAACCAACACCTTGAATTGGACCTGGAAGCAAACTGGTACCCAATGCAGCTCACATAGCAAAGATGTTATATGTGCAGTATGTTAACTATGTAATATTTTGTTACCCCCTTTCTTTTCCCTTCCCATTGCAGCTCCCCCTTCCTTTCACCCCAGCATCATTCACTTAGCCTATCGTTTTGCTGGAAGGAAAAAGGGGAGTGTGTGTGGAATGTACTACAAATTTCCAGTGGAGAGAGAGAGTGGTTGGTCTATGACAGTGGGGATCAATTCATTTATAATTGGGCTACCTTATTTTACCTAAAATTAATGTTAATCAATCAGTATATAATTGATTTCTTTTCTGTCCTGGCCTTGCCCATTTTTGGAGTGGGGCTTCTGGAAAATATATGTATGCTAGGGTTGTACCATACTTCACATCTGAAGGAGAAAAAGTTACTTGCTTCAGAGCATGGAGGGTGCTTGCACAGCTCTTGTCCACAACTTCTTAAAGTAGCTATGTCTTTTTGTGGGATTGGAGATTGCTCTCCACATTTGATACATGCAGCAACATTGGGGAAAGGAGTATCTTCAGCACTGATTTCATCTGAGCTGAGAACTCTTGGTTGACCAGGTAGGGAAGCTGGACATTACCTTGGATTTTTGGCTGTGTTTATGCTATTTTTCCCGTCTACACTTTTTTCTTTGTGGAGGCTATTTAGGGTCAACTCCCTTTTGGGAAAGGATGGTATATTAAAACAAATAAAGCCTGCACTATAAGAACATATAGGAACTAAAAGGGTTTCAGTTCTTGAAAGCAGGTCAAGCAAGAAGCCTAACTGAACTTTACAAGGCAGAGAGGTCCACAGTCTCGACTTACCTCTACATACCATAATCAGGAACTAAAGAGCTTAATCATAAGAGTGACCAGAGCAGAGCCTATAATGTACAGCAGAAAGGCACTCTTTCTCGGTCCAGTTCCACTACTGTCTCCATCCCAAAAGCAAACCTGAAGCCAGATTGAATTTAATCCCTAGGGTGAAAAAACAGTGGTCTTCCAGATGTTGACAAGCTACAATTCCCAACATCCTTCACAATGAATTACGCTAGTTGGGATTGCTGAGAGGAGTAGTTCATTAATTTGGAGGGCCACCTGTTTAGTTTATTAACTTAATCCGAGATATTCAGGAGCTGATTTATCCGCAGTCAGGAACCAAATGTAGCATTTTTTGCTACATTTTGCCCCATTTCAATAAAATCCATAAGTAAAAAAAAAACAAAAACAAGAAACAGTTTGCTTGCCAGTATTGATATTGCATAAACTCATTGTATGGAGACTTTCACTAGGCTTTACAAAAGGAACATTATTAACAAACTGTAGAGTCAGTATTATTTTTTGAAAGCAATAGACATTATTTTGCAGAATCAAAAAAAAAAAGAACTATTTTGCTATACTAAGCAAGCTTATAGAAGTTTTCTCTAAGATTGCTATGTTTTTTTATCTAGGGAGATTTGTCAGTGATATTAAAGGAGAGAAAGACTCTAGAATGTGTGTGTGTGTGTGTGTGTGTGTGTGTATGAAACTTACAGGCTGTCATGCCTATGTAATAACATTGAACATGACTGTCACTATGAAGACATATTATCTCATTTAGACAATTAGTGTGAGCAGCATGTTTCTTTACTTATTCCATTCAATTATAGAGTGCTCTTTTTGTCGTTACTAGAGTATCTTAATGTGACTTGTAATTAGTGTAATTACAATCCAATGTTAATTATATTTGCCACTTAAACATAATTTTATATAGTAATGGTCTCTCTTCTCAATAACCTTATTATGTTGTTTATTCAAACAGGAATTAAATCTTCTTTCATGCATCAAATATGGAGATTAGAAGAGGGGGAAACGTCTGCCATTTTTCCAGTTTATGATGAGGGAATCTTTGTCACAGATTTGATTTCATTCCTGCTATTAGTGACTACGAAACTGAATTAGTGAAAGCAGTGAAGTTTAGCAGAGGTGATGAACTGGATAAAGAGGACAATGAATTAATATGAATGCAGGTACAGTATGTAAAGAAGAAAGCACCTACTGACTTCCAAGTATCTTATCAAAGCTCTGGTCATGACCTACATAAACATATGAGGCAGCTTTCCCCAATCCCATGTCGTGCTGAGGTAGTGGGACTACAGTGGTGAAAAAGTCAGCAATGCCACCCACAGGAAGGGCCAGGCTCTTCTGTTTTCTGTTCCTGAAATTTGAGACCTCTTTCTCCTCCTCATCTTCCTTCTCCCCTTTTTTTTTTTTACCTCTCTCTCTCCCACACAGATACAATAGAATGTTAAATCAATTTTAGGCCTGTATTCATAGGTTTTACCTCTGTCTTGTCTCTGCAGTTCTAATCAGAAAGAGGAGTTGGGGACTCATGCTTTTGTAAAGCCCTCAGTTGTTCCTCACAGGCTAAATGTGTTACAGTTTTGATAACTCTTTTGACTTCCAATCACTAAAATAATAGCAAAATAACAAACAATACCCAGAGAAATCCATCTTTAAGATGCATGGAAAATAACAATCTTTCGATCCAGCATCATTACATCAGGGAAAGAAACCTTCCTTGGTGGCCAACAGTGATGTTACCACAATGGTCTTATCCTAAGGCTCTACTTCCTTCATCATGTGTATGTGTATGTATCAGGGACACACACACACATAAACACAAAGAGATAGAGATAGATAGAGGGAGTGGGGTGAGGGAGGGAGGGAGAGGGAGAGAGAGAGAGAGAGAGACATCTGCCAAAAGCTAGAAGCCATCACCAGAGCTGACCGAGAGAGTTTCTATCTCATGTTAGGTTGCAAAGACAGTACAAAGATGTTGTTGTTTTGTGTCACCTGTCCTGCTATCCTAAATGGCTAAGAATCCTGGAACTCCCATAATGCCACACCATCTGGGCATTTAATTCAGCTGGGGAGGCTCTAATCACAATCCCACTGGTGAATTTGATTCACAGTGTGATGGTCATTAATGAATAAGACATTCGTAGCAACAAATTTCCACTTCCAAATATTATGCATTCACTTCTTTCATGTATATATTGCCCCTATAGGTTTTCAGGAATTTAGCTTCCCTTGGATTACAGACTACATCAAAGGAGTTCTGTGCATTCAAGTAGGTGCCACATACCTACAGGGACCATATGTCCTTTATTATAAAGGACAGTCCTTTATTTCAGAAAGCTGTCCTTTAAATTCATTTATTTTTCAAAAACTTGCTTTAGCGCTTTATTTTGGTCATTTAACCTTTACCATACAAATGGTACCACTTCATGTGAAAAATATGGAAACTGAATTTACATATATGGTTTGATTTTAGATATTTTTATTAGAAAATGCATTTTTGTGAAGTTTTTCTTGTTTTTGTTCTTTGTAAAGCAAAGTTATAAACATAATGAAAATTTTTACCCTTATGAACCTCTTTCAGATATGACCCTTTTTCAGGGTTGTCCTTTATTTTTTTCAAGAAAATATGGTCACCGTACACATACTCCGAGCCTAATAGACAAAGAATAGTCATCAAAACAATGGCATGCCTTAAATTCATAAGAAAAATAAATTGTTATCTCCCTTGCACTTTTTTTAGGGCATTGTATTACTATATTTATAATGTTACTTCCAATACTTAATTTTTTAGGAAAGGCCCATTTCTCTGTGCATTAAAAACATCACTCTCAAATTCGTTATCCCTCTTCTGTTTTTCCGTATGACCTTTTTCCAATCTGATCTCTCCAAATGGCTCAGGAACACGTCCGTGCTGGCTGAGAGTGATGGAAGTCGTAGTGCAATACATTGGCTATCCCCACATACAGTGAACTTCCATAATTCCTTGCCTTTCCAACAACTGGGGGCTTTTCAAAAGAAAGCACATTTTTTCAGGCAGGTTACTGTTTTTCTTATGAATGAAATTACTATAATTCTTGAAACCCTTTGATGCCTGTAAACAATAAACATTCGTTTCAAGCTAATACTGTTCAAAAATCCTGCATTTTACATTTGCTGGAGAATGATGCAAGCAAATCCCTCAACATACCACATGTTTATATAATGATTTTCTTTCTCCCTTAATGCCCTATAAATAAGAATAGAGCTCTTACCTAAACAGTGGATTCTTGCTTTACATCCATATCAGCTATGTCAACTGGTTGCACGTAGTTCTGCATATTCTCTGTCTCTTGAAAGCTTTGTTTGCTAATACAAGGTGGTCTATGATAAGCAGAAGATTACAATCTGCAGGAAATTAAAGCACCCCAACTTCAGCTTTGAGCCTTCTCATACCATCTGAGGTGTGCTATAATCACCTACAAATCCAAAGCTAATGATGCTTTATTGCCTAATACAGAGTCTCTGAAATGTCTATTCATAGCAAACTTACTTGCTAACTATTGCCTAAATCTGTTGCTTTGCAGTGCTCATGGGTGTCAGAGGGAAGAAAAGAAGCACTGTATTTTAGTCAACCTTCAGTCAATCTTTGGGCTACAGGAACCATTTAAAAGATAGGCACTGTAATGCTTTGTAAGAACCGGGCACATCAGTAACCATTCTACAGCTTTTCAGTGAGTACCATCTGATCCTCACAATCAGCTCTGGGTGGACCTTGCCATGATTCTATACCCAGGCTTCTTAACCTTTCTGGACCATAGACCTCTTTGAGGGTTTGGTGAAATCTATAGACCCGTTCTCAGAAATACATACTTAAGTACAAATAAAATACAGAGACAGAGACTGTATTATAAAGGAAACCAATGATGCTCAATTACAGTTATCAAAATAGTAGGAAGTCACGAAGATGTAACATAATAGTACATTTTTTTTCGTTGTTGTTAATTCATTAAACCAATAACAAGCCAATACCCTTTTTTAGGTATAATAATTTTAGATAGTGAGACTTACTGAAGCCAACAAACATGTTTGGACTCTAGAGGCCATAAATTACTCTGGTGCCTACATATGTTATTGAATGGAAAGCTAAATTTTAATTAGAGGTTAGTGAAATTGTAATTTTTCCCCATCTAATTTTACGGAGCTCTTGAAATCTATCCCTGGACCCCCAAGAAGTCTGTGGACCCCAGATTAAGAATCTCTGTTCCAGGCAGACAGTAAATGTGACTCTATAGAAGGCACAGGAGTTGTTCTAATTCTAAAGAAATGTTGTGCTTCCCAGTAACTGATATTCTAACAACAGAAGGCTTCTATCAGAAAGACAGAGAAAAGTGTGATTCCCTTTTGTTCAGCCAACCCATGTTTTCCTTCTCCAAAACTTCTAGAGAGAATTTGGAGACCTTCCAGAGCACGTTTTGAGAGGGAAGGAGAAGGCTACAAGGAGGAAAAAAGGAAGATAGCATTCAGTTGTAGAAACCACAGCCCAGCACCAAACTTCATTCATTCTCCCAACAATCCAAGGAGTCATACCAAAGCAGCATGCAGTACTTACCTAGTTATCTGGGAACAGTTTGATCCTGTTGGACCTGAGGAAGTGGACAGGATCCTCCGAACAGTAAATGCCACCACTTGTCATCTAGACCCATGTCCCTCCTGGATGGTGAAAGCAGCTCGGGAGGTGATATGTGGTTGGGTCCAGGCGATGCTTAATACATCGTTGAGAGAGGGGGTGTTCCCAGCAGCCTTTAAGGAAGTGCTGGTGTGCCCCCTCCACAAGAAACAATTGCTGGACCCTATTATACTGGACAATTTTCGCCCAGTCTCCCGCCTCCCCTTTTTGGGGAAAGTGGTTGAGAAAGTGGTGGCACTGCAGCTCCAGAGGCTTCTGGAGGAAACGGATTATCTGGACCCCTTTCAGTCAGGTTTCAGGCCAGGATATGGGATAGAGACTGCATTGGTCACACTTACGGATGATCTCTGGCGGGAGCGGGATGGTGGCAGCTCTTCCTGACCTCTCAGCGGCTTTCAATACCATCGACCATGGTATCATTTTGGGGCGGCTCAGGGAGTTGGGGGTGGGCGGCATGGTCTTGCACTGGCTCACCTCCTTCCTCCAGGGCCAGTCCCAATTGGTGGTGATAGGCGTGATGATTGCCTACTCAGCTTACCATTAAATTTGATTCATACGTGCTTAAGTAGAAATCTCTTTAATGGAGTGTAGTGTGCAGTACAGGGAAAAAGTTGCGAATAGAAATTCCCACACTTTCCCCAAGTTAAACTGTCCAATGAACTCAACCCCCTCCCCCTTCTTCAGTATACAGTCCCACTTTCCGTGCCAGTCCATTCAGTTCTGTGCAGATGTCTGCAACGTCTCTGCTGGTTGACCCTGGATGCCAGAGATAGTCTAAACAAGACGCTTTCACACTCCTGGCTTCTCCCCCCTCCCACTTCCACTGACTTGCAAATCTCAACCCATGTTGATTCCATTCATGCATGCAGGTCAGATCAGATGTTCTGGGAATGTTTGATCTGGGAGCATGACAATAGGAGGCAAGAGATCCGACCCTTGACACCACCTTTGTGGGGTGCCACAGGGTTTGGTTCTCTCTCCGCTCCTTCTTAACATCTACCTGAAACCATTGGGTGAGATCATCGGTTGCCATGGGATGAGGTATCACCAATATGCTGATGATACTCAATTGTACATCTCCATCCTGGGTGATCTAAGTGATGCTGTGACTGCCCTCTCTGTGTGTGTGGAGGCTGTAGGGGTCTGGATGGGGAACAACAGGCTTCAGCTGAACCCTGGTAAGACAGAGTGGCTGTGGGTTAATGGCTCTTCCGTATCCGGGACATTGTCATCTTTGGTTCTGGATGGGGTTGCACTGCCCCAGACAGACACAGTGTGTAACTTGGGGGCCCTCCTTGACTCACGGCTCCTGCTCGAAGAGCAGGTGGCAGCCATGGCCGGAAGGGGCTTTGCGCAGCTTTGTGTTGTGTGCCACCTATGCCCTTTCCTGGATTGGGAGGCCCTTCAAACGGTCACTCATGCCCTTGTTATCTCCCATATAGACTATTGCAATGCACTCTACATGGGGCTACCCTTGAAGACTATCCGGAAGCTACAGCTGGTCTAGAATGAGGCTGCACAAGCAGTCTTAGGAGCCCCTAGAAGGGCTCATATAACACTGTTGCTGTGTGAGCTGCATTGGGTGCTGGTTTGCTTCCGGGTCCAATTCAAGGTGTTGGTTATCACCTTTAAAGCCCTACATGGCATGGGGCCAAGCTACCTGAGGGACCGCCTCTTCCCTGTCACATCAGCCCATCGCACCCAATCATGCAGAGAGGGCATGCTGCAGACCCTGTCAGTGAGAGAATTCCATCTGGTGGGGTCCAAGAGGTGGGCCTACTCTGCAGTAGCTCCCACCCTCTGGCACATCCTGCCCCCAGAGGTGAGGTTCGCTCCATCTCTCCTGGCCTTCCGAAGGTGTTTGAAGTCCTGGCTCTGCCACCTGGCTTGGGGAGTGGAGGGGAATGGTCATTCCTGGGGATGGCTAGTGCCCTAAAGTGCTCATCCCACCCCAGGACTGAATTAGATCATTGCCATCCGGACTTTATTTTTATCTGTATTTATTAGTTACTTGTAATTGTATTTTATATAGTCTATTTTTATATATTGTAATTATATCATATATCTATTGTTTTATGATTATTTTGTTCTAAACAACTCAGAGTCCCTCTGGTGGGAGGAGATGGGCAGTGACAAATTTGATAAATAAAAAAAATATCCTAACACCTATTACAGCAGGAGCTTGAGTTAAAGCATAGGTAGACAGTACACCTCCCATAGTGCTCAAGCAATCCTTGTTACCCTTTATGCAGTCTGTAGAGTTCTGGTGGTTAGAAATTAACTGGATCTTTGCAACAGATTGCAGTTACCTCAACCTGGTTTGCACAGCAGGGAGCAGAAGAGTTTTAATCTGTGTGGATGGATGGAAGGACGGACGGACGGACGGACGGACGGACATGCATGGATCCTGCTTCACTCACTGTTGCCTGAACTGTCCTTGTAGCAGAGCCCTACCAAAAAAATCTTCCTACTCCAGTCAAGGATGTAAAGATGATGGCCACGAGGTTTAGCTAACAATTCCTACCTTAATGACCAGTGCAGCGTAGGTCTAGTTATATAGTTTTATCTTCCTTCCATATTTCACACTGTCATTGTATTTTTATATTCTTTTTTTATGGTGTGTATCTTAACCATTGCTCTATTGCGCCAAACAAATAAATTTAGGCACAGGATGACAGAATACCTAAAAGAGAAATGTCCACTTATTCTAACTCATTAAAAAGCTTGTATTGGTGTGTTAAGAACTAGTAAAAACAAATCATAAATGAAGTAAATTGCCATCTTGTATGTATGTAAGTCACATAACTGCAAAATAAATATACCACAGGTTTAATTATAGGAAGAGACATGTACATTTATTTTTCTTGTGTCATTTAAACTCTATTCACTGGTTAAGTGCACTTTAATTTTCTTTCTTGAGAGAGTGGGGCCCTCGTTCACAAGAACCATGTATGCTTTGCCTCATAAACCAACTCTTGCTATTGTGTTTTGCCAGTTTTTCAGGACAAGTGTTACCAAGTGAAACTTTAAGCAGTCAGTAACAATTGTGCATAGTGATTTTAAGAAATGGTGCCTCTCAAAGAATCTGGGACCTTGAAAGAAAGCCTTTAAATAAGGGATGCTGTTGGATTAAAGGGTGCCCATCAGCTTTATACATAAATGATGTGAAAAACCAAGACACATTCAAAGCATTAGCCTTCCTTTGTATGTTGTTGTTGATTATTTTAGTCGCTTCCGACTCTTCGTGACTTCATGGACCAGCCCACGCCAGGGCTTCCTGTCAGTCGTCAACACCCCCAGCTCCCCCAGGGACGATTCCGTCACCTCTAGAATATCATCCATCCACCTTGCCCTTGGTCGGTCCCTCTTCCTTTTGCCCTCCACTCTCCCTAGCATCAGCATCTTCTCCAGAGTGTCCTGTCTTCTCATTATGTGGCCAAAGTATTTCAGTTTTGCCTTTAATATCATTCCCTCAAGTGAGCAGTCTGGCTTTATTTTGTGGAGGATGGACTGGTTTGATCTTCTTGCGGTCCAAGGCACTCTCAGAATTTTCTTCCAACACCACAGTTCAAAAGCATCAATCTTCCTTCGCTCAGCCTTCCTTAAGGTCCAGCTCTCGCAGCCATATGTTACTACGGGGAACACCATTGCTTTAACTATGCAGACCTTTGTTGTCAGTGTGATGTCTCTGCTCTTAACTATTTTATCGAGATTTGTCATTGCTCTTCTCCCAAGGATTAAGCATCTTCTGATTTCCTGACTGCAGTCATCATCTGCAGTAATCTTCGCACCTAGAAATACAAAGTCTTTCACTGCTTCTACATTTTCTCCCTCTATTTGCCAGTTATCAATCAAGCTGGTTGCCATAATCTTGGTTTTTTTGAGGTTTAGCTGCAAGCCAGCTTTTGCACTTTCTTCTTTCACCTTCATCATAAGGCTCCTCAGTTCCTCTTCGCTTTCAGCCATCAAAGTGGTATCATCTGCATATCTGAGATTGTTAATGTTTCTTCCAGTGATTTTAACTCCAGCCTTGGATTCCTCAAGCCCAGCATGTCGCATGATGTGTTCTGTGTACAAGTTGAATAGGTAGGGTGAGAGTATACAGCCCTGCCGTACTCCTTTCCCAATCTTAAACCAGTCCGTTGTTCTGTGGTCTGTTCTTACTGTTGCCACTTGGTCATTATACAGATTCTTCAGGAGGCATACAAGATGACTTGGTATCCCCATACCACTAAGAACTTGCCACAATTTGTTACGGTCCACAGAGTCAAAGGCTTTAGAATAGTCAATCAAACAGAAATAGATGTTTTTCTGAAACTCCCTAGCTTTTTCCATGATCCAGCGGATATTGGCAATTTGGTCCCTAGTTCCTCTGCCTTTTCTAAACCCAGCTTGTACATCTGGCAATTCCCGCTCCATTAATTGCTGAAGTCTACCTTGCAGGATCTTGAGCATTACCTTACTGGCATGTGAAATGAGTGCCACTGTTCGATAGTTTGAACATTCTTTAGTGTTTCCCTTTTTTGGTATGGGGATATAAGTTGATTTTTTCCAGTCTGATGGCCATTCTTGTGTTTTCCAAATTTGCTGGCATATAGCATGCATTACCTTGACAGCATCATCTTGCAAGATTTTGAACAGTTCAGCTGGGATGCCGTCGTCTCCTGCTGCCTTGTTATTAGCAATGCTTCTTAAGGCCCACTCAACCTCACTCTTCAGGATGTCTGGCTCTAGCTCACTGACCACAACGTCAAAGCTATCCCCAATATTGTTATCCTTCCTATACAGGTCTTCCGTATATTCTTGCCACCTTTTCTTGATCTCTTCTTCTTCTGTTAGGTCCTTGCCATCTTTGTTTTTGATCATACCCATTTTTGCCTGGAATTTACCTCTGATGTTTCTAATTTTCTGGAAGAGGTCTCTTGTCCTTCCTATTCTATTGTCTTCTTCCACTTCTGCGCATTGCTTGTTTAAAAATAATTCCTTATCTCTTCTGGCTAAC
Source organism: Candoia aspera (assembly GCF_035149785.1). NCBI lineage: Eukaryota > Metazoa > Chordata > Lepidosauria > Squamata > Candoiidae > Candoia > Candoia aspera. The sequence continues at coordinate 205,600,433 of NC_086153.1, read as the reverse complement.
CTCTGGAATTTTGCATTTCATTGGGCATATCTCCCCCTATCACTGTTGCCTTTTGCTTTCCTTCTTTCTTGGGCTACTTCTAGTGTCTCAGCAGACAGCCATTTTGCCGTCTTGGTTTTATCTTTCTTTGGGATGTAATTTGTTGCCGCCTCCTGAACAATGTTGCGAACTTCTGTCCAGAGTTCTTCCGGGACCCTATCTACTAAGTCCAGTCCCTTAAATCTATTCTTCACCTCCACTGCATATTCCTTAGGAATATTAGTGAGCTCATATCTAGCTGATCTGTGGGTCTTCCCTAATGTCTTGAGTCTGATCCTAAATTGTGCAATAAGAAGTTCGTGATCTGAACTACAGTCAGCTCCAGGTCTTGTTTTCACCAGCTGTATAGATGTCCGCCAGCTTTGGCTGCAAAGGATGTAGTCAATCTGATTTCGGTGTTGTCCATCTGGTGAAGTCCATGTATAAAGCCGTCTCTTAGGTTGTTGGAAGAGAGTGTTTGTTATGCAGAGTGAGTTGTCTTGGCAAAATTCTATCAGCCTATGTCCTGCTTTGTTGTGTTCTCCCAGGCCATGCTTACCTCTAATTCCAGGTGTCATTTGACTGCCCACCTTAGCATTCCAGTCTCCCGTGATGAAAATAACATCTGTTTTAGGCGTGTTGTCCAGTAGGTGCTGCAGATCCTCATAGAACTGCTCTACTTCAGCTTCTTCAGCATCTGTGGTTGGGGCGTATATTTGGATCACTGTGATTTTAGATGGCTTGCCCTGAATTCGAATTGAGATCATTCTATCGTTTTTTGGATTGTATCCAAGCACTGTTTTAGCCACTTTACTATTAATTATGAAGGCTACTCCATTTCTTCTGTGGTCCTCTTGTCCACAGTAGTAGATCTGGTGGTCATTTGATGTGAAGTGGCCCATTCCAGTCCATTTCAATTCACTGACGCCCAAAATGTCTATCTTTAATCTTGACATCTCTCCTTGTATACAGAGCTATTTTTCCTTCATGTCTGTGTAACAACACACATAGAGAGCAAAAGCACTGAACAGCCTTGCTTGATGATACAGCCACATATGCCATGTGAAAGCTTTGATTTGTCTTAATGTTATGTGTCACTTGCTTGGTTTTTAAGTATATTTTTCACTTTATTTTGCAGAATAGAATATGTAAGCCACTCAGAGTCAGTCATAAGTAGAGCAGCATATGCGGGAGGGAGGCTTGTAAAGCAAATGGAAAGCCTTCCCAATAGACAGAGCAAACGCAAGTAACAGCTTCCAGGAGAAAAGCCAGTCTATGTGGGTGCTAGAGCGTTGGACTTGGCCTAGGGAAACGAATGGGCAGCCCCCTTGATTAAAGGACTCACTGGGAGATTTGGGCCAATCACCTTTGTCTCAACCCACTTCATAGGGTTGCTGTAGGAATAAAATTTGAGAAAGCCCGCAGAAGAGAGATGGAATGGAATGGAATGCATAAGAAATAAAATGAGATAGCTATCCCTCATATCACGCCAACCCCTCAGTGTAGCACCAGCCAGCAGGAAGAGGCACATTCCTTATCTTATCTCTCCCCAAGTCCAGGAGGCATAGAGGAGAGGAGGCTATTAGTTCTGGGATCATCTGTATTCAGGAATATGCTTCTTCAGCCAAGCCAAGCTGGGAACCCTCCAGATGTATGGACTTCCAGCCCCCATGGCTACACTGGCTGTGGAATCTGGAGAACTGAAGTCTATATAGCAGAAATCCCACATGAGGGAAGGCATATGACTTTTTCTTCCAACAAAAGTGGTGGTATTAAGCACCTTTCCAGAAAATCTGTGCAGTTTGGGCCCCAGGAATGAGAAAAGAGGAGGAAAACTTCCAAAAATCCCTCAGCTATACAGAGGTGCCTTTTCTAATGGTCCCTGGGTAGAGATCCAGGCAAAGCCAGATGTTACCCGATGTTCTCCTAAGGTCATAGGAACACTAATAAACAGGAAAGGTGAGCCTTCTGAATCTCTGAGGTGAATGTGGAATCAATGAAGAAGGGGAAATATGACACCCAAAGAAAATCTAAAGAAAGTAGCTCTTTTCTTTTAGCTTTTGGGACTAAGTGAAATCTGATACTAACACCATTTAGACTGGTCTGAATTCAGTCCACTGCTTCTTTCTCAGGCCAGCTTGTAACTACAAATCACATAGCTTCAAACAACTAGGCCAATTATTGAATTTCTTACTCCAAAGTAAGAAATTCACAGAGGTCATGGAGGTCATCTAGTCCAAGCCCCTGTTTGAGGCAGGATATGCTAGACCATCTCTCACAAACGATCATCCATCCTTTGTTTGAAGACCCCTAGTAAAGAATAACTCACTCACTTCATGTGGCAGCATATTTCAGTGACTGACAGCTTGTATAGTCAGGAAGTTCTTCCTGATGTTTAGCTTGAACTTCCTGTCTTGTAGTTTTAACCCACAGGTTCTGGTCCTGCCCTGTATGACAATAGAGAATGAGTCCACTCCTTCTCTGTGACAACCTTTCAGATATTTAAAGACTGCTATTATATTGTTATATCTCCCCTCAGTCATCTTTTTTGTAGGCCTAACATACCCTGATCCTTAGCTGTTCCTCATAGCGCTTAGCTCCCAGACTCTTCATCATCTTGGTAGGCTTTTCTACCAATTTCTAGAATTTTCTCCAATTTGTCACTGCTGTTGTTAAACTGTGGTGCCCAGAACTGGAAACAGTACTTGAAATGGGGTCTCACTAGAAAAGAGTAGAATGGAACAATTACTTCCCACAATCTTCCAGTTAATACACCTCATTAGCAACTGCATTACCCTGGTGGTTCATGTTGAACTTGTGGTCAGCAAGCACACACATACTACTGCCAGCCAGGTCTCCACCATCCTATACTTATGCCTTAGATTTCTCCTGTCCAAGATCAGAATGGTATATTTTTCCCTGTTAAATTCCATCTAACTGATTTCAGTCCACTGCTCAAGCCTGTCTTGATCTTTTCAACCTTCTCTTTCTTCCATAGTATTAGCCATCCTTCCCAATGTTGTATCACCTGCAAACTTTATTAAGTATCCCTTTATTTATTTATTTATCGAATTTGTCACCGCCCATCTCCCCCCACCAGAGGGACTCTGGGCGGTTTACAACAAAATAATCATAAAACAATAGATATATAATTACAATATATAAAAATAGACTATATAAAATACAATTACAAGTAACAAATACAGATAAAAATAAAGTCTGGATGGCAATGATCTAATTCAATCCTGGGGTGGGATGAGCACTTTAGGGCACTAGCCATTCCCAGGAATGACCATTCCCTTCCACGCCCCAAGCCAGGTGGCAGAGCCAGGTCTTCAAAGTCCTCCGGAAGGCTAGGAGGGATGGAGCTAACCTCACTCTGGGGGAAGGATGTTCCAGAGGGTGGGAACTACTGAAGAGAAGGCCCGACTCCTGGACCCCGCCAGATGGAATTCTCTCACTGATGGGGTCCGCAGCATGCCCTCTCTGCATCATTGGGTGGGATGGGCTGATGTAACAGGGAAGAGGCAGTTCCTCAGGTAGCCCGGCCCCATGCCATGTAGGGCTTTAAAGGTGATAACCAACACCTTGAATTGGACCCGGAAGCAAACTGGCACCCAATGCAGCTCACGTAGTAGAGGTGTTGTGTGCGCCCTTCTAGGGGCACCAAAGATAGCCCACACAGCTGCATTCTGGACCAGCTGTAGCTTCCGGATAGTCTTCAAGGGTAGCCCCGTGTACAGTGCCTTGCCATAGTCTATATGGGAGATAACAAGGGCATGAGTGACCATTCGAAGGGCCTCCCAATCCAGGAAAGGGCATAGGTGGCACACAACACAAAGCTGCGCAAAGGCCCTTCTGGCCACAGCTGCCACCTGCTCTTTGAGCAGGAGCCGTGAGTCAAGGAGGACCCCCAGATTACGTACCAGGTCTGTTTGGGGCAGTGCAACCCCATCCAGAACCAAAGATGCCAATATCCCGGATACAGAAGAGCCATTAACCCACAGCCACTCCGTCTTACCAGGGTTCAGCTGAAGCCTGTTGTTCCCCATCCAGAATGCTACAGCCTCCATGCACTGAGAGAGGGCAGTCACAGCATCACTTAGATCACCCAGGATGGAGATGTACAATTCAGTATCATCAACATGTTGGTGACACCTCATCCCGTGGCAACGGATGATCTTACCCAGTGGTTTTATGTAGATGTTATAAAGGAGCAGAGAGAGTACCAAGCCCTGCAGCACCGCACAAAGGAGGGGTCAAGGGTCAGATTGCTTGCTCCCTATCAACACTGATAGGGACGAGCCCTGGAGGAAGGAGGTGAACCAGCGCAAAACTATGCCGCCCACCCCCAACTCCCTGAGCCTGTCTTGGATACCGTGGTCAGCTCAGGGAGCTGATTTCAGTCCACTGCTCAAACTGTCTTGATCTTTTGAACTTTCTCTTTCTTCCATAGTATTAGACATCCTTCCCCGTGTTGTATCACCTGCAAGCTTTATTAAGTATCTCTTTATGACTCCCTTATACAAGTCATTAATAAAAATTTTGAACAGCACAGGCCCAGGTCAGTCCCCTGTGACACTCTACTTGAAACTTCCCTCCAAGTTGAAATGGAACCATTAATGAGCACATTTTGAGTGTATTATTCAGCCCCCGGGAGTTCATCTAACAGTAGTATCACATGGTCCGTATTTTACCATTTAATTAAGAATTTCATGGCTCTCTGTCAAAGGCTTTGCTGAGGTATACTATATTTATGGCATTCTCCTGATCTCCTGATAGCAAAGATAGATATAAGGTTAGTCTGGCACAATTTGTTTGCAAACACTCATGTTTTACTCTTCAATGTAGCATGCCTATCCATGCTGCCTGATATTCTGTTTGAAGACCCTGCCCTGTATAGATGGCAAGCTGGTAGGTCTGTGGTTTACTGAGTCCTTCTTCTTCCCATTTTTAATATGGTGATGATAGTTGATTTCTTCCAGTGTTCTGGACCTCACAGTCCTCCAGGAGTTCTCAAAGATGACCAAGAATAGTTCTGTGATCATCAGCACTAGTTCTTTCAGTACCTTGGGATATAATACATCTTGCCTGGAGACAAATTTATTTAAATGAACTGAGTTCTCTCTCACCCTCTCCCTATCGATCCTAAACTGAAGTTCCCTCCTTCCTCCATGATCAGCTAGGGCTCCATTTCCCTTGTGAGCACTTAAGAAGTTTTGCTTCTCACCATTACCTATTACTGCTTCACCAATTTCACCTGACAATGGGGCTACATTCTCTTTGGCAATTTTTGGTATCTCTCACAAGCCTCAGGTCATTCTTAGCTTTAGCTTTTTCACAGAGTTCCTACAGTTTCTGGAGACTACTTTGTATTCTTCATTGGTTACATTCTCCTCCTTCCATTTCCTGTGTGTGTGCATGCCTTCAAGTAAGTGTTGACTCCTGATGACTGTCTGGACAAATCCTTGCAATTTTCTTGGCAAGGTTTTTTGGAAGTGGTTTGCCATTGCCTGCTTCCTAAGGCTAAGAGAGAGTCACTGGCCCAAGGTCACCCAGCTGGCTTTGTGCCTTGGTGGCATAGCTATTTCATTCTCCACTAGACTTACGTGATGACAGCAAGCAATTTTCTCTAAATGGACATAAAGGATACTTGGAATTTTTTTATCTATTTATCTATGTATGTGTGTGTATATTTTTTTTTTAAACCATTCAATTGTGTCTGATCCTCGGCAACTGCCTGAACAAGTCCCTGCAGTTTTCTTGGCAAGGTTTTTCACAAGTGGTTTGCTATTGCCTGCTTCCTAGGGCTGAGAGAAAGTGACTGGCCCAAGGTCACCCAGCTGGCTTTGTGCCTAAGACGGGACTAGAACTCCCAGTCTCCTGGTTTCTAGCCTGGTGCCTTCACCACCACACCAAACTGGCTCTCCTATGCATGTCCTTTTTTCTCTCTCTCCAGTGGCCTCTCAAGATTTCTTCCACTTTTTCCATCTTGTGGGGATTTTTTTGCAATTGAGCTTTCAGTGTGTCACTTAATAGAATTTCCCATCCTTCCCAGCCACCTTTCTCCTTCAGGATTTCAAGCTATTGGATTCAGCCCACCTACTCTTCTGAAGTCTAGAACACAGTTCTGACTCTTCTCAGTTCCTTCTCCTCCAGATATCAGTGAAGATGGTTAAGATCACTTTCCCCAGGATGCCAGTTACCTTCATTTCTCCAACCACTTATTTCCTATTGGTGTGACTAATCCTAATCAAGATATCTGCCAACTAAGTATCTTGATTTTTTTCTCCCCATGGATCCATACGATATGATTATTTTTTTCATCCTAAGAAGCTGTTTTGGGGTATTTCTGGAGGAGGGTTGCTTCTTTGTTTGTTTTAAATTACAGTTAAGAGAAAATATCAAAGAAACCAGCACTTTAATCAAAACCTTTATGGAAGCAGTACAATGTCTATGCCTGCACATCTGGAATTTAAACAACTTGCCTTGGCATCCTAACTTGAAAACAGCTCTCAGCAGTACGTGTGGGAGGTTTATGCATTCCAATTTCTTCAATCATGTAATGCTTATTATTAACAGAGCTGACATGACACAGTAAGAATTTATTCTGCATGCTGGAAAGTGTTACATTACACTCTCAGCATGTCCCCCCTCTTCCCCCCACCCTCTGCTTAAGTCCTAATTAAGGTTGGGAAGATGTTCTAGGAAGAAGCATTTGAGCACAAAATGGGTGAATGATAGTCTGTCCTGAATCAAACTTAGATACTGCAGACAACAGGGTCTGGAAAGATGGGAGTGGGATCACACGTGCAGGGGACAAAGGAGGCAGGGCTTTGGGGAAATGCATGAAGAAGTTTACAATCAGGGAATTCATAAATTTTTCATGATTTCACATGGAACCACTGGTAGCTGAACATATTTTTAAAAATTCATTATTTAAAAATATGTTTTGTTTAAAAAAATAAAAATAAAACATTTTAGATCACAGCGCTTTTTACAGATTTGGTTATTTCCTAAAATTCTGCCTATTTTTCAGAGTAATAATACTCTAATTTATTTAGCTATTTTTGGAGGTGCATGGGCATCCATCCCTGTTATAGTCTTTCTACAAATTATACTGAACCAAAGCCCTTTACTTTGACTGAAATCTATTGAAAGCCCTTTACTTAAATGATTGAAAGCTCTTTTGGTATCTGAGCTATGAGTATGATTTGATTTGAGAATTACTATTATTATGTGTCTCCTGCCCCCAAACTCCTGTTTTCCAATGCCTAGTCAGACAGGTTCAGTCTTCAAACAGCACATTTCAAGGCTATCATGCCAAAAACAGTGCCCAGAGAATGACATGAGGAATATTCTGACAAGAAAATCAAATGAACATTTGCAACCAGGACAACATCAACAAGTTAGTGGACGATGAGCCTCCTAAGTCAATGGATATCCAGACAACTACTGGGACAGAACAGACAACAAGTACAAGCAGTGTATTTGCTTCTGATGTGGCTGGATTAAAGCCAAAGGGACATTCTGCTGATGTGTCCAGAAGAAAGGGAAAGTTCAGTGATGCAAAGATATGTATACCATTGGTATGCTGAATGTCAAAACCGTGAATCACGGCAAATATGATGCTGTCAGAGCAGAAATATCAAGACTGAATGCTGACATCCTGGAATCAGCAAACTGAAATGGACATAGTTGGTCACTTCACATCAGAAGAGCATCAGATCTTCTACTGCAGACAAGAACATTGTAGACAAATTACAGTAGCCTTCATTATTAAAAAAAAGGGATACAAAGTCATTGTATGAATACAACCCCCCAAAAATAGAATATTTTCAATCTGAGTCCAAGGTAAGCCAATTAATATTGCAGTGATATATGTGGTTGCTAGGAGTTGAAAGCTATTTGATGGCACATAATCAGTCAATCAATCAATCAATGATCCAGAGAAATCAGATACAGAGGAAGCAGAAGTTTAATCATTCTGTGGTGACTTACAACACTTTATTGGCATAACCAAAAAAAAAATCCCTTATATTAATTATAGGAGAATGAAATACTGAAGCTGGAAGTAAAATAGCATCTGCAATAAAAGGAAAAGTTGGTCTGAATGCACAAAACAAAGTGGAAAACAGGCTAAAATTTCAAATGAAAACTTTATAACAAACACCTTCTTCCAATAACCCCTATTTGTGCCCCTATACATGGACATAATCGGATTAAGAACACCAAAATCAAATACACTATATATTCTTCAAACAAAAAAATGGATATGCTCTATTCTGTCAGCAAAAAACAACAAATGGTACTGTATAACTACAGCTCAGATCATGAGCTCTTTCTTGCAACTAAAGAAAACAAATAAAATCATCAAACCTCCAAGATATAACATCCCATTTGATTATGTGGCAAAGGTAAAGAATAGCTTTTGCAGATTAGATTTGATGAACAGACTGAAGAACTCTGACACATTTGTGACATCATTAAATATGAAGCAAACAAAAATATTCTGAAATGCAAAAAGCAAAAGAAGGCCATCTGCTGATACACTGAAAATGGCTGAAGAAAGGCAGAAAGCAAAAGGCAACAGATAGTGGAAAAATTACTAAGCTGAACACTGAGTTCCAGAAAAGAATAAGAGACATTTAATCAGGAGAATCTTTTATGAAAAGCATGATAAAAGACAGAGAAGGCAAAGATCTACTGAAGAAAGAAGTAAAAGCAGGGTTGTCACAAATCTAAATGTTAGATATTTTGGACACACTAGGTGAAGCCAAGAATCATTAGAGAAGATCTTTATGCAAGGAAAAATTGAAGGAGATTGAAAAAGGGGCATGCTAGATATCATCACTAATGCCCCAAGTACAAGCTTACAAAACTCCAAGAAGCAATTGCTGGCAAACTCCTGAATGAAATAATGTCCAACAGGTCTGAAGGAACTAGGCAAAAACAATAAAAAATCCTGTGTAACATCCAGAGTCACCAGTAAATTGAGACTATGCATATTAATGCATAATGTCATGATGTCTACAGAGAGGTGGTGGCCCAGGAACTGTATTGCAATCCCCCAGTGCTTTCAACCAGCTGCCTGATTCAATTTAGAGAGTGCACTCCAACAACATCTGGAATGCCACAGGTTGCCTTCCTCTAATTAACAACACTTATGAAATCAAAGTTCATTTTTCTGGGCTGACTTGGCTGGCTGCTAGAATATAAATTAGCAGACTATAAATCTGCCACAGCCAGAGATAAGTAATCTCAGACTTTTTCACAGTTAGAAAATGAACAGCCTTTGAAAGAGTCCTTCTGGACTGTGCTCGTGGTCAAATAGGCCAGACACATATCAAGACCAGTGAACAAACAATCAGGTGACAAATCCAGAGGAGGGACAAGAGACAAAATCCATCATCCAAGACATGGCAAAGCAATATATATTCAGGTCAGAGCTGTATTCTGAAGCATTGTCCTCAAAAGAGTTGTTCTATTCTTCACAGGGAGGGAGAAGAATAATTAAGCTGTCCTGAGCCTCCACCCAGTGTTCAGCCAAGATGCATCCCACAGGAGCTGCAGGGCCTCCTCTCCTCTTAGCACTCTGGTGTCTCTTTCAGATCTACAAAGGTCAGGTCTTTGCTCCTGAATCTTCAGAGCACCTTTGCCTAGGACCAAGGTGAAGCCAATTCAGCAGCCTGCTAGAACCACTGAAATGGAGCAGAGCTTAACGCAGCTTAGAAGCTGGGACTGAAAAAGAAAATTATCTTAGATAGTGTCAATGAGCATGCCAGAGAAACACAGGTTATTGCTCTTACACATACAGCCCTCCCAAGCATAAAGAATCACACGCTTAGACAGATTAGGTTAAGAAGTAAAAAGAAGCTTACTGACTTTATTTGTTGTTGCTTCTGCTACATCCACCTTGGTGGAAAAAGATGAAGGTCCTTTGTTCTTCTTTCCTTTACATAGTTTGCCCTAAACTCTCAGCCCTACAGCTGCCAAGAGATGTGTGAAAGAAAGGGGCAGAATCCCTCATCAAGACCCAAGCACATGGCCCTGATGAAGAGAGCAGCATCCATGATGCCTCCCCCTGCGTGGAGAAGATGGAGAGAGGGACAGGAAGTGGGAGTGGCAAACGGCTTCCTCAGAATTGCCTTGTGGGGCAACTTACATGTTAATGAGGTATGCTGGATTTGCCAAAACCTCCAACACAAGGGACTAAACCTCTGAGCTTAATGGATCCTAGGAATTTGCTGGTTCTGTAAAAGTCACAAAGAGGTCACTGGCTCTAGTGGTGCTGGAATCTCACAAGTACCTTGAAAACTGTTGGGAAGCTGTAGGAACATTTTACAGACCATATGCCACCAGACTTAAAGTAGTTGCCTATAAATATGGTGACCATATTTTCTTGGAAAAAATAAAAGAAAACCTGAAAAGGGGGCAAATCTGAAAGGGTTTTATAAGGACAAATAAATTTAATTATTTATGTTTATATCTTTGCTTTACAAAGGAAAATTCAACAGCAAAACCCAGAAAACTACAAAATGCATATTCTAATAAAAAATATCTAAAAAGCATAAAAAGCTATAAAGTTATAAGAAGCTGTAATGTTTGCCTATTCTAATAGACTTAGTCTCACAAGTAGATGCTAAATGATAACTGGTTTATTGAAGGAATAGTGTGCAATACAAAGAAAGCTGAGAATGAGCAAAAGCGCGCCAAATACGAACTAAAACCCCTCGCTTCCCAGTCAGTCCCGCCCCGCTCCCTCCTTAACAACCACCCCCTCCCAGGTGTTGAAAACCATACCCACATCGGCCTGAGAAAGTAACCTTGAACATGCCCAATAGCCCAAACAACATTCCCCAGTTGCGACAGCAAGATACAGCCAGGCACAGCTGGAAATTTCCACCCAGCAAACCCGGATCAGAAAAGTGACATGCGAAACGTTACGATGTATACAAAACATTGAAACGATGAACATGACATACTGTCCCCCCAAAGAGAAAGACATCTAAGGAGCGGGCTTATGGGGGTAGGTGGAATGAAAACGAGCAACCAAAACAGGCGAGCGAACATGGTGAGCAGCAACCCATTCAGGATGGGGGAAGTGCTTCCACCGGACCAGATATTGTAAGGTAGAGCAAAGGCGGCGAGAATCGAGGATGTTGTGGACTTCGAAGTGTTGCTGGCCATCAATCATAATGGGAGCGGGTGGTGTAGGGTGAGGATGCCAGCGGTCTGACGGGTGATAAGCTTTAAGCAGGCTGCAATGAAAGACAGGATGCAAACGTTTAAGATTATGAGGCAAGTCCAATTTAAAAGTCACAGGATTTATTTGGGCAAGAATTGGAAAGGGTCCCACAAACTTTGGTGCTAGTTTCTTAGAGGGTTGGGGTGATTTAATAAATTTTGTGGAGAGGTAGACTTTGTCTCCAACTTTGAAAGGTGGTTGAGGCGCCCGTTTGGCGTCAGCATGGCGTTTATAAGCTGCTTGAACATCAGCAAGAGCTTGTTTTATCTTTGGCCAAGAGTTCCCCAGATGAGCAGCCCAGTCTGTCGGGGAGGAAGGAGGAGAGGTTGGTTGAGGCAGTTCAGGGATGGGGATGAAATCACGACCAAAGACGGTGCGAAAGGGTACTTGGCCAGTACTTTGATGGACAGCATTGTTATAGGCGACTTCAGCAAAAGGAAGAAGGTCAACCCAATTGTCTTGTTGATAATTAACAAAAGCACGTAAATATTGTTCCAAGGTAGAATTAAGCACCTCCGTGGCGCCGTCAGTCTCAGGATGCGACGCAGTGGATAGGGCTTGTTTAGTACCCACCAGGTTCATAAACGCCCGCCAAAATTGCGAAGTGAATTGTGTGCCTCTGTCGGTCACCAAACGGGAGAGGCTACCGTGGAGGCGGTACACGTGTACAAAAAAAAGGTGGGCCAGCTGTTGCGCCGAGGGAATAGAAGCGCACGGGATGAAATGAGCTTGCCTTGAGAAAAAGTCCTTTACCACCCAAATCACAGTTTTCCATTGACTTGGAGGCAGATCTACAATAAAATCCATGGAGATTTCCTCCCAGGGGTAGGAGGGATTGGCCACAGGTTGGAGCAAGCTGTGAGGCTTCCCCACCTTACGTTTAGAAGCAGCGCAAACAGGACAGGAGGCAATATAGGCTTTGACATCCCGCCAGAGTGTGGGCCATCAGAATTGGCGTCTTACCAAGTGCAGTGTTTTAACAAAGCCAAAATGTCCTGCCAGTTTGTCATCATGGCAACGGAGTAAAATATTTTTGCGTAAAAGTTCAGGTACATAGAGCCGATCGTTTTTCCAAGCAAAACCTTTGTCAAAAGCAACAGTGTTAAGGTTGCCTTGCAACCAAGTATCAGATTTCAATTCTGAAAGAAACTGTTGTTGTAAATCTGAGGGAACTGGCAAACATCCCGGATGGGGTGAAATTGATTTGGTTGGTTGCTGCGCGCGGGTCTGGCTGCGCGTCACAGCTGCGAGACTCAATTGCGGCTCCGTCCAGAGAGTCCCTATTACATCAGGCACATTGCTGGAATCTTGGGGTCTGCGTGACAATGCATCAGCCAGAAAGTTTTTCTTTCCTGGGATAAACTTTAATTTGAAATCAAAATGGCTAAAAAACTGAGCCCATCGAATTTGCTTTGGGTTGAGTTTACGGGGTGCACTGAGTGCTTCGAGGTTTTTGTGATCGGTCCAAACCTCGAAAGGATGAGCAGCCCCCTCTAACAAATGGTGCCAAGTGTCCAAAGCAGCTTTCACAGCAAAAGCCTCTTTTTCCCAGATGTGCCATCTCCTTTCAGTCTCAGAGAATTTACGAGAGAGATAAGCACAAGGTTTCAAACACCCCGATTTGTCTGCCTGTAAGAGGAGTGCTCCAATAGAAAAATCAGAGGCATCCACCTGTACCACAAATGGTTTGATAGGATCTGGATGCTGCAGAATAGGTTCTGCTGTGAATAGTTTTTTAAGCGTGTCGAAAGCCATCTGGCATGCAGGCGTCCATTTTAATAATGCGCCAGGATTCTTTGATCTCCTGGTGTCCCCCTGCCCCTTAGTTTTAAGCAACTCAGTAAGGGGGAGGGTGATTTCTGCAAATGAGTTTATGAAGGATCTATAGAAATTCACGAAACCGAGGAAACTTTGGAGTTGCCTCCGTGTACGTGGTGCCTCCCATGACAGAATGGCCTCAGTTTTAGCTGGATCCATTTCAATACCTTTGTCTGAAATTCTATAACCCAAATAGTCAATTTGAGACTTATGAAAAGCACATTTAGGCAATTTAGCATACAGTTCAGCTTTTCTCAACTTGCTGAGCACTTGTCTGACTAATTTCACATGCTCCTCCATTGTTGTAGTATAGATCAATACATCATCCAAATATACCAATACACCTTTATATAAATGGTCATGCAAGACCTCATTAATCAATTGCATAAAAACCCCAGGCGCTCCCGCCAACCCAAAAGGTAACACTTTATATTGAAAAGAGCCCAGGGGACAATTGAAAGCAGTTTTCCACTCATCACCTTCCCTTATGCGAATCCGGAAATATGCCTCCCTCAAGTCCAATTTAGAGAATATTTTCCCCTCTGACAGATGTGATAACATGTCTTTGATTAACGGAACGGGATATTTATTTAATATTGAGACTGCATTCAAACCACAAAAATCTGTGCATAATCTCAAAGTCCCATCTTTCTTTGGTCTGAACAGAACAGACACGCCCACTGGGGAACTCGCTGGCTCAATAAAACCCCGAGCCAGATTTTTATCCACAAACTCCCTTAGCGTTGCCAGTTCTTTCTGGATCATAGCATAAATTTTTAGCTTAGGCAATTTTGCATTAGGGATAAAGTTTATGGCACAGTCAGTTTTTCGGTGTGGTGGTAGCTGATCTGCTTCCTTTTCACCAAACACATCCACAAAGTCCTGGTATTGCTCCAGCAATCCTTCTAGGAATTCGGTAAGACGGTGCGGAGAGGTTGCTGCCGCCCGCCCCACTTCACCGCTATCCAATAAATCCCCCTTCGGGGCTTTATAAAACCCATCTGCAAAAGTCACAGTCCTGTGCACCCAGTTTATGTGTGGGTTCTGTTGAACAAACCAAGGCATCCCCAAAATGACAAATGGACCCCCCACAGGCGCCACCACGAAAGGTAGCTTTTCCCAGTGACTTCCCATTTGCAATGCCACCATCCCTGTGGAGTGGGCCACCGGTTTTCCCCCCGCCGTAGATTCATCCAATTGGGTAAAGATTATTTCCCAGTTCAATGGGAACGTGGGTAGCTCCAAAGCAGCCACCACATTGGAGTGCATTAAACACCGTGAGCACCCTGAGTCAACCATTGCCCACACTTCAACAGTTTGTGTGCGTGATCCCAATTTCACCTTCACTGTCAGCGTAGGGAAATTTCCACTCACTGAAGTGTGATCGCGCCCTTCCTCTTCCACCTGCCCAGTGGCGCCCTTTACAGCAGGTGGCCAGCGTTTCCCACCGGTTGCTCCAACACATTTTCTTCCTCCTCTCCGAAGAACGGGATCTCCTCCGCTTCGACCTCCGCCACCACCGCCTTCATCCTTGTTGGTAGAGACGGAGATTTCCCGGATGACTTTTCCCCCCGGTCTTCGGTCTTTCTCTTTGGGCACGCCGCCGCTCGATGTCCCTCTTTTCCGCACCGCAGACATTGACCCTTCGCAAAGCATCACTCCTTTTCTTCGTCCCAGACCCGCTGGCTGGATCTCCTTTGTGGAGCGGAGGTGCGGGGCCCTTTACTGAATCTCCCATATCTCGACGACTTACTGTAAGCAAATGTCTCTAGGGCATGTTCTGCGCTGCCCGCCAGCTGAATCCAGTCATACAAGGTTCTTGGGTCCTCACGCCCCAAAGCCCACTTCAGGACTTCGGTTTCCAGCCCCTCTTTAAACATCTCCACTAGGGTGGATTGGGACCAATCCTCCACCTTTCCAGCCAGCGCTTTAAACTCCATCGCATAATCTGCCACAGATCATGATCCTTGATACAGTCTCTTTAATGCCCGCTTTGCTCTTTCCTGAGCTAACGGGTCTTCGAAATATTGGCGTAATGCCCATAAAAATTCCTCGAAATCTTCCAACTCCGGAGCGTCCGATTGGCCCAGCTGTACAAACCAATCTGCCGCCCTCCCCTTTAGTTTGGTAGCAACTGCAGTTATTTTGCTCCGTTCTGAGCGGAATCCCTGTTCCCAATCTTCCATATAACTTTTAGCATTAGTTATGAAGAAGGACAACTTGGTGGGGTCCCCATCAAACTTTACTGTGAAAGGTGGGGGTCTCCCAGCTTCGGGTCGTTCTGCCCTCTGCACAGCCCCTAGTGAGCACCTCACTGACGGAGGGGACCTTGAAATTGTCACCCCCGGGCCTCTCTCCTCTCCTCTGCGCTGGACCCTGCTTCTCCCTCTGGGTGATGGAAGGGGTGCTGGTGATATGGAACGCTTACGATGGAGTCCTTCCTTTCCTCTCTCAGGGGAGCCCTGACCCGTGGACATTCTCTTCAACATACTTTCCACCGAATCTAATTTATGCTCCAACGCCTTTATATGCTCAGGGGTGAGTGCCCCTTTGGGCGCTTCTTTTATGACCACCTTAGGTGACAATGGATACTTCCGTTTCGAAGGGGCTTGCGCCGCCGCAACGTCCGAGTCCTCCTCCCAGGTAAAATAGTCACTAGCCGAGGTGCTGGCCGTTCCCGGTAATTTCCAACGTGCCTCCGACCCCTTTAACTTTAAATCTGGGTCTGCCCGAGCCTCCAGAGCGTCGCTGCAGGGTACCTTCTCCGCTCTAACCACCGTGGAGTCCAGTTCCCCTTTGCTCAATGCCCCGCTCACCATCTCCTGCAATCTCGGTTCGTTCCTCGCTAGCGCTCCCTTCTACAGACAATGCTGGATAGGGCTAGCGGAACAAGGGTTTTAAGATTCTCAGCTTTATGTAATGTTTGCCTATTCTAATAGACTCAGTCTCACAAGTAGATGCTAAATGATAACTGGTTTATTGAAAGAATAGTGTGCAATACAAAGAAAGCTGAGAATGAGCAAAAGCGCGCCAAATACGAACTAAAACCCCTCGCTTCCCAGTCAGTCCCACCCCGCTCCCTCCTTAACAACCACCCCCTCCCAGGTGTTGAAAACCGTACCCACATCGGCCTGAGAAAGTAACCTTGAACATGCCCAATAGCCCAAACAACATTCCCCAGTTGCAACAGCAAGATTACAGCCAGGCACGGCTGGAAATTTCCACCCAGCAAACCCGGATCAGAAAAGTGACATGCGAAACGTTACAATGTATACAAAACATTGAAACGATGAACATGACAGAAGCAAGTATTTAAAAGGATTTCTGCAATCAGACTGTACATTAAGTGGTACCATTTACCCATTTCTATGGTAAAAGTTAACCAAAATAAAGGATAAAAATGAGTTTTTGAAAAATAAATCTAAAGGACAGCTTTCTGAAAAAAAGGACTGTCCTTTATCATGAAGGACATAGGGTCACCATACCTTTAAGTAACCAATCAAACCTCAAGGTTTTATTAATGCTGAGGACCTAAACTGTTTTGGACATCAATAGCCCTGACCCTGTGACCTTTCGTAAGGCCCTAAAGACCTGGTTCTGTGCCCAGGGCTGGGGCCCCAGGTGTGTGAAGGGTCCCGCTCCTGGCTGTGCTAGTGACTGTCACTTGTGATACATTCCTTAACTGCTGTTATTTTAATTTTGTATTAGTGATCAGAACTGTTTTAAATTTATTTTAAGATTATTTACCACCCAGAGTCATTTGCTGAGAGGGCAGCCATACAAACTGAATGAATGAATAAATAAATATTTGGGGGAGTGCCCAGTGACGTCCAGAGAATGCAAAGTATTTATCAGAATGACAAAATGAACATTCTAATGTTGCAACATCAGCTCCACACCTTTTGTACATTCATGCACATGCGCAAAAGGGGGAGAATTTACAATGCTGTAACACTTGTTTTGTCATTCTCCCTCAGCCCTGCCCCTCTTTCCTGTGGATACCATGACAATGCCTCTCTCAGTGTGTTCCTGCCTGAATGCTAAAATCTCCGAGAGAGGAAACCTCCCAGAGTTGAGAAAACGGAAAGGGCCTTCTCTGTCATGACAATCTGGCTAGGAATTCCCTGCCCCTGGAGGCCAACTGACACTTCAGCTTTCAAAAGTCAGGGGGGGAAATGGCCTTTTCCCCCGTATTTAATTTAATGCCCGCTACTTGGGCGGGCCCCATTTTCCCATATAAAAATCTGGGCCTTTATTACTGTATCATGTTACTGCTCTTTTAAATGTTCAAAGTGTGATTTATTGTTACCTCATTTTATTGCTTTATGTTATGTATTTTAAGGTTTATTGCTGTTTTAATACATGTATGTATTATACGCACAAGAGCCAGTCTGGCGTAGTAATTAAGGCATCAGGCTAGAAACCAGGAGACCGAGAGTACTAGTCCCGCCTTAGGCACAAAGCCAGCTGGGTGACCTTGGGCCAGTCACTTTCTCTCAGCCCTAGGAAGCAGGCAATGGTCGACCACTTCTGAAAAACCTTGCCAAGAAAACTGCAGGGACTTGTCCAGGCAGTCGCCGAGGATCGGACACAATTGAATGGTTTAAAAACAATTACACACACATACGTAGATAAATAGATTTTAAAAATTCCAAATATCTTTTATGTCCATTTAGAGAAAATTGCTTGCTGTCATCACGTAAGTCTAGTGGAGAATGAAATAGCTATGCCACCAAGGCAGAACACTAGTATATTCCATACTTCTTTTCATATCAGATGTTTCAACAACTTTAAAACATTAGCATGCTTCGCAAGTTCCCAAACACTATGTATGGATTAACTATATGGAAATGTTACTTCCCAATTGAAGTTAAATTTAAGCAGCAAAGTTTCTGTTGGCTGTCAAACAAAATGTAAATTCTGTACTTATTTTGTTAATACTGGTTTTACTGTATATGTATATGTAGATATATAATGTATGTGTGTGTAGATAGATTGATAGATAATAGAGGTTGGATGGATGGACGGATAGAGATTAAAAGTGGAGAAGTTGCTAGGAAATTGTAAGTTTCAGATATGTATCTTGTTTTCATGTGTAATTGGAGTGGGGACATCTGTAGCCTCAACTAAAATTCCCAGCAGGTCTAGCTAGCATGAGCAATGGTTAGGGATGTTGAGAGCTGTACTTCTAAAACATCTGTTGAGCCATAGATTCCCCATCCCCAATTCAAAACAAAATGCTTTCCTTTATAAGTTTATTTATTTATTTAGCAAATTTATATGGCTACCCATCTTAACCAAATAACTCTGAGCAGTTAGCAAAGACATAAGAACACAGTATAATAACCAATTAAGAACATAGTTGAGGCACCCTTAAAAAATTCTCTAAAAGATTAAGACGAAACACACATAATGGGTTCTGTTAACATCCTGGGCCCATTGCTGGGGGAAAAAGCAAAGTCTTCAGGATCTTCCAAAAGGCTAGTAAGGTTGGGACCCTATAAATCTCAATGGGGAGCCTGTTCCATAGATAATATTTAATGAATGGATGAATCAAATCCTCACCATACCCCAGGATTATGTTCATATGATTAATGTTTACCACTAATAAATATTTGCAAATTCTACTCCAATCAGTAGCATTCCATTTTGAGGAACCAAGAATGCATGCTATGTCTTCTCATTCCTACTTTTTTTAGTTGTATTTTATTTTATTTTAGATTCAAGACACTGTGGCATATAGTTAATAATTCAGAAAGGCAGCTTTGAATGATTTTATTCAAAGAGCACCTGCCTGGTGAAGCTAGAATATGCTCTGAAATGTGGAATTTTAACACCTTTAATAAGATTTGCACTGTACATCCATATACTTGTCCCTCAGCGTTTTAGTGAGAACAATTCATGTAATTGAGCACAAACTGGTGTATTTTTTCATCTAAGACATTGCTTGAATGTTTAACGTCTTCCAAACTCTTCTTGTGCCAGATATAAGCAGACCCAAACACTTCTCTCTCCCCCTCTCTGAAGCAAGGACAGCTTTCCTTGGATGTTTAAAAGTGAACTAAACTAACTTCCACAAAGTTTTGCATTGCAGCTTTACAATGGAGTAGGACGCTCTTTGCTCTGATTTAGCAACATATTTATGGACTGTTTGTCAGACAATTTGGAGGCTGCTGGTCTGTCCTTTCTCAACTCTGCTACCTCCACTCTAAAAAGGTACTAGGGGATATTTTACGATTTATTATGGTAAAACGTCTGAAGGCAGCCAACTGAAATTTGGCAACATTAAAGTTCTCCCTTGCCATTTTTATTCCATCCAGCCCCAAACTGAAGCAGTTTCAGCATTTTGAAATTTTTCCATTATAGCCTCTGGAGAAATATTTTTTCAAATTGAATCCTGAATCTTGAAGTGGCTTGAGCCCAAGCATATAGCTACTGAATCTCATATCCCAAATTGGAAGGGAAATGCCCTCTTCAAACCTCAGATCTCCAGTTCAAATCAAATTAGAACTGATTCACATAGACAAGCTAGTAAAAATACTGGCTTTGAAGGCAGTGAACAGATTGCTTAATTGGATTTCTGAACCAATCAGAAAGACATTTCAAGTGATGGAATTGGGTGCCTCCAAAGCAATTCAGACACTTCTGCCTAGGCAAAGGAATTTTTGGAATTGATTCTTAAATTTAATTTTTTAGAAAAAAAAAGACCAAGGTATACAAATTCATCTACTTTTTCACTATTTATATGTAAGTTGCAATCATTCACCCAATTTTTCCATTTTCAGATCTATACTTCTGATTAAAACAGTTTAATGTTTGCTGCAACTCCTTCAGTTTCTCATTCAACCATACAGAGTCATCTACATATACACATATATACTGTATGTACATTCACATTCCTAACCAACATGCCTCTAACATCTTCCAAAGCATTTCTTATACAATTATCCATGAATACATTAAAAAACCAAGGGAGCATTATACATCCTTGCCTTAATGTTGAACCTTTCACTAAACGCATTCTAACACATACTTTACTTCTATCACATATTGTTCTTATCATATTTAACAACCAATCTTCAACTCCATATTCACACAAAACACTCCAAAATTCAAGTCTTTTTACTTTATCATATATTTTTTCTAAATCAACAAATATACAATTAACTTTCTTTCTCATGCTCATACATTTCTCAAGAGCAAAAATTTGGACTGCATACCTGCTGTCCAACAAAAACCTACAGCATACTTTCCAAATGGTGCTCACTGTTATCTTTTGTACCCCTTCCATCAGAAATCTGTCAAACACTTACGCAGGCAAACTTAACAAACTAATTCCCCTGAAGTTTATCCCATTAACTTTTGCTACTTTCCCCTTTGTATAGAAGAACACTAAAGCCACTCCACAACTACTCCATAAGCAAACCACATCCCTATTTTAACATTTCACTAGTTATACCCTCTATACCTGCAGTGTTTTCAATATTCTCATAGTATTTATGACATCCTTTTCATATTTTTTGGATACTAACATATCTGTATAGCATTTGTTTCAGTTCCACTCTTCAGTATATCACTATTATTTTCATTCATTTCATTTATTCATAATATTCCTTCCAGCTATGATGTCTGTGACTCTAATAACATTGATTTGATTTACTTTGATTCTTTCCATCATTCCCTCATTTCATTTATTTTTATTTCCTTTCACTTTCCGGGTGGCCTGTTGAGCATTCTTCATTCATCTTCAAAACAATGTTTTATTTTCATCAACTTTTGCCTCTTTTAATCTTGATTATTCTTTGCTTACTTTGATGACATTCTTTGTAATTATCTCTTAATATACATTATACACTATATTTCATTTTTGTTTTTGAGCAATCTTCTCTTAAATGCCTTTTTTCTCATCCACAGCCCCTTTTGCTTCATCATTCCATCCAGCATCCTTTTTCATACTTTATTTGTTAGCTTATTTATGAATAAGACCACCCTTATTCATGGGCCACCCCAATCTGTTACTTCTCATTAACACACATTTTTGTGGTACTCTAACAACCTAATAATTTTCACTCTGTCCCAGCCTCCCTTTTCATACATCCACTTTACTCATTCCATTGGGATATATTAGAAGAGTATTTTCTAATACTCTTTCACACAGGACTTGCACTGTCCCTTCCTGCAGTCATTCTTATTTCACTCTTGGTTCTTTCACTGTTTTTTTCTTTCTTCCATGACTATTTCTCCCAAGATATTTAGCTTGTATAATAAAACATCCAAAGAATTAAGTAAGAAAGTAAGTAAATTCTAAAAAAATAAGTTGTTTACATTAGTTTACCCTGAGATAACCACAGGGTGGGTCCATGTGGTCATTCCACCCTACCAGAGATAGGGTGGTCCCACCAGCCTTGAAAAAGGTGGTGGTGTGCCCTCTCCTCAAGAGGTCTTTGCTGGGCCCTTCCCTGTTGGATGATTATTGGCCAGTTTCCAATCTTCCCTTTTGGGGTAACGTTGTGAAAAAGGTGGTTGGAGGACAGCTACAGAGGATCTTGGAGGAAGCAGATTATCCAGACCTGTTTCAGTCTGGTTTCAGACCAGGGTACAATACAGAGACAGTACTGGTTGTGCTTGTTGATGACCTTTGGTAGAGCCAGGATGGAGGTGGTGCATGTTTATAAGATTGTCTTAGTCTGGGCTGTCTGTCTGGTCTGATGTTTTATCTGTTTTTATGAATATTCCAGTTCTGTATGCCACTCAGAGTCCACTGGAGTTCAACAGCTAATAAATTTGAATAAATAAATAAATACATTAACAAATCTAAAGAACCAAATGAACATGTGTATTGACAAGACAATGTCTGGCAGGGTAAATTGACCTCATACTCCTAAACTTAAGAGTTGGTTGGTTGTTGGTTTCTTTCTTTTTCCTGTGTGCAAAACCAGGCTCATTGTCATATGCACACTGAGAAACTTCATGCCTGATTGAAACACCTGGATGCTGGCACATCTGCCACATAGATGAAAATATATGAAAGGCAGAGTGGTTAAGCAATGGAAGGGGTGGTTGTTGGACATTCCTGGAGCTGTTCTGTATGGTGTGGATGAGAGATATTGTGTGTATGAAGGAACAGATGGAGGAACAATCTGCAACTGGAGATGCAACAGGAGCAAGCAGGAAGAGAATTGCTAAGGGGATGGAGAGGGCTGCAGATTTTGAAGGACAGACCAGACATCAGTGAAGACAGCTTGGCAAAGGTGCCAATATCCAAGAAGCCCAGGAAAGTTATTTTTCCTGCTTCCTGTTCCCAAAAGTGAAAATAATGAGAAAAGCTATGTGAGACAGGGAGGGAGACTGTGAAAAGCTCCATTTGGAATTGTCTGAGTAGGCCTATATATGTATAGCTTGTTCAGCCAAGGCCATTTTATCTATTGGAATATTCACAAATTGCCTACCTAAAAACAACACAACAATCAACACTGTAATTTAGAGACGAGTACCAGGTTTGCGTCTGGAAAGTTCCTGTCTCTTTTCCCCGCCCTCTGACATCATGTTAGAAGAGTTATTATGTGACTCCCCCACAGCTCTTTGAAATAAAACATTTGTGGTAATATGGGCAGAGATTTTATGCCTTTCCCCTTCTATAGCACCCGTGACCTTGGCACTTGAAATCTATCTATTGTCTCTCACACACACATCCAGGCTTGCAAGATCTATTCATATATTCTTGTAAAGGAAATGTATGTATTGTCTCATATATTCTTTAAGATATGGAGACTTTGCCTAGAGAACTTTAAAAAGGAATTTGACAAATGCACAGAGAATAATTCTATCTGTGGCCAATAGCTATAACATTTAAAGTGGTGTGTAAGTGTATGTGGAGATACACACACACACACACACTTTAAATATTGCAGCAATCATGTCTTTTGCCCTGTTTCTACTTTCAGGAAGAAACATATACTGTAAAACTACAATAAAACCAAAACAGCAGCAAAACCAAGAAATGATGTTTTTAAAACCCACGTGCAGCACAACCACAATCATATTATTTTAAATCCAGTAAAACCATCTTTACCAGCCTCAGGAAAAGTCTGAAGCATGGGAGTTAGTTGAACCTCCATGGGGAATGAATTCCATTGGATGGTCCCCACTGTGGAAAAGGCCCTGCCTGAGTCACCTGCAGTTTCAAGAGGTAGGATTCAGAGCAAGACCTTATTAAGATTACCTCGATAGAAGAGTAGGTTCATTCCAATTCACTTCTGGGTAACAATTGCTGGAGGGAAGGAGAGGAGATGAAATGGTAGATTTGCAAACAATAGACTTGCCATATACATAACCTCTAATATTATGCTAGCTGCTGCATAGGCATCCAGGGGGGCGGGGGGCAGTGTGGAATGAAAAGAGAGGGAAATGATAAAATGTGCACAGCAGCATTGCAACACAAACTGGGTTTGCACTGAAATGTGGTAATACAGCTTTGGTCATTTTCATCAGTGTGATTGGTACTAGATTATACTGGACTACTGTTAGAAACAGGACCTTGATTAAATGCCTTCTTCATCAGAAATAGCAAGGTCAAAGCCAGCCTGTTGCTGATCTGGTGGTACAGAATTAGAAGACTCTGCATCATGCCTGTTGAGATTTGAAATCAAAGTATCCTATTGTGAATACTTCATGAACCTTTAAAAAGTAAAGATGTCCAAGAGTCAAGCTGTATTTCTGCTAATGACTCAGACATATCCATGTATTTTCCAAAGCAACAATACAGAAGAGGTTGCCATTGCATTTGGGGGGGGGGCGGAGTATTTCTTTTAACTTCCCAATCTCAGCTAGAGCTTTGGGATTTCCTGTTAGTCTCCCATCCAAGTCCTTTTTTTTTAGCTTTTACCTTTTTGGATCAACCGATGTGAGATAAAGGCTGCCACCTGAGCTAATGGGTTTTATACTTCAGAAATGGATATATGTTCTTACTGCAAAGACCCTTTTTTAAAATCAAAAATTCTACAGTTCCTGTGATTATTCCATTGTTTTTCTTTCTGAAGTGCTGTTTGTTGCCTGTTTGGAATGGATCATTGTACTTCAACACAAGGTACCAAAATAATCCTAAAGGTAGCCATAGCAACAGCATTAATGAAAGTCCAATCTGCTTAACATGATAATCGATAAAATCATATAGCTTTCAATTATAATCTGACTCAATAGCATTTTTTCTTCTTCCTGCAATAAAAAAGAACACAAAGCCTAACAGAGAGGGGGAAATGAATAATAGCATATTAAAAAAAAACTCCAAAAAGTGATTATAAATCTGAATTTGTCACATAGATAGAATGCCCTGGGCTACTTGGGTAAAAAGTAGAGACTTTATCTCTCTGCTCCCATCTGGTGGCCAATCCAGATTTTTCCCATTTACATATGTAGCCCTACACAAATGCCCTTTCAAAATCCTGCATCAGATTTAAGGTCCGAGGACTTGGATGGGTAATTTCTCCAAAATCCTTTGTGGAAGAAATATACATTTCCCAACACAGCTGGAGCATATCAGATTGTAGTAGACTGCTCTAGGTAGTTGAGACTTAGGAGTGGGTGGTACTGTATATAACATATAAACAAGGGGACTTTTAAATGAGCTGAGCCTCAGGAGAAGACCATTTTTGCTGATGCTTGTTACATCTTACTGTCCAATATGCAGATTACCTCTAAGGGAAAGAAACCAAAATATCTCATCAGATAGGATTAATTTTGTATATTGATTGGAACCAACCTAGAGAATTCTTTGTCTAGACCTGAGAAATAGATTTTTGGATAATAACAAATGTGACAATAAAAGGCAAACATTCATAGGTCACTTTTTAACTATGTTGGAAGCATGTACAATTCTCTGCCTATGCTGAACTTTAGTCTGTGACAGTTCAGTTCAACAGAAGATGCCAAATCCTAGCACTCTTTTGAAACCACCAAGGAATAATAAAATGTTAAATGCAGCTCTGTCTTGATTAGCTGCCAACAGCTCAATGGTGGAACATGTTCAGTTCTCTTCAGGTCGAATTATGTTAATTTTTTTTTCTCCTAACGGTTGAGCAGCTGTGTTCTGAACAGACACAATCTGAGCCAAAAAGAAGGGGAAAAAATCTTGTCAGGCTGCTTAGTGAACCGATCCCAGGGGTGGGGGGAGGGGGAGCAGAGGATGTTAATCAATAAAACTGCAAAGTTATGAATAATACACATCATGAACAAAGCCTAGGAGTGGATTCATTTATTATCATATGCTTTAGTATAAGCTACTTAAAGACCAGTGTCAGGCACTCTGTTGGACATAAAAATTTACATTAAAATATAATTCTGTTCAGTCTGATTACATTACAGTTAAATCTTCCTGATCTTGAGATATTTATTTCAACTTGGCCTTGTCGTATTCAAAAATGTTGCAGCTGGGAAATACCTACAAACAGCATTTGAAACTGGAATATACTGTAGTAATCATCTTTTAAACAACTCTGAAATAATGGATAACTAACATTTGGAGGGGATCTGTTGAAATCAAGGGAATTTAAATTAGTCATGATTTCATTAAATCCTATTACATTTCAGTGGATTTACTAAAAGACCTCATCCATAGAATGACTTTAGCCCAAATTTGCACCCACTTAACTGAATTAGTATAAATTACTAGAGTTCTCTCACTTCAACATGCTTAATTCATGAGCCTTCAAGATATATATAGATCTGAAAAAAATCCTTTCTGCTTGGTGCCAGGTTACCTGCAGGACAATATCTCAGCCTGACCATTGTATTTCAGTTAGGAGAAGTGGCTGACCATTCCTTGTTTCAAGGAGGTCAAGGGGGAGGGTCTTGGAGATGTTTTTCAGTATCAGCACCAGCCCTCTGGAATGGTCTCCCACTCAAGACTAGATCAGCTCCAATCCTGGCCAGTTGCCAGAAGAAACAGAAGAATGAGCTCTAATGGAGGGCATTTGGGTTGTGACACCAAGGAGACTGGTAATGTGTTTTTTGTTTGGGCATCTGTATTTTTGCCTGATTGTATGTATAAGCTGCTAAGCTGCTGAGGGTCAGCAAGATGCAACAGGATAGAAATCAAATAAATAAATTATGTGTGTCTTAGCACAATGTTTGAACCCAGCAATTGGGGTTTGAAGCTATGCATGAATAGAACTTGTTCAGCAAACAGTTATTTTAAAAACAAGCAGTAGAGGGCATCAAAGAACGATAGTTCTCTGTATCTTTTGCTGTCATCTAGTGGCCACCTTGGTTTATTTTTATTTGTTCATTTGTTTACAGCCCAAATAGGATCTTCCTTCCTTTTCTTACTTGAAAGAGCAAGGTAGGGATAAGTGACATTTCCTTAGTTACTGGATATTATTTTTCCAGACTTTCAAACTTATGTGTGCGGTATATATGATGTTATTAATCAAAATAGACAAAGAGTTGGTCGTTTGATGTACATTTTTTCCTTAATTAACATAACTTTCCCATTTTATTTCACAAATACATTTTCATCAAAAATCACATGGAAATATTTCTACTAAAAAATTCCAAGGGGAATTCCTTATGAAACAGCCATTGACTTCCAAAGACATGCAGGCCTCAGGCCCAAACATAAAACCACAGTCTAGTCTTCAACCTGTTGCATCTTGTCTTACAGGAAAAGATATGAAGGAACTGTCCTGCCTCTCTCCATTCTGTAAAATATACATTTTATATGCATACATACCCATCTTTTTAAGCATATGTATGCCACACATCTGGAAACTCTAGCTGAACCATTTCCTCAGATGTGTGTACAAGTCGTGGTTGTTCCTGGATACACTTGTGTGGAGCTGCTGTGATTTCTCTAAAGCTTTGGAATCAAGTCTTAGCTTGAACAATACCCACAATGCAGTGTGAACAGCTGTCAATTATCAATAATGTATTTCCATCATTTATGCCAATTATTCCCCCAAAGTGAAGCCAGGATAACAAATTCGTTGGTCAGTAGATTGCCATTAAATCCAAATAAATGAAAGAATATTTTTATAATAAATATCATTGAAAAATTAAAGTTCGCTTTGGACAAAGTGGCTGATCAGTCAGAGCAGACCATCCTCCAAGATCTTTGTTCATCTGCAAGGAAGAAAAGCAAAAAGAATATTAGGAGAGATTGTAAGCTGCAGTAAGATTTTTTTCACAGAACAAAAACACATTTGTATAGTCCAGTAATGACACAATGGGTTAAAATATAAGTGGCAACCTGTGCAGATCAATGTCAGTTCACTTAACTGAGCTGTTCCTTCTCACCAAGAACATAGAACCAGTGTGACTTGACTGGCTGCTTCACTCCAATGGTGTGGCTTCTCATCACGCACAGAAGCCAGTTGGACTGAATAAATGACAGAGAACCCATTCGAGGTTCCACTGGATGCTGTAAATGGTTTTGTGACTTGCCTGCTGAATATGTTTTATGGTTTTTAACACGGTTCTTAACATGGTTTTATATGTTTTGTTTGTTTTTTATTTGTATTGTGCTGGTTTTTGCTGATGGTTTTCATTGCTATGAGCCGCCCAGAGTTACTTATGTGAGATGGGTGACTATACGAATGAATGAATGAATGAATGAATGAAGTTAAGTGTCATAGACACTCACTAGAGCAGGGCATTTGCGGAGTTTGTAAAGCCACTGAAACAGTCACTCAAAGGCCTTTTTTAAGATTTGCCCTAATAATTACCTGGCTAACCTAGTCTAAAATCGGAAACTTAGCAGGTATTGTCTGAAGGCAATACCAGGACTGTGAACTAAACTGGGAAGTCAAAAAGATATCCTAGAAGAAAACCAATCCCATGCTGTTGCTAGGAAATCTGCATGGGTATGTCCATGAGGCCACCATTAATAACATTTCTTTTTCTCTGGCATTTGAAATGACCAGGACATTTTTTTTAAAAAGTAACGCTTTTACAGATTTCATACTCGGCAAGATGGGAGAGTGACCAATACACCTCTGTAGTGTTAGGCTTTTCTTTTCTGTCATTGACCAGCACATAAACATTCTGTAATGAGCAAAGAACAAGATTGTGGAGCAAATTATATCTATGTGGGATTTTTTTCCCCTTCTTTGTTTCTAGCTTCTGTAATAGACATTTAGAAAATAAGCATGTACCTAGTATAAACAAGCCGAAGAAAAGACAGCAGCTCCAGCTCTCAGCAAGTATTAGCAAAATGGAATGGCAAGTGACAAATTCACAAGTTGCAAATGTGCAGTCCTGAAATTCAGGAGCCTCGCAGCTGCACTTTTGTAACTTGCAATTGCAGAAAAAGGTATGCCCTGGCACCAGGCTCTCTGGCAGATGTTATCATGTTACAGACAACACTTGCGATGCCTGCCAAATTGACAGTCAAGTTCTGCTTTGCTCTTTCTGTGCAAGAGAGCACTATATTAACCCCAGTGCTCACAGGGTGAAGTGTTTATTTACCACAATGTTGGCCCTGCTGAGCAATGCATTCAAGGCATTATCCTGAGTTCCGTTTCATTTGATTTCATTACGTTTTGGAGAACAGTACAACTTTTCTATCCTGATCTCTAAGAAAATGCGCTTCAATTTATTTTTTCTCTCCCTTTCCTCCACAACAATATGAGTCACACGCTTTGTGGTTTCTTCCCCTTGCTACACAATGGCAAAGCTCTCATAGTTGACAGCACATTCTATCGGCAAACTATCCTTTCAGATGAAGCATCCCTATGGTAGAGGGTACTGCATGTGGCCTCAGGACTGCATAGACAAACCTTGAGAATCCCAAAATGCTGCTGTCCTATTTTATGGCCCACAGCCAGCAATGAATATTCAGAAGATGGTAACTACATGGTCCTCACAGTCTGGGATCTTCCTGGCCACAAGACAAGCAGTGGATTCCAATCAAAAAACCAAGAGAGCAGTTGACTCAGGTCTTCAGGCCAAGAGATTATGCCAGCAATATCTAGTAGTGGTGAGAAAGGCTAAGCCAAGAATTTCTGGGCACTCAAGATAGCAAGTTCATGAGGTCTTGGAGGAGGCTAGGAAGCATATCACTTCAAACAGCTGCTTCATGAGGATGCATCACACAAATCTTCATTAAATGAAGCTCCCTTCAAAAAAAATTAACCAGCCCGAGGAACTTACAGAGATGTAGCTATTTTGTAACAAAGATTTCTCAAACAGACTAGTGTATAAAATTAGCAGCCATGAGGCCAGCAGTATCCACAGGGTAGTTAAAGAAAAGAAAAGTCAAGGTGGCAACTGTGACCATGTAATCAAAGCCTAACTCCTTTTTTTACATGGGTCACAACACACATTAAAAAGTGTGAGGCTTTGATTGTTTGGTTGCTCCCACCTTGACTTGTCTGAACTTCCCTGAGGATGCCACTGCACAAGATAATCATCTAAGAGGATGAAGCTTCCCAGTGTTGAGGTTCAGGTGCTGGGCTCCCTTTAATGCTGACGTTTTACATTTGTTTGGGGTTGGAATTAGGTAGTGGCAGGCAAGTTGCCCTTTTTGTAAGGACCAGCCTTCCCAGCTTTAGACTGATGGGGCAAGGAGGCTTACTGAGTTGAAAAAGGTAAAAGAAGTCTTCTTGTCTGATGGACAATCTCTATGACAGCCATGGTCCTTAGAAATATGTGCCCTTCACTGAAACAAAAGATAGATACAGGAGACTTCATGCAAAGCAATATGAGTTGTCTTTAGGATAAGGCAAACACTTTAAAAACGTAACAGTTCACTTGAGAAACTAACACTGAAGAGTGAAGCAACATTGTGCAGCATCCAACACACATCCAAAAGACAGTGTTTGTAGAGTTCCTGGATATTTCCTAAGAATGGAGGTTAGTCCTGCTGGCTTCAGGTCCAGCTTGTGTCCACTCATTCTCTTTCTCCTGCATATATAGAAAAGCAAAATAAAAGCTGCTTTGCCCTCCCGTGGTTTTCTGAACTGCTGACATTCTCATGTGGTTTTGTGAAAGTCCAAGTTTGGTTCTGGTCACGGCGGAAGGGCTCTCACTTTACTGCATGGAAATTTTAAAAAAGAAAATTTCAGGGCAGCTCTATTTGATGGAGGAAGTTACTGTGCATTGCCACCCAAAATCAAATATAGTTAAATAGATGGTGAAACAATATGGCTCTTTAGACAACGTGAGTTTTGACATGTCTCAATTTTACACCTCAGTGAAATGAAAGTAAGTCAGACAAGACCCATCGAAGCCAGTGGACATATCG
The DNA here is from genome assembly GCF_035149785.1 of Candoia aspera. Classification (NCBI taxonomy): domain Eukaryota; kingdom Metazoa; phylum Chordata; class Lepidosauria; order Squamata; family Candoiidae; genus Candoia; species Candoia aspera. The sequence goes on along the minus strand of NC_086153.1, from coordinate 205,570,113 downwards.
GTTATGAGAAACTGAGGCCAGCTTGACTGATTTCAATGAGATTTAAGAGTAACTAGTTGGATTCAAGCCAAGGTGACTTAGCTAAGTGGCATATCTTTCTGAGTTAATGAATTGAGAGTTAGTTCAGAGCTATTTAAAAGCAAATACTACAGTACGCTCCCAAAAAAGTTCTGACAGCCAGCAAAAAGATCAGATTCTTGTCTTTCAACAGAACATGGAATGTGCAGAAACAACAAGGGCTCTTCATGTTACATGTAGAAACGTGTTGAATTCAGAATACATCCTTCAACTTATCCCTGGGCTATAACAGATGGCTGGATTTGTTGTGACCTGTTTTCTTGTTCTGATTTTGGGAAATGTACTCAAGTGATTATATATTTTGGCTATATAACCTCTCTTAATTTCTCTGAAACAAAGCTTGATTGTTATGCTGTGTTAGAAATCATGTCAACACCTTTTGTTTTCAGCATATATACTCTGTATCTCGTTGTGCCTTGCCCAACTTTCTTGAAGACCAGCAGCATACATATGCATACCAGTATTATCGGTGCCATGCACAAAACCTTCATAGGTACTGTGGATAGGTAGATATGCCAGTTCTCATACAGTCTCATGAAAGACAATGTGCTTCTGATATTTCTTTGACAGAAGGAAAGGATGTTGGAGAACTTGCACTTACTTATTTACAAGATGGCCAAAGAGTGAGTTTGAACATCTTGACTTTCAGCCTCTAGTGGTCTAAGCCTACTGTATCGGACTTCTCATACTTAATTAAACGCCAACACAAGACTTCATGAGGGACCTCCTCCCCTTTTCAGATAGGGGAAATTTCAAGCCAAGGAAGCTTCAAGTGATTGAAAGTTATATAAAGGAAAGTAATAAAACCTACAGTAGAACCCTTGGCCATGGTTAACGGTAGATGGGAATATGTGTGCCTCTGGATCTTGTCCAAAACCTTAACCACTATACCACACTATTATTTATTTTCACTATTATTATTGATATATAATTTTTATTAAATAAATTTTAAAAGAATAAAAACAATACAAGTTTTGAAAGAAAAAAGTAAGAAAAGTAAAGAAAAGTAATAAATGAAAAAAAACAAAGAAAGAAATAGAGAAGAGGAAAAAAGAAAAGAAAAAGAAGAAAAGAAGGTCATAAAGAAGCAGCTTCTGGTCTTAACAGCAGTTACAAGTACATTTATATTTTACCCTCTTTCTCTGAGGTTACAACATAATTTCTTTCTTTCCATAGTCTACCCTTTCTAATCATCAAACCCATAAATCACAATTTCATTTATTTCTGTTTTCAGCAAAAACAGTATCTAGTCACTAACAGAGGTAGTTATTGTCCTTTCTCCAATCAAACAAGTCAATTTTGCCAACTCTGCTCATTCTGCCATTTTCAGTATTCCTCCATTGTATTATTATTTATTTTCATTTTTACACTTTTATTTTGTTTGTCATTCATAAAAATATTAATTTTATTCATTTGTTATTCTTGCATTCATTTCAGTTTGTGTTGTTTTCTTATTCTGGCATACTCTATTCTACCACTATCTAGGGACAAAAGTATGACACAGATGGTTCTGCTGGCAGCATTTTCCCCCTAGAATTACCCCACATATTGCAACATTCAATAGCATTCATGGAAATACCTGCCAGTGAGGGCTGCCATTTTGTTTTAAGAATGCCCCAGAACAATAGAATGGTAATATTCTTCATGAAAAAGAATAGTGGCCTTCTGTCCAAAAAAAAAAGTCTTCTACTTTTGAAGTGAAAAGTATGTGAAGAAAGTGAACTGGTATGTTGAAATAATTTGTTCCATTTGTTCCTCCTTGTTTTTGCTTCTGAATTAATAATTAGAGAGATGAATGGATACCATTTGGTACAAATTTGTATTTATTCCAAAACAAATGCACTCTCCAACTTAATTTTGTATAGGAAGCTTTTTACAAATATATGATCCACTTAACTCCAGTCTGAAATAGATTGTGCATAGTTTGAAACAACCTAGAAAGTGTGGAGTAGTTTACATGAAATGATGTTTGATAGGCCTGTATTAAGAGTTCAACAACTAAGAAGAAAAACATCTGCCAAAAAAAAAAGTCCTTGCTAGAATATTTAAATTTTCCTAAAACATAACAGCTTGCTTTATTGTGTGAAGTCTATGAAGTTTTTTATTCTGCTTGAGGGAGAGGGGGAGCAAGTATTACTGCATTCAATTAGTACATTCTTGCAATTATAATTCAATACTGACGTTTTCTCACTTTTACTTTCTAAAAGCTGTTGTTATCTGCACTCATTTTTACTAAGGCAGGCTGAAAATCTGCCACACTTGAGGTTCTTCATCTCATGCTAGTTTACCAGTGCCATAAAGTATCTAAGCTCTTCAGAAATCAGTGAAAAGTCAACACCAGTTGGGGTAAACATATAAAGGAAAGTCCAAAATAAGTTTTGAAAGATTTTTTAAAAAAACCAAATAGAAGAACACTCCAGGAAACAGTCAAGACTACCTCTATTGTCAGCAAATTGTTTTACTCATAAAACAAGCTTTTATTTTTGATAATTTGTTTTATTAAAAAGAGATGGTGCACAGGATTATACTTGTATGGAACAAAGGCTAATTGCATAGACAAATTTCTCCTTGATACCAATGATGCATTCCACTCATGGAACAGCTTTGAAACCAGCAGGTGCCTATAATAATAGCAGAATTATGACAAGTTCCACTTCTTCCTGAAGTTCTCTCAATCAAATTCTTCATTATGTTGGAGGGTCCTACAGCTGCAAAAGAAAGAGTGGATGGATGAGAAAGACATGTCCCCTTTTGTTAACAGATGCATGAACTGGAATAAACTACTTTTTATTTGTTGGGTTGATTTTTAAATTGGGTCTAAATCCAAAACAACAACCTCATAGTGCTTTCTACCACCTCTAGCAACCACTATTATCTAGTGTATTGCCTGAATCCTGATCAGACAATTTCCCACATGCAGGACTTAGGGAAGGGTGTGTGTGTGTGTGTGTGTGTGTGTGTGTGTGTGTGTGTGTGCTGGATGTAATTATATTACCTTTGAAGAAACAGATACAAATTCAGCTTTACTGCCTCAGATGAACAGTATTGACTAAACTGATCTCTTCCAATATTGTTCCATATTTTGGATGGGGGCTGTTCTAAGTATGGGAGATGGGGCAATTGCATTCATCAATTTGTTTCCCAAAAAGAGTGTGGTGGCATTTTAGGCTGAAGAGTCTCTGGGGAAGTTACATGGAAATAAGTGCTTTGTATAACAGCTCCACTATGTCCTTTCTGAGACTCAGGCACTTCTGTGGTGTGCATTTGAGGTCTTTAAACACCTATCTTTTAGCTCAGGACTTTCCTCTTGTTTGAGATTGGATTTAATATTCACTGCATTAATCTGTTCTACTAGTTTTATTAAATTGCCTTAGTATGGTTTAGCTTTTATATTGTTCATCAGTTAGTATCACTTTTAATGCTAAGTGGTTTAGAAATATTTGTAAACATATAAAGAGCTCAAGCAGGAGGGAAGCTGGAAAAGAAAGATCAGGAAATGAAGTACAGCTGTTGAGTAGGTTCACTTGTGGACAGCAAAGAGATTAAGAGTAATGGCAACACCACAGCCACTCCCAGGGCACATTTAGTGACATATGCCAATCATTCATACCTGTCATTTGATTTCTTAGGAGAATACTTTTGCCCGGAGCATTTCCAAAGGACAAAGAGATGCCAACAAAGCTTAACCATTCAGTTTTGAAGTTTTGCACTTCCTCTGAAGAGAGAGCAAAATGCTTTAAAAAAGCGAATGAAGGGCTTTAGTTTGCAGCAGTGGGTATATATGAAAAGTGTTGTTTATCTTTCAGTAGCAATGCTGTTTCCTAGCATGATTGCAAGACTTGTTATGACTAGTCTATGCTTTGCTTTGGTGTGTGGAAGCTAGGCTTTTTTTTCTTTTTTTTTTTACTTTTCAAGGCACAGCAATAGTGTGATTTGTCTCATTGGGATCTTTGTATCACTCCTGGGTGTCTAGTAGCTGGAAGAGGCTTCTGTGTTAACAGTCAAAAGGAAGTATATTAAGGAAAAATTGGCATAAAAATTCTTACATTTTTGAAAATGATGCATGTAAATGCATTAAAGTAGGGTAAATTATACTTTAGGCAAAACTGTAAACAAAAATGCATATGTTTGAAGCAATGCAAACCAAAATTCATACAACTTTTAGGGTAAACTTTAAAAAGCGAAAGCTTGTCCCTGTTACTAGCAGAAATAAGGAAAGGATTGACTCCTTCTATTCTCTGCACCATATTTTGTGGGCCCTTTTGATGTGAAAGATATTGCGTGAAAGGAAAGCTTTTATCTCTTTTCACTGACAAGAATAGGACAATATGGAAGACCTACAACTACAACAGGATCTGGGAGCAGGATAATAGATCTCTGAATGAAACTTGATTGCCTTCACCTAAAAGCTTCTTTCTCTCTACTTATTGTTCCCCATTGAAAATCACATTTCTGAGGGCTCTGAAAGGTAAAAGATACATGTTCTCTTGTTTAAATTGTAGTCTAAATTCAAAATAGCATATATTTTAATCCTGACTCAATTAAATTTGGCAGCCCCCAGTCCTACTGAATCCAAGGAAACAAGGTTGTTGTTTTCAGCAGGAGTTGATCAGAACTCACTTTACCTTACTGAACTTTGTTCTTAGATTCAAGACAAGTTGCTTTTAGTGGTTTATCACAGAAACTCAGTGGCAGAGTATCAAGGATTGAGGTGTTCAGAAAGGATTGTGTAGCTATCTTTACTCTTCAGAAAAATTACCCAACCCTGCAAATGGAAAAAGGATGGGAGGGATAATCAAGAAAAATGTAAGTGCTACTCGATATGGACTGCAAAAATCAAGTTGACCATTAGATGTCAGCAATAAGTGATAGTATGATGTATTTCTTTACTGCCACCCAGTGATTACATTTTTGAAGCCCAGATCTGAAAAGTGGGAAGTATAATCCTACATATGGAATGTGACAATGTTCAGTAAAATGTGGTATTTTACGTCAAATAATTCCCTTCAGACATTGTAGCTTAAGAGTGCTGGAGCGAGAGAGAAGGAGAAGGACCTTTCTATTTGACAGAGCTATGTATGATATCTCTGCAATGAAAATCCACATTTCTGTGGATTGATCACAAAATATGACCAATGAGGTAGGTGGTGGCACTCTACTTCCTGCCTTTGGGTGGGGGTGGGGGAGTTGAAATTCAGTATTTTCAAACTTAGAGCTTTTTCCCAGTAGGAACTACAGAGATGACTACCTTGTAGCTGTTTAGTAGCAAAAGCTGTAATTTGCTTTTCCACCATTAGATGGTGCTTGAAACAGAGGATAGGAACAAAAGAGAGAAATCTCTGTGTTGCATCTTTATATATGTACAGTGTTCTGTTTCAAAATGTGGTTTGTTTGACAGGGAGGGAGGTGCCCCACAAAAGCAGTTTTAAAGTCATGGAGGCAAACACACCTGGATTCAGGGCCTCTTCATCTGTATGTCAGAATAGGCTGGTCTATGCTAAGCCATGTTTACGCATACAATGTGTGGATTTACCCACTGCAAACTAGGACAAATCCAAAGAGAGTGCATAACAGCTTAAGCCTAGCCTTTGTGAATAGTGCATGTACAATGTACTGGGAATATGATTTGTAAAACCAGCAAACAAAAATAGCCACATTGCTAATTGTTTCTGAATCCTACCAAATGTTTGCAGCCTTGGTCTCCATATTTGATTTTAAACCAATGAATCTTGTTTCGGATAACCTTCAAACATTAAATATTTTCAAGGAAATGTTGCCATCCATTTGTTTAACAAATAAAGATGGAACACTATACTAAGACAAATAAGACAAAACAAAGATTTCATTGTATTATGAAACACTTGCAAAGTAGTTGTCATGAGTATGGATGGTGAGCAGCAGGGGGCTCCCATCCAGGAGGGAAAAGCACATGCATAGTTTGGAGGCTTTGAACTGCCCTTCGAAGAAACTCAGGTTTATCTGTCTGAGTTTCCCACGCTCCTTCCGTTTGGTAGGATTTTATGTCCACTATAGCAGTTAATAAACACTAGCGACAATCTCCTTGTCTCAGCATGGTCTTTTGCTTAAGTCAGGACAGTAGTTTTCTAAAGTTCAGATGGAATAATAAAGATTTCCTCCAAATCAGCCTGCTGATTGCATGACTAAACAATGAATTGAACTCAAGATTCATAAGATAAAGCTGAATCCTTCATCTGTTGATCCGTACCAGGAGAGGAATATTATGAAGAATAGGCTAATAGCATCTTTACTGAAGTCAAAGTTTTGGAGCTTTGCAATGCATGACAATGTCCTGTTGCTTCACACCAGTACTGAATGGCCAATTTTGTGGACTGGTTTATGGGGTTATTTAAAGCCAAACAAAAAGGATGATTATGGTATTTTCTGCTTTTAAAATAAGTTGTGAGTTAGATACAGTAAGGCTCCAAAGTTTGACCCTTCATACTCCAGATATATGTTCAGTAAAAGGATGAGCCCAGCGGTAAAAATGTTTCCTAACCTAGTAGATGCAGTGTAAAAAAAAAAAGCCCACCACAATAGCTTAGGTATGTGGATGTAATTGCTACAAAGAACATCACAACATATACTAAGGTTATTGATGGAAGGGAGAATAATGCTACTCGGATGACATACATATGGGAAAATTTTTCACAGAAATAGAAAGGCTGACATTTGCAAATATTAACCAGAATTGTTCTAAACAACTTGTGTAAGGATTTATAAATCTTTTGACTAGGAGTAAACATTCTTCTCGTTTGCTAGGCAGCTCTAGTGCATCTTTCATACCAATCAGAGTTTGAAATATAAAAACCAATACATTAAGGCAGCAAACCACCTTGTATGTTTTAAACATTATGTAAAGGTAAAGTCTTCCTTGAGTCTAACTCAGTTCCTGATGTCTACATGGGTAGGTCATGTTATCTTGGCAACAGTAGGAAAATGGGTTTGTCAATTCATTATTCTGGGATACTTTGACTTCCCAATCTAGTACAGTTCTGGACTTTCCTTGCGGTCTCACACCCAGGTAAATAACCAGGATGTTGGGGTTTTATGAAGGAGGGGTTTGTTTGTTTTAAGAAGTCACGAGTGAGTGGGAGAATGATGAAATGCTGCATTGATTGACCAGGGGTGGGGGGTGGGGGGGTTGAGGACAGTCTGCCGTAGGTGCAGGCAATAGGGGGAGTGCTGCTGACTGCCCCCTGCAGTTTTCTTGGCAGCATTTTTTGGAAGTGGCTTTCCAGACCCTATTCCTAGAGCAGAGAGAAGTAACTGGTCCAAGATTACCCAGCTGGCTTTGTGGCTAACATACTTTGACTAGAACTGACGGTTTCCTGGTTTCCAGTCTGATTCCTTAATCACTGCACCAAAGTGGCTTTCAGCAATAAAGGAGGGTGTGTATGTTAGAAATATGATCCATTCCAGGTATCGGATATGCTAGGTATGACACTATAGGTAGTTCAGAGAAAGAAAAACAGTAATTTGAAATATATAGATATATTTCTACTGTATTTTGAACCAGGAATGTTCTCTGTTTAAGGCAAGCATTATAATCATTATTCTAGTAAAGAAGAACTGATATAATAGAATCTGCAGCAGATGCTATTCAAGAAAACCAGGGAAAATGTTTTAAAAATGGCTTGTTAATTGTGCAGTGGAGGTGTGGATTGTCTTTGGGATGTCTTACTCAATCCACACCTCCACACTTCCATGGCACAATTAACAAGCCATTCAGGTGTAGGGACAATGCAGCCACCCTGGAAGACATATATGGGGTCCCCATACCAACCTTTGCCCAGACTGAAGAAGCTGCTTGGACAAGCAGCAAAATGTTTCAACCAAAAAGAAAGAAATCCAGTTGCCATGACTCAACCTACAGAGAATGCCACCTGAATGACTGAGAATTTTCATCGACACATCTTTAAAGCTGGTTGTTGTATCTGCATAAACTTTGAAATGCCTTAATTTTGTATACTGTATATACATTTAGTTAACTTTGTATACATACTATGTATTTTTATATGCATGTGGGTGAGCAAAGCAGCAAGGGAATTCTCCAATGGGACAATTGCCAAAGTTTCTCCATCCAGACAGGTTTTTCTTAATCTGGTTTAGAGACAAGCCACCTTGAGCAGCAGACAGTTTACAGGTTGGGGCAGATAAGCCCAAAATGTAATAATTTATCAGTAAAGATAAAATTTTCATCAAGTTGAGCTTGGCCCCACAGATGTAATGTGAATACACTTCTTCCATTCTGCATGAGTCATCAGCTCAACAGTTCCAGAAAGGAACCATCATTTGAATTTCCTTTCAAAAAGGAATGGAAATGATGATTTACAAAGCCAAGAAATGTAGAGGCATGTCAGTATTTAAATGTGTTGGTGAGCAGAGGAAGTTGTCATAACAATGTAAGAGCAGTTCAAGAGTTGAACCAATTATCTGGAGAAGTGGTGGGTTTTCCTTCGCTGGATGTGTCCAAACAGAATCTAGACACCATCTGACAGGAATGTTTTCATTTAGATTCCTCCATGGGAAAGGGGGTTGGGCTTGATGACCTAAACTGCTGTTTCCAACTCAATTATGTTGCAGCTCCTATTGCCATACTATACATTCTTCCATTGTTTTCCTTAGCGTGAGGCAAATTTTCATCCCCAAGATGCTCAAAGGAAAGCCACATCCACCCAGAATTGGTGAGAGAGGGGGTTACATTGCCCTTCAGGGTAACTAAACAGTCAGGCTCCTGTGTGATGGGATATTTGCGAAAGGGGTAAATCTCATCTTCATAACTTGCTGTAATTGACTGTACTGTGTTATTGTATCAATTGTGGTTTTACTCTGTGTCTGAATTGCACTTAGTTATAAGCGCACAATGAATAAAGCACTACCACCTGTATGGCTACTACTGTGCTTTTAAAGGCAGTTGAGAACTGTCTTCTTGTCACTCCTGTGGCTTTTGGAAATGAATGCTGCTTTCTATCCTTCTTTCTAGGGTATTTTGGCCATTTTGTTTTCTTTTATTTCTTTTGCTTCTCTAGTCCCCACTCTCTTCTTTTTTCTTTATTCCTCCTTCTCCTCCTCCAAGCCATGTGGGCCATGAGAATTCATCTCCTCATAGCTGTGGTCTTCGTTAAGCTTCTCTGTATTTCAGACTTGGTTTGGTATCTTCTCTCTCCTCTTCCCCAGTCTCCCAGACCACACGGTTTCATCAGGGGCACAAAATATTCTGCCCAATAATATTGGTTGTTGGTTTTTTTAAGACAGCCTAAATAAATACACGGTTGCCTAGAAGTAAGTCTGACTGAATTCTGCACAGTTTCCTTTTGAGCAAACTACCAAAGCACCACCACCCACCTTAGAAGGAGCAATTCCAGATGAATCTGCAGTAATCCATTTTCTTATTCTCATTCAACCATACCTTTCTCTCACAAACAAATGCATATAAAAATCAAGTCCCCTTTCCCCCTTTCCTCTGTTTTTTTCTTCTTCCTATACTTGCTTCTCCCTCCCCCCTTTTAGCAATTTGTATAGTAGTTTCTGTGGTGAGCCTGGTATATCATGGACTACATTGTTGTGGTTCAGTTGGGACTGCATGAAAACTACAGCTACCATTCCTCTTGAGCTTAAATTATCTTTAGAGATATGTTCTGGGATGGCCAACAGTGTAGTGCACCAGTTGACTTTCATTAAATGGGCTAATTCTGCCTTCCGTCCCATCATGCTGTTGAAGAACTTGCTCTTATTGTCCCCTGGGAAATAGTTGGAGATTATTTTGAATTTTTGTCCAGAAATTAAAAAATATGCTTTTGACCAAAAAATAAAGTAAAAATATGTTTTCCCTGGGAAAAAATGGTTGTCAATATTTGAAAATGCACCTACATTAAATTTCCATATCTTGGGAAGTTCATCATCATCTTAAGTAATTTGCATCAGATTTGCCCCACTAGTGATGAATCTTCAATTTTACATGTACCAAACTTCATGTGGTACATGTGAAGTGAAATAATTGCAAAGATGTGGGGAATAGGATTTCTGAAAAGTGAATGCTGAAGACATGGCCTGTTGTATAAAATACAGATATGTTGGTACATATCTGTAATCACCAAAGGATTAGAGCAAAGATTTGAGTGCAATATTCTGTGTGGGTCAACCAAATGCCTCCCTGAAGCCTGTAAAAAGTTTTAAAGACCCCAATCATTTTTTGCATTTGTTGCCAATTATATTCAGAGATTCTGAATCTGAATATTCCATTTAATCACAATGACAGTGTGGTAATTATAGCTCCTTTTAAACCATCAATATACTGGTCATCCCATCATGTTGCCACAGATTCCATAAAAACCATTTGCCACACATAAAGTACACACTATTGTTGGTTCTGAATCTACTCCCAATCCATTTCATTTTAAGTGCATTTCATTAATGAAGAAATTAGGCAGATATTTGAAATTCCTGGGGACTTAATATTTCTCTACAGTGAGGTGGAATATATGTGTGTGTTTTAAAAGTCTTCCTAAAATAGAGTGCTCACAATGAAAGGCATTGAGAAAACAAATTTTCTGCAGGGAAGAGTTCAGAGGGTGTTAAGGCAGTTAGTTCTTGCTGTACATATAGCCCAATTAACTTGTCAGAAAGTGTAGCATCCCTTTTCTTGAGCTGATTAACTTACTTTCCCCAAGGGGTGAAGAGGAGAGGAAGCAACCTCAGTGCCTGATGTGAAGAAATGGATCATGCCCAGCCATCCTGTCACTCCCAGATCTTATTTATTTGTCATTATCAGAGGCTTTCCCCACCACCACTCCCCCAGTTGGATATGCAGTCTTCTTTCACATTTATATCTCAGTATCCCAAGGACCCAACCCAGTATTCTTGCCGTGAAAACTAAATGGGTCAGTACAACCAGAGATATCTCAGTATACCATCGGAAGATGAGACTCCCAGGTCAGAAGATGGTCAAAATGCTACTGGGGAGGAACAGAGGATGAGTTCAACTAGCCCCAGACATGATGACGCAGCTAGCTCAAAGCCGAAAGGATGGCTAGTGGCCGACAGTGCTGGTGGTGAATGGCGAATCCAATGTTCTAAGGATCAACACACCATTGGAACCTGGAATGTAAGATCTATGAGCCAGGGCAAATTGGATGTGGTTATTGGTGAGATGTCAAGATTAAAGATAGACATTTTGGGCATCACTGAACTGAAATGGACTGGAATGGGCCACTTCACATCAAATGACCACCAGATCTACTACTGTGGACAAGAGGACCACAGAGGAAATGGAGTAGCCTTCATAATTAATAGTAAAGTGGCTAAAGCAGTGCTTGGATACAATCCAAAAAATGATAGAATGATCTCAATTCGAATTCAGGGCAAGCCATCTAACATCACAGTGATCCAAATATACGCCCCAACCACAGATGCTGAAGAAGCTGAAGTAGAGCAGTTCTATGAGGATCTGCAGCACCTTCTGGACAACACGCCTAAAAGAGTTGTTATATTCATCACAGGAGACTGGAATGCTAAGGTGGGCAGTCAGATGACACCTGGAATTACAGATAAGCATGGCCTGGGAGAACATAACAAAGCAGGACATAGGCTGAAATAATTTTGCCAAGACAACTCACTCTGCATAACAAACACTCTCTTCCAAGAACCTAACAGATGGCTTTATACATGGACTTCACCAGATGGACAACATCAAAATCAGATTGACTACATCCTTTGCAGCCAAAGGTGGCGGACATCTGTACAGTCGGTAAAAACAAGACCTGGAGCTGACTGTAGTTCAGATCACGAACTTCTTGTTGCACAATTTAGGATCAGACTAAAGAGATTAGGGAAGACCCACAGATCAGCTAGATATGAGCTCACTAATATTCCTAATGAATATGCAGTGGAGGTGAAGAATAGATTTAAGGGACTAGATTTAGTAGATAGGGTCCCGGAAGAACTATGGATAGAAGTTCACAACATTGTTCAAGAGGCGGCAAAAAAATACATCCCAAAGAAAGAGAAAACCAAGAAGACAAAAACGGCTGTCTGCTGAGACACTAGAAGTAGCCCAAGAAAGAAGGAAAGCAAAAAGCAACAGTGATAGAGTGAGATATGCCCAATGAAATGCAAAGTTCCAGAAGTTAGCCAGAAGAGATAAGAATTATTTTTAAACAAGCAATGCATGGAAGAGGAAGAAGACAATAGAATAGGAAGGACAAGAGACCTCTTCCAGAAAATTAGAAACATCAGAGGTAAATTCCAGGCAAAAATGGGTATGATCAAAGACAACAATGGCAAGGACCTAACAAAAGAAAAAGAGATCAAGAAAAGATGGCAAGAATACACGAAGATCTGTATAGGAAGGATAACAATATCGGGGATCACTTTGACAGTGTGGTCAGGGAGCTAGAGCCAGACATCCTGAAGAGTGAGGTTGAATGGGCCTTAAGAAGCATTGCTAACAACAAGGCAGCAGGAGATGATGAACTGTTTAAAATCTTGCAAGATGATGCTGTCAAGGTGATGCATGCTATATGCCAGCAAATTTGGAAAACACAAGAATGGCCATCAGACTGGAAAAAATCAACTTATATCCCCATACCAAAAAAGGGAAACACTAAAGAATGCTCAAACTATCCAACAGTGGCACTCATTTCACATGCCAGTAAGGTAATGCTCAAGATCCTGCAAGGTGTTTGTTGTTTATTCATTCAGTCGCTTCCGACTCTTCGTGACTTCATGGACCAGCCCACGCCAGAGCTTCCTGTCAGTTGTCAATACCCCAGCTCCCCCAGGGACGTGTCCGTCACCTCTAGAATATCATCCATCCACCTTGCCCTTGGTCGGCCCCTCTTCCTTTTGCCCTCCACTCTCCCTAGCATCAGCATCTTCTCCAGGGTGTCCTGTCTTCTCATTGTGTGGCCAAAGTATTTCAGTTTTGCCTTGAATATCATTCCCTCAAGTGAGCAGTCTGGCTTTATTTCCCGGAGGATGGACTGGTTTGATCTTCTGGCAGTCCAAGGCACTCTCAGAATTTTCCTCCAACACCACAGTTCAAAAGCATCGATCTTCCTTCTCTCAGCCTTCCTTATGGTCCAGCTCTCGCAGCCATATGTTACTACGAGGCACACCATTGCTTTAACAATGCGGACCTTTGTTGTCAGTGTGATGTCTCTGCTCTTAACTATTTGATCGAGATTTGTCATTGCTCTTCTCCCAAGGATTAAGCGTCTTCTGATTTCCTGACTGCAGTCAGCATCTGCAGTAATCTTCGCACCTAGAAATACAAAGTCTTTCACTGCTTCTACATTTTCTCCCTCTATTTGCCAGTTATCAATCAAGCTGGTTGCCATAATCTTGGTTTTATTGAGGTTTAGCTGCAAGCCAGCTTTTGCACTTTCTTCTTTCGCCTTCATCATAAGGCTCCTCAGTTCCTCTTCGCTTTCAGCCATCAAAGTGGTATCATCTGCATATCTGAGATCGTTAATGTTTCTTCCAGCGATTTTAACTCCAGCCTTGGATTCCTCAAGCCCAGCATGTCGCATGATGTGTTCTGCGTACAAGTTGAATAGGTAGGGTGAGAGTATACAGCCCTGCCGTACTCCTTTCCCAATCTTAAACCAGTCCGTTGTTCTGTGGTCTGTTCTTACTGTTGCCACTTGGTCATTATACAGATTCTTCAGGAGGCATACAAGATGACTTGGTATCCCCATACCGCTAAGAACTTGCCACATCTTGCCTGCCTCCTGAGGGATCTGTATAACGACCAAGTGGCAACAGTAAGAACAGACCACGGAACAACGGACTGGTTTAAGATTGGGAAAGGAGTACCCCAGGGCTGTATACTCTCACCCTAGCTATTCAACTTGTATGCAGAACACATCATGCGACATGCTGGGCTTGAGGAATCCAAGGCTGGAGTTAAAATCGCTGGAAGAAACATTAACAATCTCAGATATGCAGATGACACCACTTTGATGGCTGAAAGCGAGGAGGAACTGAGGAGCCTCATGATGAAGGTGAAAGAAGAAAGTGCAAAAGCTGGCTTGCAGCTAAACCTCAAAAAAACCAAGATTATGGCAACCAGCTTGATTGATAACTGGCAAATAGAGGGAGAAGATGTAGAAGCAGTGAAAGACTTTGTATTCCTAGGTGCAAAGATTACTGCAGATGCTGACTACAGTCAGGAAATCAGAAGACGCTTAATCTTTGGGAGAAGAACAATGACAAATCTCGATAAAATAGTTAAGAGCAGAGACATCACACTGACAACAAAGGTCCACATAGTTAAAGCAATGGTGTTCCCCGTAGTAATATATGGCTGCGAGAGCTGGACCATAAGGAAGGCTGAGAGAAGGAAGATCGATGCTTTTGAACTGTGGTGTTGGAGGAAAATTCTGAGAGTGCCTTGGACTGCAAGAAGATCAAACCAGTCCATCCTCCAGGAAATAAAGCCAGACTGCTCACTTGAGGGAATAATATTAAAGGCAAAACTGAAATACTTTGGCCACATAATGAGAAGACAGGACACCCTGGGGAAGATGCTGATGCTAGGGAGAGTGGAGGGCAAAAGGAAGAGGGGCCGACCAAGGGCAAGGTGGATGGATGATATTCTAGAGGTGACAGATTTGACCTTGGGGGAGCTTGGGGTGGCAACAACCGACAGGAAGCTCTGGCGTGGGCTGATCCATGAAGTCATGAAGAGTCAGAAGCGACTGAACGAATAAACAAAACAAATCCCAAGGACCAAATTCCCAAATGCACAACAAAGTCAAGGTTTGTTTGCCCTGAAAGGCCAAAGCCACAATATCATCAGTTATGACATAAAGGCACTCCTGATTGTCAGGCAGATACAATTATTATTTTTAAAAAAGCTATGATCTGGCAAGATAGTTTGGAAAAAGTAACAGTGAATTATATTACTAGTGAGGGCCAGTTTGTTGTAGTGGTTAAAGGCACCAGGCTAGAAACTGGGAGACCGTGAGTTCTACTTCCACCTTAGGCATGAAGCCACCTGAGTGACTTTGGGCCAGTCACTCTCTCTCAGCCCTTGGAAGAATGCTGTGGCAACCCATTTCTGAAAATCTAGCCAAGAAAACTGCAGGGAGTTTTCTTGGCAAGAAAACTTCCTAGTTCAAGCAGTTGCTAGGAGTCAGCACTGATTCAAAAGCATCAATCAATCAATCAAATGTTGTTAGTGGCGCCCTTAAAGTATGGAGCATGGCTTGGCTTGGCTTGGCTTCACTTTCCCTCCACAGTACACATATTCCTAAAATAACAGTCTCCAAATAATCTTACTCTGATCAGAAAACCTCACATGAAAAGCTATAGCCAAGAGATTAACGTGGGGGAACAGAATTCCATTTTGATCAGAAGTGAGGCCCCGATCCAGAAAATGCATATTTTCCTGCAATGAATAGCATTACTTCTGAGCTTTTGCTAAGGCACTGAATGACATCTGTATCAGTATTTGTAATAGAAGGAACAATGGCTCCTGTTTTTCCCACTCTCACTCTATAAAATACTTAAACTCCTATGGGTCCAACACTGGAAAAACAACAGTATCTTAAAAAGCTAAACAGAAATACACTAAAGGCCCAACAAGGTCTTCGAAGCAAAGTAGAACTGAATATTTATGTGTCTCAGCAGAGAGCTTTTTCCGCAGCCTGAGGGCATCAGCTGAGAAGGTCCTGCTCCTTCCCACCCACCTAGAGGCTCCTAAGCAGATGTGCCTTTCAAGCAGTATCTTGTCCTGAGACCTTTCAGGTATCATCTTAAAGAAACATATATGTCACCTTCTTGGTAACATCAAAAAGATGCATCCAGTGCTGAATTTGTTCATTCTGCTAGACATTCAAAGGATATTAGCAGAATATATATGAGTTCAGAGCCAATCAATATTTTAAACGTTACCATGATATGGGTGAATGGTAATTCAACATCCACCCCTTTCTTTCTCACATCCTTAAATTGTGGCTAACAAAATGAGTACTGGAAGCAGCTATTAAATATCTTTAAAACAAGGCGTACTTGGGTTTTGCAGCAAAAGATTAACATAACTAGCCCCTTGGAAATTATCCTGCTAAGGAAAGGATCACCAAACTTTTCCAACTGCTAAATGTGAAAAAAAACCCTCCAAATTCTAAAATTTCACAAAATGTCATGTGAAATCTTACATGATTTTAACATTGTTTGCCATTTCAGTGATCTTGTGAGGTTATGTGTTTAAGGTTTCATAATCATGCAAAATTTCAGTTTTTTAACAATTGGATTTTCTGGAAATAAGAACAGGGGATCCTTTCTGAAAGTTTACAGGGAATCCTTTCTGAAGGTTTACCCAATTAGCTCAAGAAGTATATTCAAATAAAAAGTAAAGATGCAGTTGAGTCAAGCTCAACTCTTAATGACTGGATTTGTGTCATTTTCTTGGCAGGATTACAGGAATGGTTTGCCACTGCTTTCTTCCATTTTTTCTTTTTTCTTTTACAATTCCCACATGGAATTTCCAGGTGGTCCTCTGTTGGCAGATTGCTAGGAAAGCCTTTGGCCCAGGAGAGATCAGAAAAGTCACACACCAGGCATTTCTATAAAAATAATTTTATTTACAGAAAGCAAAACATATTTAAAAGCTTCTGCATTCTTACAGGCTCTCAGTGAGAGCTGCTTGACTCTCTACGTGCCTACACAGAAGGGAAACTGAAACTAAAAGTCCAGGCAAGTTCTTTCCCCCCAGGTGCAAAAAGGGACAATTAAATTCAACCTCTTCACCCGGCCAAAATGATTAGTTACCATAGTAACCTTAATCTGTAGTAGAAAACAATATATTAACATCCTCTTCCACTTAGAAAATAGAGCAATCCTACTTTAGCTTTCAAAATCAGCCAAGGTTGCTGCCACCTCTTAAAAATCTTCCTTTAGCATTAATACATATTTGACCATATGTTACATCATTCAGTAGGAAATTTATATAGACTTGTCAACCTGGGCATACTATTTATTCAGTCTAGAATAAGTTAAAAACAACATACTATCCGGACCCCTACTAGCCTATCTTCAGGCCAAATACAAATAAGCAGGAAATACAATTTCTTAGGACTGGATTCAGAAAGCTGTATAAGGTTGCAATTCTGTTTGGAAGACACATCTGAGTACTAGTATTCTGCTGTCATTTTGGTCTCTTTCAGAATGAAAACCAGAAAAAGCCAAGCTTTTTTCCCTATGGAGATAAGATGCTTTGTGATATATGCAGGCCCTAAACCATAAAATAATGGTGAGGAACAGCATCTTGAATTTGGCCAAGAAGCAACAGGTACTCAGTGAAGATACTGTAAATAAGTGAAAATAAGCTGGTTTTATGAGCCAGTCCAACATTCAGAGATCACCGGCTCTCTGTGTACATGAGCTCCAAAATGTCCTGACCACCATTACTGCCTATCCTTTTATCTCTAATCCATCTTTTCTAGTTTGTTAAAGAGGGGCTTAGATACACAGGAAGAACCTGCAACATACTGAGTATTTCCTTTGATACTCTGGCATACTGCATAGTTCAGCATGGAAACTTGATATCTTCCCAGAGATGTAGTTCTTCCAAAAGTTACTGCCACCGTTTATCCTGGAGAATGTCCTGTTCAGACTAAGCCCCAGACAGGTTCTCAAGAATATTCTTTATTAAATAACTATTTACATTAATTAAGTCCTTGATATGCGAGACTGGGTTAAGCAAGCCCAACTGGGCCGACTGGATCTGACTGGAACATGAAGGCTGGAGGAACTGGAACAGTACTAGAACGACACTGATGCTGAATCTCTGACTCATTGGATCTGGGATCAGGACTACAAACAACAGACAGGGATGAAGTGAAGACTTGGAGCAGGACTCAAACTCAGAGCTTGGCTGGGGGTTCTAGACTAGGCTGGGTACTCTGAACTGAAAACTTGAAGACAAGGCTGGAAACTGGAGCAAGGCTGGATTCGGCTGGAATTCCCGAACGAGACTGGATTCTCTGGACTGGAGGCTTGGTGCAAGGCTTGGTGCAAGGCTTGGGACTTGGAACTAGGCTGGACTCGGCTGGACGCCCCAGACTAGGCTGGATTCTCTGGGTTGAAGGCTGGGAGCAAGGCATGGAACTTGGAACTCAGCTGGACTCAGCTGGAAGCCCCGGCCTAAGCTGGCAACCAGATCCTGAACACGATAGGTGTGAAATTTCTGAACACTACAGATCATGCAAAGTGTGGGTGCACAGGACTGAAGGCAAATGGTGGCCCTGGAACATCAAGGCTTCCCCACGCTGCTGAGGAGATTGCAGAGTTTCATGGCTGGAAGCAAGGCAAAGGCTGCTGGGCATGGCTGACACTGATTCCTCGCTGACAGCAGATGAAGGATTCAATTTGTCTGTGGAGCTGGTTCTTCTTTGGCCACAGATGCTGACTCCGATACCAGTAAGGACTCTTCTCCCGAAGCTGCAGGCTTAGAGGATCGGTTGTCTCCGGCAGCTTGCTCTCTGTGCAGCTGCCTTTTATCCTGATCTTTGGCGCGCTTGGAGTCTCCTGTAGCCAATCAGGCTGCCTTCTCCTTTGCATGCTTTTCAGCCCATCTCCGGCATGCGCTGATTGGCGTATTCAAATCCTCCTCCAGATCTCACCCAATCAGCATTGTAGATTCTTCCCACTCTGCTGAGTCATGCTGGAATTTTGTTTCTCTGATTCCAGCCCGGGGAAGTTTCCAATTCCTCCTCTGACTTGGGAATAGTTTCACTTTCCAAGTCAGAGGCAAGCTTGGTTCTGACAGAGAATACCAGTCAATCCACTAACTATTAGGCAGCTAATGAGAATTTCTTTCTACATAGCCTTATCATGCTCTCTTGGTATATTGACAGAATACCAATAGAACACTTCTGGTTCATTTCTTATCCTTGCTGTGGTCAAAAAATCCAAGCAATTTTTTAAAACGGTGTCCTAAAGGACATAGTGCACAATAAATTTTGCTACACATCATCTCCATCATTTGGAATAGTTTGGAAGCTCATACAAAATTAACACATATAAGAATAACAACAAAGAATGCTTGCTCCTTTTTGTTCCTTTATATATTTTATTCTAACCAATTGCTAACATGGAATTTTTGCCAAAAATTTATGGCCTTTATAGAACAATATTAGCTTCTGACTTTCAGAATAAAGGAATTATGCAGAGAATAATTTATCTCAGCACAGGTTATTTGAGATTGGTAAACAGAGAAAAAGGAATCAAGATGTGTTGGGTGTAACAGGATGATGATGTTTTAGGTATATCAAGCTGACATTAGCACAACTTGTAATTACTGAGATATACCCAACTCATCAGCCTCATTGACCTTCAATTTATATATAGGTGGCTTGATGTGGTATCTAGAATGATGCTTTTGCATAAAACCCCAGTTTGTTAACCATCACTTCTGCTAACTATGGTTTGTCATGAGGTCTGAAATGACAATGGTTGAGTTATAAGCATTCTTCAATGTCTGAAAATCCCTGCGTCAAGAAAACCAAAGGACTAAGTCCAGAAGTGATGAAGGAATGAAGATAAACACTTTATTGCACTTTTGAAAGCACATGCAATGATTTGGATGGTTAAGTTATAGTTATTGCTTCAGAAACAGAGACATTTTGGCCTTCCAAGAATACAACCTAGTTTTTGAAATCTTTAGCAGGCAGGAAAAAACAGAATTGATCAAATTGTTGGAGGGCTGCTGTAATTAGGAACCACATTTGGCAAACAAGTGTGGGAGAAACTTGAGATATTTTTATTTGAATCAGAACTCCCAAGGAGGGACCAAGAGTTTCATAACTTTAACAGAGTTTTCTTCTCTTCTGCCCAAGGCACTTAATTCTCACTCCTCCAAGTGGTTTTGATTTCCAACTTAATATGAAGAAATCTCCAAGCACCAGTTTACCATAAAGACAATCATTGACATCTCTTTTATTCCAAGCATAACAGCAAGAATACTGACTTTCCAAAACAACTTTAGTAGCATTTGCTGAAATTCAAATGACTAGTACATAACAATATTTCTGCACTGACAGGAAACAAAAATGTTTTCCAAAAGTTAAAGAATTTAAACATTAGCCAAAGCAAGTCTAAAGGGAACAGCACACATCTAAATATGGCACATTGTTTCTTTTCTAAAGACAGAGGTTCCATATCAATTTATTTTAATTACTAAACATTGTCACTTTTATAGAGGTTTGTTTTATGATCTGTTTACAGGTTCTGCCTACTACCATGTTGAAATCTGCCTTCCAATTTCCTCGAAGTTTTCTTCCCTTGAAGAAAGAATCTCCTGTTTTATCTCCTCATTCTTTGGATGCTAAATAATTCTTTTAGAATTTATTTGATGGTGTTTTTGTGCTTATTTCTCATGGTAAAGTGGTGCAGGTGCTTTTTTCTCTGTCTTATGCATTTCTTTCACTGGCTAGCCTTCCTTCACGCCTCTGCATCCTGATCCACAAAATCCCCATAAGAGAGCTAAAGCTAATTAGACATATTTCTGCTTAATGTTTAAATTGAATACACGGGCACCAGGCATTCAAGAGATTGAGCACTATAGGAGAAAAAACCCTTTCCCCAGTCTTTGGAAGGCCTATATTATACAATATTCAGACATCCATCATTTTCAACTTCAGCAAAGGATCGTTACCTTGTCGTGGTGCTGGAGCTTGAGCACCTCAATGATGCCATGAGCTAAACCGTGAAGGGCCACCCAAGACGGGAAGGTCATGACAGAGAGGTCAGACTAAATGCGATCCCTGGGGAAGGTAATGGCAACCCACCCCAGTATTCTTGCCGTGAAAACTAAATGGATCAGTACAACCAGAGATATGTCAGTATACCATTGGAAGATGAGACCCCCAGGTTGGAAGATGGTCAAAATGCTACTGGGGAGGAACAGAGGATGAGCTCAACTAGCCCCAGACATGATGATGCAGCTAGCTCAAAGCCGAAAGGACGGCTAGCAGCCGACGGTGCTGGTGGTGAACGGCGAATCCGATGTTCTAAGGATCAACACACCATTGGAACCTGGAATGTCAGATCTATGAGCCAGGGCAAATTGGATGTGGTTATTGGTGAGATGTCAAGATTAAAGATAGACATCCTGGGCGTCAGTGAACTGAAATGGACTGGAATGGGCCACTTCACATCAAATGACCACCAGATCTACTACTGTGGACAAGAGGACCACAGAAGAAATGGAGTAGCCTTCATAATTAATAGTAAAGTGGCTAAAGCAGTGCTTGGATACAACCCAAAAAATGATAGAATGATCTCAATTCAAATTCAGGGCAAGCCATCTAACATCACAGTGATCCAAATATACGCCCCAACCACAAATGCTGAAGAAGCGGAAGTAGAGCAGTTCTATGAGGATCTGCAGCACCTACTGGACAACACGCCTAAAAGAGATGTTATTTTCATCACAGGAGACTGGAATGCTAAGGTGGGCAGTCAAATGACACCTCGAATTACAGGTAAGTATGGCCTGGGAGAACAAAATGAAGCAGGACATAGGCTGATAGAATTTTGCCAAGACAATTCACTCTGCATAACAAACACTCTCTTCCAACAACCTAAGAGACGGCTTTATACATGGACTTCACCAGATGGACAACACCGAAATCAGATTGATTACATCCTTTGCAGCCAAAGGTGGCGGACATCTGTACAGTCGGTAAAAACAAGGCCTGGAGCTGACTGTAGTTCAGATCACGAACTTCTTCTTGCACAATTTAGGATCAGACTAAAGAGATTAGGGAAGACCCACAGATCAGCTAGATATGAGCTCACAAATATTCCTAAGGAATATGCAGTGGAGGTGAAGAATCGATTTAAGGGACTGGACTTAGTAGATAGGGTCCCGGAAGAACTCTGGACAGAAGTTGGCAGCATTGTTCAGGAGGCAGCAACAAAATACATCCCAAAGAAAGAGAAAACCAAGAAGGCAAAATGGCTGTCTGCTGAGACACTAGAAGTAGCCCAAGAAAGAAGGAAAGCAAAAGGCAACAGTGATAGGGGGAGATATGCCCAATTAAATGCAAAATTCCAGAGGTTAGCCAGAAGAGATAAGGAATTATTTTTAAACAAGCAATGCACGGAAGTGGAAGAAGACAATAGAATAGGAAGGACAAGAGACCTCTTCCAGAAAATTAGAAACATCGGAGGTAAATTCCAGGCAAAAATGGGTATGATCAAAAACAAAGATGGCAAGGACCTAACAGAAGAAGAAGAGATCAAGAAAAGGTGGCAAGAATATACAGAAGACCTGTATAGGAAGGATAACAATATCGGGGATAGCTTTGACGGTGTGGTCAGTGAGCTAGAGCCAGACATCCTGAAGAGTGAGGTTGAGTGGGCCTTAAGAAGCATTGCTAATAACAAGGCAACAGGAGACGACGGCATCCCAGCTGAACTGTTCAAAATCTTGCAAGATGATGCTGTCAAGGTAATGCATGCTATATGCCAGCAAATTTGGAAAACACAAGAATGGCCATCAGACTGGAAAAAATCAACTTATATCCCCATACCAAAAAAGGGAAACACTAAAGAATGTTCAAACTATCGAACAGTGGCACTCATTTCACATGCCAGTAAGGTAATGCTCAAGATCCTGCAAGGTAGACTTCAGCAGTTCATGGAGCGAGAATTGCCAGATGTACAAGCTGGGTTTAGAAAAGGCAGAGGAACTAGAGACCAAATTGCCAATATCCGCTGGATAATGGAAAAAGCCAGGGAGTTTCAGAAAAACATCTATTTCTGTTTTATTGACTATTCTAAAGCCTTTGACTGTGTGGACCATAACAAATTGTGGCAAGTTCTTAGTGGTATGGGGATACCAAGTCATCTTGTCTGCCTCCTGAAGAATCTGTATAACGACCAAGTAGCAACAGTAAGAACAGACCACGGAACAACAGACTGGTTTAAGATTGGGAAAGGAGTACGGCAGGGCTGTATCCTCTCACCCTACCTATTCAACTTGTACGCAGAACACATCATGCGACAAGCTGGCCTTGAGGAATCCAAGGCTGGAGTTAAAATCTCTGGAAGAAACATTAACAATCTCAGATATGCAGATGATACCACTTTGATGGCTGAAAGCGAAGAGGAACTGAGGAGCCTTATGATGAAGGTGAAAGAAGAAAGTGCAAAAGCTGGTTTGCAGCTAAACCTCAAAAAAACCAAGATTATGGCAACCAGCTTGATTGATAACTGGCAAATAGAGGGAGAAAATGTAGAAGCAGTGAAAGACTTTGTATTCCTAGGTGCAAAGATTACTGCAGATGCTGACTGCAGTCAGGAAATCAGAAGACGCTTAATCCTTGGAAGAAGAGCAATGACAAATCTCGATAAAATAGTTAAGAGCAGAGACATCACACTGACAACAAAGGTCCGCATAGTTAAAGCAATGGTGTTCCCCGTAGTAACATATGGCTGCGAGAGCTGGACCATAAGGAAGGCTGAGCGAAGGAAGATAGATGCTTTTGAACTGTGGTGTTGGAGGAAAATTCTGAGAGTGCCTTGGACTGCAAGAAGATCAAACCAGTCCATCCTCCAGGAAATAAAGCCAGACTGCTCACTTGAGGGAATGATATTAAAGGCCAAACTGAAATACTTTGGCCACATAATGAGAAGACAGGACACCCTGGAGAAGATGCTGATGCTAGGGAGAGTGGAAGGCAAAAGGAAGAGGGGCCGACCAAGGGCAAGGTGGATGGATGATATTCTAGAGGTGACGGAATCGTCCCTGAGGGAGCTGGGGGTGTTGACGACTGACAGGAAGCTCTGGCGTGGGCTGGTCCATGAAGTCACGAAGAGTCGGAAGCGACTAAACGAATAAACAACAAATCATTTTCAAACACAGCATCTCATGTTTGGGTGTACCAGCTGGGAAAAAAAGAGAAAGACGACATTTCCAGCCATATTTTCCAAAACAAGCAAGCAAACGTTACTCACATCATCCAGAAAATACAAATATGGGCAACCCAAGCTTTACAAGTACTGTATACAAATTCCATATTCCTATGGAACATTGGCAGGAGGGGACCAAGCACAGCTGGCCCTACCATGAGTCAGTGTAAAATAATGGTTTAGGTGGTGAAGGTGGAAAGGTGGAAAATGGCAGAAATTGTTGGGGGTGGAATGATCTGCCCCCTGGCTTTTCAGCTAACCTGTTGCACCTAACTGCAATTGAAAGAACATCTTTCAGGCTCAGAAAATGCTCTGCAATTATTACCTACAGATTGTGAGATAGTCCTCTCCACTGAAAGGAATCAGCAGACTGCAATTTGCTTCTGTTCGTCTAAGGTCCAAAGACAGGGAAGAAATTGGACAGTAGTGTACCAGGCTCCTCCCAGTTGCCCTGCCACAATTATCTCTTATGCTTTGATGGCAACATCACACTGAAGCCTAGAATTTGTAGTAAAGATGGAGACTGCACTGACCCTGGGCCACAGGGTTAATTGAATCATTGGTAGAAGACTTCTGGGTGGGCAGCTGTACACACTGACTTTATGGAAAGGGAAGGCAAGAGAGAAATATACCAATCCTGTCTTCAAGAGGGACACCCTCCCCCCACAACTTCACTATCCCAGGGCAGGACCTCACAAATCTAAATGCAGATACATTTTGACTATGAACATTGTGTTCATGTGCCACAGTTGGTGGCCCAGCTGTTGCAGTGCACCTCCAGCTACATGCAGCCTCTGGATCAGAAATAAGGCAACATCATAATGTGGATAGGGATGAATATAGTGGTGTGGGGGAGCTGGTTCATATTGGCCCACAAGAGCCGATTGTTAAATTTTCTGGAATTTTGCATGCTGGTTGAGAGCAGAGCTGAGCCAGGACTACAGGCGTGCTGATCAGCTATTTGGTGGCTAGCACCATGGGCGGCAGCAGCAATGGAGGCATTGGAAAAAGATATTTGGGGAGGGACAGTCAGTTGTAAAACATTTACCAGCAAACTGCTGGATGAATACTTCTACGCTGGCAATGTCCACAGATCTCACTTGCTGGACCACCCTCTGCTTGGCTGTTGCTGGGGCTTGAAACAAAATATTCGTACATATTCCATTACACCAAATAAGTCCCACTGAGCCATCTTTGTCAGTCCTAGTAGAGCTATACAATAAAGTTGCAGAAGTTCTGAAATGCCCACTGGCTGAGTCTTTCATGAACTTCAATTATTGGCTCAACTGCATGCAGTTTGCTAGTCCGGCCGTTATGATGAAAAGTTGGGTAATCACTGGCAACAGAATTTATCATTTTCCCCTCCTTACTCCAACAGCTCACGGGAAAAGATCCCTCTGTGAAACTGCTCAAAGGCCTGGCATGCCTTTCGTAATTCTTTCCCATCCTTTGTTTTCCATGCCTTTCCGTTAAGGCACTTCTATTTCAGCCTCCGTTGCTACATTTTGATTTCCTTCATTAAGGGCCACAGCTGCAATCAATTAGAATAGCACAATGCTTACCAATACCCGCTGCCAAGTTTCTCAAACATTGGTAACTTAATAATGATGGCCAAGCTTGACCAGCTCTCTTGGTACACAGCGATTAATTACAACTAATGGTTTAAAAAGAGAATGAAATTATCGCATTGGAGGACCCCAACCCTCCAGAGAGTATCAGAAAAGAAATCCATGATAAACGTGAGTTGGATTAAATTATTAGGGTATGTTTATGGCAGCTGATGTGTGGTGCTCAAAAGGTTTGGCATGACCGTCCTGGCAACCTGCTACGCGATATGAAACAGCACGCCAGCTACAGCACTGCAGGTCGAACTTCAACCAGGGAAAGTTTGTGACCTGCAGATTAATCAGCAAGATCCAAGGAGGAATGGGTTTCCTTCCATCATGTTTTTCTCTAGCAACTCGCCATGGTTTGGGGCATTATTCTGTATTTAGCAGTGCAACTGCTACCTTGGCAGAGTCCCAGGAATTAAGGATTCTGTCCTGAGCATTTGTACAGCTGTAGGATTTATAAATATCTTCTTCCATGTATTATTCTGTTCTGGCATAAGCACTTGGGGGAAAAAACAAGGGGAAAGGGTAGGGATGTTAGTTTGAGAGTCCTAGGAGATTTTATAGGCTGAGGTGGGTGGCTCAGACAAGAGGTTTTTCCCTGGGTGGATCCTCTTTTCCTTCTCCTCGCTGTCTCCGTTGCTGCTCAGAAATTTTCCCTGTATCCCAATCAGCTTCAACTACTGGGGTGGGTGCAGAACTAAGACTCCTTTCTTTTCCTCCACTTTCTGGCCTGGACATGCTGGTGTTGATCTCCATTCACATGGAGCCTGTTTGCTGCTCTCCCATCACCTGATGCTTTTTAAATGATCAGTTGGAGACTCCACAGGCTGGGGGTCCTTGGGGTTTGATCCCCACCTACTTAAAGCATTGCTCTCTGTTGCTCAGAGAGGGCAGGTGAATAGTTAAAGTAACTGCAGGGGTCCTCTCTCCAGGTGTAAGCCTTGGCATATTTCCAATGATACCACTTCTAACATCAGCCTGTCTTTCAATCCAAGGAGGGCAGGGTGCTCTCTCTCCCTCCCTCCCTCCCTCCCCCCCCCCCTCTCTCTCTCTCTCTCAGGAATCTGTTTCAGGAATCTGTTAAGGCTCCCCAACTCCAACTTACAATGTGTCTCATTCATCTGTTAAAAATACAACTAATATACACATGACTGCCTGGACTAAAACAACACTCCTTGACATTCAAAAAAGACTCAACAGGGGCTCTGCAAACACTCTAACCCCAGGCCTGGGAATGGAGCCAGGTCTTAAGAGGCTTCAGGAATACTTGGAGAGTGGGAGCCATGCATTTTTCCTTGGAGATGCTATTCCTGCAGAGACCAGGGGCTGCAAGAGAGAAGGCATGCTTCCACCATCCCATAAGATGACAACATTTAATTGAGATGACCTGGAGCACACCCACTTTGCCTGAATGCACCAGATGAGCAGAAACAACTGGAGACAGTCAGTCCCTCAAATAACCAGGCCCTCTGCCATGAAGGGCTTTAAAGGTAACAACCAGCACCTTGAATTGCACCCAGAAGACAACTGGTAACCAGAGCAGCAGAGAGGGGAAAAATTTAAAGGCTTAGGCTAGAACTATGGGCAGAAACAGGAGAAATGTAAAGTAATGCATGTGGGTAAGAAAAGCAAAAGAAACATGTACAGGATGGGGGAAATCTGGCTCAAGAGCAGCACATATGAGAAGGATTTGGGTGTGCTAGTGGATCACAAACTCAACACATCCCAACAGTGTAATGCATCTACAAAGAAGGCCAACGACATCTTGAAAAGCATCAAAAGGAGCATAGAGGCCACATTGCGGGAAGTAATTATCCCATCTACTCTGCTTTGGTCAGGCCCTATTTGGAATATTGTGTTCAGTTTTGCATAGACATTAATAAACTGGAGCAAGTCCAGAGAAGGGCTACCAAGATGGTGAAAGGACTGGAAACCAAGTCCTACAAGGAACAGTTAAAAGACCTAGGCATGTTTAGCTTGCAGAAGAGAAGGCTGAGAGGGGACATGATCGCTGCCTCCAAATAGCTGAAGAGGTTTCACATTGTAAAGGGTTTGGACTTATTCTCACTTGCTCCAGAGGGTAAGATCAGACCTAATGGGATGAAACTTCAAAGATGTAGATACAGACTAGACATTAGAAAGAACTTCCAGTGTCAGACTCCTTGACCAAATGTTAACACAACATCTGATTGAACTTACTTCCATTTTGAAGAAATCCAGAAACCCGTGTCAGCAGGCTGTGAGTCACCAGCAGGGAGGGGGAGTGAGATTGGAGTGTGAATTATATTGTTTGGGTTAGATGCCCCTTGCCCAAGGTCAATGGGCAGAAACCGTTCGAGCCATCTGCTGGTACCAAGGAGGGGTGCATGCCTATGCAGGGAGTGGGGGGCGGGAATTGGAGACTTTTGTGATTTTAAACTGTAGAATGCAGGGGAACTGCCATTTGCAACTTTGCCTTGTATCGGACACTTCACTTCATTAAACAGTTAACTGAGCACAAAGTCTCTGGACTGTCTTTTGGCGAATGCTCGAGCATTCAGGTCATTACATAAAATTGTGACTCTTCACCTAGAGACGCTACCTGAAATATTAATACCCAGCTGAGAGTTGAGGAAAATGTCCAAGAAACAGACTGAGGGCCAAGGAGTCCTCACCTTCAGAAGACACTGACAAAACCATCCTGTACGTGAAAGCCTTGGAGGAGATGGAGGAGCTAATAGAAGGCACTGAGAGTGATGGGGCCGAAGAGAGTGAAGAGGCCATGACAGACTATGTAGCCAAGCTGGAGAGTGTGCTCATCACCCTAGGTCTGATCCAAGAACCCCAGACTCCAGACATGAAGGGGCCATGCCCAGAGCCGGGACCAGCTACGGCGGTTGTTGGAGGGGGAGCAGTAGGGATACCCCAGCCCATCGAAGCCCAGGTGAGGGTCCTGAGTCCCAGCTCCCAGGGTCCATAAGTGAGAAGGGGGCTACTGCCCAGAAGGTTCGGGGCTTGGAGGCCAGAATGCCTGCTATGGAAGAGATGATGCAGCACATGTCGAAGGCGATTGATTACTTAGTGACCCAATAAGATGAAGAGTTGGCCATGCACTCCAGGAAAACCTTGCTGGATCACAGCAGGGGGCACCAGCCCATGACACCACCCAGACTACCCCCCTCACCACCTAGGGGCCACAGTAGCGGGGGGCCATCAGTGACCTGGGACGATCCTAGAGCCAAATCTGGAGCTCAAGCCCCTGCGAGGAAAATGCCTTGAGATCTCCAAGTTAAACCTAATGGGGATCCTCAGCAACTGTCATTTTTCATGATGAATGTGTGGATCTATATGCGGGAGTGTGGAAGTTTCTTCCCGACTGAGTATGCCAAGGTGACCCAAGTGGGGGCTAAACTGAGGGGTGCAGCGGTGGATTGGTTTGTGCAACTCCATGATGCCATGGCCCCAGAATTGCATAGTCTAAAGGAATTTATGAGAATAATGAAAGAGAGGTTCGAGGACCTGTTAGAGAAGCTCAGAGCCAAGACGGTGTTGCAACAGCTGAGGCAAAGGGAGAAAAGCATAGCAGAGTATGTCATGGAGTTTAAGGCTCTGGAGGGCAAAATATTGGACTGGTCCGAAGCCATGAAAGTGGATTATTTTAAAGGTGGGCTGCAACCCAAAATCCTAAGATGGGCCCTCTGCTGAGGCAATCCACACACACTAAGAGAGTGGATTAGTTTGGCAGGAGAGGTGGAAAATACCCAGCATTGGTTCTGCAGGCAGCTGCGAGCCCAAGCTGCCAGCAGAAACACTGTGGCCCCCAGCCAGATGTCATTCGGCCCGAGGAAACCATTTAGACCCAGGGAGGAGACTAAGGACAAAGGTTGGAAGAGAGGGAGCTGCTATAGGTGTGGGAAAGACACCCATCGAGCATCGGAGTGCCCGCGTGGAGGAGGTAGAACAGCAGAGAAGTCTGGTGGGAAACCAACCAAGTCCCCTCCTGTAAAGCACAAGGGTTCAGCGCCCACAGCCTTAGCACGCAAGGAGCCAGTGGGCAAAATCCCTGAGGACTTCGGGGGAGACTCCGAGGAATTCCCACAGCTGGCGGGAAATGAGGCACATCTGTTCTGAATCGTGCAAGTGAACAGGTGGAGAATCCCGGATGCAAAACTCCTCTGAGGAAGAGGACGACAAAGACCCAATGGTGAGTGAGGACTGTTCCACCTTACTCATTTGGGTTGAGCTAAAAAACTTAAGGACCCGGCACAAAGCTAATTTAACTGCTATGCTAGATTCCAGGTACACCAAATGCTTGATCTACCCAGCAGTGTGAATTCCACAAGACTCAATTGGATTACTTAGGATACCATATTTCCACCAGGAAACCAAAATCCAAGACCTCTTAGAGTGGGAGCCCCTGCGAACCAGGCACCAACTTCAAAGTTTCCTGGGGTTCACCAATTTCTACTGCCAATTTATCCCTCAATTTGCGCAAACTGCTTTGGCATTAACTGATTTATTGAAGACAAGGGGGAGGGGTGAAACACGCAAAGTAACAACCCCTGGCATGAGCTTAAATTGGACTCCAGAGTGCCAAGCAACTTTTGAAAACCTAAAAGCCCTTTTTACCGCCAAACCCATTTTGGCACACCCCGATCCAGAACTCCCATTTATCATACAAGCAGAGGCATCTGACCAGGCCATAGGGTCTGTACTAATTCAGAAAGATTTGACCCAGGTCCCTCGACCCTGGACCTACTTGTCTCGCAAATTCACCAAGCCAGTCAGTGGAATAGGTTACATCTATTGGAGATGGTATAGTAAATTCTGCAGGGTTCAGGAGGTTGGACCTACCGACTTCTTAGATCCCTTCAAGCTCTGTGATTCTGTGAAGAGGGAAAGCAGCAAAGCCAGAGGAGTCAATTGATCATTTTGCTTATCGTATCCTATAAATGCAAAAATGGGACAGCACCTTGTGGTAGTGAGTCAAAACAGAAGCAGGAGGGGGCAGGAGATTTCATGCCAGTATACTTCTCTGCTGACTCAGGGAAGAGTGGAAAGCACTTTAATTCAGCAGTGGAGAAATATCCAAAGATGCCTGCAAAAGAGGCTTTGTTATGATCTTGGGCAGCTCTAATATATATTGGGTTTACATATTGTACTAAACTATGATTTATTGAATAAACTATAATTAGATAATTTTGCTCAAAACAATAAGCTATAAACCAAACAGCTGTGTTGTGTAATGTGAACTCAACCATCACTGATTACAAAGTTTATGGCAAAGACTGGCAGCATGCACAAAAAGAGGAGGGGAGAAGAGAAAATGAGTTGTGATGGCAAGTTGGACCATGACATATAAACTGAGCTTTAATAATCACTACATTGATCAATGATTTAAAAGTTGATATAATACATTGAGGCATTCTGTGCGGGGCTTGGTTGCTTAGTTTTGTAGAATACTGTGTATGTGCATAGAATACTGGAGAAATCTTCAGAGATTTTAGCAAGCATTTGCTTTCATTTTATTGTCCTATATTTTTCTATTCACTGTTGTGAATATTCCTTTATATTTGCACAGATAATACTTATCTGTGCAAATAATACTCTCTTCTTACAGCTTCTTCAGTTCTTTCTTTATCTTCTTTTAAAATATTTCTAAAAAGAAGTGCAGCTTATTGATGATCTTTCAGCCTGGCTCAAAAATTTCATTTAAAAAATGTTGATTTGATGTACAGTTACATGAAAAGTAATTTTGTTGCCCAGATGCTTTTGAATGTCAGCAAATCTCTAGCTTCTAATTATCATTATTTTCTCATTTCTACCTTGCGTGGAATGAGAATGCTTGGGATTCTGCTGATGCTTGAAAGAAAACAAAATCTTTACTTTTGTTCTTCCTTTTTCACATTCTGAGAGTTTCCATTTAACCTTTCTTAATACTGTTGCAGAAGAGGAAAACTGTTAAATGATTAATACAGAGAAAGCATAGCCAAATATATTAAATAAAATATTAGATATCTTTTCGTGCTGTAACCTTAAAAGGATATATCTGGTCTTGCCATGTAAAATGAAGAAGTAATCATATATATGAGAAAATGAGAGTTTGAATTCACTATGATCAACAGTTTATGGAAAAGTTTTAAAAATGTTTTTTCTTAAATTCTTGCTGATATATTTCACCTACTCTATACCATTTCCCATGTGGGAGAATCCATTCCGAGATCATGTGGTAAATACACAACAAAATCCTAATTCAGAAAATTTAATGCAGTTCAAATTTAAACACATTAAATTCAAGACATCTGCCTTTAAATAATAGACACATGACTGCAGTCAGTATTATATTTACTTTATGGAACAAAGGAAAGCCTAGTGTGGTACAAACATAGGCTCCTTGGGGTACCTGGGCCCATGGTCAAATGGGTATAGAAAATGTTTTCAGTTATGCTGAAAGTAGGTGCTGAGGGCTGAGCCAGCAACCAGATATGCTTCTGAGGCCATGGCATTAATTTTTTTTGTAATAGAATCCCTCCCCAAATACTAAGTGGTTTTATTCATCTGCCTGCAATTTTCCCTCTGCTTATCTAGCCTTTTATATCGACACGAAGAACCTCGACTAAAGATTCTTGATGGCGCTATCTGAATCTTCCTCCCTGCCATCCATTTTTAGAATAAGACTGCATTTGATGACATGGAACAAGTGTAAATAACCTGAAACCAAATGCATGATTGGTGGGTTATAGGTAAATGAATGTTCTCCAAGAGAGCTAATTCCAAAGGTCAGAATGAACTTAATTTGGTGGGTGTGTTTACATGTTACAAGAGGGGCCACCAATGCATCCTATAAAATTCATCTGGAAAATGAACTATAGTCTCTCTTGGGAGGACAAAAACACATAAAACTTTCCCCCTCCCCTCTCAGCATCTTTGTCCCTGGTAGGCACAATCGCAATAGAAGACAGCAACCCACAATGCAACAATTGCATGGCTTTATTGAATCAAAGCTTGAAAATAATTGTCTCTAATAGATTTCTCAGGGTTCCAGCACAACAGGTTAGATCTACACAATTTCCCAACTAATATAAGCAGGTTATCTAAAGTAGTAATTGGGTAGTTCTCAAAAGCTGTTTTGTAGCTCTTCGATTCCAGAAAAATTTCCAATGTGGAAAAGAAGGCAAAAAGCAGCAAATAAAAGAGCAAGCTTAGAATAAAGAAGCTCTTACACGCTACACATACATGTCCTGATGCATTTCACTCCTCACAGCTTATACCCAAAGCTCCTGTTCATCACTGTTGGACTCTGGCTTTCATCAATCTTGCCATGGAATATTGTTACAATTTAGCAGGCAATTTGTGGAGAGGGGCTAGCTATTCTTGCATCATGGAAGTTCATGTCCTGGCTCTTAATACTTTTATCTATCAGTCATGCTTTGATCTTCTCTGATGTTTGGTACATTCTTGTTTTAATCCACCTAGCATGCTGCTGCATTTCCATGCACCCGTGCACTCAGATGGACTGCATGCACTTCATTAGGCTGCATATTCATCATACAGTTCATTAAGCTCAGTATTCATCATGATCACAAGAAAAGATCATTTCCTGGGCAAGCCTTCAAAGAAGTTACATACTGTTCAGCTAGCTCTTGGCCTATGTGTGTCTAAAATGCCCTTCCAGCAGACCCTACTTTAGCAATCACTAATTTTGCTAGGCTTTCAGAAGATGAAGGGTTGTCACAGCTCACCAGGGTCCTTTTACTGAGACCAGCACATAGCCATGACCTGCTGCCTTCCCAGTGGCTTATTTTCTATTTCTTTGTTACCAAACTAGAGGGACATTATGACTGTGTATGTGCACAGATATAATGCTTGTGGCAGCCACTGGTATACAGTGGGCAGCTATGGAATGGATGTTCTTAGGGAGCACCCAATCACATTGCTGCTCCATGTTGTTTGCTTTACTAGGGCTGCAGCCCAATAGGACGATCACCATTTATTGTACTGCTCCAGGCTGAAGTACAGTAAGATGGTTTGCTTTCAGCACTGCTGTGCTTTAAATCCTAACTTTGGAGAATATTTGTCAGGGGTACTTATCTAAACCCACAAGTCTAAGAGTGAGGAATCAAAAATAGAGAGATTAAAACTTGCCTTTACCACAGGAATCAGTTCAGTTATATATGCAGTGACTGGCATACTTAATCAGTGATTTATTCTTCTGTTCATTGATTACGGCAGGGATGAAATGGTATGCAGGAACAGGATATCATCTGTTCACACTCTGCAGGCAATGGCACAGAGTGATGCTAACAGTACCCCATCAAGCTTCATTAACCTTGGAACATGTTGCATATTCAGGTTTGGCTCTCTCACATAGGCTGCAGGCAGTAATCCATGAGTAATCGCATTACGTATAACCGACTGTATCCACAAGGAATAGGAGAACACAATTATAGCATTTTGAAATTCAATTAGGAAGTTGTGGGGATACTCATTTTGGAGATTCTGAAGCAGCTTTCAGGAGCCCCTTGGAAGCGGGTTATTTCATTAGCAGATGTAGTAAATAATGAATGTAATGAATGACACTTGTTTCTTCTGCCTCTATCTTGTTTCATGATACGTATCTGTGGTGGCTGAAGCTTAAAACACCAAAAAGAAACCTTTCCCAAGCTGGTATTCCTCAGCTGCATTGAGCAACAGTTCCACCATCAACCACTGGTGCAGCCAATAGTCAGAGTTCTGTGGGTTGCTCCAACTACAGGGTGGCAGTTGGAAAAGTGTGGTCCACCATATATGTGAAGCGTGGGTTGAATTCTATTACGAGCATCCCCAAAACCACTTTAGAAGACTGTGAACACATTAACCATTACAAAACCATGACAGTAAAAGCAGACCACTGTGGTAGGAACTTGTGGGGGATCACTGAGACTGAAGTGGACTGCTTTATAAACCTGGGAATGGAAACAAAATGAAGGTGAGTGTATGGCAGTGACAATAAACTCATGAATGCTGTATTTGTAAGTCTTCAGGTAAGTTGAGTAACATATAAACATAATTGGAATGATGGAAGTGTTAACTTGAGTTGGAACTCAAGCTGAGTTCAATTTCTGATATCAGGCCCTGTGAGTCTGTTAAGTTCATGAAATAACCATTTAGATTTCTGGGAAGATCTTTACTGCTAGTTGGGTAATGTAACAGAATATCAAAAGCCTGACAAAGCAATTCTCCACATCAACTTATACCTAGTGTAATTAAGGCAGAGTTACTCTGAATGTCCTTCTCATGCTTTCTCCTTCTCCTGGATTAAACATCTATGTAGCTTCCTTGGCAATAATATGAAGGTGGTTTGCCATTGCTTTCATCAAAGATGTCTAGCCTTTAGACCTGGTATTTCCTAATGGTTTCCGATCCAAGAACAAACCAGCTTTTTGAGATCAGCACAATTGGCTAGATATGCTGGGTAAAGTCCAACTTTCCTCTTTGATACCTCTATGATAAACATATTTTACAACTGTGTCTGAATTATTGCTGCTCTGCGATTCTAGGTATTTTCCCTTCTAGCTTTGTATCATCTGCAGATTTGGAAAGCATTTCTTCAACTCCTCATTCATATCATTTATAAAAACATTGAACAGCATCAGGCCCAGGACAGATCACTATGGCACTACACTCAAAATGTCTCCCCAGGTAGATTTGATGCCATTTATAACTATCCTTTGATTATCATCCTTGAGCCAACTGTGGATCCACCTAACTGTTGAGTTATCAAACCTATATTTGACCATTTTGTTAATAAGGTTGCTATGACAGACTTTGTCAAAAGCCTTGCTGAAGTAAAAATATGTTATGTCCATGGCATTTTCCCAATCAACCAGGCTAGCAGATTGCTAGCTAGCAAGAAAAACATCTGCCAATCATAGCACTGTAGCAGGAATAGGATTAAGCTGGCTGTAGGACTCCGTCCAGCATCTCTTCTTTCCTATGCCCTTCTTCTTATACCCCAATATGTCAGATATGGCCCACAGAGGACAGTCCTACCTGCATCGGCTTGAAATAACTAGTAAGTGCTTCTCTGAGTCTCCTGTGACATAATGGGTGGAGAAGCATAACAGATTTGAAACACCTTGCAGCTGATCTGAATGCTGTTGGTTTAACAGCTAGAGATGACCTCAGCCTTTCTCTCTCTTGGACTGGAGGTGAGATAAAGGGGCATAAAAAAGATGTTGCTAGGGCACAGGGGCATCTGCAGAGTGGGGGGAGTAAATGACAAAAGCAAAATCATGCCATTTAATGTAAGCTGTGTTCCTTTTGTACGAGCACCCTGACATCTCACAGGTGGACAAAAGGGGAAGAACTTGCACTGCAACAATGCAATGTTGCTTTCATCTTTTTGACAATCACTTTCAATCCTATGGACACCTAGCCAGGGCATGTTTGTGACATAATTGAGTGCATGTGGGGACTGCCTCTCCCCAGTTGTGTCTCCCTGTCCCAACAGAACTGGCAGGAGACACATGCTATGTGTCCTATATATTGAAAAGTGCCATCTGGCGGACCTAGAAAAAGAGCCTTTTCCATTGTGGTGGCTGTTCTTTGAAATATCTTCCCCCATAGATTAGATTAACCGCAACACCGGTGGCCTTTCAGATTGCTTTGAAGACCTGGCATGAGGGTTGGAATATGTGGGATGTGGTGTTGATGGTTGTGATGGCTTTTACCTGGCTGCTAATTTATATTTATTGTGATGTTATAATTATTTTGTTTTTAACTGCTCTTCACTGCCCAGAGTCACAGGGTTGAAAGGGGTGGCCATATAAATTGAAAAAAATAAATAAAGTCCCTTAGTTAATTCTAAGTCAGGGTTTCCTTCAAGAGTTAGCAAGAATTGTGGGCATTTCTTCCCTCCCTCTCCCTGTCGCCAAAAGCAAATCCCACTCCATTTGCTGCAGAATGTCAGCTTGTGCAATGGCAGTATATTATGGTACGCTAAGCTTGAATCTATCATTTTAAAAAGCCTCTTATTTTATAGAAGCCTCTTTTCTTCATTCCTCTTCCTCAGAGCAAACAAGACATGGCAGGTAATCAGATGGTAGACTTCCCTAGTTTCCCAGTTAGCTGAGCCAATTTTTCATTAAGTTTTTATACCACCTACCAAAGTCTCATAGCAGTTTATAATACGGGTGTAAATCCAGAGGTAACACAATAGTGCCTTGGCTTCCTTCCCAGTTAGGAATGGGATGGGTAAGACCATGTCTAGAAGATGCGGGATCAGTTTTTAGCTGGTCTGGTATTGTCCTCATTTCTCATTCTGGTCCATCCCTTAAGTAACCTTATTACACAATTACAGGATAGATTGGGAAGGTATTTTTCCAGTTATTTAAACTCATTTACAGTTCTCACATCAAGAAAACATAGTGAAAGCATCTTCCATTAGAGGTGCATACAAAATCATCTCCTAATACCAATGCAGACAGATTTTTCTTCCTAGAGCTAATTCCATTCAAATTCCTTGTCTGGCTTTATCCCAGAGTTACAAGCTTATCTGCAGGCAGATTTCCCCAACATTGCCTCTAACTATCATTATTAGCCTTTCTAACAGTTCTCTTAATTAAAGCTTTACAGGGCTTATATTTCAGAAGATCGTCACCTGCCAAGGTTCACCTCAATCTTCTAAATGCAGTACTGCACTCCAGAATCACTTCAATACATTCAGCAGCTCAACATGACAACAGAGTTTATTTCTTTTTTCATTCCAGCTTCCATGTGGGCATAACCTGATTAGCTGCAGTGATTATATCATGCACCAAGAGTTTCAAAAATTACACTGGATAAAGTTGGTTCACCATAAAGTCTAAGAACAAACTGATTTTGTTTGTTTTTGTTCTTTTAGTTCTACAGAGGAACCTGCTCTGTTTCTTCAGTAAATGCCAACCCATGATAAGAAATGCACACAGGAAAATGATTGCTTTCCTGTTGGCCTGGAGGACTTTATACCTGTTGGCCAGTGAGGTACAATATACCTGAAAACAATTCCTAAATCTAAAGAAAAAGTATAGTACCTGCTTCAGACTGAGTAGGAATGCTATTGTTAAGGAAAATAAAATCAAACACTTTACTAAGTTTTCCAATAATTCCACATTCTTATCTATCTTATGTTTCCTCCATACAGGGTTACAGTTGTTGAAACCCTCCATATCTGCCAGTACAGTACACAATTCAGCCCACCTGTATCCAGAGGGAAATGTGAATTAAAGACCCATAACAAGGTAGCTGATTTTTTCCCCAAAGAAATACCAACTAAAATAATATGTCATGGATTGTTGTTGTTTATTCGTTTAGTTGCTTCCAACTCTTCGTGACTTCATGGACCAGCCCACGCCAGAGCTTCCTGTCGGTCGTCAACACCCCCAGTTCCCCCAGGGACGAGTCCGTCACCTCTAGAATATCATCTATCCACCTTGCCCTTGGTCAGCCCCTCTTCCTTTTGCCCTCCACTCTCCCTAGCATCAGCATCTTCTCCAGGGTGTCCTGTCTTCTCATTATGTGGCCAAAGTATTTCAGTTTTGCCTTTAATATCATTCCCTCAAGTGAGCAGTCTGGCTTTATTTCCTGGAGGATGGACTGGTTTGATCTTCTGGCAGTCCAAGGCACTCTCAGAATTTTCCTGCAACACCACAGTTCCAAAGCATCGATCTTCCTTCTCTCAGCCTTCCTTATGGTCCAGCTCTCGCAGCCATATGTTACTACGAGGAACACCAGTGCTTTAACTATGCGGACCTTTGTTGTCAGTGTGATGTCTCTGCTCTTAACTATTTTATCGAGATTTGTCATTGCTCTTCTCCCAAAGATTAAGCGTCTTCTGATTTCCTGACTGTAGTCAGCATCTGCAGTAATCTTTGCACCTAGGAATACAAAGTCTTTCACTGCTTCTACATCTTCTCCCTCTATTTGCCAGTTATCAATCAAGCTGGTTGCCATAATCTTGGTTTTTTTTAGGTTTAGCTGCAAGCCAGCTTTTGCACTTTCTTCTTTCACCTTCATCATAAGGCTCCTCAGTTCCTCTTCACTTTCAGCCATCAAAGTGGTATCATCTGCATATCTGAGATTGTTAATGTTTCTTCCAGCGATTTTAACTCCAGCCTTGGATTCCTCAAGCCCAGCATGTCACATGATGTGTTCTGTGTACAAGTTGAATAGGTAGGGTGAGAGTATACAGTCCTGCCGTACTCCTTTCCCAATCTTAAACCAGTCCGTTGTTCCGTGGTCTGTTCTTACTCTTGCCACTTGGTCGTTATACAGATTCTTCAGGAGGCATACAAGATGACTTGGTATCTCCATAGCACTAAGAACTTGCCACAATCTGTTACGGTCCACACAGTCAAAGGCTTTAGAATAGTCAATCAAACAGAAATAGATGTTTTTCTGAAACTCCCTGGCTTTTTCCATTATCCAGCGGATATTGGCAATTTGGTCCCTAGTTCCTCTGCCTTTTCTAAACCCAGCTTGTACATCTGGCAATTCTCGCTCCATGAATTGCTGAAGTCTACCTTGCAGGATCTTGAGCATTACCTTACTGGCATGTGAAATGAGTGCCACTGTTCGATAGTTTTAACATGCTTTAGTGTTTCCCTTTTTTGGTATGGGGATATAAGTTGATTTTTTCCAATCTGATGGCCATTCCTGTGTTTTCCAAATTTGCTGGCATATAGTATGCATTACCTTGACAGCATCATCTTGCAAGATTTTAAACAGTTCAGCTGGGATGCCATCATCTCCTGCTGCCTTGTTATTAGCAATGCTTCTTAAGGCCCATTCAACCTCACTCTTCAGGATGTCTGGCTCTAGCTCACTGACCACACCGTCAAAGCTATCACCGATATTGTTATCCTTCCTATACAGGTCTTCCATATATTCTTGCCACCTTTTCTTGATCTCTTCTTCTTCTGTTAGGTCCTTGCCATCTTTGTTTTTGATCATACCCATTTTTGCCTGGAATTTACCTCCGGTGTTTCTAATTCTCTGGAAGAGGTCTCTTGTCCTTCCTATTCTATTGTCTTCTTCCATTTCCACGCGCTGCTTGTTTAAAAATAATTCCTTCTCTCTTCTGGCTAACCTCTGGAATTCTGCATTTAATTGGGCATATCTCCCCCTATCACTGTTGCCTTTTGCTTTCCTTTTTTCTTGGGCTACTTCTAGTGTCTCAGCAGACAGCCATTTTGCCTTCTTGGTTTTCTCTTTCTTTGGGATGTATTTTGTTGCCGCCTCTTGAACAATGTTGTGGACTTCTGTCCATAGTTCTTCCGGGACCCTATCTACTAAGTCCAGTCCTTTAAAGCGATTCTTCACCTCCACTGCATATTCCTTAGGAATATTAGTGAGCTCATATCTAGCTGATCTGTGGGTCTTCCCTAATCTCTTTAGTCTGATCCTAAATTGTGCAAGAAGTAGTTCGTGATCTGAACTACAGTCAGCTCCAGGTCTTGTTTTTACCGACTGTATAGATGTCCACCACCTTTGGCTGCAAAGGATGTAGTCAATCTGATTTCGGTGTTGTCCATCTGGGGAAGTCATGGATACTTGACTCTACATAGCTTACATTTTCCTTTAGAACGAAATCTATTGCCCCCAGAGCAGTGTTTCCTTTAGGCTCCAGGAGCAGAAGATCACCAATGGTCAGGACCTTTCCTTCTCTACAAATAGATGCTGGTGATCCTTTTATTTAGATTTGGCAGATAGGAAAAAAAGTAAACATAGGATAGCACTTCTCCTTTTTCACAATTCCTGCCCCATTGTCTTCGAAGATCATCTAATATCAACTCTTTTGCCTCACTCTGCATCAATTTCAAGAGGGGAGTTCATGTGTAACTCTCTTTGGGACTTAGAAATCTAAACAGGTCAATTGGAATATGATCAATTGAAATCACTATGGTAATGCCACAATAATATATTATACTTTCAACATGGGGCTACCTTAAAAGATTCATCTTTACTCAGGCATTGGGACAGGATGATTTGAGTTCCTACGCAAGAACATTGCTTTGTTAAATTGCCGTGGCAGAATTTTTTGCAGGTACTTTATTACATGTTTAGGATGGCTTGCCTTGAGTTTTTTGTTTATTTGTATACCACCCTGAATTGTTTTTAAGAGGGTGGCTATAATAATAAATACATGCCTAGAAACAGGCCTGCTAAGTTATCCAGTAGGATAATGTATTTGAGGATGCACCTTGCTACCTGTTTCCCTGTACTGTTACAGGGCACATTTACCATACCTCTTAGAATGATCAGATCTGGCCTGCAAAATTCTGAATACTGTTTGATGGCAACAAAAAGTTAGAAATCATGACACCTCCTTGCTGCCTGTGATGGTCAACCAGATTTTTGCAAGACAGATCAGGTAGCCCTGGCCCACCTAAGATTTTTCCAAGTGCCCCTCATTCAAGTGTTTATATTTGGCAAGTAGGTCACCAAGAGGGTGGCTTTTCCATTGTTCTTTTAACAGTGGGATATTATTCCAATGCCTTTTGGGTACCAAAGGCTGTTTAATTTTCCCAGCTTTCTCATATGTAATAAACATACGTATACATTCCATACACACATCCATATATTTATACATATTTATACATGCATCAATGTATACACACACATGCATTTTCTTTTTCTTTCTGTTTTTTATTTTTGTGGTTGAGTTTAGGGCTGCCCTTCCTGTTATTTCAGTTGTATTTTTATGAATTATTCCACCATATGTGACATTTTTGAATTGAAAGATAGTTTGAAATATTTTAACACATAAAGAG
The DNA here is from genome assembly GCF_035149785.1 of Candoia aspera. Taxonomy (NCBI): domain Eukaryota; kingdom Metazoa; phylum Chordata; class Lepidosauria; order Squamata; family Candoiidae; genus Candoia; species Candoia aspera. The sequence continues at coordinate 205,528,709 of NC_086153.1, read as the reverse complement.
TTCCACAGTGTTTTCGGTTGTTGACTCCAGATGAGATCTTCTAAGGAGCTCTTCATGGCATTTACAAAGAAGAGACTGAATAGAAATGTAACAATAGATAAAATCACATTTCAAAGCTGTTCCTGGATACAACTGAATAATGTCCAGCTGTGTGACTTTCAAACTCTTCTGACAGCAAAGATGATAGTTGTCAGGCAATCCACAACAGTAACATTGTTAGGAGCCCTTCTGGCTGTCCAAAAGAAACTTCATCCATCACCAGCACTAAAAAAAGCCAGTTGTCTCAATTAGGATAAAAAGTGTCACAAATCTTCAAGGTGCAAAAAGACATTTATTTTTAGGTTTCAATCACAATAATGACATAGTCAAAGATGAAAGGACTGGCATGGCTGGCACTGTGACAAGAATGAAATCCTGACATGCAATCTAATATCTATTTTGCAACCAGCTACAGTTACTGAAATATAAAGAGAATGTTTCTCCTTTCATCCCAGCTTTTCAAAAACTTTCAGTATACCTTTCAAGATTCCTTAACAAATATTGGGGACTTCTTTGTACATGAGTTCATCATCTATGCTTTCTGAAGAGAAGAGGCTTATATTCTTGTCAGGCTTACATGACCTAGAACAGGACTTGACTTGTGGGAGTATTGGGCTCCCATCAGTTCCAGTCCATGTAGCCAAGAAATTCTAGGCGCTGCAGTCTAAAACTTATGGAGAGCAGCAACTGGTCTTCCCCTAACACTGAACATGACCTGAATTCTTTTGCAATGCTCTGTATGAACATGATTGATCCTCCCTACACTCACTTCTTGAGGTTTCCTACACATTTTGCAGATGATCAGCAATGGGCAGACATAATGTATGTTAAGGAAGCTTGTCCATCATTACCCATTCTCCCATTAAAGAACCCCTCCAGTGAGCTTCTGAAGAATCCTAAGGTTTTCTCAAACATAACTTGGAAATACTGATCTAATATAACAAGATTTGGTCCTTGTGCTAAAGATTCCCAAGCTCACTGCAGACCAGGGCAATGTGATAAGAACATTTTAGACAGCCATCAACCAAACTGCTATCTATGGAACAGTAACTGAGAAACAGAAATACTTTTCTCAGTATCAAATAGACAACAATTGAATCTTGTATATATGAAAACAGAATGGACATCTCTGCCAACAGCTCCAGAGAACCTGCATGCATTATATGAGGGTAGCAAGCATTCATGCCATTTATCTTGTTGTTTATAGTTTATACTGTCAAGAGTAAAATGCTTGTTATCTGTTTTTAAAATTTTCATGGAGTGAATTTCAGCAATGTTTCACTTAACATGGGGAAAACGTGCTGAAACAATAATGGAATTGTTCTAGTGATAAGGTCAATGGTACCAAAGAGGCTTCTTAAAAGACATCAGCTTCCTAAGTAAATGCCTCAGTTACTCAAAATAAGGAGTAGGAAAACCACAAGATGTTTGGGAAGAGAACAGTTGTGTTTGCTGTGAAATGCTAATGGAGGGCCTCAAGCGTAAGTTTTTTAATTAGCTTTCAATAATGCATCACTCTATTTCAGTGGGGATTGATAACATTTGGTAATAATACATTTGATCTCTACTGAACTCAGAAGAAATGGAGCTGGCAGGCATAGCACCAAGAACAGCAAGGGAAACAGTATAGGAATTGTCATTCCATAAACAAATTATAGAGATCTGACCTTAAACCCTTATGAAGGATATAATTTATACCTCACAACATTGGATAGTGTACAGTCCTCTATATATCTGCTTAGGCCAGGCTTTTTTCAACCTTCCCAAGGTGTTGTATTACAATTCTCATAAACTGGTGTCAATTGTAGTCTAATATATTTCAATGACCCTCAGTTCAGAAAGACTCCAGCCATGGAGGGCACTAAGATCAGAACATTCTGTTTGTTATATGCCCACTTCTTTATCTTTTCTCAGCCAATTGGAACAGTAAGATCTTTAAGGAATTTAGATATCAGCCCAACTACCACCTCATTTCTTTTATATCAGGCAAAATTGTTTGATTGAGAAGAGCACCTTCCTCTACTGAAAAATTCCCATTTTCTGGAAGAATTTATTTTCATATTTTTCAATTGTATGGAAGTTATGTATAGGGAAAGAAATGGGTAGTTTTGAACAGCTATGAAAGCACATACAGTATAGCTTTGTTGTAGCAGATTTATTAGGAAGGTCTTTCTTAAAATGCCAACATATTTAGCTGCAACACTTGTGCATATGAGAGCATGGATGAAAGAAAGGGAGGAATGACAGATGTTTCCACCTTCTTAGAACAGTATTGCTTTACCTCTAAAGATCCTTGCCAGTTTGGTGGGCTGGTTTTGCAAATGACATCTTACAAATAAGAGAGTGAAGTATAAGACATTTTGCAGGACAACCCATCAGCTCCTGACTGAATTAAGATCAGATGCCAATCAGAAGCCCAGATTATGTTATTTCACCTATTAATTTAAAATACTTCCAACTATTTTCCCAAATAAAAATCTCCATGGAGGCTTACAATGAATTAACTTGAAAATGACTTGCGTGCAATAGCAGTAATAACAGCAACAACAATACAGCAGAGATTAAAAGTAGCAATAAAGATATCAAAGACCATTTAGGGCACAATTCTGTGGCCCCTGGGATGGCAGTCAAGGGGTCTTAAGTTCAGAAACTCTGTTTCTGAGGGCAGAAAAAGAATTTGGCCATTGAAAGCAGACTTCTGTCATTACTCTGATCTTATATGCTTCTTACCTGCAGTTTAGCTGGTACTTATCTAATGTCAAGAATGAACTTCCAACACTGCAAAGGACAAAGAAGAAGTATGCCAAAAGTATGCTGGAATTGGCTGTGGATATCTGCAAGATCCCATGTCCTTCCATTCTCCAGAAACATCTGCAGGCGAAGCTACAGCAATGACAAGCAACTTTCAGCTGTATAGGGCTCTTTTTCCTCAAGATGAGATGAATGGAAGCAGGACATATAAATATGAGGATCATAGATACAGTACCTTTCCAGATGGAAGGATTTGTGTCCTCCCATACCTGCATGAGCTAACAGGGTGTAGGAAATGCTGCAATCTGGTACAGACATACAGTAGGCTTTGTACATTTCCTCTCCGTCTTGTCCCAATTTTTGCTGACAAAGTTAACATTTCAAGGTTTTTTGTTTTGTTATTTTATAATGCATGGAATTTGGGTTCATCATTCCTCTGGGTTCTTTCCAGTTGTTACTTATTATTCATTAACAGAATTGGAGCTGAACTGAATCTTGTAATGGCTTATTTAAAAGAAGGATTGCCTTCTATAAAGGAGGGCATATGGTCATTGTTACAAAAGAACTCAGATGTACTGGCTCTGGTTCATATGTAGTTGTGCCTAGAATGTCTATCTTTACATCAGGATTATTACAATTAAAATGTCTCTCTGTATGCTAAGGGCAAATATACGAATTATTCCATTTTATTCTTCAGCAAAGGGAATGATGGAATTTCTTTCCCTATTTTCTTTCCCAAAACAGACCGTTGTACCTTTTGTACTAGAATATTTGCTTGAGCTAAGCATTCCCCCTTGTTTCCGACCCTGAATATTTTTTGGATAACGATATCTCATTTACTTGTGAATTTGACAGATGTTTGTGATCTGTGGGTTTGCAGTACCTATTCCCAAAATAGTGAAACAGTACACAAATCTGTTGTAGACAGACCACATACTTAGCAAACGTCTCTCATTCTGCTGAATGGAGGTATATGAATGGAGGAACCCTGCCAGCCTAGCATGGAAAATGTAAGAATACCAAATCAGGAATATCCAGGAATAAGCAAGCTAGCAACATTCCTGGTTTGGCAGAGACACTTTTGTGGTGAGGGAACATTCTTGAAATGTCCACTGCACCTCCCCAAGTTAATGTTACTATTTCAACATTCTAGAATGTTGAAAATTCCTGAGTTCTGAGAAGTCACTGATGAAGATTCTTTCTCACAAGGCAAGCATTTAAGTTTCATGAGGTTTCACAATGCTTAGCCCATGCCATTTAGTATGAACAGAGATATTAATTACCACAACTATAATGCAACAGTCTATCAGAAAACCATGTTTTCCATGATGTGGCTTTACACACACACACACACACACACACACACACACACACACAGAAGTTATTCAGCAGTTCTGTTCCTCTTTAAATGAAAAAGTCCAGATACTGTTTCTGCTTAAGCAAGTATAGTATGGTCCCCTGGGAGAAATCTCTTGCCAACTGTCACCGTGACAATCCATACATTTGACAGGCAATCAGTCACCATCTCTTCTAGTGTATTTGAAAGAAAATCCCTGTTGGATTCTCTGTGCTGGTAAGAAATAAGCTAAAAGAATAAAGAGCCAAATCAAGCTCAGGTTGAAATGTTTGACCTTTGCATGGCTGCATTTCCTGCCATACGTATAATAGCCCTTAGCTTGGTAAAAGTGGGGGTGAGCTCACCTGCTCTCCTTGAAACCCACCTGTAGACTTTGTTATCCATACCCAGGTGGTTGCACAACTGATTTCTTTTTTGTAGCAGTCCATCAGAGGAAACCCACTTCTAAGGACATTCAACATTGTCTCAGTTCTAAACCCTGTACTCAGTGAAAAAAATCAGAGGCCCCATTTTTGCTTCCATAAACGAAAAAGAAATGGATTTGATAGCCGTTCTTAAAGCCAAGGCCAGTGTTTCTCAACTTCAGCAACATTAAGATGCGTGGACTTCAACTCCCAGAATTCCCCAGCCAGCATGCTGGCTAGGGAATTCTGGGAGTTGAAGTCCACATCTTAACATTGCTAAGGTTGAGAAACCCTGGCCTAGAAGCACACAGCATACATTCTTTGCAACACGAAGACTTGTTGCAAACATAATCCTTATAGTGTGAGAGGACATCTTCGCCCCAGCCGTGGAGCCCTTAACCTGCTATGTGAGGGCTAAAGACAAGACGGAGTATGAATGTGAAAGATTCCGCACGAGGCTTTCCCTATGCCCCTGTTCCCGTCCACTCAGACTTGCTTATATATTTCCATTTATTCCTGCCCACTTTTGCCGGATCCGTAACACATTGCAATGCTCGACTCTCAAGGAGCACAGTCCAGATACTGTTTAGATCAGGGGTTACTGAGACAACTTCCTTGTCATCTCTGGCCATTTGACTCATGCTGAAGCCTTGTGCCACTTTCGGGGATAATTTGCCCTCAGCTGGATTGGAAAGATTTGAGGAGTAGCACACAGTGAAATGTACTGGAAGTCCTGTGAGAGTTCCTTGCTTTCCAAGGACCAGACACACCACAGCGTAGCAAATCTGTACAAAATGCTTGATTACTGCAGACACCTTCCCCAACCACAGGCTGTTGTTCTCCACCCATTTAGGACTTGCAAGGAGACATTGCCGTGTAAGTATGTCCTTAATGCTCAGTCCTTTAATACTTAGTTCCAGCAAAAGTCTGTAAAGTGGCAGACAACCTTGGCCTACTTCCAAACATTCTTACTCTAGTTGGGATGAGGTGCTGCTTCAGTGTGGTTCTTCTTCTAGTTGCTACTGAGCTCCCAGCAAAGCTCCCAGCTTCAGGCAGGACTCCCACCAGGGTATGCTGCTCACCACAACTTGTGGTCCTGGCAGTTAAATGATAGTCCCCTTACCTGCTTGAAATAGCTACCAATCTCCAGACATCGCCATTCGCTTATCACCTTTCCTCCTACACACACCTCCCCACTCTGTCTTAGCATTTGCTTTTGTAAGCTAAGAGCCTGGGTGGGGTGAGGCTGCCTCTGGACACCGGCACATCCTTGAAAACACCAGGGTGTGGCTCAATTAGCCAGGCAGCTGGAAAGGCAGCTTGGGTGCTTATGAATAGAGAGAGAGAGAGAGGGAGATGGGGTGAGAAGTGTTTCTGCCTGGCTGCAGCTATTTTTTCCCAACTTCAGTCCCTCGCATGCTTCCCCCTTTTAGAAGGTCAAAGTTATTTTCTGTTCCCCTCTAACCTTCTTCTATCAGTATAGGTGATTTTGACAACCTTTAGCTACCCATGTCCCCCCTCGCTACATTTGTAGCAGCTTCTATCATCCTCCCCTTGGTTTGTTTGACTTCCCCTTAGACTGGAAAATGGTTGCCTTTCCCTATATACCTCCTTTTTCAGTCCCTGTTTCTTTTTTCTTCCCTTTTCCAAACTCCCCATGTCCTCCTCTAGCTTCCTCAGCTCTTCTGGCTGTAACCGTCTTCTAGCTAGGTCTGCCAACCTTCCCCAAAACTCTCTTATTCATTCCTGTACCTGGCACCTATATTCCCTGAATCTCTCTCTGTAACTGCATTTTGTAACTTCATAATGGTGGAGGATCACCTCCTGTACTTCCATGTCATCCACCACCTCCTGAACAGGGAGACCCGTATACACCCTGAAAGCCTTTCATGGGGCTAGCCTAGCCAGCCAATCTTCCCTCGGCCACGTACATGACACTGCCACCCACTCAAACATAGTGCAAAATACCTCTGTGTCCTCATCCTCACTTAATTTATGGTACTCCCTCACAATGGTATTCCCTCACAAGCACCATCGCATATAATATGTATTGAGCAAGATGACAGGCACTTTTGGTTCCCAAGATTAAGATGATTGACTCAGCCAGATATGACAGTGGACAATAGTTTTTCTATATATCTGTATCAATTTAGGAGTTATCCCAGTGGCAATAAAAGGAGACATTAGTATTGGTATATGGTATAAGTTCTTTTATATCAAATAATAGCAATTAGATTTTTATTACGAAAAGTGCTATATATGTACATATATATATATATATATGTGTGTTTGTGTGTGTGTGTGTATTGTGTGTGTGTGTATATATTGTATATACATGGACATATCCAGAAAAGGCCATCTTTATATCTTGCTGGGCTCTGTGGGCCTTCTAACTTACAAGTAACTTTGGATAAGTGTTTTGGATAAAGGGGAAAGTGAGGAAAAGATAATGGCTTAAAAGATCTAACCATAGATCTAATAATTACATCTGTTTATCTATAACTATAGGCAAGAAGAATCTCTATTGCAAGGAAAGGAGGGTAGGTTTCTAGCTGTCCTTTCCACCTTTCCATTTGTAATTTAATTGTGGTAATGGTGCAAATGAAACTTCAGTAAAAGATCATCCTGCCTGGAAAATATCAATCATCCGGAATTTGATTTTGGATAAAAATACTGACCTGGTGCATATCCCCAGAACCTGGATGGGGAAGAGGCATATCTCCTCTCTTCCAGACCTGGGTACATTGTTAAAGAAAGATGGCAGAGTTGTTCCCGAGTATGTGGAGTAGGGATAAAGCATACAGTGTAATTAGCTATGGACAGTTTCCTTCCATCTTTAAAAGTCTATAGTATGTTATATACCCTTATGTTAATGTTCTATCCACTTCAGTGCCTTGACCCTTATTTCATCAATTCACCATGGTATTGATTTCTGAAGCTGATTTTCAAAAAACCTGCAACTGATCTAAATTGCTGTGCTTTTCCTGATTAGAATATACTTTTGGCAGCTGAGATGATTGCAGTCCTGTTCCAATGTCTTCTTGAGATAAGGTTGTTCCAAATGTACAAACTGTGCTGTACCAGCTTCCCTGTCAACACAAATGCAATAGTTTGTCATTACTTTGATAAGTACAAGAATTTATTCTGAAATTACAACCCACTTAGTGAGTTGGACATCAGAGCAGAGCTGTCTTCAGCAACGTCCACTGTTTGCTCGAGGTCCAACTTCATTTTATACTCTCATTCTGTTTCATAAGAACAATGTAAGTTCTAATGAAAGATAAATAATATTTGTTGGTTAAACATGTATTTAGGTGCCACATATAGAAAAAGATGATCATAATCCCTGCAGTATGCCTTGGGAAAAAAGGATAATAAAAGGACTGAATTCTAAAACCTTTACATTTCCCCTAAAGAAAAATCATTTTAAACATCAGTATGGAAAATTAAGCTGACACTACTGTACATGTTTACTTTTGAATCCTAGGTCAGCCCATAAGATTTTATGTGGATGGGAAGACTGACCTGGCATATGCATTTAAGAAACAAGAGTCTTTGGCAGTAGAGTCTGACTGAAGGTTGAATTACTGCCAACAGTTCTCCAGTGGAATCAAAGGGACCTTGGCTTATGCATCTTCAGCTCTAGCCATTTGGAACTAGAAATCAAGTGGTTCGTTGCACTAGTCATGCCTGGTATCCTGATTCCACATGCCTAAATCTTCTAACCTTTACATTTTAGACCGCTTTAAAAAATCTTTTTCCCAGGTAATACTTGTGTCTTGATGAACCCTGTTACTAAACCATCAGCTTAGTCTTTGGGACAAATTCTAGAATTTGCTCTCAGACCTGGATGATATATTCTTCTTCTACTCTCTGAACATGGACCAGCTATTGAATGGGCAGTAAGCCGAGCCCAGTACTAGCCACCAGGGACCAGAACAGGCCACTGGTGAATTTGCTCCCTGAGAGCCTTCCTCTACAGCCAGGATGCTCTTCTGGGTAGTTTTCTTCCTTCTTCCTTTCTGCAACAAAGTAGTGGCTGAGCCAGCCACCATTTCTTGTGCTTATACCTGACTAAGCCCCCTTGAACAAAACTTAACAAGTAAGAGAGCATTCTGCATAACCTTCAGAATATGCAAAATTGTTCCCTGTTTCTGAGATATAATAACCTCAGAACAATCAGAATATGTTTGGCAAAGTCTGTCTTTCAGCCACAGCATGTCATCCCCATCCTTTCTACTGTGTAGCAAAATCTTCTGCATACACCTATTGTCCTGCTTAAGGTTTGCACCTAATGTGGTCCTCCAGTTCTCCATGAAGAATGGCATATGTTCATTTTTGAAGATTGCCTGTCTTTTCTTCAGCCCATTTCTTTCCAGATTTTGCATTTTTTATTCTTGAGACCTGCTATTTGCATTATCTTTGAACATTGCCCGTTATGCAACATTTAGAAAAAATGAGATTATTAATAATTTCTGTCACAATTTCTGGACTGAACAGAATGGCTGCCAGTTAAGTATAGGAACAAGTGGCTGAAAAACAACAGATCTGATGAAGGGGGGTTAATAAAAACTGGGATAATGATGAGGGGGGAACATTGATGAGCATTAAAAAAATGTATTTTTAAATGCTAGGTACCATAGCAACCTAAAAGCCAATTACATAAATCCCCATAGCAACTCCATAACAACAGATATTCCGGCTAAGACAAATCATTTATTTGAATAAGATTCCCATGAGTCTGTACAAGCTTCACTCTGAATCCCACTATGATAAAACTACTCGTAGGTCACAATGTCTGTTTAAACAAGGGAAATATATTACAGTCTCTGTATGGACACCACTGGCAACACTTTTCCTTGGATGCTGCCAAAATACCCAGACAAATAATCTCCTCCTCTTACTCCTCCTCCTCCTCCTGTCTTCCACCTCAGTAATCCTTCCATGGCTTTCTATGTGGCAGGATGTCACTGCTCCTGATTTGCCAGCACAGGAGCTTATTTGATATGCCTGTAAGGCTGGAAGAAGCCAGAAGCCAGCTGGTTGTCATTCCTGATTTCCCTCTGCTCCCCCACCCCAACTTTGTAATGTCGCCTTTGCAAGATCTACTCTCAGCTTCAGCCCCGATCATAGGAGCTGCAACATCTGCATTTTGTTTGCAACAAGATTAATGAGAATGGATGCGTGGGGTGTTTCATTGCCTACCATTACTTTTATTACAATATTTAGGAAGGCTGTGCACATCTCAGAAATGATTCAGAAGAAGTGCTCTGGAAATCACACAAGCACAGCACTTTAGAGATTGTTTATGGTAGCCTTCCCTAATGGTCATGCTGGCTAAGAGTTCTGAGAGCTGATGTCCTAGGATATATGGAGGGCACAAAGTTGGAAAAGGGCTAATTCATGGCTTTAAATAGAGACTGGGTAATTTTTCTAGCATGCGTGTTTACCTGGGAGTAAGTCCCAGTGAGCTCAGACTTAATTCTGGAATGGACATCCACTGAACTCAATGGTATTTACTTTTGAGAAGACGTATATAGAATTATGGCAAGAATATTAATCCGTTTCCAATAGTCTTGCTCTTTTGAAATATCATCATACATAAAGGAAGTTATTTCAGCTGGGTGCTTGGCAAACCTAACATTTCCCATTGCTGATAGCAAAAGTTTGTCTAGGGTCATATATCTCCAACACCTCTTCTCATTATGTCAGGCATCCACTCACAACTCCCATCTTATCTCAAAGCATCTGGAACTGATCCCAGGGCAGTTGCTTGAGATTTCAGCCCTATCTTCAATCTAATCTAAGTCCACATGTTCAGGATTGCTCATTTCTAGCAGCTTTAAGGCAGCAGGGCCTTTCTCATGGCAGGAAGTTTCTCAAGTGTCATTTTTCTAAAAAGGCTCTACTTTGCCCTTGCTGCTGCTTCCCATATCCCAGCTGGTAGCTTGTGAATATCTCCCCATGGCTCTGGCTGGCTTCTGCATCCCATTCCTTTTGGTCATGAATGAGACCCAGACTGTCAGGATCCCTTTGTTAGGTTTCTGAGAATGTCGTAAGTGCGGATCAGGCTCAGCTGCTGCTTACTGCAATTGCCCTTCTGCAGCCATCACTACCTCAACCGCCATGTTGAAACCTCCTTCTAAAACCAGCTGTAATGCTGTTTGGAAACTACTGTAGAACCACAGAATAGCTGTGGTAGTGTTACCCCCTGGTGGTTCCTAGGTTGAGATCTTGATTCCATCTCATCAGAGTGAGCCATGCTCATTATTCTAATCCTTCCAGTGAATGGATCTAAGATCCTGTACCTCTTTATGCCACTTGTATATCCAGTCATGATTGCCTGCTCAGCAATACAGTCCTTATTTTTTTGTTTGGGAATAAAAGGATATGCTTACATCTACAAATTCTAATGTGATTTAAATTGGGTTTTCTGTTGAGCCACAGTTCATCAGAAATTTATGGCTCTAACAAATAGCCTGTTTTGGAGGGAGTTAGCGGTCCCAATCATTTTTGATCCAGACCCATATGAGCTAGAATTCTTGCATATATATCCAGCAGAGAACAATCCTTTCTGCTCATCCATTTGGTTCTGGTATAAAGGAAACCAATATCTCATGAAAAATATTATGTTCCTTCAGATAACCAGACATCTGTCCATTCATGAATTTTATTTTATTATCAGGATGTAAAATCTGTGGCTTTTTTTCAAATGTATTTTTTATATCAGCCTTGTCTCAATTGGCTGAACACTTCATCCTGATAAGATACAAACAGCACAAACACGACACTTCATCCAAGACAATTACAAAATGCCTGTTTCCTTCACTTGACTCAGTGGGAAGAGAACAGAGGTCAGTGTGGATTTTCTCACCCACTGAACATCACTGTTGTGCTGCATTTTCCATACTTTCAATTCTTTTAGTACTTTTTGTACTGTGTGAGTCTTGGGGACATATACCATGTAAACACACCGAGCAGCATTGATTGGCCTATTTGCAGTTTGCAATTTTGTAATTTATGACCAGTTTTTCCTTTTGTATCTGCCCCATTTGTTCTGTGGTTTGATAATCTAGTTTTCTATGTCAAAATTCAATATAATTTCTCCCTTTATAATGCTTTGCTATATTTAAAAGCTCAGTAGATTTTCTCTTATAATAGGCTTCATAACTCTCTGGGGAATCCACGTTGAAAAGTCCAGATTCTAACAAGGTTCCTTTTAGCAACTGATCTCCATCCTTGCTTGTTATTGAGAAACCTCCATCAACAAATTCAATCCTTTGTCCCTTTTTGACTGCATAACACTTAGTAAATTGGAGTCCAAATCTGGAGAGTACAGGGCATCCTTAACATGCAAAGCAATGGTCTCTTCATCATTCAGTCTGCATTTTTTACAGCCTGTCCAATCCTTTTGTTAGCTTGTTTGCTTTCCATCTGCTACTATGATCTGCCCTTTACAGCTTATATCAAGATCAACAGAGGCATCTTTACAGTATTTTTCATCAGTGGAATAGTTGTTCCATTGTTCAGATAAAATGAGTTCAGATCAGCACCTTCTTTGAAGCATCTGCTTCTCTTTCCTGAAATGCATCATTTCCCATCCTTTGGGGTTAATTCTGCATTCTTCTCCAACCTTGGCCATTTCTCCTTCCCTTGGGAATGGAAATCTTCATTCTGGCTAGTTGTCCCTTCACTTGCATTTCTAAAGTGCTGGCCGGGGCCTTTGCTGGCAAAATGCTCTAAGGTGTGATTTGCCTTTGTAGGTAAAACAGTTTTTTCTCTTTCTAGCTTTGAAATCAAGGGTTTCCCCTTGGCCAAGTTATATGTTTCCATTAGGGATTCCTGCTCATGCATTTTGGAGTTTGGTGTAGTGGTTCAGGTGCTGGCCTAGAAACCAGGAGATTGTAAATTCTAGGCCTCCCTTAGGCATGAAAGCTGGCTGCGGGATTTGGGGCCAGTGGCTCTTTCTCAGACCAACTCACCTCACAGAGCTCTTGTTGTGGGGAAAATAGGAGGCAGGGGTATTAGGTATGTTTGCCACCTTGAGCTGACTGTCTGTCTGTCTATCTGGGTGTCATGTTCACTGTTCCAATGTGCACTGTACATCGTAACGTTTCACATGCCATGTTACTGACCTTGTGCCAAGCTCTGTATCTATGTTCATTTTAATGGAATGTGTTTGGGTTATGTGCTCGGCTCAAGGACTTTTCCACCGCAACGTCAAGAGCCGTTAGGAGCACCTGGGATTGTGAGCCTGGGAAGATTCTACGGGGGGAGGGATCTCGTTTGTACCGAGGGTTTTTTAGTTTGCATTTGGTGCGCTTTTCTCATTCTCAGCTTTCTTTGTACTTGCATACTATTCTTAAATAAACCAGATTTTGTTAAGCTTTTGCTTGTGAGTCTGAGAGTATTTTTAGGATAGGCAGCCATTACACTGGGGATAAAAATCCATCATCATGATCATCAACAACAACAACTCTGATCCAAACTCAGACATTCTTGAAGCATTATTGCTTGTTTTAGGACACTAAACACTGGGGCAGAGACATCAGAAGAAAAGCATCTGTAACTTCATATTGAACTGCCACCCTTTTACTTTTAAGCAGCCTGCTTAGATCAAATTTTTGGCTCACATGGTCTGAGATGCTTGTAGCATCCTGCATTCTTAAAGAGCACATTCTTTCCATCAGACACACAGTTGAGTCTATGTTTTTTTGTATGGCATGTTTTCTTTCATTTGTCCCAAACTTCTCTCACATTTCTCAGTTCCCTGATATGAACAAGCACCTTGCTACTTACATATCTAGAGATATGTACACAGACTTTCAGATTTTGGGCTTCCCAAGCTCTTTCCTCCACATCTTGCATTTATAGTACTTCCCATAATCCAAGAGTTTCTGAGAACATCTCAATATGATAGGTCCATTCACAAACCTCAGCTCTGAAGATGTTTTTAAAAAAAGCCAGGGCACATTAGCTTGGACACCCTGCATCTTCATTCCTTGCAGCTGCTTGCCAAGGGTTAAAAAATCTACCACCACCACCCAACCAAAAGAAATCCTGGCTGCCTCTGTTTCCTCTCTACATTTACTCTGCCAGTCTTAGGATCTCTGTGCTTACTTTGTAATCCTTTGCTCTTGGTTATTCCATTTCTCACAACCTGGAAATCAATCTGGGCCTGTAATCCTCCAGAGATTTGAATTCTGCAAGAGCCCTTGTTAGAATATGTGCTCCACCATCAGCAGAGTGTTGAAAGAATACTGAGCAATTAAATAGCAGGTGTAAATATTCACAATATAGCTCTCTTGGAAGCAGAGTATGGGCTTAGCACAGCCCTCAGTGAATGGTAGTAGTCATTATCTTTGAGCAAAAAGCTAGATTTGTTGAGAAGTACATGAGTATAGAAAATCCTCACTTCTATCTAAATTACATCTTGGACAGAGGGAAGCAGGAAAGACAGAGAATGAGTGAGAGAGAGAGAGAAAAAGGAAATTCTACTTGCCTTTCAAACAGAGAGACTCGTTAATCTATCAATAAGCTGGGTGAGAAAGAGACCCAAAGATAGCTGGGAAGACCAGCTGTCTTATAGCTAAGATCTTAGCTATCTCTTGCCTTTTGCCCTAGTGGTCAAAACACTAAGTGCAAAGAGACAATGCAGTTTCCAACAAGACCATCTATGAGAGGGGTGTGTTTGTGTGAAACAGAGAGACACAGTTTGATGTAGTAGTTAAAGCACCAAACTAGAAACCAGTACATCATGCATTCTCGTGCCAACTTAGGCACAAAACCAGCCGAGTGCCCTTAGGACAGTTGCTTTGCCTCAGCCCTAGGAAGAAGACAGTGGCAAACCACTTCTAAAAATGCTGCCAGGAAAACTGCAGGGACTTATCCAGGCAGTCACCAGGAGTCAACATTGACTCAAAGGCAAAGGCACTCATTTTTGTTGGAGTTTTGCTCCCTTCCCCCCTCCCCAATTTCTTGTTTTCTTTCACTATTGTTTTATTTATTCTTTGTTCTGCTGAACTAAAACAAGGCTAAAACAGTGATTATAATTCTCAAGAATAAAATTCCATTTTTAAAGAAACAGTATTGTGAAGATCTTCATTTCTCTTCCTCTTCTATAAAACCTCTAAGACACAATAAATCAACTTTTTTGTGTGTGGGTCTCTTTTATAATATTTATAGCTTGCCCTAATCCATATAGATTCTGGGTGAAGTAACTGAGTAGGCCAAGTTTTCTGAATTTGCTCGCAATCTATTCTATTCTCCATAAATATTCACTCCCAGAAACATAATTACAGTCATTAACTATACCTATAACCCATGGCTACTTGACTACAGTCTCAGCATGTAGTAGCACCTGGTTGATCTTATATGAGTTCAGAAGCTAATAGAATTGGGCTAGGTTAGTACTCAGATGGGGGCCTCTGCGGTATACTGGAGCTGAAGGCTAGACTGAGAAATCAAATAACACCCCAGAAGCAGGCTCCAGCAACCCACTCCTATGCTTTTGCCAAAAAAGCTGCATGGACATGTTTAAGAACTTGGGTTTAGCACAAGAGTAGGTTTAGTTATGATTTAATGGTGTTTTATGGATTGCAAGTTTCAGATTTATGTAAATCACTTGGAATTCTTGTGGACTCAACTGTATCCAGATAAAAAATTTTGAAGTCAAAACACACTTTAAATTTAGTTATTAACCTGTGACTCCATAGATTGAATGGACAAGATACCTCCCTAGATTAAATGCTTCATCATTCATATCAAATGACAGTGGCAGTAATAATGAACATAACAACAATGGTGATTAATAGTTTCCTCCTCTTTTTCAGTTATCATAATATATGTTATACTGCATTTCTGCCACACATCTGGATAAATGGATATGTTCTGAAAAGAAAAATCGTAAATGTTGCCAAGGCATTCATTTTGATAATCATTTAGTTTTCCTGAAAGGAGTTTAGTTTAAATCAGACCAGAGATCTAAATCATTTTGGAGCCTCTGTAGCAAAAGAGCATAATTGTTTTCATATGAATTATGAAAGATTGCTTGTTTGGGCTTTTTAAACCAATAAAGCTTATACATACAGCTGTCCATAGAGGCCTACAGAATTATGGCTCCAATTTCTTCATGACAATAAACTGAACTATCCTCTCAGGATAAGCCAAAACAAAACATTCCTAGATCACTAGCTGGTAGTTGTAAGAAACTTCCTCAACTACTGCTATGAACATCAGATTTATTTGATGCTCTATAGGATATTTAAAAAAAAACCAAACCAATGGATCATTGAACAAATCAAACCAGAGTTCTCACTGCACGAATGACTAGACTCAATTTATCCTACTTTGGACATTTTATGTGAAGACCCAGCTTATGGAGAAAACTCTAATCCTGGGAAAGGTGGAAGGAAAGGAAAGAAGATGACCAGCAGCAAGGTGGATGGACTCAGTTACAGTGGTGATGAGTACACTGTTGGGAGACCTGAAAGACCAGGTTAGGGACAGATCGTCATGGAGAAAATCTATCTATGTGGTCGCTAGGGGTCAAAAACGAATTGATGACTTATAATCAGTCAACAAGATATTGTCATGACCTCGTTGCAAGGCACAAAGAGCCTCACAATGTAGATCATGATCATCAAGGAATAGAGGAAGAAGATAATTAAAACAGGGATTAAAACAAGCACCCAAAGCACCCACACCCATGGACCCATATACAGCTGAAAAGAAGGACATCGGATGAGCAGAGATAAGCCGCACCTGGTACCCTGGAGGACACACCAGAATCGAGAGGACAAGAGAAGACACCGGGAAAACGCCCATGCAGCAATCAAGGATCCCATCAAGAGGGATTGGGACAATAAAGGGTGGAGGAGCCCGGGGCCATACAAGAGGGTATAAAATGGGCACCTCCACACCACACACCCCGTTCCCGTTTTTCGTTCTGTCAGCCACCATTCCAATAAACCAGAAATCCTTAATACCCATTAAGTGAGTCTGTGTCTTATTGCGAAGCGAGACTGACCCTGACAGATATCAACACAATTCATAACCATTTGGTCCAGAATACACATTTGTACTGTTCATAATTCTTGGTTGCCTTCTTAAACAAGCTTTGAATTAAGTTCTTCTCTAGCTAAGAGCCTAAGAATTAGAAGAGGTCACCGGAAAGATACTCACTGGCAATTGGTACAAATGAGCAGGGCCACAACTAGGGTCTGTGTCACCCGGGGCAAACGTGGATTCTGTGCCCATTTTGGTGCCCCCCCCCCAGTGCTCATTTTGGCGCCCCACCAGAGCGGCCTCGGTTGCCCCCCCCAGTTGCGGCCCTGCAAATGAGAATGCAAGTTATAAAGGCCCCAGATGTTCCTAAGATTTCACAGAAAATGAGAGTGCTTTCTTTACATTTCTCAGATGCTTCCTGATGTGTTTTATTAATTGATTTTCCAAACCTTTCCTGGGTGGAAGTGTTAAAAGAAGACAACAATACTGAATAACAACAAATCAGTATTAAACTAAAAGGTAAACCAGCGAAAACAAGTTATAGTGATGTTGACTCACAAGAAGAACGGAAGGACGGTTAATACAATGTTGTTACATCCTCTAGTAGCACAAGGCTTGGCTTATCAGGTGAAGGTGTCCATCTCCTATCCTAGAAGTCCTCTAGAACTGACTGCCCCCCCCCCTTCCTGCCATGGTACAACTACCCTTATTGCTACCACCACCTATCTGCCTGGGGGGGTTGCCTGGGGGTTAGCATTCTTCCCCTTAACCCCAGCATGTGGGACAGATAGGGATCCCACAGCTTGAGGCACATAATAAGGAACATAATTATCATCATCATCATCATCATGTATAGTGCCAGCTCCTGCCTCTGTAGATTTTAGAATATGTAATTAAAGATTTAAAATTTCTCCTCTTTGGGGGATACATTCTACCACTCAAAGGAAAATTAAACTTCAACTTCATTAGAAATTAAAAAGAGAAGGGGGGGGCATTAAAGATATACAAAACGTTTAATGATAAAAGACATAGAATTTTAGCAATGCTGAACTTCAGACAGCACAGGATAAGCTTAAAATTAGAAAGTTCTAAGCAAAACACATGATGGGATTATTGATGAAAGTTCTGTTGCCCAAAGAATTTAAATAGTATAAAAGTCACCCTGATACTGGATTTGCATGGATAGAAAATATACCAGAGCACAATCAAAACATCTGAGACAATAAAGCAGACATCAGCACACGCAGCCAAATTAAAGTATAAATTTTTAACCTAGATTTCTAGTTTGAAATGTTTACCTGTCCCTTAGAGATTAACAAAATCCTTGGAGCAAAAGATCCACTCCACTACTGTAGGTCTTCTCAGTTTCCTGTAGATTTGCAACCCGTTTTTAGAGGCTCCTGTTCCTTCACTTGGTCTCATTGCTTTTTGAGAGTTGGATTTAAAACCAGAGAGAAAGAGAAGGGGCTAAGGGAATCTCCATGGTCTCTATAGAGGTAAATATTAGCTCTCCTACTTGAGATAAAGGATATTGATTCTGTGCGTGGGAAGTGGTTGTCAGACTTGTGAATGGCATCTGGTCTCACCATTGCCTACACCCTGATGTCATATGCACTGGCTCTGTAAATTAAGGAGACCAGGCTACAAAGTGGTGGGCCCTGAGCTCTAGTCCCCTCTTAGGCACGAAGCCAGCTCGTTGACCTTGGGCCAGTCCCCCTCTCTCAGCCCTAAGAAGGAGGCAAGGGCAAACCACTTCTGATAGCTTGCCAAGAAAACTGCAGGGACTAGTCCAGACAGTTGCCAGGTGTCAAGACTGACTCGAAGGGACACACACACTGTAAATTAAATCAAAAGGGAGTCAAGATGCCCAGTCAAGTAACCCCAAAAACAAATTCAGAGAGACTTTAAGACTAAACCAACTCTGCTAGTTAAGCCTGTCGTGTGTACAAGGTTGAGAGGATTGTTCTCTTTTTCTTTTGGGTCTGAAACAGAGAAAAAGTGTTAGAGAGGCCCCATAAAAACAAGGCTTTTCTAGGTACTCCGTCTTTTCTTCTTCTCCTTCTTCTCCTTCTTCTTCTTTTTTACTTTCTATATTATGTGACTACACAAGACAGGAAAGGGTGGGATCCATAGTAACATAGTGCTGGGTTTTACTTTTGTTTTCATTTGCCCTCTGGGGAAAAAAAGCCAGGACAAGACAGCCTCCTACCCTTCTTTATGGTGGCAGACTTACTTCGAAAAAGATTGCTACAGATCTGAGTGGCCATCTACAATCGTGTTCTGATGATGCATCAGAATAAATACATTCATTTGCCCTGAGGAATGGCTGACTCAGTCGTATGGTTCAAATGGAGTCTTCAGCTTTTCCCAGGCTACATCGATATCTATGGTAGAAAATCCTTTTCATGCAGCCAAAGGCTTTCAGGTAAATTGGAAACTCAACTGAGCCAAGTTGCAGATTGCGTAGAACTCGTTGCATGCAAAGCTTTTAAGTGAAGAAATCTGCACCTGGGGAAGGGTAGCCACAATCCAGAGACAGACAGACAGATAGATGACAGATTTCATCTATTTATCTGTCTGTCAATCATCTATCTCTTTCCTTCCTTCCCTCCCTCCCTCCCTCCCTCCCTTCATTTTATTAATTTATTTTATTTTATTATTTATTTGCAGAACTTGGTGGATGCCTATCTCATATGATGACTCTAGGTGGCTCATATTGATCCATAAAAGACATAGTTAAAAACAAACGTACTCTCCTCCTAGGAGCCAGACCAATCATCCTCCCAGCTCAACCCCCATCCTAGCCCAATGTTTGAGGGAAGAGCCAGGTCTTCACAGCCCTCCAGAAGGCTAAAATGTTAGGTATCCCTTGGATCTCAGGTGGGAGGCCATTCCAAAGGGCTGGGGCATCCACCAAGAAGACATGCTTCCAAGATCCCATCAGATAACAACATTTAAGGAAGGGGACCTGGAGTGTACCCACCCTATCTAACCTAGTAGGATGGGAAGATACCCTCAGGGGGAGGAGGTCCCACAAGTAACCTGGCCGTGTCCCATGTAGGGCTTTAAAGGTGATAACCAGCACCATGGATTGCACTCAGAAAGCAACTGGGAGCCAGTGCAGCTCACACAGCAGTGGTATTACTCGGGTGAACTGCAGGGCACCCAAAACTGCATATGTCACTACATTCTGGACCAGTTGCAGCTTCCAGATGGGCTGTCCATCTTTTCCACAATGATTTGGAAAGATTGTTCTGCACATCATGCAAGCTCAAGCATCTTTCTATTATTCATTAAAGGAGCCTGACCATTTTCAGCACTCCACATAAGCTGTTAGAAAAAGAGGCCACTGCTTTAAGGAATCCACACATTAACATTAATACAAATCTTAAAACAGCAGTACTTTTTCTTCAGGTTTGCATGTACAGCTGAAAAATGTCAGCCTGCTTTAATGAACAGCAAAGAGGTGCTGTGCTTGCCTGTGGTCTAAAGAATTTTTTTCAAATCTTTTTCAAAGACTGCATAGCTCTAGTAGATGACACTTCAGAGTAGATCAAAAAAACAGTATGGCACTGGAAGCTCTGTCTTACAGCTAGGGATGAGTACCCCAATTTAAACCTGCCCATTATAGAGTGTTCAGGTGGAAGAAGGGACTGTACTATTTTTTTTAAAACAGACAGGGTGAGTGAGGGCCTTCCATTTCAAACTGTCAGATCTTCCTTGTACATTCAGACTGTGAAGTTCTTCGTTGAAAGACTCCACCTTCTCAATCATTTCCTGAAATGAGCAGGTGATCATAGGAATTCCACAGTTATTCCAGGAAGTACTGGAAAAAGAGAAGCATGTTGGTGAAGAATCCTTTGATATTGTATTTATTGAATATGTACAGGTAAATAATATGATGTCAAAGATCCTCAGCCTCTTTATACATTTAAAAATGTATGTTTAACCACCCTGTAGCCTTCTTTTTTTTTTTAATAGAGAAGATCAACAATAGCCCTGATCTGTAGCCCTGATCTGTAAACATTCCATAAGGGATAGTATGAGAACAACTATATAATCCTACAGATGTCTTATCAGAAGTAAACTTTATTGGTAATAACTTTAGCAGGGCTCACTTTTAGGAAAATGGATATGGAAATATATCTGAAGTAAAATATGTGTTGGAACATTTTGAAAGTTCTGCTATGCAATTAAGAGTAATGATAACAATTACCAATAATTACTAACAAAATTGTGAATATATAATCTCACACTTTTATATATCTCCCCATAAATGTCTATAGGAGGAGTCAAAAGAGGCAAGATGGTGATTGTGGCAGCATGATCCAAGCTCCACCCCCTTTGGATGTATATTGACATTGTACACATGTACAAAGGGGCGGGGCTTGATTGCAATGCTGCAACTGCCATCTTCCCTCTTTTGACATCCCTCCCATATAGCATCTAATCACCATTGCTATAATAGAGATAGATAGAGAGATAGAGATAGAGACAGAGATAGAGATAAATATAGATAAATATAAATAAATATTGATATATTGACCCAGAGCATTTCTATGAGGCACCATTTCCATCCCCGCATCCAGCCAATGAAGTTTGCCAACCAACTGGACTTTGGAACACTAAAGCAGCTGAGAACATAATAAGCCAATCAATGTTCTGCCTCCAACTGACCAATAAAAATCTGAAAAAAATATAATTCATTCAGTACCCATCAAACTACTGCAAGTTCTGAAGCAACAAAAAATCATCATCCCTACTCCAAAAAAGGAAATGAAACAGTCCTCTATATTTCTAGTATATGTTGTATGTGGTTCTTCAATCAGTAAATTCACATCCATACCTATATTATAGTCTCATTGAAATAATCACTTAACTAGTTATAACTATGCTGCCTCACTAATTTCAAAAACATGAATGCATGTGTACTATATAAGCTGATCATCCTGTTCACAGAGTATCCTGGGGTTGGAAGGGGCCATTTTAGCCACTGAGTCTAAATTCCTGCTTGCTGCAGGAATTGATATCAAAGCATTCTAGTTAGATGGCCTTCTGGTCTCTGTGTGAGCACATCTTGTGTAGGAGAATCTACCATCGCTATGAGTAATTAGTTCCCCTGTCAAAATGCTGTTACTGTTCAGAAGTGTTTCTAACATTCCGTTGGGATCTGCCTTTCTGTGACTTAAATCCGTTATTCCATATTTTGTATACTGGAACAATGGAAAATATGTCTTTCCTCTGTGTGATGTTATTCTGAATAATTGAACAGTGCTATTATATTCACTTCATACTTCCTTCTCAAGGCTAAACATTCTCTTTTCATTGGATTATGTTTCTATTCCCCTGCTTATCCTCGTTGTCCTTCTCTGAGCCTTTCCAGTTTATCTGGATCCTTCTTAAATTGTAGTGCCCAGAGTTGGACACAGGGCTCATGGTGGGATCTTATCAATGCAAAATAAAGTGGAACTATTACTTCCCAGGATTTACAATCTGTTTTCTGTAGCTGGAGCCTAACATTGCAATTATGCTTTTTATAGTCCCATACTGTATCACATTGCTTATACTCAGTTTGCAGTCAAGTACTTCTCCAAGATATTTTTATAAGCACTAATGCAAAGCTATATCCCCTTCTATGCTATATTTGATTTCCTAAATTAATAGCTTTACATATTATCTATTAAATTTCATTGGATTATTTTCAGCCCTTTTCTCTAACCTCCCAGGATTGCTTTGAATTTAATATACATTGGCTATGACACCCAATTTTGCATCTTGTACAGAAGTGATAAGCATTCCTTCCATCATTTCATCCAAACTATTAATAAAAATATTGAAAAGTTTAGGATCCAGTTTAAATCTTGTGACATCTCCCTCCAGTATCATAGAAATCATTTGTGAGCATTCTCTGATTATACAGGTAGGTTGCAATTAGTGTGAATCTGAATAATATGATATTCGATTTAGTGCAAATTGTAAATTGATACCAGGTCTCATTTAAAGTGACCCAAAATTCAGTTAATGTGAGGCTAGCACATGCACTGTTGTGATTGGGGTTTTAGATGCTGCTAATCTTTGTGTGTGCAAAATAGAGAAAAGGAAGATTCCATCAGAGGGAAACAGTACACATTTAAAAAAGAAGGAGCTCATTATTACATTAAAGCAAATATTTGATATAATTGAGCAACGTGAATGTGGTCATAGCAACATTAGAATAGGATGAGATTTGGAATGCCTGATTCTACAGTAGAATTTTGTTTGTTTGTTTTTATTTTGCTTTCTATAACTATTCTGTGACTTTGTTAACCATAAATTTAAGTTAAAAGTATATTCTTTTTATCCTTTGCTGTAATATTTCATTAGTATACATAAGTAGTAAGAGTACATACTGTTTTCGACGTGTTTTTATCAGCACTTCTGATCAGTGGTGTCATTTCCTATTTCTTGTTACGTCATGAATGTAAACAAAGCCACGTGTTGCTGATGTCACCAGGAAGTGTGGTGCAGGGATATGATGTGGCCGCCCCCCCATGGCCCCCCGCAACCCCCTGGTCAGAAGTACAGGTTTGTAGGAAGAGGCTTTTTAAACTGCAAGCCCTCAACCTCCTCCAACCCCACCCCTACCTGTTGCCCAAGCCGCATGGCTGGAAATTCAGGCTTTGAGAAAGAGGCTTTTTAAACTGCAATCAGAAAAAATGGTGTTTTAACCTAAAAACGTTTCTTTCCCTATCACCGAGGAAAATAAGTAAGTACCAGAGCCTTTTTACTCACACTATGCAGAACGCCCAGGCAAGAGAGGGACCTCAAGGCCGGCAGGAAGTGACTCTCCCTCCAGCTACCTACCGGGTGTCTATGGTTTTTAGCTTTATGGACAGAGCTCTGGGTTTTAAGTCTATGCTTTAACCCCAGCGAGGGCCAACTCAGACAGGGAAATAAATAAAAGGGCATTTAAACCTCAAAACGGGGTTGCATATGGGAAAAGCCTTTTTAAAGTACAAGATGTTTTCCTTTAGCAGAAACAGGGATCTGGCAGAGGGGGAAAAGAAAGACTTTAAGTGTACAGCCAGGAGGGCTGTGATGCAACCCAAGGTAATGGTGCCCACTTATTCAGGCTGTGGGGGAAAGCTGTTTTTAAAATCACAAAGGATTTCTAAACAGGAAAAATGTTCAGGCATGTCCAGGCATGTCCCAGGTGGGAGAGGATGAGGAGGCGTGGCGAGCCACTGCCATGTGACAGGAGAGGCATGGTCTTGTTCAGACAAGTCCATGCTGTACTTCAGACAATGATCACTGTATTCTGTCTGTACTACATATTGGAGCATTTGATCATTTCTGGTGGTAGATGCTCAACCAAATCCCAGGCGGAGAAAAGGTTTCTGTTTTGAAAAACCTGGCTACAGAGGCTTCAGCAGATATTCTTAAGGAATGCACTGCAGATCTTTTTAGAACATTAGAGAGACCTACCAGCTTGTGGACTAACACAAGGCCACTGCCGCTAGATTGCAGCAGTCTCTGTTGCCGGGGGTTTGATGAAGAAAATAAAGAAAATGTTTTATTCAGACCTGTGCTGTGTGGATGCCGTAAGCAGTGTTGTAACTTTACTGATGAGGTGCAGAGCGAAATAGAAGACCTACCTTATAGTACCTACAGGGCAGCGTGTGAAATGGCAAACAACTCAACAATACCCCCCAGCAATGGTGAGTAAATATGTTTTTTTAAATTTATAATAATGGAAATGCTGGTGTTCAGGTATGCATACTAATAGGTTATGATTTATATTTTGCAGTATCAGAATTAACACTGCCTAGAAGGCGAAGATACCAAAGGAAGCCCATTTTACACGACGCCGGCCACACGTCTTCTGGCGATTTATCTGATTCGGAATATGCCAGTAACAGCCAACTATACCGAGACCTATTAGAATGCGACTGTGGGCGCTGTTTGCGGGATACAGAACAGAGGACTATGGCTCTTTATCTTCTGAAGATGATGAGGGTTATGTTTCCAATGACTCAGACAACCTCTCTCAAAGATGTGTTACCAATAAATCAATGTATTAAAGACAATGTGTGATCATTTTGTCACAGACCCTTCGGTATAATAAAGTATGAAAATATTCTAAGGGACATCTACTACACCCCAGGGAGGGGAGGGAGTTACACTGGGGTAAACCCCCTTTTTCAGGAGGGAAGAAAACATGATAAAACCCTGTCCATGAAAGAGGTCAAGACATGGCTTTCAGGTCAAGATGCTTATACGCTTCATAAACCAGCAAGAATTAACTTCCCTAAAAATAAAACAGTGGTGTCTGGCATAGATCAGCAATGGCAGGCTGATCTTATAGATGTCTCTAAATTTTCTAAGGAAAACCAAGGCAAAAAGTTCATCTTAACAGTCATTGACATTCTGTCTAAATATTCTTGGGCCTGTCCTTTGCCTGATAAGTCAGGGGGTACGGTTGTAGCCACCTTCCAGAATATCTTTGAAACAGGCTGCGCACCCCGAAAATTACAGACAGATGCAGGAAAAGAGTTCTTAAATAGGCCTCTGAAGAAGCTTAGCACATTATGGCATTCATCATTTTGTCACCCATAACGAGACTAAAGCAGCCATAATAGAGAGGTTTATCCGCACCCTAAAAAATAAACTCTGGAGATATTTTACAGCTAGAAATACCCAACGGTATGTGAACATTTTGCCAGATATTCTTCAGGGTTACAACGCCTCTTACCACCGTGGCATCCGGGCAGCTCCTAATACTGTAAATATGTCTAACGAAAGGGATGTATGGTTAGGACTGTATGGAGATATTTTAAAAAGTAAAAGAGTCATGTCATATCCCTGCGCCACACTTCCCAGTGATGTCAGCAACACGTGGCTTTGTTTGTTTACATTCTTGACATAACAGGAAACAGGAAATGACATGACTGATCGGAAGTGCTGATAAAAACGTGTCGAAAACGGTATGTACTCTTACTACTTACATATAAAAAGTTATGTTTAAAACCCTAATCCTAACCCTATTTCCATCAAGCTGGAAGCAATCACCATATTTTCCATAGAAATATCACTTTGAATAGTGCAAATTCTAATAATGCGTCCATTTCATGAGATTCATTAACCATACTAATAGAGACCTACATGGAATTTCTAAACCCATTATGAATCCACATAATTATCACTCCAACCAGATCATGCTTTACTAGTTTGCTCATCAAAATATCATGGAGTATTTTGTTACATTCTTTGATAAAATCAAGATACATTGCCTTTTAGGGCTGCACAAAGACACAAGATGGAAAGCACAAGCAAAGTTTGTCTTAGCTGCTGCTTGGGGATGAGTAGAGGACAATATCATATATTTCTGCCCTACAGGGCTGGTGAGTGGCTCATGCTGGGGTAAGCTGGAAATGTAGACCTGCCCTTCCTCCTGGAACTAATTTATTCTTTTAACAGTTGGATTTTATTTGTCCTTTCTTGGAAATTAAATCTGGCTCCTAAGTGATGGGATTTGCCCTCAAAGAAGGCACATGGATTGAAGCATTATTCTTTTAGAATAGTCTTCAATTTCTAAAGAATACAATTTAAAACTCTTTGATTCCATATTTGGGTCTTTGCTTAATATAAGATCATTTCAAAAGCAAAGCCATCTATTGTTACTACTTTGAGAAAACTTCTTTCTCAAAAGTTCTATGACTGAAAAGACATCATTCACTTTAAAATAAAGGGGATTTGAATGTGAAAATACTGGTCACAATTTCAGAATCTCACTGATTGCAAGATCTGAGATTATCTGCACCAAGGATAACATCAAACTTTTTTCATAGCTGCTTGGGATTTTAATTTCTCCTATTCTTCAGAAGAGTTTGTCTCTCAGTAGATATGGCAGCAATGTCACCCAGGTAAACCTTTATCTTCCCAGACTTCCACTCGCCAACTTGTTCAAAATGTATCTTAGAAAGTTCTGGAATTGAATATTTGTCACAGCTGTTTTACAGATACAGTATGTCTGCTGTCTACCCTGGAGTGAAAACAAATAGCAGCCAGTTTGCTGGCCATACGTTCCATCTGGGATTTTGCCATCTGTCATTGTGTTTGTATAGCTATTTAGATTTCCAGTTCATACCAAACAAATTCCACTAATGGTACTAACAGAACATCAAACAGCAGTAACAGAGAGATCATATACATGGCAAAACTAGTTCTACTCTCTGAATCTTTCCATCTGTTCACAGTTTTAAATATTGTTCATTATAACTGCTTTTTTAAAAAAAATGTTTGGTGATCAGTACTCCATTTAAAAATATTAGAGAAGACTGAAAAACTAAGTATGGTGTCATTTTCTATTAGACTGCAAGGTGTCCACTGAAATATTTTATATATTATTTTCCTAGAGAGGGAGGGAAGGTGGGAGAGAGAAAGATTTAGATCAGAAAAACGTGTTAGCCAGACAGGTCATCTTAAGATAGTTAAAGGAAAAACAAAAATCTACAGGAACAAAAAAAGACACTTCTTAAGTATGAAAAAGAGTTAAAAATGGAACATCTAAGCTTGCTGCATCTTCTAGTCTCCTCAAGGTAAATGGCAACTCATCCTAAACATGAACTCAAGGAGTACTTTCGTCTACACACAGCCAATGAAAATATAAGACTTAGCTTTTTAAAAAAACCCAAAAGCAAACATGTGACAAAAGCAAAGGCAAGCTTGTTTGATGAATATTTACTGTCATCTGTTCTTCCTGGAGACAAATCATGGACTTGTGGCATTCTTGTTTTCCTCCAGTTCCTAGAATGCCCTAAACACATGCCATACACACGTAATACGTACATGCTACAAGTTTTCTGCAGGGCTGCCAACTTTCCATTCTCTTAGAATGAGGCATTCTTATTATTGTCTCAGTTTCAACTTGCTTCGGGCCTGAAATAGTCACAAGTGGTTCAGTAGGATATTCAGATTCAGATGCTTATTCTCTTTTCTGTCCTTAGGTTCCCCCACTCCCTCCACTTTCCTTCTCAGCATTCCACAATGATTTTTATGAGACACATTAGATATGGACAACCTTCTCCCAAACCAAATCAGAAAATACAATAGCTGTAAGGGGCCTTTCTCTTTAAAAATAAATACATATTTTGGAACCATTCAGCCAGAAAACCAATGCAATATTCACCCATTTTAATATATTGAACATCTTATTGAAATTCAATTGTTCAGGAAATTTAAATGAGCCAACATTATTTTTTTTAAATGAAAATTAAAAATCTTAATAATTTGTTAGAAGAAAAAAAATATATCCCCCTCTCACACACACACACACATTATATTCATACCCAGTCACAAGAGTGAACACCTTTTTGGTGACCAGGAGATGTAATTTTTTTAAAAAGTAGCAGCCCAAAATATGCAGTGGTATGGGGAATTATACCATTTTGTCACTGAAGGCTAGTACAGGATTATGGCCACCTTTTCACATTTTTGGCGACTGTGCTTTCCTTGAAAAAGAAAATCTAGCTTTGTGAAACCTCCTTAATACATTGTATTTCTTTTCTCTTCTCCTTTCCTTCCAAATTCAGTAAAATGTTGCACCGTTGTTATTAAATAATGTGTTGCTATTGTTTGGCAGCTTGGCTTCAGGATTGCGTTGGCTTTGATTTGACTTCATCAATGGCCAGTCTGGCTTCATCAACAGCCCTTTAGTGTTACCTGCACTAATCAGAAAGTCTTCTGACAAATAAACATTTCAGCTAAGGATCATTTCTATGAGCAGTCCTGTGGGAGGAAAGCTTTATTTCTGCACAAATATACATAGGATTGAGTTGGGAAGTTTTAGTTCATTAAATACATTATGTCATCCTAAACATTCATAATTGGAAATCATTTTGCTGTCTTGTCATTTATTGATTTTAATTTGATTTGTTTGTTGCATCTATACCCTACCATTTGTCCTTTTAACTCACCTATAAGGTGGGTTCTAATCTAGGCATCCTCACTCATTTAAAACCAAGACTAAAAATTAAGATATATACATTTAAATGAGAGCATAACTTGCTGCTTTGATTCTACTTCACAATCATTATTTTAATTTTAAAAGCCTCTTGATTTAACCAACTTGAGACAAAATATTTATTATTAACCATCTAAAACTTTTTTTAAAGTATTCCTTGACAATACTAAACATTGTCTCTATGGAGTTATAACTATTTGGCATTCACGTCTGCTCTATTTTAAGAGTGCTTGAGATTGCAGTCAGAGTGGTATGATGACAAATACATCCACACAACTGGGCTACATTGATCATATATAAAAGGATTGAATATCTTTTATAAGCAAACTAGGGATCCGAATACAGAATTGTTCCAAGATGTAAAGGAATATGAATGTGGCTAGCATCCTCTCTTCAGAAATAAATAAATAAAACCAGAATAAGCATAGCATTTCTTACATGCTATAAACCAGTTGAGCATCTCAGCATTTTATCTTCCAGTTTTGCAGATAACATATCACTGTATCTATTTAGCACTAGTGTGGGTATGTGTGTGAGCGTATGTGTGTAAGGACGACCTAGCAATGTTGCTTATAAATCTGTTTTCTTGATATGCTTGACCATATAAGACCTGTTCAGAACCTCTTCTCTGCATGCGTAAAGCTGGATCTATGGAATAGAAGCCAGCTCAGCCCCCAACTACTGTATATATATCCACTGGCTGCATCTAACTCTCTAGATGCTGAATGCATACATCTAGCCATACTGAGTTGGACATACTAGACTTTGCAAAAGAGGCCACGAGCTGAACACAAGCAGGCACAGTTTTACAGACTATGCTCAGCAGAAGTAATAGTGCATATCAAAACAAAGCTGGAATACCAAAGTCCTACTCCACCTGTTCCTGTGCAAGCAGTTTCTGTTTTCATGCCTCCTTTACAAAGTGCTTTGAAAGATATTTTGGTGGGAATTTTTGTACTTATAATAGTGAGGTAGTTGTGGAGGAAGCTGCCACATCTCTGTTATTTGTCTCACCCTCACCCTGCATCCTCCTGGGCTACCCACATTTCTTGTTCTGAAAAATACCCAATGGAAGGAGTTTCCTTAACACATTCATCCCTTGAAAAGTGGGAAACTGGGGAGGCTACAGATGCTGCAGAACCGAACAGATAATGATACAGAACTCATCAATATACTGTTTGACTAACTTATAACTCGGTGCAAAAACTGTGTGCACTACTGTACCTGTAAAAAAAAAAAATCACCCAACTGAAGGAAAATGATCATAGCAACACTAATGAAAAGTTAGCACAGAACTGCTTACTTACCATAACTTACAGCCTTAATTAATTGTTTGCTGCTTTTCTTCCAGGCACTATAGAGATAAATAAATCATCCTACCTTATTAAATACAGTTTGGGGAAAGTATTCATTTGGGTGAATGATCTGAGAACCACTTTTTTTTTTTTAGATTTAGAGTAATTATGGATCAAATATCTTAAATCACATCACAAGTGTCTACTTGATCCTCATTAGCATTCCTCTCACACGTCCTCTTGGTCCATATGAACGTTCTTTCCTTTGCCTTTCGTTAAACTTGCCATAGCAAAAACGAGAATCATGCCAGAAGCAAGCCAAATATGTATCATCCAGCCTGGAGGTGCAGCCCCTGTTCAGATTATGGCTAAATCTTAAAAGAATTTTACCGATGAAGGTTTTATGACCTCTTTTCCCCACAATGAGGTATAAGCCAACTTTTGTTACAGACGTGAAACACCTCTCAGTATTTTCACTACCATATATGGGAAAACTTGCAGAACAAAATTCAGCCTTGTTTCAAGCTAAGCTATGAATGCCTTAAAGGAACATTTAAATGAGCAGTGAGGAGGGTTATCAACATTCTTTACAGGTTATTGAAAACGTGAATTTATTGCAAAAAGGGGATAAGGGTGGGGTGTTCAGGAATGACTTCACAGAAGGATCTCAATAAAATTCAGTCTATTCCCATTACTTTCTTCTTCCAGTGAAAGCCTGCTTTTCTCACTGGGTGCAACATTTCCACATAGATTCCAGTGAAAAGAAATTTGCTCCTTCAAAAGCTTTTATTGTCCACGTGATCATCCTTATTTCTGGGGCTAGCAGTCCAGTCATGTGCAGCCACTTCACAATCTACCTTCCAAATGTGCAAAGAAGCAAGACAGGGACTTCTTTCTCAAGCTAATTTTCTTTTACCTGGCAAAACAGTGTGAAGATGCAGAGGTTCTGGTGTGCCACAAAGTACAGTACATGCCCTCTGAGCCACAGAGCAGTGCTGGGTAAGAATCAGCACTGTGTAGTATTTAAGGTGTTGGACTAAAAGATCCAAGTCTACAGGACCTCAGTGGATGATTCTGGGCCAGTCACTCTCATCCAACCTATTTTGTAGGGAGTTGTTGAGGGATAAAATGGAGAAGTCCCACACAAGTTGCCTTGAGCTCCTGAATGAAAGATGAGATGTAAATTTAACAAACAAACCAGCAGATCATTTACCAACTGATAATTTATCAGTTATCCACTCTAAGATGTTTACTCCCATGTACAAGAAACTGAGTGTTGGCAGATCCTTGGAAGTGGCAGATAGCCCCCTTTTCAAAGGGGTGCCCCATCTTCTCAGTAAAGATACTATATGATTGCATCTCTGTTTTCCAGCATGATACTGTATTTAAAGCCAGAGATGCTGTGTGAACATCTATCAACCCATCTATGATGGCTTGGACTGATACTATCAAATGAGTTTTCACTCCAGGCTCCTTCAAATGTGTATTTAAAAGGAGTCCAAAGTAATCACAGAGGACTCTATCACGTTATTGGGTCATATATTCTAAGAATTGGGTCCTATGATCAGTTATTTGAACACATTTGCACACATGGAAATGACCCCAGGAAAACATTTTCAGCAGCTGAATGGATTTGTCAGTGACTTTCACCAAAAGCCCAGCTCTTGTAAGTTGTGCCTTGTTGTATGAATAATTTAATAACTACAATTCACAAGAACTTTTTTACATGGGAGAAAAAATACTGGTATGTTACAGAAAAGGGGGAGGGATAGTGCAAGGGGAAAAAGCCATCCCAGCATCCATCAGTGTCATCATAACATATTATTTATGAAATCCTGGACAAATGTCTGAATATGACCAACCACTTAAGGAATAGCTGCTGCTTCAAAGGGAAGGTGATACAGCAACAATAGAGGAAGAAGGACTTATGAGGAATGACTTAATGAGATGGGGAAGCAAAATAGTAATTCCGTTTCAGTAATTAAAAACAAAAAAACCTTGATGCTTCTCAAGTGGACTGAAATGCTGATATCTGATTCAGTTTACTGCTTGTTCTGCATGCACAACAAAAGGTCAGGAGCAGATAGGAATTTTAGAAGTTAAAGCAAAAGACATTTGCAGCCCAAACATCTTCTTAAGGTTAACTAAGAAAGCCAAAGCCTGGGTGACCTTGGGCCAGTCACTCTCTCTCGGTCCTAAGAAGGAGGCAATGCAATCCACTTCTGAAAAGCCTTGCCAAGAACACTGCAGGGACTAGTCCAGGCAGTTGCCAGGAGTTAAAAACTGACTTGAAGGCCTACACACAGACACACTGTATTAGTTTTAAGACTATAATATCTAAATAGAGACTTGCTGGATCAGGCCTAAAATTCATCTGATCCGGCATCCTGGGTCTAACAATGGTCATCCAAAAACAATAACCTTCTATCACTATTGCCCTTTAACAAGTGGCATTTGGATTCTGGCAATATTAGACAGCAACCAAAAATTTAAAAATCTTAACATCTAATTCTCTTCAAGTTCTCATGAGCCCCAAAAGGACTATTGTTGTAGCTCTGTTTTGCCCAAATCAGGCTTTTTAAATCCTTGATGATCAAAGTCTGATTATGATTTCACAGCTAAAGACTATCAAACTATGGTCATTGACCTTAATGATTTCCTAGGAAAAGGAGCGCCCCATCATTCTGTTCTCTGAACATGAGCCTTTTATACTTTTCAGCCAATTCATGAATTAATACAGGATTTTAAAGTATATTTTTGAGTCTTAAAGAGACTGGCACTTTCAAAGTGCATGAAACAGAGCTATGAATAAGTCATAGAATGTATTGAAATGGTTTCTTTGTTGAGAATGCGGAGCCTATGGCTTGCACTCTGTTATTTCTATGAACTCTAAAATCTCATCACCATCATCATCCTCTGAAAAGGTAAGTGGAAAAAAACTAAAAAAAACTATTTGAATACCACAATAGGCACTATTTTTCATGCCATCCATTTATCTCTATTAATACAATTGCAATTGTAGGCTTACAAAAAGTTCCTCTTCTTGAATACTACTCTCCTTCAACTCCTTCAACTCCAATTTGTAATACTTCAGGGCGTACATGCATTGACAGTGTAAGGCAAGTTTCTCCAGAAATTATTAGTAATCAGGGTTTTGGAAACTTAAGTGGAATTCAGGTCAGTTTGAGGCCCTGCAAAGAGAATTTACACTGTATACTGAAATTTTAATATTGCAACACTTCCTAGGAAAAAGTATGAGCAGATGCTACTTTTATATCACAATGTACATCTTTTATGGTACACTGTGTGAGAATTCTGCCTGGATGCAGTGTTCGTTCTTTTCATTATCCTGCCAACACAACTGTGTACGCTAACACTTCCAGCCCTCTAGAGAAAACTGCATTGAACAAGTTTCATGTAATGACAAAGATCTACTTATCTTGGACTACATAGACCTTCAAAGAGAAGAGGTCCACTTGTGGACCATATGTCCTTGGCTTGTGTATCTGTCTTTTGCTAAAAAGTCCTGGAGAAGCCTATCCACATTCCCTAGGGAAGGAAGGAAGGAAGGAAGGAAGGAAGGAAGGAGAGAAAGAAAAAGAGAGAGAGAGAAGGGGCGCAAAGTTAGAGCTTATCCCACCCCAGCTATCTTGATTAAAAGCTATGTTTCCCCAGATAAAAGTAATGGGGGGAAAGTAATCTGATCAAGATTGGTAATCTCATACCTTGGCAGTCTTCATTTAGGGATTTATTTTCCCACTAGTGATTCATAGCATCTTCTAGGATCATACAACCATTAATCTGCAAAATAATTGGTTGACAATGAAGTCTGTGTGAAGACTTTGTTTCCTTCCAAGCTAAAGAGCTCTCACCTCATTTTTATTGTTTAATTGAAAACAGAAAACTCCTTTTGACTTCCTCCATGTAAATTACTGCTTTATGGTGCTAAACTATTAGTCCAGACTCAGGGACACAGATAGGCCTTCTCTTCTGAGGGAGAGCTGAAGAACAGCAGAAAGCTCTACCTTTGGTTGAATTTATTCCTGACTCACAAAAGAAAATAATAGAAAATGTAACTGAAGAAGAATGTTATGTTGAGTTGTTTCTTGCTTTAAAAACTCTTTCCCATGATTTACAGTCTTTTGGAATGACTAAATTTATGCTGATAAAAACTGAAGTATATGATACAAAATAGAACTTTTTAGAGATGAAGGAGAGGTCTGATGCATTAGATAGAAATGACAGCATCAGCAGTGACTGATTTGCATGAAGCAAGGACCACTCAGCTTGAATGTTCTGATACACAACAGGTCACAGATGTTAAATCAGTGTTCACAGTAAAGAAAGATGTTCAGAATTAAGTGATCCTTTTACAGAATCCGTTTAAAAATAATGTATGATTTGTAAATATTCCATGTAATACTGAATCAGATCACTCTACGGCAGTTGTAACAGATGAATTTATATCTATGGTTGGCTTTTTTAGTGCAATTGCAATATAAGTTGGAAATCAAAACTGCTTACCATGTGGAGTTTTGTTTCTATTCAGTACAGCACTTTAGCTTCACTGTTATGATCTTACTATCCTACATTTATTTCAATTAGTGAAGTCCTTGTAATGGAATACAATAAGGCAATGAGTTTTCCAGATCTGCCCCACAAATGTTCCAGAAGGAGGTTAGTCAGCAAAATTCATTTAACAGCAAAATTCAACGGTTTTCTCCCTTTCCAGCAATTTTCGGTTTTTCCCAGGATTCTGATGTGAAGAAATTGTTTTGAATGAAAAGGTGCAAAGTCTGTTGTTGTGGAATCATCTGATATAAAGAAGTTCACATTTAACATTTCTAATAGGAGGTTGGGCTATCTGGAGTGGGCTCAGCAGTCCTATACTATAGTTTTAATATATCTCATCCAGATGTCCCTGAAGTACTAGCTTTTGTTTTTTTTCAGCTTTCATTTTGCTTTGGAATTTTCTTTAGTTCTTTTAAAGTCTTTTTGTTTGTTTTACTTTTCTTTTTACATTTTTTTCCTATTTTTCTGTTTGTGACTCTTTACGGAGATTTAAATCTTTTGTACAGTTTGTCTCAGTCACAGTAGATGAAAATTCTTTTTCAGCTTCCTTTTAAAAAGCTTATATAACGGCAATCTGAAGGCTGGTTAAGACTGTGTCAATTGTACAAACTATTTCCCAATTTCCTTGTTAAATGTTGATGCCAGAATTCTGGCAGCCATGCTAGTGATCAGATTATTGATATTATTACCTTGAACTGTTCTTTCTGTGCAATCTGGTTTCATAAAAAGGCAACAGGCATCAGGTTATGTTAGATTAGAAACTGATATTTTACATATACAATTTTTCATTAAAAAAAATGAAATCAGTACTAGTGTTCTTACTGAATGCACACAAGGCCTTTGATAGGTATAGTAGAAATTCAAGGAGCAAATTTTGGCCAAATATGAATTTTCTTCCATTTTTAGTAATCGGACTAAAATATAGTACTTTATCATTTTCAACTATATGTTCCCACCAGTTTTTCATTACTGGAAGATAATGGTGATGATGATGATGACGACGATGATGATGACAGTGATTTAAACTGCAATGCATATACTGAAAAGATAAGCTGTACATGCAAGGTCTCTTTTCCTTTTGTGTGGTCCCTGACAGTTTCACAAAAGAGAGGAGGATCTTTGTTTATGGGCCCTCTTGTTCATTTTGTTGTAGTGGTTGGGGGTCCTGTTTATCCCTCCCAGACCACTTTAGCCTTAAAGGACCAGAAGGGAGGTGGAATAGGTAGCAGTCTCCTTTTTTCCCTGTAGAAATTAGGTTAGAAATAAGGAAACAATTGTGATCTGCTTTCCCAAGAGGATTGAGCAAATCTAAAAACTTTTAAGAGTGGAAAGAAGAATCCTGGCTCTGTGAGTCAACCTTTGAGATGCAAAAAACACTTTAGAGGCACAAAGGAATTAAAAGAAATCACTTCATGGTTCCTTGATGGAAGTAAGGATTTTAAACAAAACTAAAGTAAGAATTAGATACCTTCCTAACCTGTATAACCTGTAACTGAGAGCTTAGTAATGTGAAGTTTTGTGGTTAAGTCACGTATTCAACCATATTTTCACTGCAATTTAATGTTATCAAACCAAGCAATTTCATATTGCTAGAGCGTCATAGTGGTTTTTAGATCTGAAAATAGGGCTCTTTTTTACTGGAAAATAGTTGTTTCTGTCTTTAAAATTTCCAGAAATATTGCATCTCTGTCCTTACAGCTTTCCTGCTGCCCCACTTTGCTGTAACAGACAAGGCAGGGAAACTAAGCTTTGAATGCTTCCAATATCCAGTCCTTCTGCTTAGATGCCAAATAAATATTCTTGCTGGCTGGAATTCTGGAATTTGCATGGTCCCAACACATCAAGACAGGACCAGATTAAGGCCAACTGATGCCCTAAGCACAGCCCAACAATGGTGCCCCTTGGCCCTCCATTGCTTAACTGGCAAGACATTAAGAGTTAATAAGTGCTGAAAACTGAAGTCGACTGTGGAAGTGAAAGAGTTAAGGGCATGATAGCTAGGGGAAAAAACTCTGTGATGCCCCCTTTCCCTTGGTGCTCTAAGCACGTGCTTATTTTGCTTAATGGTTAATCCAGGGCTGCATCAAGAGAGCATCCTGGTTATGAAAGGCTCCTTAGAGAATATTGGTAATTTGTATGGCAGGGAGAAACTTGACTAGATAGCATTGATAAGGCAAGGGAGATGAGAGACACGGGTTTTTTTTATTTTTATTTTTATTTATTAAATTTATATCACTGCCCATCTCCCCCAATGGGGGACTCTGGGCGGTTTACAATAAAATGACACTAAAAACATAACCACCTAAATTACTATTAAAATATAAATAAAAATAAATGTAAAATCCAAGTGGAGATGGAACACAATCACTAAGAGGTGCTATGGCGCCAGCCATCCCCAGGTGGAGTTATCACTCTCCTGCTCCCAAGCAAGGTGGCAGGACCAGGTCTTCAGTTTCTTCCGGAAGTCTGAGAGCAAGTCTCACCTCCAGGGGCAGGATGTTCCAGAGGGTGGGTGCCACTGCAGAGAAGGCCCGCCTCCTGGACCCCACCATGTGGAATTCCCTTACCGGTGGGGTTCGCAGCATGCCCTCTCTGCATGAGTGGGTGGAACAGGTCGGTGTTAAGGGGATGAGATGGTGCCTCAGGTAGCCTGGTCCCATGCCATGTAGGGCTTTAAAGGTGATAACCAACACCTTGAATTGGACCCGGAAGCAAACTGATACCCAATGCAGCTCGCGTAACAGTGGTGTCACATGGGCTGATTTTACAGCACTGGTAACTGTCCACGCAGCCACATTCTGGACCAGCTGAAGCTTCCGAATGCTCTTCAAGGGTAGCCCCATGTAGAGCACATTGCAGTAGTCTATATGGGAGATGACAAGGGCATGAGTGACTGTTCAGAGGGCATCTCGGTCCAAGAATGGGCATAGCTAGTGCACCACCCGGAGATGTGCAAAGGCCCTCCTGGCCTCAACTGCCACCTGCTCTTCAAGCAGGAGTCACAAGTCCAGGAGGACCCCCAGGTTCCGCACTGGTTCCAAATGGGGCAGTGCCACCCCATCCAGAACCAAAGATGACAACTTCCTGGAACCCGAGGGGCCATCAATCCACAGCCACACAGTCTTACTAGGGTTCAGTTGAAGCCTGTTGTTCCCCATCCAGGCCCCCACAGCCCCCAGGCACCTGGAAAGGGTGGAGACCATTTCCTTGATCCAATGGGATCCTCCAAATGTGATCAGATTTCCAGGCTTTATTCTAGTTTCCAGAAACGTTTTAAGATTCTGCTGTTGTGCAGTAATAACTCACATACTGGAACGGGCTTCTGCATACATAGGTAATGCAGGTGCAGAAGCACATTCTGGTGATCATCATCAATGAAGTAGGTCTCTACATGCAGCTAGGGATGAATATCCCCTCACACATCACCATTTTGTTATGGCCCTGTTGAACATGTCTTCAGACGAGGAGGAGGGGGAAGAAGTGGAGCCAGGGGCATCTAGTGAAGCAGTCCTGGAACAGGTGTTTCCATCAGTATTGGAACCAATGACTCCACTCTGGTTAAAGCAGATCCCGGACTCCCTGTCTGAACCCACAGACAGCCTCTCAGACCCTGAAGTTCAGCCACCCAGTCCTAAGCACAGCCGCGTAATTAAGATCCTACAGCAGAGAGCTGAGCTCTGCTGCTGACAGACTTGCTAAAATGCAACAGAAGAACAATGTAGCATTTCTGAAACTCAGCAACTTTAAGATGCATGGACTTCAACTCCCAGAATTCCCCAGCCAGCACTCTGGAGAAAATGATGAGAACACCTTTTCAAACCTCAGCTCTGTCAACTTTACCTTGCTGTGCCATACTTAGAATGCTGGATTCCCCCCTACGTGTCTCCTCTTTCTCCCCTTGGATTTGTTGTTTGATTACAGGATTCCTAGTCTTGACTTGTGCCAAGCCTGTCAATTACATTTACAGTGGCTGTCCTGAGATACTGGTAAAGAGGGTTTTTTTCTTTCAAAAGTCTATTCAGCCTGAGCATCTCTATTACTAGCCAGCTTGCTGTCTTATTGGCTGGCAGCCAGCAGTGCCAGCCCAGAAAACATTTGATGCATGAGCCTAGCAGTATACAACAAGATTTTTTAAAGTATTATTGCCCCCAAGAGATGCATATATCCTGGTAGTGATTTGGAAATCCAGTTGTCATTTATATGGCCTGTAGTTCCATAGAAGCAACTCACTTTAATCTAATCAATGGAAAGGACAATTAAATTAACAATTAAAAAGAGAATAAGTCAATTCCTACTCCAAAGACTATCTTTACCCTGGAAGCTTTCAAACCCTGAAAAAGGATTCTTTATCCAAAATACAGTGTACATGAATGTACAAATCACTGCTCAATTATACGTGTATAAGAGGCCAATTTACCTGAATTCCTCAATATCAAATGAGTTCCAGTATCACATGAGAAATATAGCTTTAGCAAATGTGTTACGGATCAAAAACCCCTCCTTTCTCATATCAGACCATTACCATCAAAGCATGTGCAAATTAGGTTTAAATGAAAGGTTAAGGAATAAAAGAGGGAAGAAGATTCATTGAAAGAAAACTTACCATTGTTGTTGGTTTGCTTTTGTTGTATTCGGTCAGATTAAAATCAGAGCTAAAGAAGGCAGGAGTTTAATGCTCATCTCATGTTTCAGGGAAGCATTATGTGTTATGAGAACTTTAACCAGGAGACCAAAATCATAAGGGGGATCTCTAATCATTACTATCTAGAGCTATGGAGGTGTTTTGCAAAGAATTTTAGTGTGAATTAAGCATCTCTCTCTGAAATATGAAGCACCTCTGACAAACAGAGACACCCCATGGGGAGGGGTGGCGGGGAGGACAGGCACAACCTTTGAATCATCTATGCAAGCCTTCCAAAAGACTCACCTGCTTAACACTTGGAGGTGTTTCGTGAGGCACAAATGTGGTTTGTGAAACACTGCTTTCTAATTGTTTGCCCAGCCCTTTTATTACCTTCATTGTTGGTATTGGCATCAATGCTACGCAAAACAAGGACTTAATCTGTGGTTTAATTTGCCTGAAAAAAAATGTGCAGTTATGCCATGTAACATAAATATAT
Organism: Candoia aspera; assembly: GCF_035149785.1. Lineage (NCBI taxonomy): Eukaryota > Metazoa > Chordata > Lepidosauria > Squamata > Candoiidae > Candoia > Candoia aspera. The sequence continues at coordinate 205,489,164 of NC_086153.1, read as the reverse complement.
TAATTAGCTATCATCTCCCCAAATGCCGGATTTTAAAAGTGCCAAAGTAGATGCCAACCTTTTTTTCTTTTTCACATTTTTCATACATAAAAAGATCCCTGGTGCACAACAAAATAGATGTGGACCAAAGCCTGGCAAAACTAACGTAAATTTAATTTTCCATTTCTTGGTAGAAATGAATTATTGTCAATGCATTTGATCATTGACCACTCAGTCTTGAAACTGAATCACTGAATCATATTCCTGCCAGCATTTTCTGAAAAATTAGACTCTGTGACTTTTTTTTTGAGCTGAGGTATTTTTTGCAGAACAAAAAAAATGATATCTTCATCCTACCTTAGACTCTGAAGATAGATTAGTTTGCCCTAAAACGAATCTCTGCAGTTTAATAGAACTCTACAATTTTTCAGAGGTGTTGGCTGTTATGATCATTTATGCTGACTATGCATGGTGAACAAGCAAGGTTTAGTTTTCCTGAAAAAATCAAAAGCTATATGACCAGCAGCTTAGATGCCAGGAAAAGAAAAGTTCCCAATCCCTCCAAACATCTGTGCACATCACTTGGTTGCCAGTGTCATTAGACATCAGGCTGAACATTTGGAAGACAGGAAATGTAAGCAAGATTCACAAATGTCCCTTTAAACCACAGAAATATGGTCTTCAAGCTGTATGTTCCATATCTATGCTTATAATAAATAACCTAAAGTTATACCAATTGGGCCTCATGTGCTTTAAATGAACTAATTTTGGGTTACCTCCAGAGTGATGGAGGCCTCCTTTAGTAAGATAGAGATATGAGAAAAGTCATCCCAGCATAAATTTTCCCTGAAGATAAGGAAGTAACATGACCAGAAAAGAAAATAATTAATCAAGAGAATTTAAGAATGAAACCACTTTAAGTTTTGAGGCAAATCCAGACTTCTAAGTTTTGGATCCCAGCAGCCTAAAAAGTATAATGCCTTATAAAGGTTTAAGAGAGCCAAGTCTTTCTTTAAAACAGCTGGGTGCCATGTAAGGAATACTATTTTAGCTTATAAAATAACAATTAACTTATAATAAGTTATATTAAAACAACCCATATTAGCTTCATAAACATTTATAGCTTATATTAACTTATTGCTTATAATAGTTATGAAGAACCATGCTGAAATTATCCAACACTGTACAATACCTGCACATGTGAAAGAACAAGAGACACACATTTTGGAGAACATTGAGAGTTCTCCCAAATTGGACAGTAGCGGGTACCTTAATTTCCATAACAATGGTCTGACAAATAGTTTAGAAATGTTTTAGTTAGAGGACCAAAGTTTCACATTCTCATAATATTTATGAAATAAAAGACAATAAAAACATGAAAGAAAATCATGGGAAAAAAATCTTGAATGTCCAGAAGAACAAACACAACACTCCCCAAAACACCCCAGAGGAAGGGCTCCCAGGCCTGGGAGCAAAGACGTGGTTTCAACAACTTCTGGAATACCATCAGGATGGGAGCTGTGCAGATCTCTAGGAAGTTTCTATGCCAACAGAGAAGGCACACTTCCTAGGTCCCAGTTGATTAATTAATTGATGGGACATGGAGCCCACTCTGCCCAAACATACCAAAACATCTGCATTATACCAATGGCAAAAGCCAACATAACAGAGAGTGCATGGCTCATGTAATGAAACTACATGAAGTGAACCAATGAGGCAGAAGCTTCAAAGCTGATTCCCTGAACAAGAGAGTGAACTTAGTATTTTTATACAGTCTACTAAGCATTTAACTCACTTTTATTTAAGCAAATTTAAGTTCACCTGTTTCTATGAAAATGTATGGGGAAGGCAAGAATTAGTATTTGGATGAACTGCACGTTTAAAACTAACCTTTTATAACAATATTCCCAAATATTGCATGTTGAGATGGCAGAACCTGAACAGGGTTGGGGCTATTGGCTAGACTGGGAAGTTAAAAAATATAAAGAAAAGAAATCCCAGAAGAATGCTTTGTGAAAGCTACTCCCATACTGTTGCCAAGATAACCACATGGGTGTTTCTATGAAGTCTCCAAGAATTGAGCTGAACTCAAAGGACACTTAAATTTTTTAAGAATTATTTGTTTGGGATGTTAGCAAAAAATCCTTCCATTGTAGTCAATGCAAGCTTTGCTAATTAAATAAATAGACTGAACAAAAATGAACCAAATATAAAAACTGAATCTAATGTCCATTTAATCCCAAGGATTTAAATGGCCTAAATACAAATGCAAGCCCTCTAATTCTGCAAATTTGTAAGCAATGTTGTCATAAAAATTGGATAAAATTAAAGACAGAATGATGCAATCGTCAAAATATTATAGCAGCAGTTATAGAGCATATTTTAAATGTTCACATTATGTCCTACACCTTACCTGAATCCCTTGGGATGGCAGTGAGATATAAATGTAATGGCGGGTTAAACCGCTGAGCTGTCGATCGGAAGGTCGGCGGTTCGAAACCGCGCGGCGGGGTGAGCTCCCGTTGCTCGTCCCAGCTTCTGCACACCAAGCAGTTCGAAAACATGCAAATGTGAGTAGATTAATTGGTACCGCTTCGGCGGGAAGGTAACGGCGTTCCGTGAGTCATGCTGGCCACATGACCCGGAAGTGTCCTATGGACAACGCCGGCTCCAAGGCTTTGAAACGGAGATGAGCACCGCCCCCTAGAGTCGGACACGACTGGACTTTACGTCAAGGGAAACCTTTACCTTTACCTTTAATCCTATTATGAACTGCAACAAATCTGTAATATAGGTCATGGTGAAGAATTGACAGAATACAGTATAACTTTTAATTGCCTGGTGAATTTATGACCAAAAGTTTCCATTCTTAGTCTATGATTCCAAATATATTTTCCTAATCATTAGCCTACTGTACAAAATTATTTCTGAATAAGCATGCATAAAATACTGGATCTGGGTGGATGATATAATCACATTATTTTCCTTTACTCTACCAGAAAGAAAAATTAGGATTATAATACATAAACTCATACCTACGTATATATCAGGAAAACATTGGTATAACTGATACATTTAATTATGTTTTCCTAAAATATTTGTCAATACTCCATGGAGGTGGTACAATATCATTTTTAGCAGACTAAGAAAAATATTAAGGGCATTCATCATGATACTAGGCTAAAATTAAAATTTACTACCATAACCTAAAAATGAACTGAGCAATACACAGAGAGGACAGAAGTCAAAAGCTTGTCAAAGCCACTTAAAATGAAAAAGATGGTTTTGGAAATAGGTAAGAGGAAAAGAAGTCATTAAAAGCCAAAAGGACATGCAAAAGAAATGCCATCAGAAGACAAACTGGGTGCAGAATCCATGGAGACCCTAATCTCATCAATAGCACCTGAATTAACAGATCAGTTATCAGTTTCAGAGGATCAAAGGGTCCTGGAGAGCACCCACTCTTTGAGTCATTCAGAGTCTAGACTAGGCTTCCATTCCTCTAGCTAGCGCTTGAGTGGATTTGGGCTAAGCAAGAGCATGAGTGAGAGACCAGGGAGTGTACAGCGGTTGTGTACATTGATCAATAAAACTTTATTGTGGCTTTAAATTTGACAGGTCTCTGTTATCTCAAAGAAGCTTAATTGCCTCAATTAAGTGGTGCTTGGTAAAGTGCTTGGTTGAAAGTAGTTGTGAGTGTTTCCACTTCTTTTCCTGCTGTCACCCAGGACTGTGGGTTCCGTAAGTTCCAGCTGTACCTATCTGGACCACCCTGGTAAGAAAGCAAGGGACACGTGTGCCTCAGTAGGTTTGTGACTGGAACACGCGAATATAATTCAAACCTGGATACTATGTCACAACACCAGGCTCAGCCAAACCTGGGGTGGAACAGGATGTTGTAAAGTAATGATTCTGCGTTGACCAAAGGAGGCCAACAGGTAAAGAATTTCCCTCTCCTCTCCTCTCCTCTCCTCTCCTCTCCTCTCCTCTCCTCTTCTCTTCTCTTCTCTTTCCTTTTTTTCCTTTTTCCCTTTCCCTTTTTCTTTTTTGGCACATACAAAGGCATTGTTACCCTATATCAGTCTTTCTCAACCTTTTGACCCTGGAGGAACCCTTGAAATATTGTTTAGGCCTTGGGGAACCTCTGCACATTCAGATATATGCCAGAAATTATTATATTTGTTTCATGTGTAGGCCTGTATATATGCATTAACAGTGTTCATAAACTGAAAATAAAGAATGAAACTGACCTCTTTCATGTGAAGTTCCCTGAATTTGAAATAATTTTTAAATAAATTGTGATCTCCCAGGGAACCCCTAGTGATGGAACCCTGGTTGAGAAACCCTGCCCTATATGGTCTTTAAAACACTTACTGATCAACCAACCCCAACCCAGAATGTCCTGACATGCATACTGATTTATTACTTTGGTTTCTTTATATATGACCTGCCCATTTAGAGATAATACAAAGGGGCCTTTATTTGTCCCTACAAGGGTTTTAATATCTCTGGGCTGAAAGAGATGGGATTGAACTCCAGTCCTCGTCCATTTCTCTAGAGATTCAGAAAACTACAAAGAATAGTGTTGCAACACTTGGAACAACAAACATTTTCATTATTTATGTAAAATGTAAGGGCAAGTGGGTGGACAGTAAGGATTGGATTTAACTGACAGTTCTGCCTTCAAATCAGAAAGTTTTTAGGAATGAAAGCACTTCAAGCCAGTGGCAGAGATAGGGTTGGACATTCCTGGTATTTTTTAACCGTTGGCTCTATGGTTAAAACAACAACAATGAAACTTTATTCCAGTCAGAGAGCGGAAAGCATACAAAACAAATAGATATAATAAAAGAATATTAAAATAATCATGAAACAATTTGTCACTGCGAATATCAGCCCTAAATCCTTTTTATCCTTCTGCATTAACAGGGATGCAATGCACCCTAACTGCTAAAAAGCAAACGCGTGCAATTAAATTGCTCCCAGCAACCTTGCCTTGTTCTCACTGGTATCTTGTTGTAAACAGTTGGGTGAAGATTCTTTCCAAGAGGCATTAGCTAGCTGACCCAGCCAACTGGCTCATTTGCCTTTTATTCCTTACCTGGGATACCTAATTCAGAGACTTAGGGGATACCCTCTTTTCTTTTTACACTGCACAACATTCACCAGGAGTAGATAATGGAAAATAGTCCCACCAGTGAGATCACCCCTTATACTTCAGCAGCAACTCCAAAGAGAATCAGCTGCACCATATTCAAGAAGAGAACTTGCAATTCCTTACAAACACAGACTTAAACAAGGATAAGTCAGAACTTTCTGCTCTAATTAATATGAAATTTGGCCATGCTTCTTCCCTCCATAAAGCCACATTTTGCCTACAAACCTTACCCCATTCTTCTGAAAAACGGAAAAAGGTACAGTTGGTTCCATTTTTCCATCCATGAGTAAAGAGGGATGAAGTTCTATTTTTCCAAAATTCATTCAAAACTAAGCAATGGTCAGAAAGGACTACTCCTTGATGGAGCTGGGCTGGATTTCTCCAGATCAGGGCTCCAATTCAATTGGGTAATCTTTATAGTCTTCCAGAAAATATGTCATACTTAGTGAAATTATTGCCAGACCATCCCAGAATGGTGATACATTCTGCATTTTGTTTTCTGGATCCTTTCAGTGTTTGCATTAATCAGAAATTATGCTTCTGGGTGGCTTTTGTTCCCACACCTCACAGTGGTAGATGACACAATCACACACTATTCCTTGCCTCTCCATAAGGGGTTATGGTTATGCTATGCCACAGTGTTAATATCGAATGTCCCCCACACATTCCCTAACTCTCAGTGGCATGCCTCTCTTTAATGAAAGATTTCATTTAGCAATTTTGGCTGCAATCCCAGAACAACTTCCTCTACCAAATCTTGCTCAGGCAGGTGAAATGGCTTACTGTCATGACCTCGTTGCAAGGCACAAAGAGCCTCACAACGTGGATCATGATCATTAAGAAATAGAGGAAGGAGATAATCAAACTAGGGATTAACACAAGCACCCAAAAGCACCCACACCCATGGACCCATAGGCAGCTGAAAAGAAGGACGTCAGAGGAACGAAGATAAGATGCACCTGGTGCCCCGGAGGACACAACCGTCGCTGGGAGACAAAAGAAGACACCGGGAAAACGCCCAGGCAGCCATCAAGGGTCCCATCACGAGGGATCGGGACAAAGCAGGGTGGGGAAGCCCGGGGCAATACAAGAGGGTATAAAAAGGGCACCTCCACAACACCTACCCCGTTCCCGTTTTTCGTTCTGTCAGCTATCATTCCAATAAACCAGAAATCCTTAATACCCATTAAGTGAGTCTGTGTCTTATTGTGAAGCGAGGCTGACCCTGACATAAAAACGGGAACCGAAAAAAATTTTCACCTAGCACCCATCCAACAAGCTTGTGAGGGGCCCAGCTAGGTATGGAAATCCAGGAACCGAGGCGGCGCAACCCTTCAGCGCCCGGTGACGAAGCTCCGCTCCCGCAGGGCGGGATGCAGCTGAGGTCCGGGCGATGTAACGCCCCGGTAAGTATGGGACCCAGCTGGGGGGAAGCGGTGGGGGAGGGACCCACCCCGGCACCCCGGAGCCCGTGGGGCACCAGGGGCGAGACGAGGGGACCCTCTCCAGGCTCGCAGGCAACCCCGGAGGAAGCGCGAGACGAACCGCCACCCTGGGCGCACAGAGGCGAGAGTGCGCCTGGCACCGCGGAGGGACCAAGGGAAGATCCGTCCTCCACAACGGCCAACGGCGAGGGCGAGCGGAGCGGCGAGCACCCCGGTAGGAAGCCGTGGACGGCGGCAAGGCTCGACGTGCTGGAGGAAGGGATGCAGGCGATGCGGCTGATGCTGCAACAGCTGACGGCGGTGCAGGGACCCCGCAGCGGAGGCAGTGCAGAGGCACCCCCGGACGAGCGGCGGCGGGGCGAGCGGGGCAGCAGCGACGGCGGGACCCGGCCCAAGGAGCCCACCCGACGATCGGAGGCGCACCGGGACGAAAGACGGGGCGGATACCCAGCGGACGGCGGCGAACACGGCAGAACCCGACCCCAGGAGCCCACCCACCGATCAGAGGCGCGCCCGGACGTGAGACGGCGGGACAACCTCGGCGGCGGCGGCGCTCAGTCCCAGGAACCCACCCCACGACGGGAGACGCACCAGGAAGAGAGGCGGAGGGACGACCCGGCGTGCGGCGACGGTGGAGCCTGGATCCAGGAGCCCGACCGAGGGAGAATGCCCCGCCCTCCCCCCCGAGCGATGGGACGACGACCTTGCGAGGAGACCCAGAGAGAGGCACTAATACCACAAGAAAACTGGAGAGAACCCGACCCGCAGCAGCTCCCGCAGAGCCCGAGGCATGACACAGAGGGCGTCAGGAGACAGACCAGGACAGCTGCCAAGGACTTTGGCATAAAGTTTGACGGGGACCCCTCTAAACTCTCCTTTTTCCTGACTAACGCGAGGTACTACCTCGAAGAATGGGGTCCCTGCTTCAGAACTGAAAGGGGCAAAGTCAATGCCCTGGCCATAAAACTTAAAGGGCGGGCTGCCGATTGGTACGTCCAATTGTGCCAATCAGGTGCCCGGGCGCTGCAGGACAGCACAGAATTCCTGCAGGCGCTGGAGCGGTACTTCAGGGACCCCCTGGAGCAAGAAAAGGCGAAAAGGGCGCTAGAGACACTCAGACAAAGCCTGCGCTCCGTGGCAGAGTATGCCATGGAGTTCCAAGCCCTAGCCGGAAAAGTGGACACTTGGTCTCAATCGACACTGATTGAGAAGTTCAAACACAGACTCAACTTAAATGTCCTCCGGTGGGCACTCGGCCGCGACAACCCCAGCTCCCTGACGGGTTGGATCCGGCTGGCAGCGGAAGCGGAGAACGCTCACGACACGTTCCTCCACGCAAGGAGGGAAACACAGCAGATGGAGGCAGCGAGACCCCCACGCACCAGCGCAAGGCAGGCGAGAGTGAGACCCCAACCCTGGAAGGAGGAACGGGACAGACGCTTCGCTAAAGGGCAATGCTTCACGTGCGGCAGGGAAGATCACAAAGCAGCCGCATGCCCCAAAACGACACCCAGAGAGAGCCCGAGGAGGGCACAAACCGCACCAACCCCAGCGCCAAGAAAGCGACCAGTGGCGAAGGGGGAGTACCGACGCAGACACGTCCCCTACAGTTCAGAGGAGGAGGGAAGCAACCCCGACGAGCCGACGGAAAATGACAGCCACCTGGCCTAAGGGGCGCCGAAGGACAGGTGGAGGACAGCGACAGGCACTACGACAAAGGGGTGAGTGAGGAATGCCCCACCCTCTATGTCCGTGTTACCCTCACCCATCGAAATAAAACTGAAAAGATCTGGGCACTCATTGATTCGGGTTGCTCCAAAAGCCTAATGCACCCTGACCTGGCAGCCGCACTCAACCTCCGCTGTTATCCACTTCAGCACCAACTGGTGTTCTCGCAGCTCGATGGATCTGCAGCAGGAGGGGGCCCGGTCACCCAATACACCGGAGAAACCGTGCTAAGGCTCGGCAGCCACGAGGAAAAATTGGCTTTCATCGTGGCACCAGTGGGGCAACCCCGACTCATACTGGGGATCCCATGGCTCGTGCAGCAAAACCCAGTCATCAACTGGAGAACCAGAGAGATTAAGTTTGCTGACGGGCGTTACCAAGCACCTTCAGGGAACAGGGTTCCCCAAGCAGCCATGGCGGGGGCGACGACGACTGCGGAACACAGAGAGACGGCACTGCCAGAGGGACTGCCAACCAAATACGGGGATTTCGCCGACGTTTTCAGCGAGAAAGAGGCGGACAAACTCCCCCCCACAGAAAGACGGACTGCACCATTGAACTGGTCCCGGGAGTACCCCTACCCACACCAAAAATATATGCTATGACCCAGCGAGAGCTGGCAGCATTAAGGGACTTCGTAGACAAAAACTTGGCGAGAGGTTTTATCGAGCCAGCAAACTCTCCAGTGGGAGCGCCAGTCCTCTTTCGTGAGAAAAAGGATGGGTCACTGCAGCTCTGTACAGACTACCGCGGATTAAATGCAGCAAGCATTTCAAATAAATACCCCTTACCCTTAATAAAGGACATCTTGTCCCACCTGGTAAAGGGTAAGGTATTCTCCAAACTGGACATAAGGAAAGCCTATTACCGCATACGGATACGGGAGAGGGATGAGTGGAAGACTGCTTTCAACTGCCCATTGGGGGCGTTTCAATATAAGGTGCTCCCATTCGGACTGGCAGGAGCACCGGGGGTATTTATGCAGTTAATTAACGAGGTCCTGCGTGACCACCTTTTTAAGGGGTTTTTGGTTTACCTCGACGATGTATTGATCTACACAGAAACAGAACGTGAGCACGAACGCTTGGTAAAAGAAGTGCTCAAGAAACTTCGCAAGGCAGAGCTGTTCGTTAAGCTCTCCAAGTGCGAGTTTCATAAAAAACAAATTGACTACCTAGGGTATAGGATTTCAGCTAAAGGGATAGAAATGGACCCCAGCAAGGTCCAAGCTATCCTGGCGTGGGAGCGCCCACGCACGAGGAGACAACTGCAAAGCCTCCTTGGATTCACTAATTTCTACAGGGGGTTCACGCCCAGGCTGGCAGAGACTATTTTGCCCCTAACTAACCTGCTAAAGACGAAGGGCTTGGGGGACACGCGCAAATCGAGAAACCCGGGGGCGCTACTAAACTGGACAGCTGACTGTCAAACGGCATTCGAGAGACTAAAAAACCTCTTCACAGCTGAGCCAGTGCTACAACACCCCGACCCCACCAAGCCTTTTGTGGTGCAGGCAGATGCCTCCGACTTTTCCATCGGAGCCATCCTGCTTCAAAAGGACTCCGACAACCACCTAAAACTCTGCGCCTACCTTTCCCGCAAATTCTCCGAAACAGAGCGGAGATGGCACGTATGGGAAAAGGAGGCGTTTGCAGTAAAGACAGCTCTGGAAACATGGAGGCACCTGCTGGAAGGGGCCACCTGCCCCTTCGAGGTCTGGACAGACCACAAGAACCTGGAGGCACTCAGCACGCCAAAACGGCTCAGCCCGAAGCAGGTGCGATGGGCTCAGTTCTTCAGCCGGTTCAATTTCACGCTGAAATTCATACCAGGCAAGAAGAACTTCTTGGCAGACGCCCTTTCCCGACGGCCACAGGACGACACGCAAGCCTCCGACATCATGGGGACAGTATGGACCGAGAAACAGCTCGGCTGCCCAGCTGTCACGCGCAGCCAAACAAGGAATCAGCGCACGCCAGCACGAACGGCAGGGAGCGATCGGAGCCAGCGTTCAATTTCACCGAACTGGCAACAAAGACTCACACAAGCACTACAGCAAGATACATGGTTGCAAAACAACCGACAACATGTATCTTTTAAAGACAGCATCGCCTGGAAAGGGAAAGCCTTGTACGTGCCCGAATCACTGCGGGGGGAGATCTTACATAGATCGCACGATGACAAATCTGCAGGGCATTTTGGGTTTGTAAAAACCCTTCACCTAACGAGGAGGCAATTTTGGTGGCCAAACCTCAGAAAAGATGTAAAAGACTACGTGGCCAACTGCCCCATATGTGCCACCACCAAACGGAAAGGAGGGAAACCCCAAGGGCTGCTGCAGCCAGTAGCCAGCCCCTCCCGCCCATGGGAATAAATTTCCATGAATTTCATTGTGGACCTCCCACCCAGCCAAAGAAAAACAGTGATATGGGTGGTAAAAGACTATTTCTCGAAACAGGCACACTTCATCCCGTGCGCAACTATCCCCTCCGCACAACAACTGGAACGTTTGTTTCTAACACATATATACAGGATCCACGGCGCCCCCTACAGGTTGGTGACCGACAGAGGCACACAGTTCACGTCAAAGTTTTGGCGGGAATTTTTAAAACTAATCGGAACCAAGCAAGCACTGTCCACTGCGTGGCATCCACACACGGACGGATCTACAGAGATCCTAAACTCAACACTTGAACAGTTCCTGAGGGCATTCATAAATTACCAACAGGACAACTGGGTAGACCTACTACCTTTTGCAGAGGTATAATAATAACGCGGTACACCAGAGCACTGGCCACACCCCATTTAAGGTGGTCTACGGAAGGGACTTTGTACCGATACCAGAATTGCCGCAACCTGAAACCCTGCCCTGCTCACCAGACGACTGGGCGGCACAGCTGGCAACAACCTGGCCAATCATCCAAACAGCCCTAGCAGATGCACAAACCACGTACAAAAAATATGCGGACAACCACAGGGCGGAGGCACCGAACTACTAAGTGAGAGATAGGGTCTACCTCTCCACTAAGTTCATAAAAACCTCACAACCCTCGAAGAAGTTGGCACCGAAATTCATTGGACCTTTTAAAATCATACAGGTAATCAACCCAGTTACCTTCAAACTGGAACTGCCTTACAACTTGAGACGGGTCCACCTAGTGTTTCACTGTGCACTACTGAAGCCAACAAGCACATCCAAATGGCATACGGAAGAACCTCCGCCCCCACCCATAATGATAGACAACCAACAACATTTTGAAGTAAAAGAAATACTGGACTCAAGAAAGCAAAGAGGAACGCTACAATACCTCGTGAAATGGAAACATTTCTCACACCCAGAGTGGGTCCAGGCACAACACGTCATGGCAAGACAACTAGCAAGACAGTTCCACGAGGCATACCCAGAGAAACCAGCACCATAAGGACATCTCTGGGGGGGCAGCATGTCATGACCTCGTTGCAAGGCACAAAGAGCCTCACAACGTGGATCATGATCATTAAGAAATAGAGGAAGGAGATAATCAAACTAGGGATTAACACAAGCACCCAAAAGCACCCACACCCATGGACCCATAGGCAGCTGAAAAGAAGGACGTCAGAGGAACGAAGATAAGACGCACCTGGTGCCCCGGAGGACACAACCATCGCTGGGAGACAAAAGAAGACACCGGGAAAACGCCCAGGCAGCCATCAAGGGTCCCATCACGAGGGATCGGGATAAAGCAGGGTGGGGAAGCCCGGGGCAATACAAGAGGGTATAAAAAGGGCACCTCCACAACACCTACTCCGTTCCCGTTTTTCGTTCTGTCAGCTATCATTCCAATAAACCAGAAATCCTTAATGCCCATTAAGTGAGTCTGTGTCTTATTGTGAAGCGAGGCTGACCCTGACACTTACTCACAAGAAAGCAATTTCAAAGGTAAAATTGCTAGCTACAATACAGAGCTCTCCAATTTGGAGACTGAGGTGACCAGAACTTTGGGCAGGAAAGGGTGGAGATTTGTGATATCTAGGCCCTGCTGACACTTAAAATACAAAATATCCACATTTAAATAAACCATAAGTTGTGGCCCAGTGATAAAGTGGTGGAGCTAAAAATTAAAAATCCAGGAAAAAAAAAAAGAGGTAGGAAAAAATTACATGTGTATGAGATCTTTTCCCCTCCCATTTGAGGGAAGTGGAGGTCTTTCCCCCCCAATGTTTATGGAAACCATTGATTAGAAAAACTACCTCCTGTGCAGCATTCTCCTTTTTCAAAGGATTGAGTAAACCATAATGTAGTATTTTAAGATAATATCATTACAGTCCATTTCACTGCCAAACATTTCAGATCAGGGGTCTGTAATTTCAGGGTGGGGAGAATGGAGGGCTGAAGGGAACACTTGGTCTTTAGAGCCTAGATTCAAAAAAGTGGGTGGGCCATGGTAAAAACTAAAATTACTATTAATTAAAATAAATATAAATATTACTCCCCATATACTCATTAATTTGCCTCACCTGTCTTTTTAAAAAACAATAAAGTAGTGGCAACTTTTGTCCTAGGGCTGCACTCAGTGATGCAGACATAGATTAAATACCCCTTCTTTACCTGTCAGATTTGGTAACACTAACACTGAGAGTAGATGGTGGCCTTGATAGACAAAACATGAGTCTCGGCACTGAAATGAAAGACTTTGGAGTTATATAGAATTCACAGTGTTCACACTGTAATCCAGGTTAAATGACCATATGAAACAGGGAGTGGGGAGTGGAATTGGACTCAGGATTGCCCAACCTCCCTGACTTCTAAGAAGTTTTTTAAAAAAAAAGATAATTTGAAATCAGAAACTTCCCACCAACAGGCAAATACAGTAGAACTCACAATACCTCCCAATCCAACCCATGCTGCACCCTGTCCCCACAGCAATTATTAGTATTTTAAAAGTTCCATTCCTTCATTTAAAAATCTTCTTCCTGCATGGGAAGAATCAGGGGGAACCACATCAGTCTCTGGAAAAAATAATCATCCTTCTATACATGCAACCATCAGAATCGATCATTTTATAACAAATACACTTAATGTAGCCATCAAAAGCTATTCTTCTTTTTTAAGCCTAGTTGCCACATTTATAGTTAGGAAGTGTGGGATTACAGAGAACTCTGTATATTTTCACTGTAAGTGTACAGCTCTGCATATGCAATTACAGGTTGGAATGTCAACATGGCAGTGTGCTCATGCACACAAATCTAAGTACATATAGGTAGTACAATCATGCCTCCTATATTATTTTCAATTAACATAATTTAGAAACTGAGTTAAAGATTAAATATAAGATATTAGAAGATGCAAAGGAAAGAGGAGAATTGTGTCTACCAGATTTGAAATTATATTTTGCCGCCTGCTGTTTAGCTTGGGTGAAAGAGTGGGTGTTGCTAAGAAACAGAAGGCTATTGGAGTTAGAAGGACATGATCTGAGATTTGGGTGGCATGGATATCTATGGTATGACAAAGCTAAGGTTAATGTAGAGTTCAAAAGATGAGAAATGATAAGTAAACATAAATGGTTAACCTATCATGATGTGAAAGGTGAAAGGTCCCCTGTGCAAGCACCGAGTCATGTCTGACCCTTTGGGGGGATGCTGCTTTCGCAACATTTTCTTGGCAGACTATATCAGGGTGGTTTACCATTGCCTTCCCCAGTCATCTCCTTCCCCAGCAAGCGGAAGTTCGCTGGGATTGAACTCCGGTCATGGGGAGAGTTTCGGTTGCAATACTGCCGCCTACCACTCTGCACCACATGAGGCTACTTAACCTATCATGAAACACTAGAATTTTCTCAAGCGGATTGTAAAATAAAATCAAGAGAAGACTTGATGAGAGAAGGATATACTTGTCAATGGTTTTCCTATGTACAATTATCAGAAAGGTTTAAAAGAGTTTATGGTTTTGAACAATGAAAGACTGAGTTTGAAACAGAATTATGTACAAATGATAAACATATTATTGCTCAAATGTATAAACCTTTGTTGAAATATGAGACACAAGAAGAACAAGTGAAAGAATATGATAAAATGGGCTAAAAATGGTTACAATATACAAATGGATCAATGGGAAAATATGTGGTTGGAAGGATTGAAATTTTCATTATGTTCTAGCCTTAAAGAGAAATTTTATAAAATGATGTACTGTTGGTATTTGTCACTAAAGAAATTGTCTAGAATGTATAAAAAATACTTCAAATTTATGCTGGAAATGTGAAGAACATGAAGGGACATTTTATCATGTATGGAGGATATGTACAAAAGCTAAAAAAAATTAAATACAAATAAATACACTAATTCAGAAGATTTTGAAGACTCAAGTACAATTGAAACCAGAGGTTTTTCTTTTGGGATTAATGGACAGTTAGAAAAAGCCATAGAACTTTGTTTTTATATTTGGCAACTGCAGTGAGATTATTGTATGCACAAAGATGGAAAGATTCAGTACTACCCACAATGGAGGAATGGTTGGTGAAGACAATGGAGCTTGCAGAGATGGCTAAATTGACTTCCTTGATTAGAGAAAAGACAATATCTACATTTATGGCTGACTAGAAACCCCTTATAGACTTTTTGCATGAAACAGAAAAAAATGCAGTTATGACTTGTGGTTTTGATGATTAGGAAAAAAAAATAGATAATAGAAAAAAAGAGAGCATTTTTTGTAATTATAGAGTAAGAGATAACTTTGTAATCATACTTGCATATTTCATTGCTGCAAAGGAAATTGGAAGCTTCTTTCTATTTCTTTATCTTTTCTTTCTGCACTTTTCTCTTTTTCCTTTTCTCTCTTTTTCTTTCTTTGTTTTCTTTATGCTATATGAGTTTGTATTAGTTTTTATTCTCTTTGTAAAACTTTTAATAAAATTTTATGCAAAAAATGATTTCGGAACTGAGGACAGTGATACAAACGTGAGTGGCATTGAGTCAAAGCTTTATTCAGGTTAAATCATCTTGATTATATTTTAGTATAGAAATAAGATGGGTTTGCCCATGACATTTATCACATGCATATAATCAACTGTTTTGAAGACTAGGTCTTAAGCTCTGCATAGAAAGTGTAGAAAGCTGCTTAAAATCAAGAGCTCTGCTGAATTCCAACTTTTAATATAATATAATATAATATAAACTCAGAGATCATTGTACATTTTTCATAGTTTCTTACAATTAACTTTGATAGAATTACCGTTATTATAAGCCACAATGACTGTATGAAAGTCTATTCTCCTTACAAATACCAATCTGATTTTCTCAAAATTATCTGAACAAGCCATATTGAAATGAATATTCTGCTAAATATCCTACACTTCAGGCTTACTACTGTACCTTGTACAGTAGAATGTGCAATCCCAATGTAGGTTTATCTGAGAGAATTGATGTCAACTTAGAATACTCCTTAAAATTATATTGCTTTTGTGTCATTTTTATCAGCCATTCTCTCTCTCTCTCTCTCTCTCTCTCTCTCTCTCTCTCTCTCATGCCAGAACCATATACATAAAAGCAGGGAACTTTAAATTAAAATAGGTGGGTGTAAGCAAATTACCAGTATGCTTGCTCATCATCTCAGATCATGCATCATATGGATAATACTAAATGTTTCCTATGAGAAGTTGAAATGTGAAAAGGACTCTTGAGATCCCAGAGTGAGAGAATGAATTGGAGCGGCCCAAGGCCAGCACTCAATTACACACATGCATACAAACACACATACACAGAGAGAGTCTTCCTTTTATAATTATACATTTCTCTCTTTCTGGAAAATGGGACCTGGTAGGTGTAATTTACTTGTTTGGGCAAGTTATAGCCCTCTGCAGGAAGCCTCCACCCCTTTTTATCTGATGCACATACGCCCTAGTGTTTCTCTAAAGCAGCATGAAATGTGTGGGACTTTTCTAGTGGCAGGCTGCCAGACTCATATATAATGTAAACAAAATAGTCTCATTATGCAACCTTCTCCCACACATCACAAAATTGCTTTCAACTCAGAGGAACCAGCACAAGCTGGTTAAAGCTTTGTCAGCTAATAGTGGCCAAGGCACTTTATTTCAGAAGCTTGTCCAAAATGTGGGAAGTGGCACAAACCATGAATGAGAATCTATGCTGCATCGGTCGCATTGCAAGTTTCACTGCTAATCTAATATAGGACTAGTCCTACACAAAAATATAAATAGATTATCAGGTGTTTTTTTTCCACAGAAGTCTCGTTTAATATCCAAAGAAAAGCAAGTGGGGAAATCCTCATGCATGGAGTACAAAATCTTTATTTGGAGGACTTTGTGGGAATGCTTTCTTTTTTATTGTGCAAATATCTTGTAAGTGGTCTGCCCCCTTCTTAGTTTCAGTTAAATCCCAAGGGAAGACATTAAAAAAAATCATCTACTGGTCTTTTTCAGATCAGGAAGGGTGAGTATCAAGAACATTTTCTGGGTGATGGAGAAATGTGGAAGAAAAAAACACAGGAGTAGCAGTACCCGCACAGCCATACGCCACTAAAGAACTACATCAGAGCATATATGATATTGAAGCCTTCTGAGAATTAAATGGAATGAATTGGAGCCCCTTTTTCATGTGAAGGAAACTTTCAGGTTAAAGGAAGACACATTTTGACACAATATTAGATACCAAGGCTGTGCAGACCTTTGAAGGGGGGCTTTGTTTCAGTTAAAATGTTTGTTTTACTTTACCCAGGATTTTAATTCCTAACAGGACATAGCCAAATGGTTAGAAATCCATTTCAAGTGCAGGAATTATACAATCATATCCAGGTTAATACAAAAGAAATCCCACTGTATTCAGGAAGGATTGCTCTCATGTATGCAGAGAGAGAGAGTGGTATATATTCAGGATTCCCCTTTCCCCATGCTCCCTTCATTTAAAACTTTGACTTTTTTCCCCCTGAAGTTCTCTGATTTGGGAGCATGCAGTATAAAAGTAGTCAGCATTCAGAGATATTGCTTCACAAGTTGAAAATACAGACAGAAATCCTCTCCAAGACTCTGTGGAAGGATGAAATATATCAACTGGAGGGCTAAATTATCATTTATACTGCTGAAGTTCTTCCTTTATCCAGTAAAAGGGGGGGGGAAAGACAGAGAAAGGTGTTCTTTTTCCTTCTTTCTGTTCTGTGTATGACCACAAGACAAATATATAGATAGAATCAAAAGCATGGTTGTCTTGTCATGAGTGAGTGCTGCAGCAGTAAGGCACTGTAATTATTATAGTAGAAATGAAATCATAAAGTATTTTATGAAAGTAAAATGGTGTATCAGGAAATCTAAACAGTAACTTCAAAAGCTCTCCTAAGAGAACTTAATATTTTTCTTATTGGTCCTATCCATTTCTGCTTAAGCTCAAAACATGGTCTGAAAATGAATGCTATCCTGACTCAAAGCCAATTGGGTCATGTCAGTTTTATGTACACCATATTGACTTCCACCATGGTATCCAAACAATCCACCTACAATCCCCTAGAAATTCATAACCTGTGAGAGCGATGACAGTGCCATTTGTTTTTATCATCGGCAGGATATAAAATAGCCATTTCTTCATTGCCCCAAAGAACATGTGGCTATTAAAATGTCTTTCAATATGGGTGTCCCCTCAGCAATCTGCTTATCCTTCAGAGTTGTACCTAAGTATTTGGATGACTATAATTCAGAAATTCACTGTTGTGTTGCAGGTGAATGAATCCAGAGAAGAGAATTTTCTTTCATCTCTCAATCTGTCCTTTCATATCAGGAAAAAAAAATTGGTTTCAAAGGACTCTGAACAAAGGCCCATGTTATGAAGTCCATAATCAACAATGTTGTCTCAGAAAGAAAGTCAGTGATAATTTTCACAGGACTTTCTACTCTAAGCTGATTTCTTGAATATCAGGATTTTTTCCTCCCAGCTCACTGAACATTCGACACTGCCCCTGCAGTTTAAACTTGTGTGGATCTGCTGCATTTTCAGTTCGACCATGAACCAATACAATATTTACTCACCTTCTGTGAATACAGCAGGAAGTTGCAACAGCCATGTAGCTGTGAAGTGAGTACACTGGTTGGGAAAATTCAAAATAGATTCTGAAGAAAAATTTTGGACCAGAGTTTGGCAAAGTGCTCTAGGCCATATGAAGATGCAAATAGCCACATGGCTATCACATTTCCAAATGAGTGGTGTGAATGTGCCTGCAAGCGTGTGAGACATTGCAACTAGTTACCTACTTGTTCCCTTTGAGTCATATCCATGTGTTTAAGTTAAAAACAGAAGTCGCCAATGAATATTTAACAGATCATTGTCATTCCTTCTACCATCCCCACTTCTACACCTAGAGGCAAGAAATATAAGAAATGCTTGGCTGGTGAAACCAAGTCTGCAAAATCCAACAGTCTCAAAGATCCTCTGGAAGTATCCAAGCAGATCTTTGATGAGAGAGATGATGGTGCTTCATTTGTTTCTATCATTTGGTAGAAAAGAAGATGGCCATTTTTGTAGGGCCTAAAAGTGTATAAAGGAGCATCCAGATTTGCATACAATATTTTTAGACTTAATTTATATAATTTAAAGAGAAATACAATGCATCTTACCACAGCAGGGAAGGATTGTGAGTAAGTGATCTGTATAACTGCTCAGTCTGCTGCCCAGATCCAAACAATTGATAGGCAGCTTCTATTCCACATACTTTTTTTTAGAAGTCTATGACAGCAGTTGCAAAATTTCAGTCTGGGAAGAACAGAATTGAATGGACAGCCTTGGCACTGATTGCTCAGACAATCATGGATCTGCTGGGAGCTGTACTCATTCAATTTTATCTGTAATTAAATTTAGATTGGACAGCCCTACCAATATGTATGTTTTCAAATACAGCAGTGTTCTGGGACAACAGCTTCCCTACCTGAACTGACTAAAGTGATTTTATGGATCATGTTCTTCTATAGGATTATAAAATTCAACCTAAGGCTGCCTGAGCTGGCCACCTTGGAACTTCAGGATTGTTGTGAACACCATGGATCTCTCTCAATAGGTCACTTGTCCAATTCATGTGGCGGGAAATAGTTTTAACCAGATATTTCCATTCAGACAACTGATAGTTGGTTTGGGTATGAGATGATTATATTTTTGCTGTGGAATATCTATTTCCTGCTAAGATTTGGATTGTTGGTGCTACTACCTTCCTGTAGAAGTTCCTGTTAGATTGGCTGACCTGGAAGACTTAAGGAATCTAAGGAATTCCCAAATATTGGGCTGAAGTTCCCAGCTGACATGTCTAAACCACTAACTCAGTGTAAAACAGCAAGATGGAAAGGACCATTGACACAGCTTGACCTAATCATCCTTTCCAGCACTGTGCACTGTTGAGCTCAGATAGACTTCTGATTTTCAGAAAAGCTACAGACTAGTCAAATAGGTTAGATGATAGCTAGAATACCAGTGATTATAAGTATCTGTACTGAGGCAACCAATCATAGGTAAGAGCACATATTCATGAATTATACATAATGGTAATGACTTACTTCTCTAGCACTATTGCATCTTCAAGTGGAGCTTATCTGAATGATTAAGGAAATGGGGGGCCCACTCATGTGAAATTGCTGAGCCTGCTTGGTTTTCTTCATGCAGATGTTTCATTCCCAGGCTAGGTGATATTTATTTCACCTTTTATTTCCCCATGTCAGAGCACTGATAATGTTACCTAGTCTAGGAATTAAACATCTGCACGAAGAAAAACCAAGCTCAGAGAAGACCAACTTTCATGCTTTCAAGAATGGTCTGGATAAGAATCAGTAAACTAAAACTGAATTTCAATAAATTGAAGGATGTAAATTGATGGTTTCCAATACAGGAATTAGGAGTTACTTATTCAGAAATATGTAGCACTCCCTCTGAATGAACAAGTACATAATTTGGAGCTATAAGTTTATCCTGAGTTTATCTTATAACAAAAGACTACATGTTTTACAGTATGTGATCTTTCTTAGGGACATCTTATGAACAATTCCAAAGTAAGTTATAATTTAGATCTCTTTATTTAAAAAACAGGTTTAGACACTGCACTCTCATAGTTCTCCATTTTATCTCCTGTGATTTATAGTATTACACTACAGAGTCTGCAATAGCAAGTGCCTGTTTTCAGCTCTGGCTCGTTTGACACCTATAGCTCTTCCTGGCTTAGACATAGCCTGTCAACAGCAGAATACAGGCTCTACTGACTTTGTGATTCACTAAATTCAATGTGCTGTACATAAAATTACCTTTGAAATCAGTGGAAATTGCAGGTTAGGCAAAACGAAGCCACAAGGTGCTGAATACAGCAAAGCAAGACCATGTAACATGGGTCAGCTATCTATTTATCACCACTTCAAGAGTTTAAATTTGAGGTAAAATACTCTAAATGGCAAAAGATCTAGTTACCCAAGGGAACATCTCTCCTCATATTAACTGCTGAGCATGTCATTCTGATTATAACATTGCCACGATAATAACAAAAAAGCCAAAGACTACTGGAATTTGTAATAAAGTCTTTTTTATTGGTGATACCCCACATCAGATAGTTTTTGGAAACAAATGAAGATTATTCCTCCCTCCCTCCCTCCCTCCCTCCCTCCCTCCTCCTCGATTAAAAAGAGACATATATGCACATACATGTGTGTATGTGTATGTGTGTAGCAGAGTAGAGCAGGTTCTTTCATTTTGTACTTTACTTCAGCCTAATTTCTGCCAGCTATCCAGAACCAGAGATTAAGTTAGTTTTCTTAAGATTTTTTATTATTTATTGTTTTTACACTGGTGTACACATGACTTTACAATATTTTTTGGAAGAGGGGGAATGATAGGCTTCTGAAATAAAAGAATTTTTCATCTAAAGGAGCTTCCTGATCAGGTGCTTTCCAGATTTGTAGACTGCAACTCTCATTATGATGAGCTTGTATTTTGTCACATCTGGGCAATATTTTTGGAAAGAGGGTTATCTAAACATCTGCTCACCAGATTTACAAAATATACCTGGAAAATATTTTAAAAGTTTTTAATTATTTTTATTAAGAAAATTCAGAAATAAGCTTTTCCCTGAACACTAAAAGCAATGCTTATCTTTGTAGTAAATAAGACTGGAAGTAATTAAGGGGAAGAAACATTGATAGGTTGGTCTGCTCACTACGGAAGCCACAGAAAGTATAAATCATCTTAACTGGGAGACTGGCTGGCTCTGGGGATTCATAATGGAATATGATGCGTTTTAAATCCATGTTTCCATTTCTGAATACTGGCCTCTGAAAATTAAACCTTCCATTGTAGCTTGTCAGACTGTACTATTTAGTCAATTAACAGCTTGTATCAGCCTTCCCAAACTGCTATGTTGTACAACTCTGATCAACATTTGACTGTTCTCTCTCCCATAGGAAAGAAAGCCATTTTCAAGGTGATACCAACTATAAAAAGTATGGGTAATTTAAAAGCAAAGGATTCTGCCATCTTCCAAACTACTGTTACATGTAGATTAACTACTAGGACTGTGCAAAGCATTCAAGAGTGGTGCTTTCCAAAGCAAGATAGTGCAAGAAAAGCTCCTTGAATCATTAATTCCACATCTTTTGGAAGTTCAAAGACTGTCCCTAGTTATCTGAACAGGAATGTGCATGCTTTGTTTTGCTGGCAGTTGCAGCACAACTATTGTTTGTGCATGCACACAACCAGGGAGAAGCCATGCAAGCTTTCCAAAGGAAATAGCTGCTTTAACTCTTCACGTTTACACAACTACAAATGTTTTGTACAGTCCAGAAAACTACTTGAATAAGATTGGTAGAAAAAGTCATCTGTTGATGAACAAAACAAAATTGATGATGTTAAGATATACTCATTGGCTATAGTCTATTGCTATATGTTACCACATGCTTTGCAGTGCAGCCATTTACTGTTTTTATACATGGCCTTATTTTCTGGACATGTAGTAATTCCACTGTGCTGTGATCTCAAGGCCACCCAAGTGCCTTTGCTGAAAAATCAGTCCTTTATGCTGCTTCCTCCCTCAGCTCAGATAGTAGTAACTGTTCCATCAGACTGTTGCCAAGAGAAGCAGAGCCAGCTCCAACAGGTCCCCTTCTCTCTCTGTGGGCTTCCTTAGAATTTATAGTATCCTGAAAGAGAGCATGGCAGCAGGTGGGATAACTGGCTTTAGGACTGAACAGGGCAATTCACCAAAGACATAATGATTCACTGTAACACTGGCCAATCCTACACACTGATACATTCTTTGAACAACTCATCAACTTGGATTAAATAAAAACGAGGGGATGGACCCACAGATAAATTATAATTCTAATTATTGAGCTGGTACATGTCTATTATTATTATTATTACATACACAACAACATGAAATCACAGCTGCCAGTTCTTTAGCTCGTGTTGGCCTTCATTCACATCGGGTTCTTCCCAAGAACCTAGGAGGTTGTAATGTATTGGCATAGTATATGTGCAGATCCAAGTGGGGTGGCCTTGTGTAACTGACAGATGGAAGTCAATGCGGAGATTTTCTAAGTGCTCTCCAAGGTTTTTTGGTATGGCACCCAGTGTGCCAATAACCACTGGGACCACCATGGCCAGTTTATGCAGTAATCTTTCTATTATTATTATTACTATTACTATATTACTATTATTATTATTATTTCTGATATGGTCAAAAAGCCAGTTCCTTCTCCTGAAATACTGGTGTAAAAGCCATCAGTCATTTTGACTGAACAGATCCTTCTGATCAACTGAGAATATCACTTTAATAGGAGCCTAACGCAATTAGGTAATTTTACTGCTGTATAAAATGTAGCATTATAATCTGCAAACAAGCTGGATAACAGTGATGTTGAGCTAATAATTATCACGTCTGCTGCCAAGCTTGGTTTAAATTCCTTTTAGAATTTCTCGGCAAGAAGAAGAAGTGACTATATAACCCAGAGGTAATAATGCTCTGTCACTTCGTT
Source organism: Candoia aspera (assembly GCF_035149785.1). NCBI lineage: Eukaryota > Metazoa > Chordata > Lepidosauria > Squamata > Candoiidae > Candoia > Candoia aspera. The sequence continues at coordinate 205,465,879 of NC_086153.1, read as the reverse complement.
TTTCTTAAATAAACAACTAAATAGTTCTGAGTCCAGGGAGTCTTGGTATTCATTACTTGTAGCTATGGCTGATGTACAGAACATTCTGAGAATCTGATGAAACTACTGTATGTGCTCGGGCAGTTTCTAACACTATAGCTAGAGCAGATAGTGTACATTCTTCCTAATCAGATAGTTGTAAAGTTGGAATAGGTGGAAATGTGAAGCCCTGCTGTTTACAAACATGACTGAAACCACATGCAGCTGTAAATAAATCTCTGAAGTTTCAGGAAACAGACTAGGAAGGGAATATATGATAGGCGCTTGCACAAAACAGATTGGTAATCACCAACATAATTCTTAGACTGCAGAGTTCAATAAGCAATCAAGATGAGAAGGGTTGAGCACCTGAGAAGAAAGGCTAAAAGAAGATTCACAAAAATCAATTCAGAAGGAGGAAAGAGGTTGATATGTATAAGGAGTAGTCATTTCCTGGCATGTAGCATTTGGAAGCTGGGCTAATTGTCAGCTGTAGCCATACTACCAGGGAGATGTCCTGTTTCATACATCAGGATAACTTACCTAATTTTATTCTCAAATCAATTCGACTTGTACTTACAGTCCAAGACCAAACACAAGCTTTATACTGTCAGCCTGACTTTGACAAGGCAGTCTTCTTTTGCACTGCCTCGGGAATCAAATATCTTGGGCCAGCCTTGGGGTTCTTCAAGATATAAACTATTCAGTATATCTACTTCACCTTTTTAATGTGCTTGAATGTCTTTGCTGATCTAAAATGTCACTACAAAAGTTCTGGTCACACACACACACACACACCCCACACAACATATTAGAAACAAATAGTTACCACCATCTAATTAAAACTCATTAACCATGTTCTTAAAAAAAATTAAAAGGAACCAATAATGATGGACTCTTACAAAGTGGCGCTGCGGGTTAAACCGCTGAGCTGTCGATCGGAAGGTCGGCGGTTCGAAACCGCGCGGCGGGGTGAGCTCCCGTTGCTAGTCCCAGCTCCTGCTCACCTAGCAGTTCGAAAACATGCAAATGTGAGTAGATCAATAGGTACCGCTTCGGCGGGAAGGTAACGGCGTTCCGAGTCGTCATGCTGGCCACATGACCCAGAAGTGTCTATGACAACGCCGGCTCTAAGGCTTAGAAACGGAGATGAGCACCGCCCCCTAGAGTCGGACTCGACTGGACTTTACGTCAAGGGAAACCTTTACCTTTACCTTACAAAGTAATATTCTGTTTAGGAATGGAACTCATTGAGCAAACAAGTAGGAATTTGGCAGGAGAGTTCAATGCAGAGGCAGAAGGGAGCTAGAAGAAAGAGGGTGAGGGAGCCAAGGAGGTAGAGAGACTGCTGACTGTTCCCTGAGTGTTGCTGATGGCCCCGGTTGTGTGATTGCAACATTGCTTGCTGCTGACCTTATTGAGGTAGCTTCAAGGGATAAATAAGAAATCTACAGTAGCTCTCCAGAGAGCAAGCTTACTGAGTGAGGGAGCAAGAGTTGAACTGAGGAGAAAAAACAGGCAGAAGAAGGAAGAAGAGAGGGTAAGAACCAAGGAAGTGAAGAGAATGCTGAACTGTGGGCTGGACTGCTAAACAAATTGCTGCTGATGCTACCTGTTTGTTCTGCTGATTGCCCATGGTGTGTGATTAGAGCACTGCTGGCTGCTAACCTAGTTAAGGTGGCTTCAGCTATCCAGAAAGCAAGCTCACGGAGAATATGAACAGGGGTTCAGCTATCCAGAAAGCAAGCTCACGGAGAATATGAACAGGGGATTTGGCAAAGGAGGTCAAGAGGGAGACACTTTGTTGTTGTTGTTCATCAGAAGAACAGGAGGTGACAACTGCTCTCATGACCTGAGGATGCATCTTTTTTTCTTTTTCTTTTGTGAAGACAACAAGAACTACATACATACTGTAAATGCAGGCTTACTGCTCTTTTGGAAGAGAAGGGGAAGGGGAAGATGTAAAACTGTCCACCCACTCATTTAAAGCCCAGGACTGTCAGGACATACTGCTATGTTCTGGAGCTTCAGAAAAAATTCTGAAATAAATTCCAGGGCCTTACTGTTGTTGATGTTTTTGGAATCCTGAATGAAGAATAGCTGCCATAAGCCTCAGGAAATGAAGAAGAGGTCTCTCTTTAATCTACTGCCAAATATTCCTTTCTTTTTCAAATTAAGCATATTTATATTATTACAAGTTTGGAAAAGTATGCAAAAAAGGCAAAATGCAAGGTAAAAAACAACAATAAACAATAACAAACAAACAAAATGGAAAAATCATAAACAATCTAATCATATCAAGTCTGGATATCAAATATTATAGAAAAAAATCTAATTTAAAAGAAAATGAGACTCTATCATTATAAAATATCATGAAATCTGTGACAAAAGGAAACATACCACATCACTTCAATTAGTAGAAAACATTGCCTTTTCAAAAACGGATAAATTATACATCTCCTGAATCCAATTCTTAATATCTGGAATAATAATATTTTTCCAGTTTCTTAAAATAATTATCTTGTCAAAGTTCACTAAAAAACAGTTAAATTCTACATTTCGGAATCAGAATTTAGCATAAAATTAACTTCTTGAGTATTAAAAGATTTCTGTATGTGTATATGTATATGTATACGTATATGTATATATTCCCCAAAAGATGCCAATAACTCAAAAGACCAAATCATGTGAGTCAATGACCCCTCAAATTTTTACACTGCCAACAAAGAAAATCTGATGTCCATCCTTTCAGATATGTTCTTTGGGGCATCCAGTAAACTTGACATTGATAAATCAATTTCATGTTTAACTCTGATGAGACCATTTTAACATTCCTTAAAACGTGTGACATTGATGTTCCATTATCGGATATTCCAGTTCTTTAGTCTGTACATCGTAAATGGCAGTGATATCAACTTTAAAAATATTCCTTAATTTTTGACACAACTATGATGTATGTTTAATTTCAGATACAGACTCCATCAATGAGAAAAGCATCTTAGATTGTCTTTGAAGCAGCTAAAGCACCTGGTCCATATTGAGCTATTAAGATGTCCTTGAGCTGCGCATACGGCTACTGTTGTGAAAATTTATTTTATTTTATTTTGTTATTTTATTTTATTTGATGCAGATGTATGGATTTTGACTTCCAAGATTCCTCAACCAGCATAGCCTTTGCTGAGAATTCTTTTTTTCTGTAATAAATTTTATTAGATTTAAGAAGAAAAATAAAAACTACAAAAAACAAAAAACCACAAAGAGAAAAAAACTAAAAAAAAGTGCAAAAACACAAAAGAGAATTTTTTTCAATTTTACAAAAGATGTGGCTTCCAACTTTAAACAGCAAGGATATACAAAAATTTCAATTATTAATCTCTTACTCTATATTAAACCCAAAACACCACATTATTTCTATAAATCATTCCCACTTTAACACTTAATAAAAATCACTAAGTACAGTTACTCCTCACCCTTATATTAATTTTTAAAAAAAAATCATGTAAACCTTAACCCTCTTTCTCCCCTCCCAAAAATAAAGCATATTTAATTAATCCATCCCTACCACTATTCTATACATTTCTGTCTACTATAATAAGAATCAAATGTATATGATGCCCCACTCCCAATGAAATACTTCTACAGAAAATTTCCACTCCAGTAGAGTCTATCACTGTCTCAACTGACTGTAAAGAGAAGCTCAACAGCAGCTCTGCCAGGCTTGACATTGGCTGCCTTTTTCAGCCAAAGATGTTGAAGGCAGAGCTGGATGTTGTGAAAACTTCTCCAATAAATTCCTACAGCGAAAAAGCAGAAAAGCTAGGTTTAGCTGAACAAGAATATGCAGATGCCTTTTATGATACCTGCAAGAACACTACAATCGGCACCATAATAAAAATATTTTATCTTCAATTGACTTGAAGCACAAAGCTGTAAAATATCTTGTGAGAAGAGAAAAAAAAGAACCCTGAGAAATCTGAAAAGCCAAGCTACACATTTTAAAATGCAGCTGTTGCCTTTCCTAAGGCAAAAGGCTCACTGGTGTAAAGGCAAAAGCAGGGAAGAAATTGGTGGGAAAGGCAGCAAGAGATTCAGGTTTCCAGGCTAAGGCTACTAGAAATGTGATTTGTTTTGTCAAGGTGTATGGGAGCTGGGGCAGGGAAATAAACACCTGAAAATAACTATAAAAGAGGACAGAAATTGAATTTTAAAAAAATCTAAGGGAATTGAACAGGACTGAAAGCCAAATACGGAAGATTATATTTTCAATTATATTTATTTAATCAGTCCACAGGCTGGAAATAAGCAGAAAAGAAGGCATCAATGGAATAAAAAAAAATGCAAGGGAACTGAACAGGACTGAAAGCCAAGTGTGGAAGATTATATTTCAATGTTAAAAGAGGCATCTTTCTCCAAACTGCAGTCACTGAATTGGTACAACAAAGCCCAAACCAAATAATTCTAGCTTAGCAACCTGTGCAAATAAATTGGATAGTTACCTTGGGAATTTGAGTATGATTTCAGGTCATTAGAGGCTGCCACCCTACAATAGTCCTGCCTAATCTTTGGGACTCTTTGAGAATGCTGTGCAGCAATCTGTAGACAGAATCCATCAAGCAAAGCTTTGAGGTTGTCTACTGGAAAACACCATCAAAGAAGAGCAGTTATGTTATATTTTCAGCTGTGATTGCTTTTGATTTACGTTCATAGAAGACTTCGCACTCTGGCAATTGAAATGGATATGTGGTTAACAGCAGAAGCAAAGCATGGGTGCATTTTGAGGACTGATGGAAGTGCCATCACTAAGACAGCCAAGTTTTTCTCTGAAGTTTTTCAATTATTATTCTCGCAGAATAGAAGTGAATAAAGTCCAAGGGACAAAGCAGCCACCGTATACCAGCACTACCATCCATTCCATTTGTGCATTGTTTCAATTACAAGTCATTAGCTAGAATAAAGATGCATGGTTTGCTAAACAAATGCAGATGGGGTAGTCAAACTCAAGAGAGAGAGAAAGCAAAACATCCCAAGGAGACCTGTCATTTTGTCCAAATGTTTTACCTGCCCATCTGCCGCTCCTGGCAATGATGGGTACACAGAGGAGCCACCTGAGACACTTGAAAAAAGGCACTTGATCATGCAACACAGTCAAAATGGTCATCGTTACCATGAAATTCATCATCACAGTTATCCCAGTTCCAGAACTTAATGGTTAGTTATTCATCTTCTGCAGATTTTCTCACAATAATTCCCAATTAGTTTCCATAAGCTTCTCTTTTGCCTGCATGTCTTTAAAATCACTGTTCATAATGAGACTAGTACAGTACATTTTTCAACATACTGGCACTTTCTTTCAATAATGATACACTCACAATTTCAGAATAATGTGTTTGGAAACATTACACTGGAAAATTCTGAAAACCAAAGGTACAAAGCTTCATTCTCTCAATAGAATTCTAGTTATAACAAACCAAGCAAAGATAATTTACACATATTTCATTTTGAGCACATTTGGCTGTGCTTGAGATTGGCATATTTTACAAACTCAGCCATTGTGACTGGCAAAATCTGGTTGCCTTGGGGTATTGTGTGAACTCAACAAAATATGCTAGTTCAATAAACTATGGTTCAGTGTGATTTCTCTGTGGTATGTTTACCCATCAGAGATACAAAACAGAGTCCAGGATAAACAATAAAGAGCAGATTTGTGCAGATTTGGACATAAGGCAAAAGGGTCATCATGTTCATCTACAAGGCAACTATAATACTGATAGAGACATTAGATCTTGAGAACAGGCCATTCACAAGAAGCAGTGGAGACTGCCTCCATTAGTAAGATGGTTCAGAGAGGTCAGCAAGGACTTTTTATCTTCCATGACTGGCAATCTTGGAATAGAAAGAGGGCCCTTCGCCTGATGTGAGAGTACAGCTTGGGACAGTGATGGGCAGAGGGAGATATGCTGGGAATCTGGGGGTAGGCCACACTTGGGGATTCCAGGGACACTGTTTGAGAGCGATCCCAATGTCTGGCCCTCAGCATTCATCCTTGGGACCAGGTAGGCAGATCCTTGGTGGCCCCATGCTCTGGCTGCTCCTTTTGAATGCCAGGTCAGCATCTAACAAATCTGCCCTCATCCATGATCTCATTGTGGATGGGGGTACCAATCTGGCATGCATACTGTAACTGAGACTTGAATGGGCCTGGGGGGAGGTTCCCTCCCAGAAATATGTTCCCCTGGGTTTCAGGTTTGGCACCAGCCATGAGCTTGAGGGAAAGTGGTGGGGTGGCTATTGTACTCCACAAGTCTCTGAGGGTTCTTAGAGTCTCTACCCCACAGATAACTGGATGTGAGACCCTCTGTCATGTTCCCGTTCCGATGTTTATGGTTTATGAGACTCCTTTTATTGGAATAGGCAATCATTACACCCTCTGGCTTAAGGTGGGCCTTCAGGAACAGTTAGGATTACTGGTGGTGTGCCACCTCCCTGCTACCTGGCATCATCTCTGCTTGGGCTGCTGGATTCTGTTGTCCGGTTGGCAGTGGAGTCCCTGAGGCTGATGGTCCTTGGGGACTTTAACCTGTCACCCAGTGATATTGAGTCCAGGGCAACTCAGGAGTCCATGGCATCCATGACCTGTCCCAAATTATAGAAGTCCCAATGCACTCAAAAGGTCACATGTTAGATCTGCTTATTGTCTTGGGGCAGTTGCAGTGTGAGCTGGTATTGGAGGACATCACCATCAGTCCATTGCCATGGACAGATCACTCTTTGGTTACCCTCTGACTCACTGGGACCACCCACCTCTGCAGGGAGAAAGGGCCATTACCTGAAAAATTATGTTCAGCTTCCTATTGTAGAATGACAGGGCTTTGTCTTCTTCCCCATCCACAAATCTGCTTCAAAAAGCCCACCCACCCTTTACAGCAATTTTCTTTGATGCCCAGACAACTCCTTGGAGAAGGAAAACCACCCCATTCACATAAGCATTTCTGTCAATGGAAACCTTTAATTGAGAGTTCAGTTAGCAACAGTTCAAAACAGGGGGCATTCATACCCCCAATACATACACCTTTTGCAACTTGGAGATATGAGACTTTCAGAAAGGTTAAAATGTCTCAGAGTAGTGTGCAATTTCTACAAGGAAAAGAAAATCTAATTTATCTTTTCTGATTTTGAGTAACAACTCCTAAAGAGAGAATCTCTGTGGTAGTTGCATTGTTTTCATTTACTGCAAGCTGGGTCAGGTAGAAAACTGTCCTCAGGAACCATATCCTTTCTGAATTTCCCATACATATTTTTGGATCAATAGTGGCTTTTAAAATTAATTTTGACCAGCTCAAACATTAATTTATATTTTTAGTAGTAGTAGCAGTTCCTTCGGATTTCATAATTAAATTATTCTTAATATTAACAAGATATTAGTCATTTTCCTCAGGTTGTAAGTGACAGGAGAGGATAAATGCCATGACAAGCAATTAGAACTTAGAAAATTGGTTTTCATTCCTTCCTAGCAACAACAGTCACTTTGGATAGTAAACAACCTGAAATACTAGAGCACAACTGAGATCTAGGGCCACATCCAAAAGTGAGCAGAGCCAAGACTGACTTGGGGAGGGGGTTCAGGAGTAGTGGGGAAAGCAGAGGGCACTGTAAGCATCCACAAGGAAAGAGCTTCAAGGGTGCTTATACTATCCACACAATCGTTAGGATAACTCCTGTTCATTCTTCCCACTTTCAGCCTCTCTAAGCAGTGTACAGTTTTTTTTTAGATGACCTCGTTAACTGTCCAACCAGCCTCAGTTAAAAAATCTTTTCCAAATTGGTCCCCTGCTGACATGATGGGATTACAATGCCCAGAATTCCCAGACATTTTTTCTTGCTTGGAGTCTGGGATTGCTAAATGAACACAACAGGAGGGAACTAGTTTTAAAAAACTCACTGAATTGGTTCTGAGTTTTCATGCTGGAGGAATCTAACTTTTAAGAATTCCAGCCCAAATTGACCTGTTCCACATCTTCTGAATGAATGTGAGAATCAAAACTTAATTACGCTAACCAGTTTTGCTTTGCCCAAATACTCCAACCCAGCTGTCATCTTAAATGCACAAAGACATACAGACAAATGGTGATTAAATAGAAGAAAATTATGCTTAAAAATAAGTATTTAGGTAGGGGGGTAGGGGTTAAAGAGACTGATGTGGAAATGAAATGAAACCCAGGGCAGTTGTAGTAACTCCTTTGGCAAGAATGGGATGGGCTGGGAAGAGACCACCTCATTCATCCCTGGTGAGAAGAGCAAAGCTTGCTCCAGATGTTTCCATTCCGTCATTAGCTTTGGGTAGATGATGTTGATGAGAATATATAAAAGGTACAATTTATGTAATAAATTTGATATGGGAAAAACCCACCCCTTTGTATTCTCCATCGTGCACATCATCCATGGAAGGCAAATTCCCAGAGGAGTAATTGTTTCAGTTTTTAAATTTAAAAAAAAATCCTATTTCCATCTGTGAGAATAACCTCACCTGAACACAGTTTATTTCTCACCAGACATGGATAGGAATATACTTTAACATCTCTTTTTCAAAAGATTTTTAAAACTTTGGTATTCAAATTTACTATTGGGAGAGGTGTCTATACCTGTCATTTATGTAATGTGTCCAAATACTGCTGCATGAACATTGTGTGCCGTCACAGACTGTGGCTCATGGACTTTTAGACCTGATTTTTGTAATGTTGAAGCCGTAGCAATCCACTAGCTTGGGGCTATACCAGTTGGTGACCTGGCGTGCTGAAGCAAAACTCACAATTCCAGGATACATTAGTGTGGCAGTTATTCAAGAGTTCAAAGTAGATTGACTGAACTTGTCAAGTCATTTTTAAACTGCCTAGCAAAACTGTATGTTCAGGTTTAGATGCTGTGGGGCAGCCCGTCTCTTTGGAGAAGAGAAAGGCTAAGCAGACTCACGTCTGAGCGACAGCATCAGTAAACAAGGTTGTCAAAGGTTCATTTCCTCACTCACAAGACATGAGAGAGTTTTGGAAAGATCTTAAAGAACTTTATTCTAATTGGCCAGATGGATCCTCAGTTGAATAATCAATCATGATTTGCCATTGCCACTTAGCCTGTGACCAAACAAAGTTACCTTCATTTTCCATTAAATCAAGAAGGATTGCTTTGAAGTGAGTGAGCTCTATCCAGCTATGTCCGTCTGACAGCAGAATACATACTGCTGGTAGTATAGGCTTTCACTCCTTCTGCAATCTCCCTACATGCCCTGTGCAAATACTTGGGCTTATAGGAAGAAGAAGTGGGGGAAGGACCTATTTTAAGAGCAGAAGCCCATTCATGCAACATGGGAGGAAAGGAGCACAATGTTTTTAGAGACAGACTTAATACTGAAGAGCTGAAATTCCAAAACCTACTGCTGCTCATAATGTTGTGAATTTCCAGTTTAGTAGCTTCTAACAGTGGTAGAGAAAGCAATTTTAAAACGCAAATTCCTCCATATAAAAAAAAAATCCCTTCTCCCCCCAATGGGTGGTATTTGTCTTCTTCAACCTCGAGTCCTCTACCAGAGGCCTGGGAGTTTGAGGGTTCTGTGCAGTATCTTAGCTGTTCCTAGCACTGCACTTTTCTGGACGGAGAGCTCAGATGTTGTTCCTGGGGTCTGTTGGAGCCACTCTCCCAGCTTGGGAGTCACAGCCCCGAGTGCTCCTACCACCACCAGGACCACTTTGGCCTTCACTTCACTATATTCTCTATTCTCATATTCTCTTGATGAGACAAGAGAATGTAAATAAATAAATAAATAAATATCTCCCTGTACAGTACTACTCTTTGCTCAAGTGGGTATCTGATTCTATCAATATCTCCCTGAAAAGAAGGGGGTAGACATGTTGCATTTGGGAAGTTTTGCCACTGCCTTCAATTAATGCCCAATATTATAGTTCACTTGGAAGTCAGATTCTAAAGGAAGTTATGGCAACCAATAATATATAATTTACATTCATAAATTATAAAGTGGAGGTTGGATCAAGGCCTAGTAAGACTAGACCTACTGAAATCAATGGTCCTTAAATTAGTCACTAACTCCACATTGATTTCTGTGGGTCAGCTCTAAGAAGGATCAAATCTGGATCCAATCCAGTGTTATAATCCCCACACTTAAGCTAGTTTTTCAGATACATATTGTTTACTCTGCTCCATAAAGCCTGTATATTCACTGTGTACAATGATGGTACTACTCACTAACTCAGTGGAATAATCAATGTACCTGGCGCCCATTTTTTTCCTTGTGATCCAAGAGTTCAATAAAATAAATAATAGATTTAATATTATCTATTATATACACAAGTCTGTTTTAGAAGTAGTGTAGTTTTGGAAGACAAAGAAATGTACCCTTTGCTGTTCCACATGTCTTCACATTATGTCTGGACAACCCTTTTCAATATATATGATTCAGGAAGACATCTGGCATCATCAAGTGTGTCTATAATTTACAGCATCTTAAAACCATGAAGCAGGAAAGAAAGAGGTAACTGCAACAACCCAAGATGAAGGTATATAGAACCGTCCCTAAGCCTAGACAAACACATACATTTCAGTTAGGACTCAGGGCTTCCAAGACATGGCATCAGCCATAATGAAGAGGTTCTTGTAAATAAAATTTCAGAATTAGCAGCCTAAATGCCACTGAAAACAATCATTGCCATGTTGGTCTATATGAGAAAAAGGATCCCATTTCCAGAGCTTGATTTATTGGGGCCAACCAAAACATCATAAGAGAGAGTGCAGGCTTTGAAATTCTCCAGAACTCTTCAATGAGCAAACATTTGAGAAACAGAGAAGAGAAAACACTGCTTCCTTTATATTCCTTGTTCTCTCTCTCAGTAGAGGTGTGCAGGTGTTATATGAACTAGCCAAATTTGGCAAATATTGTCATGAATGTCGACAGCCTTGCAAATGTAACTAGTCTCAGACATATACTTTCATATCATTTTTACCATAAATATAACACGTCACTTTTTAGTAGGGAGGCTATTTGGAATGACCATCCAGAGCTCTTCCACTGTTAAATACACACACCACTGATTGCAAGAAGCATGGCTCCTGAGAATGGGGCATACGTTTCTGAAAAATAGAAGCCTCTCCACCTCTTTTACATAGTCTACATCAGCAGCAGCAGCAGCTGCAGGGGGGGGGGGGTCAAAAGGCAGCAGTCCCAGTTGAAGCTCTTCCCCTTTGTACATGCATGTGTCCTCAGCGCTCATATCAAAGGAGCAAGGCTACGATTATGCAGTCTTGATCACCATCTTGCATTTTTGACACCCTCTCCCCACATGGATGCTGCTACTCTACATACCTAAAGCAACTGGAGTAGACATGAGATAGGGCAAATCCCTAAAACATGAAGGGTCATTTTATCATGCTTAGTGGAAATTTTGGGTTCAAATACATATAGTGATACAAAGAATTTTAAAGGTTAATATTCAACTGAAATCAGAACTTTCTTTGCTGGGATTAATGGATAAACAATCAGAAAAGTTTTATGGAAGATTGTTCTGCAGCAAGATTATTATATGCACAAAGATGGAAAGACTCACAGTGGAGGAATGGTTGGTGAAGATGACAGAATTTGCAGAGATGGTAAAATAGACTTGTTTGATTAGGAAAAAGACAGTAACTACCTTTGTTAGTGACTGGAAACCCTTTATGGGCTTTTTGCTAAAAACAGAAAAAAATGAATTTGTGATTTATGGGTTTGATGATTAGAAAGGGTAGAATATGGAAAGAAGGGAGCCATGATGTAACCTTAAAGAGAGAGGATAAAATATAAATGCACTTATAACTGCTGTAAAAAGATCAGAAACCTCTCCTTTATATCCTTTCTTTTCTTTTTTCTTTCTTTTCTGGCTCTTTTCTTTTCTTTCTTTCTTATTCACTTATCACTTTCCTTTCCTTTTTTAAAAAAATTTGTATGGTTTTTATTCTATAAAAAAATTCCTTTAATAAAACTTAAATTGAAAAAATAAAAATGGGCAAATCCCTTAATCCACTTTCCCTATATGAAACCCATATCTGGAAGCTGAGCAGAAAGACAACTGCTCATACGATTGGAAAAACTGTAGGAAGACCGTAACAACAGGCACCGGTGCAGCATCTGGGAACACCATCCTAGGTCTATAGCAATCCCTGTTGTTAGAGAAGAGCACTACACAATATGGAGACAGCTCTCCAGTGGCTTGCTCCAGCCTAAAGAGAGAAAGGATAAGGGGCTGCATGTGCAGACTGCACTGGACAAGGCCTCCTAGAGATCCAAAGTATCCAGGATCCAAAAAGTAAGCTAATCATCCAGTTTTTAATGAGCATTGGGCTACCTGCTACATGCTTCTGTTCATGACTCAGCCTAATGAGGTTTCTTTGGGCTCAGCTTAACATGATGTGTAAAGCTAGCCACTGTGGTTTGTAACAATAATTTACAGCTTAGCACAATGTGCAAACCTGGCCAGTTGTGGCTTAATGTAACCATCAACCCAAGTGTGTGTGAGTGTGCATAAAAATAATGTCCCGCCATTTCCTGTAATTTGTAGGAAAGTGTGACTTCGGTGGAGTTGCTTGCTGCTCTCTTTCTTCCCCATTTGCCACTCAAAACATCACCAGCTGAGTTTTAATTTTCCAGCAATAGGGTTCCTGTTCCTCAGTTGCTGGATTCAAAAACTGTGGCTCTGCTGGTTTAATTTTTAATGATTCTGCCTTTTAAAAAGTAATTCCTGTTGCTGCAGTTGCTGCTACTGCTTCAGGTTCTGGCCCAATTAGTTAATCTGATTGGTTGCTGTGAGTAAAGTTTATAGAGAAACATACAACAAGAAAGCAGGCATTTGCTTGCTTCCTTTCTATTACCAGCCAAATATTATTCTCACCATACCTTTAAGTAACCACTAAGCCTCCTCATCTTCCTCCTCCAGGCCTTGCTCATGACTGAGGCACTTCAGAAGTCACTGTGGCTGTGCATCAAGTCATTGCTGCTTCTGGCATCAGCACTATCTCAGGCTTTCCAGTTAGGCTGTGGAGGCCGTGGAGCAAAGGAATATTGGGTATATTGTTAATGTTATCCACCATGTTGCAAATGCAGAACAAGATGGCTGTTATATCACATACTGTGATCGCATATGGAGCTCTTTTAAAAGAAATGCTTTGGAATTAAGGAGAGCAGCAAAACCCTATTGCATCAGATCAGAGGTCTACTTGTCTTCCAGTCTCAGATGCTTCTGAGATGCTTGTGTTAAAAAGGCGATAAGGGACACAAGTTATAAGGGACACCAGTTGTTCTTCAGCTCTGAGGCTAGAGAGTTCATTTGGCTAACAAGCTAATAGCTCTGAATAGTTTTGTTCTTTGTAAATCGGTATATCATTTTAAAGCCATCTTTAAATTATCTTATGGCGACACATTCCATAAGTTTGTCACACAAAGGACTACTTCTTTGTGCAAAATCAACTGCTGAGCAGTTTTCTTGGAAATTTCCAAATTCTGGGATGAACTTTATTTGATCATTCTCTCCTGTGAAAATAATTTCAGACAGCCGATCTCCTAAGATCTGTTTCTTGAAGAGTTTCACCATCTTTGAAAATGAGAAGAGAATTATATCATGGGATTCCTAAGTGCCTAGACTGAAAAAAACAAATCTCGGCCATTTCAAGAACAGCATTTACTGAATGCCTATGCATTAACTCTCACTGTATTATAATTTCAGCACCTAAAGCACAGCCATTTTCAAAACAACTATTCATTTCACCAGGCTCCACATACTGCAAGAAGGATCTTGATGCTGATCTCTTTCTTTCAGAAACACAGGCATAGGGACTCAGATTATGAGTATGATTATTTTAGGAACCATTGCAAAACACTTCTTCCTTCAGTTGCAGAATCTTGGAGCCAATGTGTCTGGCTTTAGCTGCTCTATCATTCATAACCTCATTATGCAAATACCAACCAAGAAGTTCTCTAATTCAATCTAGACCAACTTCAAAGGCAACAATACAGACAATTCCAGATTGGGCACACATTTGTCATTCAGCTGAAGAATAGTTATCTGATACTAGTATGTTACATCTCTAGGCAGAAAAGATTAAGGGAAGAGTAGAATTTTCTGGTAACTATAGCTGTTTCTGAAAAGTAATGGAGCCCAAAACTCTTAAAACCCACAACTATTAGTATTAATCATTACTTACAGTAGATATGAACCAAAAAAATCAGTGACTATTTAATAAATATGAATTTTCTCCCATGGTTGATCCTACCAGTAGACTAATAATTTTGAAATTTAGAGATACCCCTTTTTGTTCCATGACAATTTTAATGTATTAATATTGTCTATGATATGGTGTAATGTTTTTAATTCTAAATATATTGGATTATTACAATGAAGTCTGTATGTTTTTCATTAATTTTTATTATACAGTGCTCTTGTGTAGATTAAAAGACTTTATTCATAAATACTGGGGGACTGGGAAAAAATAGAAAGCAGTTGATATATTCATATTTTAGATACTGGGTTATGCTAGGTCTACACAAACAGCTTTGTTATTGCATGGGTGAATGTTCAGTTTAATAAAATAGCAGGAAGTATGGCTGTAATCCTAAAACCAGGGTGAAACTTTTTTTTCCTGTGAAGGCTGATGTTCCCTCAAGGTAATCTTTTGAAGGCTACACAATAAAGACTACACAATAAAGGGAAGCAGTAGGTAGGGCCACAGTTCAAAGTGGGTAGGGACAAAAATTATCTCTGCACCTCCAGGTTTGTTTATTTATTAATCATATTTATCACCGCCCATCTCCCAAAAGGGACTCTGGGCGGTTTACAATAAAAGATAAACAAAAATATAAAACTATAAAGAACAAGCATGTTCCTTGTCCTGGCATCACAACAGACTGTGGTAGCTTTTTGCCAGCTTATGCAGTTTTGAAATAGGCCAAGAGCTAAATTTAAATTAGTTTAATTTTCTCTGACGAAAATAGTATGGAAACCCTCAGGTCGAGTTCAGTGCCTGACAACTGTATCGATGCAGTTTCCTTACATACAGAAATGCCTTCTTCTAAGGTTCATTTCCACTTTTTCATCTAGCCAATACCTCTGGAAAACCCAGGTAGTCTCCCAACTAAATAACAACATCATTGGCCCTGCTTCACTTGTGGGTTTATAAGATCAGTTGGGAGGTGTCGCCTGATGAGGCATTTTCTTGATAGATCCCCCCAAAGGCACAAAGTTCCCCAGGCACAGAGTGACCTATTTTCCTTCTTTGTCAGGTCAAAAGGAAGGGGGAATGAATGAATGAATGAATGAATGAATGAATGAGTGAGTGAGTGAGTGAGTGAGTGAGTGAGTGAGTGAGTGAGTGAGTGAGTGACGATCCCAGTGCCAAGATCCTAACTTAGAAATTCTCCTGACAGTCCATCAGAAAGCTTAAAGAATTCTTTATTAAGGATCCGATTAACACAGGACAGTAATCAAAGCTCCAAGTGAAATTTTGGCACCAAGACATTCAAAGTGATTCTTTCCCTCCTCTGATCATATCCCTCCTCTCTGTCTCACAAACAAGCTGTTTCTCACTCCTGAGTCCACCCACCCCCACCTCGGCAGTTTGTTAGAGTGATTAACAGGTAGGTGCCTTATCAACAGCAAAGCATCCTTGGCTGAAAAGCCTGAGGCAAAGGAATGTGACGTTAGCATGGGTTGGTTCTCTGGGAATGCAGTGAATGAGTGAAGCCAGCTAACACGTGTAGAAACCTCTAATGGCATGCAAACCAAGAGAAGGGAGCCTGACAATGAATGAATGATAACTAACAGAATCCAACATAGCAAGAGACTAATAGTGGAAAAGTGGAGAGCTATAAAGTCTCCCTGTTTGTGAGAATAACTTCAAAATGTCTTGGGCATAATGTTTATGTAATGAGTAGTATTCTCTGTACATTTATAAACTGAAATCTTTTCATTGTTTATTGTAATAACTGTACATTTAAAGCAAAGCTAGAAATCAGATTCTTACCTATTGTAAGTGTTCAATTTGCATTAAAGTTATTGAATGACTTGTTCTTTTATTATAAGAATTATGACAACATTAAAATTGCTTCATTTTTAAAAATAGGATTAAAATAGAATATTACATTAATAATTAAAAGTCAAAAAGATAGCAATATTAACATATTTAGAAGCTAACAAGTTCAAATTCAGAATTAAGGAAATGAAAATCTGGGTTTAAAAGCCAATTTCAATGAAACTGAATTTACTTGTCTCTTAAAAACTGACCGAAAAAGGTTTTGTGAATCTTCAATAGGATAAAGTTCCACATTCTCATCATTTTTATCTTTATTTTTTTATGTTTTAGTGATTTTATTGTAATTTCTTTGAGTTAGGCAGCATACAAGTTTAATAAATTATTATTATAGTCATCATCAACAATAACACTACATAAGATTATTATGTATAATAGAAGCAAGCCCCTATTTATCAAAGAAATTCAGTTTCCTTCTGTATTGTTGTTTCCTTGTTGTTGTTGTTGTACCAGATTAATAAAAGAGGGGGAAAAGTCAACTCTTGTGATAAATTAATTGTTGCCAAGCCGGTGCCATCCACGGCATCTGTTCAGTTGTAGTGTAGCATACTTATGTCAAAAGAAAACAGTCGGAAAGCTAAACTTTGCTTATGCATATCACTGGTGACTAAGAAATGTATATCAGGACTGGAAACATGTTGATTAAAAAATAACTAAATTAATAAAAGACCCTCCAAGTTAAGATGAACTCTCCAACATAAAATAATTGAAGCAGCCTTGCTACTAATTAATATGGGTCAGTTGACTAAGTGTTGAAGAATTAAGCAAGACAAAATATATTGGTATACTACTCTCAGAAAAATTTAAATTGTCATATTATCAGTCATATACTCAAAGAAAACTTAATAGCAGTAGAAAAAGTTCTGCATCCAACAAAAACAGGGAAACAGGCAAAGGAGAACCTGAAATATCTCAGGTACTTCAGGAATGCTTCTAGCCAAGGGGGAGACAGTTCAGACATCCATTTTTCTAGAAACACTTTTGTCATTTAATTAAATCCAGAGAAAGGTAAGATGAATGGAAGAAAGATTTAGAAAATAAATTGGGCAAAGAGAAATTACTCTAGGAGCTAGGTTACAATCCTACAGAGACTGACCTGGAAATGAGCCACATTAGTGGAGTATATCTCTGAATAAACATGTGCTGCTAAACTGCCAAAGAACCTCTTTGGTCATGTCTCAATGAATGTAATGGGCTTTTTTTTCTGAAGAGATGAGCATAGGATTGAGCTGTTCAATTTCCCAACCGGCAATGAAACAAATCCTTCTTGGGCATCACCACCCATTGCAGGGGATGGGGTTATTTATTTATTTATTTCCCCAAAGGGTAAGAGGGTGTACAGTGATACAGAGACATTGCCAGACTCAGATTTACAGGCTGGTCATTGAAGAACAATCGAAGTTTGGCTCACTCTTTTTTCTTGGTGCCTTATTTTATTTTCAAGTGTTGCCATTTTTAAATTTCTATTATAGCTAGATCCTCAAAAGGTAGAAGTGGCTGAGCCTTCTGGGGATACATGAGAGGGCCTGACAGAATATAACATAGTGTATCCATAGTGGTGGTCCTTGTTTTTAATGTTGTTCAAGCACACATGGCTGGTGTATGCTTCTATATATACATGTAACTGAAAACACCAACAGCATTCTGTATACCATATTGCAGCTTTATCCTATCCCATCCCATCCCATCCATCTGTCCGTTCCCTTCCCTTCTCTTCCCTTCTTTCTTTAAAAATATGTAATGTCAAGAACACCAGGTTTCATTAGTATTAACTTGTAACTATTTCATGCCTTTCATAAATCAAACTGTTTACACTCAATTACATCATAAATAGGATGGGTGTTCTGCCCTGCTGAGCATCACTAGACGAGCAGAGCTTGCAGCCACTTTCACAATTGTTCAACAAGCAATGAAAGAAGCTCCTATTTTCATATAGAGTTGACACATATTTAATTTAGATCCACTGCAAAATTTAATACACTCTTCTAAGCCCAATATAATGAATTCAGGATTGGATGTCCTGAATCAACGTGTTACAAACGGTTGGTTTTGTAGTGCAAAATGACTCTGCAAAATTGATGTTGGTTAAGCAGAACACAGAAAATACTTCCTTCCCAACAGAAAAAAAATACTTGATTCCCAGGGGGCAATCATTAAGTGAAAACAATAGGAATGTACAGCAGCCTTGACATGATGCTGCCATGTTGGTTTCTTTGTTCAAAGCAGTGCATTTTTTTTTTTAGAAGTTGGTACATGACAGATGATGGTAGGAATAACATCACAGAACACTTTGTGGAAGTTCTGCATAATTTGCTTATTTCAGCTAATATGTTTGTAGTGTGTAAGTTCAATGAAGTAATAAAGCAACAATCTGAAGGATGCAAGAAACACAGCAGAAGGCTGCTTGGGCTTAATATGTTCTAACTGAGATTGTCTATGCCTCTGCCAGCCATTCTTATGCAGGAACATGCCACAATGTAATTGTTTTAGAAAATGTCCCAGGTTTGGCCCCAAGGGACAACAAAGTTCCTACTAAAACGTTCATGGCTGCTCTACCTAAGTTTATGTTATGTTACACAATGAATGGGATGCCAAACAAAGCACCAGCTTCAGGTATAGCCTGTACCCTATCAAGATCTGTGGAGCTCACCTGGACCTCAGATAGTCTTAGACAATAAAATGTGGATTGGCTGCAGCCCAGCGCTTTGTTTCCTTCTGGTAAAGGAAGATGTTGTGAATGGTCCCCATGGCAACCATTTTGTGAGCATGCCCGTTTCATGCTTTCAAAACATCCAATGTGCCCACTGGCTAAAAAGATAGGGGGCATCTGCAACAGAGGATGATGGGTTTGTTTTTTGTTTTTCTGTGTTTTGCTTCTTTTTTTTAAAAAAAGTACTGCAATAATAGTGCTAATAACATAATAGTTACAGGGGAAAAAATATCAAATTCAGTGTTATACAGCTATTAATAAACTATATTTTGGACCTCACAATATGTATGACAGGTATAACATAAAATTAAAATTAAAATAGGATTAAAAATAGGATGCCTGGAGATTATGTAAACCAAAATCAAGGAAATATTACCAAATATCTCAAAAGTCCTTTTCTTTGCCACACTGTGAAAAAAAGAATGAATTTAAATGTTGGAAAAGCACATATTTAACACTTCAGAACTACAGATCTGGTTTTGATTTATGTCGAATTGTCATATAACAATTGTTTTGACTATCCCTTTGCATAAAGTGTGCTTTATTTGTTCGCTTATCAAATGTCCACCACAATCACCAGACTTTTGGTGGTTTACAATAATTCTAAATGCCTTGATAAATTCCAAGCATGAGAATTATAGCCAAGGAGAACATATATATCTTCGTCAAGCAGCAATCACTCTAACATCATAAGGATGAATTTCAGGCCAAAATATCACAATGGTAGGACAAGCCCAAACCACGTGAATTAATATCTAATTCACGAATTGCATCTCAAGCTGCAGTTCCTTGATAATCATCCCTTATTAAACATTATTTCAAGTATTCAGTGTACTGGAAATATTTTTCAGTACTTTAAAATATGTAATGCAGAACCAAGAGTCTTAGTTTCACCATTATTAAAACAACCTTCTACTGATTTGGAAGAACAGGATGTTCAAGGCTGTTATTCCAACAGTTGTGTAAATAATTAATATCCATTTCATCTACTGACTTCCATTTCTTTTAAATATAAGCTATTGGCTTACAAGCATCAATTAATATTTCTAGGACCTTTAAGAGATATCTAATTTCAAAGCCAGCTATAGCATCTGGACCAAAAAGTCCAGATAACTACTGCTTAAACTGAACAAACTGCCAAGAAGCTCTCTGAGGTAAATCAAATTTAGCTTTAAGTTCAGTTGCAGTGGGTCCAGTTCAATTTTACTATCTCCATTTTACTATCTCCTTTTTTGGACATACGTTGATGGACTAGATGGATTTCTCTGGTTCAGTATTGGCAGGCAGCTCTTCTGATTTTGGCCAAATAACGAAGTGTCATACAACTATGCACAAAACCAGCTTCTGCAGTGGAGATCAGAATGGGCAGTAAACCATCCATCCCTTCAACACTATGCTTCGCCAGTATTCCCACTAATCCATCCTGCTTGTGAACACCAGAACAGAAGACTCAATCCAATCTGTTTTGCATCTCCCATTCATTGTAATTCTCATTCATTATATCCTCATGAAAAGAAAAGAAAAAGCTTTCTATACTATAGAGTGCTTCTTCATGTTTAAATGATTTCACATGAGATGTTAATAGCAACATGTAGGATGGTGCAATAACTGATCAGTAAACTCATTTCTAATTAAGCAGTGAGATCAACAAAAAGTATTTTGACCGCAGCGAAGAGTGAGAGTATATTAAGTAGTGCAGGGGATGGTTATAAGCTAAGGAATCTAAGCACTTCTTTATCAGGAGTGATGCCAACAGAGTCTGTTGCTTCTCAGCCCACATAACTGAGTCATTTATCCCTTTCCTCAAGTTGGAGTCATATAACACCAAAAGCTTTTCTAAGTGTTAACCATGTTAGCCATCTTTTGTCTTAAAACTTATTCTTCTTTCAATCTTTGAATTGTAGTATTTGAATATACTTGTGGTAAGATTAACAAATGTAAACTCAAAATATCTGGTACATAACCATTTGTGTGCGCACACATGGATGGAGCCATTGTTCTGGTTTCAGTGGCATTTTCCTGACTTAAAGCCAGGGTGGAGTATTGATAGCCTTCAGATGTTGCTGAAATTCAGGTCCTAGCAACCCTCCATGTTACTGATGCTGGTTGGCCCTGCAGGCAGTTGATCTTCAGCAACATCTAAATTTTGAGGGTCCCCAGATACACAATCTTTTGCTTAATGAAAAATATTTGAAAACTTTGGGGCACCAAGCACAACACTTCCTTTCTACTAATAAAATATAGGTCTCGCTCTATTTCCTTCTGTGCTCTTTTCTCAAATCTATGTCTCTACCACCCATTTTTCTTAAGGTCTCTAGTATTCAAGCCACTGCCTAATGTGTATCTCTCATTTTAATTGTATTAATGGTGAAGTTTGAGTTACCTTGTTTTCCTTTCCCCTCCTCTGTTCCCTTTTCCTTCTGCATTATGTCATTTTAGTCTGTAGATCTGCTTACACAAATTGCCTAGTTTTGTTCGTAAGCATTTTAGACTGAATGATGTATCTACATACTTTGAATAAATACATTTTATAGATGATAAAAATTATATGTAGAATATATATTTAATTTTTTAAAAAAGGTTAGCAACCAGTTGCGGGGGGGAAACGCAGACTTTTAAAGACTTTTATCAAGATCTTGTTACAAAATTCATGGTATTTATTACTTTCCAACATTTCCAATATGCACACACCCCAGTTAGAAATATAATATTCTTAAATTCGTAGTAGCCACAGTCCCCCCAAAAATTCATTTATCTTTTAGGTTTTATTGATTTCAAGCTGGCCCCAACTTTGATGGCCTTCCAAAAGGGCCTGAAACCATCTGGCCTGGGATCAGAGAGTGGTGTGGAGACCATAAAATGGCTGTGCAGTTCTTCAATGGCTGTGCTCTCCCAGTGATTGTATTGTATGGCTTTTAATTGTTTAATTGTTTTTAACATTTGTATTGTTTGTATGGCTGTTTTATTTTTTTAATTTTGGGGTGTTGTTTATGTTTTAATTGTAAGCCAACAAGAGCCACTAATGTGAGATGGATGGCTATATAAATTGAATAAATAAATAAATAAAATTGTAATTTCTTTGTTGTGAGCCACCCAGAGTCATTGAGAGTTGGGTGGCATACAAGTTTAATATATTATTATTATTATTATTATTATTATTATTATTATTATTATTATTATAACATGCATCAGGTCACAAGGGCCAAACTTCATTTTATGCCAGATTACTCAATGAAGATTCTAATATGAAAGAGAAAGAAATTTAACTTTTTGCTTCCCTCTTAGGCCATGTTCCATCGATCATTTTTATTGTATTTATGTTATGTTATTGTTAGATTTATGTCCTGTCTTTTGTTCAGAACCTCAAAGTGATGTACACAGCACTCTCTCCTCCCACTTTTCCCCATAAGAACAATCCCAGTGTGGAAGGTTGGACTGAAAGAGAGCACCTTGCCAAAATCCTGGGATCCTGATCTATTGAAAGGAAATGGGTGGCTTTTTGAAAAGAATAATTGCAGGCATGGAAAGGGAGAACGCAGCTGGAAGATGGGCCAAGATACAAGGCCCTCATGCCCCCTTTATAAATTGCACTGGGTCACTTGAACATACTACAGGAAAGTGGAGAAAAGAGAGATTTAGCTTCTTAGTAAGTCTTAATATAACTCTGCCATTTGAGCCAAGACACAGCAACACCATAGAGACTCTGAATTTTTCCATCAAGTAGATGTTTTTTACAGTCAGCATATCATGCATGTCAGGTGATTTCACATGTATCCAACCAAGTGGAAAGATTTGTGGTGAGCAGCTCAAAGAAAGAATTAGCCCTGTATCAGCCATGATGCTGCTATTAAAACCAGCTTCCATGCATAATCCAGACGGCTTTACTTCACCAACTGGTGTGTGTTAAAATCAAAATATACTTTGTTCACAGTAATAAGTAATGCTGTAAAATGTTGATTATCTCCATAGTAATTCAGGACTTAACAGGATCATTTAAATGGGGTTTATATGATTTGATTTTGGTAAAACCAAACCAGGTTCACTCAAATTTTCATACACTGATTGACTGAGGCATAGAAGGTTCATACAGGTTTACTTTTGCATGGGCCTTTTTTTTTGTCCCAATCACAGATAGGTTTGTGGATGCAAAATCAGATGCTGGACTCCTCCTTTTCCCTGTTTACCTACAAGGTAACTTCAAAAGTAGCAGCCGTTACATTGGTTTGATGGTGCATATCAGCATCATATGTACAATCTGCCCCAAAGCACTAGTATGAGAAATAACTATAAGGTCAAGAGGTGGGGGAGGTTGAAGTACTGCTTAGTACTTCCCTAAGCAGAATGAGATTCAGGCATTAAATAGTATATTTCTGTGGAAGAGATGTATAAATACAAGTATTTTTTCCAATGTGCTTGAATTAACTACATAGGTAGACTTTTATGTCTGATTTGTAAAATCTAATACTTAATTTGTTAGACTAGTAGGAACCATCATTAATTTGCCAGTATCATACTATGCAGTGTGTGCAACCTTCTTCCAATTGCATTTCTTTAAGTTGTTTTTAACATCACTTCTTATTTTATATTGATGAAACCCATTGAAAAATGTGCTGCTCCTTAGAAGGGAGATGAGCAGGTACACGCTTTATCAGAGGTCCTAGCTGAATGGGAAAACTTCTCTGGATGAAAAAAGGAGGAATGATGAAGAGGGCACAATTTGGAAAAGATTGGAGAGATCAAATGGGAAGGATTGGGACTTCAGAGTATGTCTGATTGCTTATTATACAATGCTTATCTTCATGTCCAACAGGTCATGTTATTTACGGTATGTGGAAGCCAGCCTCATAATCTATGGCCACCAATAGCAGGCAGGCAGAGAGAAAGGAAGGAAAGAATGAATGGCACCTTGAATTTGAATGGCTAGAAGAAGCATTGAATATGGGCAAGGAAAAGGTATGGTGGCAGAGAAATTTGACAAATAAATGGCAATAGCAACTGGTGCTTTTTTCCCCCAGGATGCACTGGGGTTGAAGCAAGGATCCATGACTGCTTCCTTTCTGAACAAGATTGTTAGCAAAGTAAATGTCAGCAAGATATCAAGTTAAATGTGGAGTGATGCTCCCAAGTATTCCACATTTACCATCTAAGAACTGGGGAAAGAAAGGACTGGAGTAGTAGAGAATAAGAAGTAAATCTTGGAATATAGAAAGTGTTCATTTTTTGACACAATCATTATAGAGCATTCATTTTTTCCTGTCATAAGAATAAGCTGGAAATTCTTCAACTGAACCAGATAAAACAAATTAAATCAAAATTATGGTTCGCAGAATTCTTTAATTCATTTACTATTTATAGTTTGTATTACCAAAGTCTCATGGTGGTTACAATGAAAATAGAAAAACAGTAGTTTCAAAAGTATAAAAATAACAGTTAAACATTCATTTTCAATGCCAGCAAGGAGGTCAGTTCTCATAATCTGCCAAGGGAAATTACAGAGGAGGTCCAAGTTACCAGATGAGTCCATGGTAACAAAGGGACAGCCTGCGCAATACTTTTAGGACATGTGCAGTGTGGCCTTTGTTTCACTGCTGAATCCTGTACTAACTAAAATTTGCAGAATAAAAACAAAGCAGACCCACTTACAGTATACTGAAAGAGTCCAACCCAGAGGGTACTGGCACGTGCCTTGTCATTTTCTTTCAAGAAAAGGTGCTGAAGGTGATAAAGGGCACCCCTGAACACCCCTGTTACCTCAGCCTAGGAAACCAAAGAGAGATCCAGGCCCAGAAAAACCCAGACTGCATAACTGCTCCTTCTAGAACTTCTAGAACCAGAAAATGTATCACTTCCTTGGGATTATTATCTTGTACAATGAGCACCTCCATCTTTTCAGCTTCAATTTATTATCCCTCGTCCAGTTCATTGCTCACTGCAGGCAGGCGTGATCATAATTTACTGATCATGGAGCCTCCTTTGGTCATTCAAGGATAATCCATCAATTAACTTGGCACACAGAGAAATGATGTCATAGCTCCTACTCTAAAAAGAAGAGTCCAGGCTCTTGGGGCATGAAAGGTGCATTATCTAATATTGTCCCCATTTATTTTGAAAAATTGGGTTTCTAGCTTCCTCCAAAAGAAAAAAGGCTACAGTAAAGACCTTCATTCTCCTAAGCCCTTGTACTCTTCTTGCGTGGTACTTCTCAAAGTAGTAAATTGCACATTAGCCCTGGGTACTTAATCACATCAGGTTGAACAATTTGTACCAAATTAAGAGGAAAGTGTTTTCTGTGTGTTGAGCAGGAGAAAGGGCATCCATGATAGATTCCAGTCGAAGGTGCCTCTGAGACATCTGCAGAATTGATAATCGTGTACTTTGAAGAGGGGACCGGACACAGTAACTGCAGTCCAATGTCAAGAGGGGAGACGCTGCTAATCCAACTCTCTCGGTCATTTCTTTTCTTTTTTTAAGGCAAAAAACATATTTCATATGTACTACAGAAGCATAGATCATGGGAGAGGAGAAAGGGATGCTTTGCCGATACCTGAGGCAATGTTAACAATAGCACCATTCTGCCACTTAAACCTAGGAGCCAGAATTTTAGGTAGAACTTATTTCTACTTAAGACTCCAGGAGAAGACTCAGTTCCTATACATATGCCTTCCCCTCTTTCCCAATTGTTAATATAAGTACAAATATAATCTACAGTATTGGGTGTCCCTCTCCAGATTGTACCAAGTCATCTTGCCTGCCTCCTGAAGAATCTGTCTAACGACCAAGTGGCAAGAGTAAGGACAGACCACGGAACAACGGACTGGTTTAAGATTGGGAAAGGAGTATGGCAGGGCTGTATCCTCTCACCCTACCTATTCAACTTGTATGCACAACACATCATGTGATGTGCTGGGCTGGATGAATCCAAGGCTAGGGTTAAAATTGCTGGAAGAAACATTAACAATCTCAGATATGCAGATGATACCACTTTGATGGCTGAAAGCGAAGAGGAACTGAGGAGCCTTATGATGAAGGTGAAAGAAGAAAGTGCAAAAGCTGGCTTGCAGCGAAACCTCAACAAAACGAAGATTATGGCAACCAGCTTGATTGATAACTGGCAAATAGAGGGAGAAAATGTAGAAGCAGTGAAAGACTTTGTATTCCTAGGTGCAAAGATTACTGCGGATGCTGACTGCAGTCAGGAAATCAGAAGACGCCTAATCCTTGGGAGAAGAGCAATGACAAATCTCGATAAAATAGTTAAGAGCAGAGACATCACACTGACAACAAAGGTCCGCATAGTTAAAGCAATGGTGTTCCCCGTAGTAACATATGGCTGCGAGAGCTGGACCATAAGGAAGGCTGAGAGAAGGAAGATAGATGTTTTAAACTGTGGTGTTGGGGGAAAATTCTGAGAGTGCCTTGGACTGCAAGAAGATCAAACCAGTCCATCCTCCAGGAAATAAAGCCAGACTGCTCACTGGAGGGAATGATATAAAAGGCCAAACTGAAATACTTTTGCCACATAATGAGAAGGCAGGACACCCTGGAGAAGATGCTGATGCTAGGGAGAGTGGAGGGCAAAAGGAAGAGGGGCCGACCAAGGGCAAGGTGGATGGATGATATTCTAGAGGTGACGGACTCGTCCCTGGGGGAGCTGGGGGTGTTGACGACCGACAGGAAGCTCTGGCATGGGCTGGCCCATGAAGTCACGAAGAGTCGGAAGTGACTGAACGAATAAACAACAACTCCAGATTGTGACCACATACAGTATGTAGCGGTAGTTGTGCTACTGGCCTCAAGGCTTTCTGTAGGTTTGGAGCAACAAAATAGTTATCTGTCCCCCCCCCCCCCATGAAGATTACAGTTCAGTACTACATCAGAAACTAGAGTTGGGCACAAATGGGTTTTTAAAATTATCCACCAAATTTAGGGGGCAGATAAACTGGGTGGATGATTTTTCCAAAAGTCTTCTACAGTGTTATAACAGCTGGACATAACAGCCTCCCCTTATTGGTGATAGTAGCAACACTACCAAATGAAGTCTACAGGGAGGAGTTCCTGCCTGATTTTTCCTAGTGAGTTTAGTAGAAGCACAGCAAGCCAAGAAAGATGCAGTTCCCTGGAGAGATAATTGTCCCATGAATGACAAGGCATTCACACACAGTCCTTGGCAACCTTATAATTTAGCTGGTGCAAGAATACCACACTCCATTCCAAGGCAGTTCTCCAAAATTTGCATCTCCTTTGAAACCAAATTATTTTTCATCAGAGTCAATGAGAACAGGTAAAAATAAACTGTAGGCAATTTTCTCTGCTCAACACTATCTGCAACTCCTTCAGTTGCAAAGATTGTGTCATGTGATATAAAGGAATGTTCATTCAACAGATAAAAACCTTGGATACAGAGAACTGTTTGGGCACTTTTTCAAACGTAGGTGTGCAAAACTGAAATTACCTATTTTTCTCCTCCAAAAATAAATCATTGAAAAGGGAAACTGAGGTTTTAAAATGGACAGATGGTCTCCTTTGGTCATTTGGACATCACAGAGCCCTGACAAAGAAATGCAGTGATTTTTCATTTTTCCTATAACTTACTTCATGTTCTGATATGGGACATTATCTAATGTCTACATCTGGATTTATAAGCCTATAGTGCAAATATAATACTTGTAAAACACTGATTATTTGACACAAAATGGAATGGAAAAACAAACTCTGGTGTCCAATTCTATTTAGAACAATCCAGCTCTTGTAGTTTGACTTTGCCATAACATATACTGGACTCCCCCTTCACGTTTTTATTACAATGGCCATTTGTACAAAAAACTGGATTGTTCACAGTTTTTTTTTAATCATAAAACTATCTGCACCTGCTAGCCAGGCTATAAAAATGTGGTTTCAAATTTGAAGCAATAAAATTCTGCAATTAACTTAAGACACACTACTCCAGTTATAGCCTAAATTCACACAGTGTCAATAGCATTCGATAATGCCCATGCTGGTTGGTTGCTGTTGTTTTCATTTATTTATAAAGTCCATTTGGCATCAGGGAATTTTCCCCAATATGTTGACTTTCTCACATTTATTCACATTAGCTTGTATCATTTTAACTTTAGGATCTTGAGGTTTTGATTTGCTTAATACAACTACCTAGTGTTTCATTTTAAAAGGATAAAAATAAAAGGAGGTAGGGACAACCAAATTTATAAGTAGAATGGACGAAGGTTTAATTGGCTATAATAAGATATAGCTGAAATTTTTAATTGGGATATTAAGAATATTTAAGAGGAAATATAATTGCTGTGCCACAGTCAAATCTCAGACATAAATCTATGATGGTTTCATATGAAATATAAACCATAAGGACAAAAATGTTCATAATACCAAAATGGAACAAGATTTTAGTCCCTTCAAGAACCCTCAAACAAGAACATATCCAAAATACATTGGTCAAGTCAGATGTAAAGTTATTCCAGGTATGTAGCTGGCACCGTTGGAACATAAAAGAGTAGACTCTTTAAGCCCTACTCTCAACCTAAATATATACCAGCTACTGATAATAGAAGAAAAGCTCCAGCTGAGGCTAATAGAAATATAGCCCGTCACTACATGCTGGGTCTTCTGGAGAGAGGGAATCTGATTTTGGTTAAACCCCTTTCCTCTTTCCCATGCCATGATCCAGAGATCTGCACACCAAGAGGATCTTTCCGTAAGCAATCTCCTGCTTTCTTGTGTAGATCGGTATCACCAAAATGTTCTGCTCCTTTGAGCAACTTGAAGTGGACAGTGTTTATGGCTCATTGTAAGTCTTGACATGTGATAGACTGAATCGGATCCATTAATTTCAATTATGTCCTTCCGTGCATGGATGCCAGCAGCATTGATCCCAGCACAGCAGCCCACAGAACAGAACAAACTAATACGTGAGGTTCAGCAGGGAGAACAGCATGCTACTGATGCAAATCATAGTTTGGCATTCTTTGGTAGCCTCAAATTCGTAAAACCAAAGATTTTATCAGGCAACTCAGTGATCCAGCTAGGGAAGAGACTGGCACTTCCAACATAAGGCTAGTGTAGTATACTTGGATTCCTATTAACTTCTAGCCATAGAGAATGACATGTTATTACAGTAAAGGGGGGGGGAAAAGATTAACACTAGCAAACTCCTCTGCTACACTCAATACTTCCAATTCACCTAATCTCAAAGGAAACCACAACAACTCCAGTGAGTGGAGGATAACCCCATGCTGCTATTCAGTGCTGCAAACAGGTGAGGAATATATCAAAGTCCTCAAGCACACATATCCCAGGCATACACTGAAAACACCAGGACAAAGTGGGATTGCATTCTTCTGGCCACAAATCCTGCATTACTAAGCTGTTTACATAGGATCACACCAGAAGTATGAAAGCTGTGACACTTGCCAATATCTGAAGTACCTCTAACAGGCAGGATCTACTCCTCCTTCAGGCATTCACTGAATACTATCCACATCCCAACAGATACCAACTGCACTATAATAAACGCAATAAACAAGGCAATAGTGGAAACACCATCCACCCACTGGCTGAAGCTTGACAATCTTTCTCAAGTAAGGGCTAATGGTTTGGTAAAGCATGTGCTAATCCAAAGGGCCTCTGTAGCTTCAGGAGGCTTCCACCCTTGTGTCATTCAGAAAACTATTGAAGGCCTAGTTGTTCTCCCAAGCCTAGGAGATAGAATGATTGGGGCACCTTTGTTTTGTCCTGTTCTGGTTTATTTTGGTTTGCTCAGTGTTGGTTTGGTTTTGGTATTTTGCTTTTCTGGTCAGTCGTATTTTTATATGTTGGGTTTTGATTATAAGTCACCCAGACTCCTTGGAGAACCCTATAAATTAACCAAACCAAACCAAACTTCAAGTTGCATCAGTAGAGCTGACATTCCTCTTAGGAGTTTGTCTCTAGTGGAGAAAGGCAAAATACCTAGAAGAATTCTGAAAGAACAAGGGTTAGCAATACTTATTTATCTCCTGCATATATACCTGGTTTTTCTGTAAAATATCCAATCAAAGAAGCAACATTGTCCCTGATCAGCTCTCTCTGTATTAAAAGTTCAATGTACTGAAACCCGATACTTTTAGCATCAAAGCAACTCAGCCAATGGCACTTAGAGGGTTTTGATGGCACAGCCTTTCTGCAACAGCCATGCCAGCTATTGCATCAAATGAGTATCTTCAGTTTTATCACCAGGACTTGCATCTTTCCTATTTCTTGCTACATCTGAGCAACAGCAATGGTTTTGGACATTTATGCTCTAAGATCAAGCTTGCTGGGCAAGTCTTACTTTCTCAGCCTCAGGAAAGGAAAGGAAATTTGTCATCTCTTTGGCAATTTTCACCACAATCCTGTTTATGCCAAATCACTACCCCCCCCCCCACACACACACAAAAAGATGATGATGGAAGTTGCACTCCAATAATCTGAACAGGATCAGGGCTAGGTATACTGATTCACTCTGTTTGTACTTTTTATGAAGATATGGTACCTGCAGAATATTCTCTATATATTTTTATTAATTGAATTAATGGATCTAATTGTCAAACATCAAAACAGACATACCTATGAAAGAAAGGGAAAAGATTGAAAAGAACTACAGTGGTATATAGTCAGAAATGTTTAAAATTTCTCTTCGATAGCCATGGCTTTTAGAAACCACCTGGTTTCTCATTCACATTGTTAACTGTTTCAGGTTTATGTTTTTTTTTAATTCACTGTATTTGTTGTACTTCACTTTTATGACTGGTCTTGGACCATAAATACATAAATACGTAAATAAATAAATATCACCCCCTCCCTCCACCTAGAAGTAGCTTCAATATTCCCAGGTCCACAGGAGCCCAGTTCACATGCACCAGTATATAATTGCTTAACATCATGGACTTGAGGGCTTCTTCTTCTTCAACATAGATCTAAGAGATAGCTATTTTCAACTGAATATAAATGTTGTTATGTCCAAACCAGTGTCTGTTAAAACAGGGAATCAACATAAACAATGGTATCAATAGAAGAGAATATTTGTAGCTCAGGGTTGAACTATGGAGTCCTTGGTGCTTTCTGACCCTTGTTGTTTTCTTGCAGACATTTCATTGCCAGACTAGGCAACATCTTCAGTGTGAAAAGTTCCCAATCAAGGAACTCCTAAGGAGAGAACAACACCTCCACCAACACAAGCAGGACAAGCCACAGTATATAAACAGAGAGCAAGTCTCACTCCCTTTTCTCACTGAAGATGTTGCCTAGTCTGGCAATGAAACGTCTGCAAGAAAACAAGGCTCAGAGAGCACCAAGGACTCCATAAATGATGGCATATTGATCAAGATCCAGAGTAGCTGGTCCAATTTCTACTTGTCATACACATGTTCATTTAATGTTCTATTCAACAGCTACATGAAATTGCTAGTGGGTCATTTGCCAGTTTGGGGTTCAGTATCATCAGTATGCTGATGATACCCAATTATATCTTCTGACCCTGGGCCACCTAAACGAGGCTGTCAACGTCCTGTTCCAGTGTGTAGAGGCTGTGAGGGTCTGCATGGGAAGGAATCATCTCCAACTCAATCCTACCAAGGTCAAGTGCCAGTGGATGTTGGGGCCATTTAGATCTGGGGATATCTGACAATCACAGCAGCCACATATCTCGTTGCTAGGCAACAATCAGCTCATGCTGCAAGTCAGCCAGTGGGGAAGGTGGGGTAGTAAGTTTGGTGCCTCGAGTGACAGCAACCAATCCCAGGGAAGGAGGGATGATGGAGGCCACAATCTCCTACCTGTTGCTGTTGTGCTGTGGCTGGCACGATAAGGGATCCGCCAAGAAATTTTTCCCCCCAGGGAGATATTTTAAGATGAAATTAAAATGGCTGAAAAACTGTGCCCAACAAACGTGTTTGGGATTCAATTTCCTAGAAGATTGGAGTGCTTGGAGATTTTATGATCTGTCCACATCTCAAATGGATGTGGCGCTCCCTCTAATAGGCAGTGCCAAGTTAGGAGCGCATAATGGACAGCAAAGGCTTCCTTCTCCCAAACATGCCAACGCCGCTCAGTATCGGAGAATTTGTGTGAAATGTAGGGCACAGAACCCTCTGATCATCTTTCTGTAACAATACACAACCAATGGAAACTTCAGAAGCATCAGCCTGGATGATAAGGAAGGGTCAGGATGTTTTAAAATAGGTTCTGCTGTGAACAGAGCTTTTAGGTGATCAAAAGCCTGTTGGCATTCTGCAGTCCAATTGATCGCTGCCCTGGGTTTCTTAGCTTTCTTTTCATTTCCCTTACCCTTGGTTTTTAACAAATCAGTGAGCAGCAAGGCAATTTGGGCAAAATTGAGAATGAATTGGCAATAGAAATTAGAAAACCCGGGGAAGCTCTGCAATTGCCTTCTTCTTTAGGGCACCTTCCAGGCCAACACATCCCGTACCTTGGCAGGATCCATCTCTATGCCCCTATGGGAAATTTGGTACCCCAAATAGTCCAACTGGCATTTGTGAAATTCACATTTAGAAAGTTTGGCATACAACTAAGCTTTTAGCAATCTCTTTAAGACCTCCCTGACCAGTTTCACATGGTCTGCCATGTTGTCGCTGTAAATTAAGATATCATCGAGATACACAAGCACTCCTTTGAATAAAAAATCATGGAGAACCTCATTTATGAGCTGCATGAAGCATCCAGGAGCCCTGCCCAATCTGAAGGGCATCACCAGGTATTCAAAAGCCCCCAACGGGCAATTAAAAGCAGTTTTCCTTTCATCCCCTTCTCTGATGCGCACCCAGAAGTAGGCTTCCCATAAATCCAGCTTGGTGAAAAATTTTCCTTTTGACAAGTAAGCCAATATGTCTTGCACCAGAGGAAGGGGGTATTTATTACAAACACTAATAGCATTTAGGCCTCTATAGTCAGTACAGAGCTGGAGAGATCCATCTTTCTTGGTGCGGAACAACACAGGAGCATCAAGAGGGGAATTGGCAGGACAGATGAACCCGCGCTTCAAATTTTTGTCAATAAACTCTCGCAACATTGCCCTCTCTTTGAGCATCATGGAATAGACTTTTGGTTTAGGGAGTGAAGCTCCTGTTTCCAATTCGGTAGCACAGTCCAATTGGCAATGGGGCGGAAGCTGGTCAGACTCAGCTTCACTGAAAACTGCCTCTAAGTCTCTATATTGTGGTGGAATTTGAGGTTCTCCCAAGGCCACTTTGGGTTTTGGAGGAAGTTCAGCCACTCCTTCCATTGTCTCTAAGTCTGGAGGTGGTTCAGGTTCAAGCCAACTGCCATACGTCCCATCTGTGAATGTGAGTCACCCCGTGGGCCAATCCACTTTGGGATTTCTTTGCTTTAACCATGCTAAGCCCAGTATTATAGAGTGATTTGCTATTGGGGCTACCAGGAACGTCAAAGTCTCTTTATGAGCTCCTATCCTCATTTCCAGAGTTTCCGTATAAAACTGCATGGGACCCCCTTGCATGTCTGAACCATCAAGTTGGGTAAAAGCCACAGAATTTTTCAATCTACCAACCCTCAGTCTTAGTCCCATTACTACTGCAGGGAGCATTAAGCATCTGGTACAACCAGAGTCTATAAGTCCCACTAAGTTCACACTTCTGCCAGTTCAAAAGGATTTGAGTTTTGTCCCCACTATTATGCTTTGGCATGGTCCATTCACCACTGAAGCATGGTGCCTGTTGTGTTGGGTTACCGCTGCCTGTTTTTGGGTGCCATTCAGGACAGGCGGTTCCAGTTTCCCTGCAACTGGAATTCTTCGTCCACCAAGTTTTCTTCGATGTCATAAAATTCTGTAGGCATGAGCTCAGTGCCTTCTTTGCCAGGTGTGAGCTCAGTGCCAATGGAGCCACTACTGGAGATTTTTTTAGATGGTGGTTTAGGCTTAGTTCTGGATGGTTTCTTCCATGGTGCTGCGTTGACCAAGAGACACTCAGCAATGCGATGGTCTTCTTTGCTGCATTTAAAACAATTTCCACTTTGGATATGCCATTCCTTTTCTTTCTCCCCATCCTGGCAGGTCTCTCTTCAGCCAGCTCCCATAGTAGCAGTGGGGTGGTGCTTCTCAGATGTATGCATGCATTGCTGCAGTTTCACTTGCGCTCGGGTTTCCTCAACTTCTCCAGCCAGGCAGATCCAACCTTGCAGGGTGGTTGTTTTTTCACGCACCAGAGCCCACTCCAAGATCTCTGATTTCAAGCCAGCTCTAAAATACTCAATTTTCAGTGATTCTGGCCAATCAGTCATTTTGCCTACCAACTTCTTAAATTCAGATGCATACTCCAATACCGACTGGTTCCCCTGTCTAAGGGTTTGTAGACTGGTTCTGGCCTGCATTGCAATGAGGAGGTCTTCAAATCGAGTATGCAGTGATTTCTCATCGAATTCTTCCAGCTCTGGTGCTTCAGCTTTGAACAGGTCCACAGCCCAGTCGTCTGCTTCGTCTTCTAGGTGGGCTGTCACATACTGGATCTTAGCTTCATCATCCAGAAAATCTCTTCCCCATTCATTCATGAACCCTCACACCTGATTCATGAACCAAGTCAGATGCTTTGGGTTCCCCCAAATTTCACTTTTAAGTCTCGTATTCCCCAGCCTCTGCCACCAATTCTCTATCCCAGTCCTGGTAAGTAATTTACAGGCTGGGGCCCAAAAGAGGTGGTCTTTCACCAGTTAGAAAAATATTCTTCTTGTGGGTCTCTTGAAGCTCTCTGGCCAGTAACTGCCATGGCTATCTGACGCATTTGTCAGTTCATCTCTTTGAATGCACCTTGCAAACCTGACATACGGCCACCTATCTCCGACATCTCATGCTCCACTCTGCTAATGTGCTGCTCAGATTTGGACTGAGACCCTCTCTCCATTGATGTATGTCAGCTGGTTTCTGGTTCTGCACCACATCCAATCTTATGGGACCATTTGCCTTTTGGATCCTGCAGTGAGGGGTTGTGGCAAAAATCCACTTCTGCAAATTGGGTTTTGGCTCTGGCTCCCTCAACCTGTGCCCTTCTCAACTTGTCCATCATTTCTGTTGCCAGTAAATCCATCATGGTGGTATTGCTCACCTTTGGGTGCTGTAAATCCTCACTTTCAGGGGAGTACTGCTGGAAAAGTCTCCTTCTTCCCAAAGAGACACCTTCATCAGTACTCTCTCCATCTGCTTCCTCCATCTCAGCAGACATCAATAAGCAATCTGTTGTGGATGGCTGGGAAAGTTTCACTCCTGTTGAGGAGACACCTCCAGCCATCAGGATGAGTTCTTCTTCTTGCCACTCATCCAGGACAGTTGAGATTGGTCGACAACCCGAAATCCACAGACAGAACTACTTCCTCAGGGAGATCAGTGTCCTCAGGGCAGGTTGCCATTCCTTTGTGACTTGGAGCTTTCTGTGATGATCCCAGTACCAAGATCCTAACTTAGAAACTCTCCAAACAGTCCATCAGAAAGCTTAAAGAATTCTTTATTAAGGATCCGATTAACGCAGGACAGTAATCAAAGCTCCAAGTGAGATTTTGGCGCCAAGACATTCAAAGTGATTCCCTCCTCTGATCTCATCCCTCCTCCCTGTCTCACAGACAAGCTGTTTCTCACTCCTAAGTTCCCCACTCCCCTCTTAGCAATTCATTAGAGTGATTAACAACCCAGGTGTCTTATCAGCAACAGAGGGTCCTTGGCTGAAACGGCTGAGGCAAAGGAATGTGAAGCTGACACAGGTTGGTTCTCTGGGAATGCGGTGAATGTGTGAAGCCAGCTAACATGTGTAGAAACTTCTAATGGCAGGCAAACCAAGAGAAGGAGCCTGACAGGATATTCCATCTTTAACTTTGTATGGGATAGCACTTCCCCATTCAAGAGTGGTGTGCATTCTGGGGGTCATCCTGGACTCAAGCTATTGCGGGATGAGCAGGTGGCAGCTGTGGCCAGGAAGACCTTGCACTGCTTCATCTGTTGCACCAGTTGCACCATTTCCTAGACTGGGAGGCCCTCCAGACAGTTATTCTTGTCTTAGCCAGCTCGTGGCTCAATTACCGCATGGCACTCTACATGGGGTTGCTCTTGAAGGCCACCCAAAAGCTTCAACTAGTCCAGTCCTGGCCAGTTCAGTCTGACAGGTTTCACATGTTCCAGGTTCCTTCGATTAAGTAGTGTCATCTCTCAGGATCCTGGAAGCATGCTTTCTTTGTCATGGCATCTGCCCATCGGGAATGTGGTTCCTCCGGACATCTGCGTGCCTCCCACTCTGATGATATTCCTGGGAGCCTTAGGACCTGGCTGTTCTCCCTTTTTGGGTGCATGATTTTTTTGTTGTTGTTGCCTGTATTCGCCATCTTGTTTATTGTTATATGCTTCACGTTTTAACTGCATTTTGTTCTTTTGTTTTTTATGCCATGAGCCACCCAGAATCGAATGAAATCAGGGGGCATCTAGGTCAATTAAATAAACAAACAAACTTCCAGAGATGTACTGGGGGTGTTTTTATTTAAGTAAACCTCTGAAAATTAAATGCAGAGGTGGGAAACCTTTAAGAAATAAATCAATGAATAAAAGCTTATCCATTTGACCATCCAATCACAACACTAAGTTGTCCACACAACATAGCATTACTACAAATCGTCAAGTTTCTGTTATGTGAACTGACCTATCATTGAGTATACCTACAGGAGCAAGGGAGAAAAAGCTTCCCAGTGATATCTTAATTACAGTATATCTCCATACAGGCTAACTGGGACCACTGGGAGCTGTAGTTCATCAACCCCTGTATAGTCACAGCCTCATTGCCCTTGAGCTTCAGGATAGGTTTCAGGAATCCAGGACTGGGTTCAGTTCACACAGCACAATAAGTCATAATAGAATTTGCTTCATTTCTGGCCTAGCATATTGTGTGAACCCAGCTAACTGCGGCTTACTCAACCAAACAAGGTTAATCCTGTCTAGTACGATATGAACCAACTCCAGATTTTGGCATTTCCTTTTTAAAAAATCACAGTGATCATTGCTAGAGTAGACCAGGAGAGAGCTTGTTTTGAGATCCCCCCCCCAAAAAAGCTCCCCATTGCTGTCCAGAGCTAGATAGATCATTGTCTAATTTAAGACAGCCTATTATGTATATTTTAAATGGGAAAATGAGGAAATACACATTGGCTATATTCTTGATTTCCTTATTGTCCTTATTATAATATTCTGCTGAACTCAAGGAGAATACGGTGTACATTTACTTCCAAAGAAGCAAACACAAGAGGCCAAGTCTTAGAACCTGGAGGATTATGCAGTTGGTCAGCAATGCCAGTTCAGTTTTCAGCAAGACAGCAAACATAACTTATTTGCTGCATTTCTTCCAGATAAAATCAGACTAAGGATTAAGAAAACAGCCATCAAAGAAGAGGTTTGCAACATATTGCATCACTGTACAATTTGCTCATTTGCAAATCTTCTTACATTGCAATCTATATACCTTAAAGTACCTTCAGTTCTACTGAGTTGCACATTCCCATAGTCAAACATCCCAATAAATGCAAAAGCCAGGGGCTCGAATTTTTTGGCATTTTGGCAACCCTAACTGTCCAGTCTCCTTCTTCTCCCCACCCCTAGCTGCTCTTTGCCATTTTTATTAGAAAATAACAGCTGCATTTCTTCAAAGGGCAGCATTCCAATGACCTGATAAGGGAGTAGTCTGCTCCTAATCCAAATATGACTGAACCAAAGGAGGCCCTTGCAGAGTTCTAGTCCTCGTTGTTTCAAGGCTAACAAGCCCTCGGACAGACTTCCAAATGGTCCATCTGGATAATTCTCTTGCTCTTTCTCTCTGCTTGTTAGTTCATTGAATTTCTTACTGCATGTATCACTTCCCCTTCCAATTCCTGCAGCATAATTTCCCCATGCATCATTGTCAAAAAGTAATTTCACAACATGAACAGTTACACTCCAATAACTTCTAAGCAAAGGGACTTAGGTTTTACTTTGAATTACAATGGAAACCAGCTCCTGCATTCATCTGGATATCAGGTCAATGAATTTGTATGTTTGTCAGTGCTCCCCATGAAACAAAGAGAGCTTCGAATGCCGTAATAACTTAGAAAGAAGTTTACATACTACATCAAATGATCCAGGAGGAAAGGAAACACACAGACAGCCAAATTAATTATGTCACATTTTAAAGGGAAATTTCTCTACCCTACCAGCTATATGTGTATGTTCCAAAAGGGCTTCCAGACTATTGTTTCCGAAAAAATGTTACAAAGTTATTCTAGAGCATTAAAAATAGGAATGAGCTAGCAATGATACCATAGTAATTATACAACAATAATTAAGTAATAATACAAGGTCAGGTTCCAAGTATTTTTGCAGATACTACTTTGGTATCTTAACAGCAGGTTGAGCAGCAGCTAAGAATTCTCCCCATAATTTCCACCACCATCAAATCCATCCAGCTGAACTTCTTCTATCCAAACAGTTGAGAGCATAGCAGCTACTGCTTTTTGGTGGAGAGTTGGTAAGCATACACATGGGCAATAAGACGGCAAAGTAGTCTTCTTTTCAGGCTAAAGCAGAGATGGGCAATCTATTTCAGGTCAACGCCCAGATATAGAAGTATGGTGGAGACTGCAGTGGGTGCAGCTATTAATCCAAACAAGATTAAATTCTTGTCATTTTGAATAGATGTTTTTAATGCATTAGAATCGTTAAATGGATTTATCATGCATAGAGGGTGGCAAAGAAGATAATTATTCAATGCTAGAATGAGAAACTTCTTCCAAACCTACAATTTTGGATTATAGATGTGGGTTCATTTTCCATTTATGATGCAGGGAAAGACTGGTGAATATTATTTTATTGATCAAAGTTTAATTATTTAGTTAAAAATTAGGCTGGCTTGTATTTTTATATAATGTACATGGCTTTGTGCATATATGTTTCCTTCTTTTCTTTTTCTTCCTTTTTTGCATAACAAGAGTGTTTAAAGTGCCCCAGAAAGAATTAAAACCATGCCAAAAATCCATTTAAACTCTGCCCCCCCCAAAAAAAAATTGGCAGTGTGGTGATGAGGTGTCCAAGGACTATAAAAAGGGCCTAGGACTACATGTGACCCACGATTGTCCATCAACTGGCCTAATGCAAGTTTCCAAATTCTCTTTACTTTTCTTCTCCAGAGAATATATTTTATACTACCTCATAACTAAAAGAAAAATGGCATGCTTTACTTGGCATGTAGTATTTAATATACTATTAAAAGTGTTCAGTTAAGTTAGAAAGCAGATTAGCTAAAAATGTATTTCAGCAGAGAGAGAATGAAAGACAGAGAACAGACATAGGCCTAATTTACTATAGTGTATTATTTCTGTTTTCTCTCTTATTGTTTTCTCTGATCCAGGTGGTGCTGTGGGATTTGAAGCATCAACAAATTGAAAACCCTCTTTGACCAAATATAAGAGTGGATTTATTTTAAAGAAGAGGTTGAATTTATCCTGGGCTCAATCATACTATTTCTGCTTTCTGGTGCTTTAGTAATAATCACCAATAGGGGGAATGAGACATGACTTGTAGACAGAAAAACAGAACCCCATTCAGAATAAGTAGGAAAATCTCAAATGCATCAAGGTTGTCCAAAGTCTAAAATTACTTGTTTACACCACTGCCTTGACCATGCATCCATGCAGCTCTTCAAAGATCTTCAATCTCCTGAGAATTAAGCCAGAAAATACTTTGCCATTTTAATGCTGGCATTTAATAATTAATTAATTGATTGATCATAAATTGCAATGAATTGTTTGGAAATCCTGCTGGTGATATGTTACTGTTTTAGTTCATCTTTGTTGCACTAATAAAGAGCTTGTTCTGAATTAACTGCCACAGCCAAACCCCATACTAATTCCATTTTTGCTACAGAGTGTGCAATCTCTAGCATAATCAGTGTTGTACATAATCAATAAGCAAATACATGTTCAAATGAAGTGAGACCACTTCCCTTTAACAAAAAAGCAGTTGACTTGAGCAACTTCACTACAGGCTTTGCTCATAGGAAGGTGTTTTAAGAGCACCCTGGATATACCCTGAAATCATTAATAGTTAGCACATGGTATTGAGTGCCAGAATGCATGGAACTGGGAGGACCTTGAAATGAACCTGAGATGAGCATCCAGAGACTAATAAACATCCATTTTAAAGCTTTCAGATGTGGCTGCTGAGATGAGATGAACTTATGAAGTCATAACAAGCAGGAGCATACTTTATGCCCTACAAGTAGAATGAGCAATGTTGTAGCATGCCCTCTAGGGCTGATTATGGATGTACATGACAGAACTGAATATGGCACCCAGCAGTGTCAAATAAGAAGCCAGAGGTTAATGCCATGCTGCAAACAGACTAAGAGTGCAGAACAGGGAACAAAGTTCAGAGACAAGCCAGAAGTCAAGAAAAGCACATCATGTTTGACCAAAACATGTTAAGTGAGATAATTTAGCTTACCCACTGAATTTGCAGATGACCAAGTCAATAAGTGTTTCAGAAGTAGAGGAATTATATTGTACAGAGACATTCTGTTATTTATTTATTGCTGTATGATAACTCATGATTTCTCCTTCAAATGGTTAGTGTGCATCATTCTTAGATGTGTCAACAAAAGGGACCAAATGGAGCAGTGTGATACATATAAATCATTTTATTGATGGTGTAATCACCTATAATATATAATTCTGGCAGTTCTCACTGGGCATTTGCTGCATTAGTGTGTCAAATGCACTACCTTCTTGCTTTATCAGGGACAATCCAATAGTAAGACAACTAGAAATCTTGGTACAATATCTTTGGCCTTTCAGAACTATGTCTATGTTTCCTGAGGAACTTTTATCACAAATCACACAGCATCAAGATGTCCAAAGTTGGGCTGATGAAGGTATAATTGAAGATTAGTGGATCCTGCAAAGAATATAGGAAGTATGTTGTAAACAAGTGCAGAAATGGTATCAGGCAGGAAATATGACATAACATGAACTAAAGTCTTCTATTCAATGGAGCCTCACACCATTTTCTGCATGTACCAACCATCATCCTTGACTCAAACAATATCTAGCAGGATGGATCTGATATCATTACTACTTTAGATATGATTATCTAGTCAAATTCTTCCAGCAAAGATAGTGGTCACACCAGGCAAAATCAATTCTAATGCATGTCTTCATGCAGTGCTTATCCAGAGTGATGAAGGAGCACTTGCCCTAGAAATTCTTTTAAAGGAGAAAAGAATTTCAGAGTGATTCTCATTGGTGGAATGTGCAGTGATTTAATTATGAAGGGGGCCTGGGGTATAAATGAATGTCCTGTTTTTTCATTGTTTATTTATCTCCACAGTGGACTGCAGCCTCCCTATCTAACCATACAATGAGGGAACTCTTCCCATTGGCTTTCTTCACTGGTGGTACTACTATCAACACCAAAAGGAAGACTTTTGATAGATTATTCAAGAATTTCTCCATCCCCTAGACAAATTCAAAGAATTGTCCATTCAGTTCTTCTGTCCCCAGAGGATGAAAGAAAGAACTGGAAGGCTTCTGGTGAGGATTCATGGTGAACAAGACATCCCTGAAGGAGTGGGAATGGCACTGCTGCAGAAATCAGTGGCCAGACAGTGAATTCTGGCCAGCATAGTCTCTCCAGAAAAAGGAGAGATTGTGAGATCACCCACTTGCATTCCAGATAGCTGCTCCTTGTGAGTAGACTGCAGGAACTAAGGTTTTTGTGGTTGGCTTGTGAGTTGAGTCGCTGGGAGTCAAGGGATTTCAATCAAGCTTACATGATGTAATCAAGCCCACATAATGCAGCTATATGGACATAAGGTTTGCAGGAGCCTCACATCTTAAATACTTTCAGATGTAACTAATTTACAGATAAAGAGAGATTCTCTGAGTGACAGGATAAGAAAATTTTATTTCGTGAGTCAACATTCTTTCTGGACTACAAAGGGAAAAAAGGTTTAAAAGATTTTAAAACTTTTGGCAAAAAGCTTAACAAGGAGTGGATGCAAGAAAGTTTAAAACAAATAAAGGGGATAATTATTTTGAAAGATTTTGGGGGGTGAAACGAACCAGACCTTTGTGGGAATGTTTTTGTTCATTTGTTTGTTTACTATTAAAGAGTGCAAACAATTGGTGGATTTTACAAAACAAAAGATAAAGGCAATATGAGCCAGACTGTGATACTGACTTTAACTATGGAGATGCTGACTGTGAGGCTGACTATAACTACCGAGTGCCATTTGAAATGAAAGTATTAAGTATTAATAGGAAAAAAATGGGAGGAAGCTTGCCTTTTATCTTTCCCTTGTTTAGGACACTTTCATTTTTGGATTATAATATCATAATGGCAACCATCAGAAAAGTGGCAAAAATAGTAGGGGGGAGGAGAGGATCACTAGAGCAATCTTCAGAGAGAGGAATTACACCAGATTTGCTTCAGAAAATGTTTAAGCAACTGGGCAGTAAGTTAGCTGAATCAATTGATCCTAAATTGGCAGCTTCTGAAAAAAGAATGGATGAAAGACTTGTAAAGATGAAAGAGGAGGTGAAAGAAAAAGTCAAGAAGATGGAAAGCTCTGTAAAACAAGTAAAGAATTAAAATTTACACTATGTTATAATCTTAAAGAGAATTTTTATAAAATGATGTATCGTTGGTATATGTCACCAGAGAAATTGCCTAGAATGAATAAAGGCACTTCAAATTTATGTTGGAAATGTGAACAACAAGAAGGGACATTTTATCATGTTTGGTGGATGTGTAAAAAAGCTGGAAAATTCTGGATTCAAATACATATGGTGATTCAGAGGATTTTAAAGATTAATATACAATTGGGACCAGAGGCTTTTCTTTTGGGATTGATGGACAAACAGCTGGAAAAAAATCATGGAACTTTGTTTTTGTATATGATAACTGCAGCGAGATTATTGTATGCACAAAGATGGAAAGATTCGGCACTACCCACAATGGAGGAATGGTTGGTGAAGATGATGGAACTTGCTGGGAAGGCTAAATTGACTTCTTTGATCAC
Source organism: Candoia aspera (assembly GCF_035149785.1). NCBI lineage: Eukaryota > Metazoa > Chordata > Lepidosauria > Squamata > Candoiidae > Candoia > Candoia aspera. The sequence continues at coordinate 205,422,961 of NC_086153.1, read as the reverse complement.
AGAAAAAGACAATATCTACATTTATTGCTGACTGGAAACCCCTTATGGATTTTTTGCATAAAACAGAAAAAAATGAACTTATGATTTATGGTTTTGATTACTAGACAGGATAGTTTATAGAAAGGAGTTATCTTGTAACCACCGAATAAGAGGTAAATTTATAATTGTACTTATAACTGCTGTAAAGAAAGAACGCGGTGGCGCTGCGGGTTAAACCGCTGAGCTGCCGATTGGAAGGTCGGCAGTTCGAAACCACGCGGCGGGGTGAGCTCCCGTTGCTAGTCCCAGCTCCTGCTCACCTAGCAGTTCGAAAACATGCAAATGTGAGTAGATTAATAGGTACCGCTTCGGCGGGAAGGTAACGGCATTCCGTGAGTCATGCTGGCCACATGACCCGGAAGTGTCCTATGGACAATGCCGGCTCTAAAGGCTTAGAAACGGAGATGAGCACCGCCCCCTAGAGTCGGACACGACTGGACTTTACGTCAAGGGAAACCTTTACCTTTACCTAAAGAAAATGAGAAGCTACTTCTTTGTATCTTTCTTCTTTCTTTTCTATTTTTCTTTTAGTTTTTTTCCCATTTCTTGCACTTTTAGCTTTCTGTTTTCTCTTTTCTTTTTCTTACTTTATATTAGTTTGTATTAATTTTTACCTTCCTTTTAAAAAATCTTTAATAAGATTATATAAAAAGAAAAAAGAACTAAAAAAGATATGAAAGAGAATAAATCTAGCTGCAAATGAGAAGGCTTGGCATAGGGTTTTGTTTTTCCTCAAGAGTTTGAAATGGAGCTGTAGTTTGAGATTTAGCTGCAGGTGAGATGGAATTTTCCTTTCAAAAGAAAGGTATTAAGAATATCAGTGCTAGGGGATTTCCCATAGTAGGGGCAATTATTTTTATTTTTGTGCTTTCCCTCACCAGGGCTTCGGACTGGCCAAGTCAAAGATATGCACGTGTGATACTTTGGCCTCAACAGAAGCCAAGTAAAGAGTAAGGTGGTTGTCTGCATCCAAAATACTTTTCCTTTGCCCTTATGTAATGAGATTAGATTCCTTCCAGTATGCATTCTAAAATACCCATAATCTATAAAGAATAGACTACGGTGTCTTTGTTTCTTAAACCTTTGCTTGATTTACCTTTTTCAGGCAAACTGGAGAAAAGTAAAAGCAACCTGCTAAGGTGGCAATATAGCATTTCCCCACTAGTGACTGACCCCATCTTCCAGAGTCATACATGGTTGCACCAGTTTAACAGGCTTGACATTGCCTCCAGCTAATCAACAGTTGAAGATCCAAGGTTGCCTCCATTTAGGCATCCATCTGATGAAGACCTGTTCTTGCATTCAGAACATTAGTTTGTTATGAAAGCAAGGATGCCTCATAGGTACATGGGTCATTAGTGCAAATCCTGTGACTTCCACAGGAAACACTATTTTAACAAATTCAAAAAGTAACCTGTGCAGCTTTATGCACTTGCTACTCAATGTAGATTTTTTGTTTATTTATACTGTGGTCTAAGTAGAATCGCAAGACTTATATACCATCCAAGGAAGGGAAAAAATGGAGGGGCACAATCTGAGACCCCAGGGCTATATGCGACCCCACCTTACCCCATCTATGGATGAAGCCTACAGGTTCCATGAGAATTCTTTCAAGGGGAATGTAAAATGAAATCAAGAGATCTGATAAAAGAAAGACCAAGTTGCCAATGGTTTTCTTATGTACAATTATCAGAAAGGTTCAAAGTAGATAAAATATTTTATGGTTTTGGACAATGTAAGACTGAGGTTGAAATAGAATTGTGTACAAATGATGAACATGTAATTGCTAAAATGTATAAACTTTTGTAGAAATTTGAGACTGAAGAAGAACAAGTGAAATAATGTATGATAAAATGGGCTAAATATTTTGGTTATAATATACAGATGGAACAATGGGAAAATATGTGGTTGAAAGACTTGAAATTTACATTACATTCTAGTCTTAAAGAGAATTTTTATAAAATGATGTGCCATTGGTATCTGACACCAGAGAAATTGTCTAGAATGTATAAAGGTACTTCGAATATATGCTAGAAATGTGAACATGAAGGGACATTTTATGATGATTGGTAGACGTGTAAAAAAGCCAGAAAATTTTGGATATAAATACATGCACTGATTCAGAAGATTTTAAAGACTAATGTACAATTGAAACTAAAGGCTTTTCTTTTGGGACTAATGGATAAACAGCTGGAAAAAAGCCATGGAACTTTGTTTTTATGAATGATAACTGCAGTGAGATTATTATATACTCAAAAGTGGAAAGGTTCTGTATTACCCACAGTGGAGGAATGGCTGGTGAAGATGATGGAATTTGCAAGATAGCTACACTGACTTCTTTAATTAAAGACAACATCTAGACTTTTTGCATGGAACAGAAAAAAATGAACTTTTGATTTGTGGTTTTGATTTTTATAAAACATTAGATAATAGAAAAAAAGAGCCTTTTTTGTAACCATAGAGTAAGAAATAATCTTGTAATCACACTTGTATTTCCTGCAAAGGAAATTGGAAGCTTCTTCTGTTTCTTTTATCTTTTCCTTTTGCACTTTTGCCTTTCTCTTTTTTTCTTTTTTTCCTTTCTTTTCTTTCTTTACTTTGTATTCGTTTTTGTTAGTTTTTATCTTCTTTTTAAAATGTTTAATAAAATTTATATACATTTTAAAAAAGGGATTTCCAAAAATGGTCACCAAATTTTGATTTTTAATATGTCAAAAGGGGAAAGTAATTAAATATATGACTGAAGAAGTTAAATATAGTTTTTAATCTAATTGATTTATTAGATAAATCTGATTTAAATCAATCATTAAATATGACCAAAGAAGTCAAATCTAGCTTTTGTCGTGGTCTCACTTACTATTTTTTAGGCTGTAGCTCCCAGAAGTTCCTTGGCCCCCACAAAACTCTCCATGTCTGATATTTAGCATTCTCCATTTCTGAAACTGGTTCCAGAGGAGGTGATAGGGCAAATAACCACAGGGTAGCATTGCTTGACAATATATGTTTGCCCAAAGGCTATGCTGCCTTTGGAAAGAAATAACTTGCAGATGCTTGACTGAGGCTCCATGTGCATCTCACAGCAACCACTTTCCATCAGAAGGTTTTCCACTATGGGCATTCAAAGGAAAGGGGAGGAAAGCTATTGCTTTTAAACCTTGCCAACAGTGGATGGGATTTTGATATTTATTGAGGCAGGACCTCCTCCTTGCTCCATTTGCTAGATAGACCTGGCTTTTACCGATGCAGATGTTTCTTAGCCGGCAAAATAATAATGGTTTAAGATTGACTGTTTCAAAGGCATTAAAAAGGAACCACACTGCACATCTTAACCAGCCCATTATTTCCTGACCTATGCACTACAGTGAGGATTACAAGCAATGGTACCATAGCAGCTGTAAGTCATCTGCTAATTTACAATAACGAAGAATTTTGTAATAAAAGGTTTGGCACAGAATTGCTTGCACAAACTGCAGCATTTTTGCAGCCCACAAGCCCCACATTGCATTCCTCTGATGATGATTAAGCTCATTTCTTTCACTTAGGTGACTGGGGGAGAAATGTACGAAAACAAGCATATGTACATTTCCCTTCCCTGTATTGACTTCAGACAGCTATAATTTACTAAGCAACCTACACGGCTCCACCAGACAGATTCTTTGTCTATGGCTTTCCATTACCGCTCAGCTGAGAAAATATCTTAGGTATGCCAAATGTGTATATGTAGAGTAATCAATAGGGGGAATAAGGGGACGATGGAAAGGGAAGGAGGAGGAACAACTTAAATTGAAAGTCAGATAGTGGGTACCCAGAAAGTAACTTGATTAAATACCCAGCGGTGGGTGCTATTTCTAATCTGGTCTGTTCAGGTGTTTACAACCTCTTCTGTATTAGCCTCATCTGACCCAAGCCTGATTTAATTGCTTAGCAAATGTAATTTTATTAAAGAGATAAAGATATAGCCAACGCTAATAAGCTGCCTTTGAAATATAAAGAGCCTTTCACGGTTGGATTTTTAGTTAGCTTGCTGCTCTTTCTTTAGAGACTAATTGATTTTCTTGACATCTCTTTAGCCTGGCAAACTGCCTGCCTAAGTACTTTATCTGACCTTCAGGCAGCCTGCCAGCTCTTGATCCAATATCTACAATGGGTATGTTGTAGTAGCTCTTTCAACTCTGATAACAGCTAATGTACCAGAGTTGTCAAGGCAGGAAGTCGATGATCACAAAATTTCTATCATATTGCCTATCTGGGCCACCTTAGTTAAACCTCTTGGACTGTGTGGAACAGAGAGCTTTGAGCATCTGTACACATTTGTGCTCAGAGTAAACAAAAGCACACAGAAAAACAACATCCTTCGAAAGCAAAACAGGAAAATCACCCTTTCCACCGAAGAAAGACGTGGAATTTGTCACTTGGAATGAATTACTCCAGCTGTCCTGTGATGACTAAAGGCTGACCAAGATCTACCCAACTAAATCTACATGGCTCTGGACTTGCAGTTTTCAGGGGAGAACTCACCATCCATTACATTAGGAATGGAGGACACTGTCCAAAACACTTTGCAGTAGGGCATGAAATGATATGATGGAACACTGATGCTTCTTTTAAGCCCATGGATGTGGACACCTTTTTTTTTCCCCTGAAAGACTATGGATGTGCAGTTGATTTAGCTGAATGGATTACTTGGGGATATTCTGAGGGGGAGCAGGATTCCTTCCAAATGGATCAGAGTTACTGTACAGGTATCAGGTGTGAAAGAAGGCAGCAAAGCTTAGAATCCAATAGAGAAAGGAGTTCTCATGCCTGCTTAACTCCTCTTTCAAAATATTAATTCAACCAGCCATACGCTTGACAGATCAAGGTAATATTTTCTCCAGCTGTATCATTTGTTCAGCAGGAGTCTGATGAATCCTGCTAATCTCAGCATCATTTTACCAAGTTTCTTAGCTTGGAAAAGGGATGCTGATGGCCATTCTGCTTCCATCCCTGGCATTGTTTCAACCAGTTTGCAGGTATACATGGAAATATTTGCCTCCCAGAATGAAGATGTTAGCCCCTTCCTCAGCACTGCAATTTCTAAATGGCATTTGGATTGGAGCTTATTCTTGTTGGAAGTCCTGGCAAATCCAGCATGCCTCATTAGCATGTGAATTAGCATGTAAATTGAGTTGTCCCACAATGCAACTCTGAGGAAGCTGTTTGTTGCCACTCCCACTTCCTCTTTCTCTCTTCCTTCCTTCTTTCACCCAGGGAGAAGCAAGCATGCTGCTCTGTTCTCCATTCATCAGGGCCATGTGCTCGGGTCTTGATGAAGGATTCTGCCCCTTTCTTCCACGCAGCTCTTGGCAGCAAATAGGGCTGAGGGTTTAGGGCAAACTAAGTATTTAGAAAGAAGAGAAGAACAAAGGAACTTCATCTTTTCCACCAAGATGGATGTAACAACAAACAATAAAGTTGGTAAAACTCTTTTTTACTTCTTAACCTAATCTCTCTAAGCGTGTAATTCTTTAAGGGCTGAGTGTGTAAGATCAGTAACCTGTGTTTCTCTGACATGCTCATTGATGCTATCTAAGATAACTTTCTTTTTCTGTGCCAGTTTCTCAGCTGCATTATAAGCTCTGCTCCATTTCAGTGATTCTAGCAGGCCACTAAATTGGCTTCAATTCTCTCCTAGTTTATTAATGCAAGAAACAATTCAGCTTCCACTTTTCTGGAAGTGCTGACAATTCTGTTGGGTTCTCTGCTTCTCCACCAGCCAGATGCATTCAAACACACCTTCTTACATTCTTCCTCTCCCTGAATTCTGCTATATTAACTCTCTCATACACACACACACACACACACTTACATACACACTTGATTATGCAGCTCTAAGGGGAAAAAACATTTTATGCCCATCAGTTGTTTAGATTTAATAGTCTAATATGGATAAGTCGCCAGCTGAAATGTCTTTGGCCTCATGGAAATGCTGCAGCAATGCCTCAGACAGAAGCAGAGAGAGAAGACGCCTCCCAGACTATCTGGCAGAAGCCCAGAAAACCATCAGCAAACAGACAGCCTTTGCAAACCTTGTACGGAAGTAAGGGAAGAGCTTTGATTTGACTAAGACTGGCTGCAGTCCTAGTTTAGAATATAAATGCATCTGACAGCAGAGGTAAAAGAGAAAGCAAACTGCAGCACTGATGCATAATGGATTCTACATCTGCTTCTGAATATGCAGGCTTCACATTGAGGCTGAGTCTCTTGAAAGAGATCTCTCTTAAAATGGCTCCATTGAAGCTACCTACTTCAGAGAAGATAAGGATTTTGACCTTTCAAAATAGGTGACATTTTACTTAATGTGACGAAAGAGAGAGAGAGAGAGAGAGAGAGAGAGAGAGAGAGAGAGAGAGAGAGAAGCTCTTTATTAAGCTTTTTCCTCTATGATATGACGGCTTTTTATATGAAAATGGAGAACTGGTTTCCATCTAACAAATTTTGTTCTGGTCAAAGAAATGACCGGAAGACATAAATAACCCCTTTTTCGTAAAAAGCATAAAAGCATCTGCATAAAAGAAGAAGTAACTTCTTCTACTGGCTTGAACTTGACAAAACATACACCTAGTCATCACCTTGACATTAAAACAAAATCCTTCCTACCTGACATTGAACAAGCTATCCCATATCACCCAAACTATAATGTGTCACATGCAGAGAGGAGGAACAAACAAGATGGGGAATATAAGAGGAGTTTGTTGGATAGAAAGGAACACAAGAAAGAGGAACTCAGATAAATCCCTCTTGACATTCCTAGTGCCAGCTTCCAAACAACAGCCAGGGGGTGTTGTCATTTTTTGGCTAGAATTCTAAGCATGCTTGTTTTAGGATTTAGAAAGAAGTGACTGAGACCTACTTCTGGATAAACTGCAGTGGGAAATAGTATACGCCCCTCCCCGTAACAGAGCTGACTCCTGTTCTCCTGTTGATGGCTACATGCTGATGCTTCTAATTGCAAAGAGAGATATTCTCTCTTCAACTCCAAATGTGCAACACATGAGAGAGAACGGAACTGTCACATACACTCAGTGTGGGAGGCACTGGACAGCTTTATTTTCATTTCCCCACCAGACTCAGGACCGATCTCTGAATCCTGTACTTCAGAAGGGTGCTGAATGATGGCCTGGCCTCTGTCCCAGCCAACATCATTCAGAACTGCCAATCAACAACTCACTACCTTAGATAAGAATTTGACTGTCAAGGGTGTTATCAAAATTTAACAAAGGCTCAGGAGGTCTCCCTTCTAAAGAAATTTGTTTGCAGTGAAGCTGCCTCAGACCAGCATTGTCCCTCAGAAAAAGGAGCTTTGTCAACAAAAGTGCCACTGGAATCCTCATTGTCTTAGTGATTCATTGGTAATATTATTTCAGATGTAATGGAAAGCTACCATGAAAGCATTTGCAGGCATTTTTTTCTTTTAATCATACAAATACACATAATAATGATTTCATACTTTACCTGCAGAACTTGCCAGTGCCAGATAAAGCTAATACAATCGTAAAAGATGCACCCCCCCATACTGAACTGCCCACACTTTGCTGAATCATAGAGTTGACAAAGTTTTAAGAGAGAAAACTACATCAGTAACATGGTGGTCCCTTTTAAACTTAGCCAGGTTTATGGATGACCGTCAAAGGCCTCAATTTTCAAACCACCCAATTAACTATAACCTGGTCTAAGTATAACCTGGCTCTAACCTGGTCTACCTAAAAGCTCTCAGCAATACATGTTTTAAGCACTGCATCTATCTGCAAAGGGAAGCGGGTTGTACAATCTCCTGGTACCATTGCTAAATGAACCACAATTCATAAGGGAAAACTGACAGTTCACTGGGGGTATCTGGTTTCATAAGCAAATCCAAAGCAAACTTGTGATAAATCTGCAGGTTCTTCCCATCGGATACCTATTGCCAATATTCCTTTGAATGTTGCAGGTTTTATTCAGTTTGCAGCAGAAAAGTTGATTAGCATCCTTCCTGATCCAAGTTCTGGTTGGGTTTATGTTGATGAGTTGTGAGTGAGTGCTGGCTTATCTCAAAATGTGTGTCCTTTCATAGAGAGGTGAGGTGAACAGGTAACTTTCACTGCTAGAATAACTACATTTTAATGCATTTCCCCACCTAACTAAATCAATTCTGTGACTGGTGTATCACTGAAATCAGTAAAGGCAAGAGAGAATGCAAGGTAGTTAATAAAGGAATTTCTCTCCTCTGCCAATCTGTTGCATTCCATTAGCATAAAGTTGAGATTTTTTTCAAATTTCCTTTCTTGACCCTTTATTTTTACATACACACATGCGTGCGTACACATGCACACAGGAAAAATCACACCAATCAGGTTGCATATGGTTCATGGATTGGGTTTTCATCACTTTTGTAGCATGTTTTTGCCAGAGGAACTGCACCAAAATGTATCAAGGCCCTGTCTGCACTTACCATTCAAACTACTCCTGTCCTATGCTCCTGCCAGCTTGTTTCCAAGCTGGTTTAAGGAAATCCTGTCTCGGCTGAGACACTTTAATATTTGCAAAATATTCAGTCCAGACTGTGGGCTACCATGTTTCCCTATTGGACACTTCTGCTGCCATTTCTTCCCACCATTTGGGGCTATTTGGAGGCTGGAAGTGAACAGTTTCCATATCAGGCACCTGAAAAAAATGGTTAAACAGTTTGCCTTTGGACATTCTTCTTTTAAAAAGTCCAGGGCAAAAACTAGGTACTCATGGGGGAAAAAAGGGTTTAAAAAATTCTGTTCAAAAGCTTTGAACCAGCAACCCTTCATTATGCTAAACAAAGAGACTATCCATAGGGTTATTTCACTTTGCTAATAAAATGAAAGGCATAGGACCTATTAAAGTACATGGTAAGTATTGGCTCAATTTTTTGATCCTTTTGCACAGTAGCCTTGAACTGGTAAGATTAATCTGAAACAAATTGAACTGCTGTAGCCCACATGGACAGGAGCACTCAGAGTAACACAACTGGGAAAAGTGTATTTTAGAAGCAAAGAACAAAAGCATGCCCTAAGATTGCTTTGCAGGTGAGTGGGAATTAATAGAGGGCAACTCCAGAACTGACTGACTGCCTGTTCTAACAGTGGGGCAACTGAGCAGTGAGCATAATGCCAAGAAGTTACACCAGCATCACTGTCAAAGATCATTACAGGCCTTTTCCACAGATCCTGAAACCTGCTCCAAAGACTGAGTGGAGCTCAAGAAGCCAGTCTAGGAGACAACAGGAAAAGAAAGCAAGAAGAAGTGCTATTGCATGAGTGGAAGTCTGCTCCTGTAATGGTGGATGTACTCAGTTCTGGCATTTTTCTAGTAGAGCAGAGCTGCTGTGAAATCCCCTCTGTCCTCAGCCTGTGGAAGTCTCACAGTTAGCACTGTTACACCTTTAAATGGACAAAGGGGGAAATCTAATAGATACTTCATATCCAAGGAAGAAAAAAGTGGAAAAAAATATCAGTACAGGTAGTCCTTGCTTACCGATTGCTTCTTCAGTGACCATTTGAAGTTACAACAGGGCTGTCCCTCAGGCACATGATCGCCATTACAGTCAGTACGCATTGTCCTGTGCCTGGCCTGTTGTTGTTCTTTTTTTTCCCCCTTGCAGAGCAGAGAAATTGGAGAGGAAGGGATTAGGTATCTTTAGATCAGGATTTCTCATCCAGGGTTCCGTGGAACCCTACGCTTCTGTGAGGGGTCACTAGGGGTTCCCTGGGAGATCACAATTTATTTTTTAAAAAGTTTCAAATTTGGGCAACTTCACATTAAAGACCTAAGTTTCATTCTTTGTTTTTAGTTTAAGAACACTGATCATGCATATAGGCAGGCCTACCCATGAAATGAATATAATAATTTTGTAACCTCTGGCCTGTATCTGAGCCTGAATGTGCAGGAGTTCCTCGAGGCCTGAGAAATATTTCACGGGTTCCTCCAGGGTCAAAAGGTTGAGAAGAGCTGTTTTAGATGCTTCTGTACGATAACTTTACTAGAGAGTTTACTGGCATCTTACATGTCACAAAATATCTACCTCCTTTGCCAAGCAAAGCCATCTTCTTGAAGTCCTTCTTCTCCTGTCTTCTCCCTGCCAAGATTTCCTTGTGCAAGAAACAAGGCAAATCCAGGTGAAACTTCACTCTGCCTTTTAATGATTTTATTCTTTTCACGAAGAAAGAAAATTCCTATCATCTCTCCCTCTACCCTCCCCAGCCCCAGTACTTCTCTGCTTACCTTTTTCTCATCAGGAAACACTTTCTGGGAGACAGCATGCATATTTAAACAATGGGAAGCAAGCAGGAGGTCTCATGAGGCCAGAGCAGAGCGACTTCTGAAATGATCACAATTATCATTCCATTATTGCAAGACAGAGAGCCTTGTTTACGATCCAAACTCTTGATTCCTTCCTCTTCATTTACACACTGGTAACTTAAGTCTGACGCGGTGGCGCTGCGGGTTAAACCGCTGAGCTGCCGATCGGAAGGTCGGCGGTTCAAAACCGCGCGGCGGGGTGAGCTCCCGTTGCTAGTCCCAGCTCCTGCTCACCTAGCAGTTCGAAAACATGAAATGTGAGTAGATCAATAGGTACCGCTTCGGCGGGAAGGTAACGGCGTTCCGAGTCGTCATGCTGGCCACATGACCCGGAAGTGTCTATGACAACGCCGGCTCTAAGGCTTAGAAACGGAGATGAGCACCGCCCCCTAGAGTCGGACTCGACTGGACTTTACGTCAAGGGAAACCTTTACCTTTACTAACTTAAGTCTACCACACATTTGTACTGATTACATTATTTATTTAATTGATTGATTGATTAATTTTATTTATTATTTTTAACACCACAGAGGTGGACATTGCGTAGACCCTATCACTGAGGCGGCCTTCCAAAATTACTGAACCAGAAAAACAGCGTATTCGATCTTAGGAACCTATTGCTGTTCCTTTTAAGGAGCTCTATTTTTTCAAAGTTATAACTATGTGTAACTTCAGTGAGTAAAAAGCATTTGGCTTTAAGATGTAGAGTCAGTTACATCCGGAGCAAAACCATCTGTTTTATTGCACTAGAATAGATGAGCAGGGGTACAAATTAACAGCCTTCTAAGGCTTCTAATGCTGGGTTTGCATGTTCTTGGAAAACTATGCCCTGATCCATTTGGGGAAACTTTCTCAAACGCCTCATGGAGAAAACAGTTCTACCATAGACCATTCAGCGATACGGCTTCTCCCAATTTTGCTATGAGATGGAGAATTGGAATCAACCATGGATCCAGCTTGCGTGTCACAGAGTGCAAAACAGGACCCAAGAAAAGTGCTGTTGGTCACTTCTTCTCTTTTTGTCACATCTTCATCACTTCAAATAATGGTCTGCAGTATGGATACAAGCCTCACAAAACTTTATTTAGCAAAATTTGGATGGCAAACCATTGAGGAATAAAACTGAGATGTCCTATCATTTGATTAACTGATGAACTGATGAACTGAAATGTACAAACCTGAATCACAAGAACCCCGCTACAAGAAATCCTGTTGTGACCCACTCTGGTTACCCCATCACATCACTGGCCTGTTTGGCTCAGCTCTCAACCATCCAAAATGATCATTTCAAGAGTGCAGACCCTGTTCAACTGGCAGTCAAGAAACTGTTTGATCCCAATTATACCAAGCCAGTCAACCCACTGGCATTTTTACTCAGCTTTGGCAATTGCACTTCGAGTCTAAAGCCAGGGTCTTTTTCACCCCTGCCTGGAGATGCTAGAAATTCAACCTGAGACCTTTCCATGCAGAACATGAATTCTAGACTACATGGAACAGACACCATTTAGGTTAACTACATGACTGTGGCATGTAAGTCAAGAAATAAGAAACAAATTAGCAACATTTCAGGGCTTCTAGAGTCCATGCTATGTGGATTCTCTGCCAAGCAGTCTTAGACAAAACGTTTGTATGTGTGTATGACTTCACACATCTACCACCTCCTCATTATTTTTCTTTCTGCACAGAGCCACAAAAGCACATAAAAGAACTAGTTCTATAGTTGCCAAACAAAAGAACATGATAAGGAGCAGACTAGCAAGTGTATCCAAACTATAGATGGCTTAGGAAATAGGTGTAACCTATTTTACCTTTTTGGCGGAAGGAGATAAGATAGACAGGAACCTAAGCCCTATAAAAGCACATAGCAAAGATAGACGACAGGGAATGAACACAGATCAGTAGAAGTGCTGGGGCTGTTTGCTTTTTGTTATCAGATGGACAGATATGTATTCCATGATTCTGTATGTCAAGCCAGCACAAAACAAACAGCTTCTTCTAATATTCTTTTTGGTACTGGGCATTTTGTAGGATGTAAAGGTCTACTTTGATACCTTATTGTTAGTCCTCTACACATAAAACCTTTTAGCTTGTAGCTCTATATGGAAGAACTTCATGTTCCAGTAATTAAATGAACAGCTTTGATCACTGCCCTAAAGTCTGCCTTTCTCTCTCCCCCATCACACTAATGTCTTAGAAAACAATCCATGAAAAGGGGAAGCATCTACTCCTGTCTGTCAAATGCTAATAATTTTCTCTAGATCAAATACAATTTTAAAAAAATAGAATGGGGTAACTTAAATTTTGAACAACATGATACAGACTATATTTGGCCTGTAGAAGTTGACCCTCTAAGACAAACATGGTTAACCATGTATGATAATGCTGTATCTGCTATTTCTGATGTCTCATTTCGAGTACAAGTCAATAAAAATATGATCAAGACCTGATAGACAACAATCCGTGGTTGGTACAATGTGTTAAGCTCAATGGGTCATAAATTATTCAGTCCTTTATCATGCAGAGTTAGATGCTACAAATTCTCAGTTGGGCATCCCTCTACCCCCACAACCCAGTGCAAGCCAGATTCCACTTGGGCACTAAAATTTTGCTCTTATGGGCCTCCCTCTCTATTTGACATCATTTGTGAAGGAAAGCACACATGCAGCCATACTTACAAGCCCTCTCCGGACTTTTCTTTCTCTTAGTTTTGTACATGGAGAAGAATACTTGTCTGTTTCCTGAGCTCTAAGGGACCATCTGCTCCTGCAGGGAAAGAGTTTTGTGATCCCCTTATCTCTCCTTTCTCCCTCCATCCTTGATATGATTGGGAAATACAAAACCAACACATTATCTTTACCCCTAAAGCTAAATGTGCAGACTCGATAAATTACTCAACTCTGGGAAACTCATCCATTTAATCACAACAGATCTTCCCAGAAGAACTGGAATGTATGAAGCAATCTCTACCAACCTGATGACCAGTATACAAATGTGGACTACTCCATCCAAAACCACACTGGCAGGGAAATTCGGGTGGTTGCAGTTACCATATACAGTACGTAGAGGGTACCAGATAAGGAAAGGCTAGTACAAAATCTCTTGAATAGGAAAAAAAATCATTTCCTACCAAAGCAATCTTTGACAATTGTAAAGAAACTGATAATCCAACACCACATTTATCATAAGGTGCATGCAAATACATAGGGAAACAGCCATCTGCAGCATTGCACCCACACTATTTATTTGAGCCCAAAACATTTTGGAAAATTCTTCCCTTATCATGGGTTCTTTAAAAACAAAATACTTTAGGCTCTGCATACAAATGAATGTTATCAATGGTTGTAGAGCTTTGTAGATTTTAATAACGTTTATGTATCTACTTAGAAATTCATCTTTTGTGGGTGTCTTTATCATAACATAGATTACAACACACAATGATCTATAAGAATGTTATTTGTAGATAATAAAGCTTGTTCCAGTCTTTTGATTCACAACAGCTGTCTCTTTCCATAATGAGTCTGTTTATAATATTTAGCCAATCAGATACCGGAGAGCTGTGGTGCAAAATATATATATATATATCAAATCCTAACAAGCTGATGTTATCTTAAAGACTGTTTGGACCAATTAAGAAAATATTTGTGTCTGAAAATATATAGGAAGAGAAAACACACAACCACATGTTACAGTATAAATACCTTTTTAAAGTCAAGTTATTAATGTGAATATTATATTTCTTACCTCCACACCCCATTTTGTACGATTACAAAATTACCTCTTACTCTATGATTACAAAAAAGCTCACTTTTTCTATTAACTATTTTTTTTCTAATCATCAAAACCACAAATCATAATAAGGTTCATTTTTACCAAACATAAACTTAAATCTATAAAAGTGTCTATATATTGTCCAATTTGTTTAATCACTTCTCCAGAGCCCAAAAGTACACAAAATGCTGTGAGAATTTTGCTTATTGCATAACTATATAATATAGAAATTAAAAGGTAGGATTTTGGAGGCACAACTGCTCACTGTATCTTCATATTATTCAATATAAGGAATTTCACAATGACTCTAGACTTTAAGAAAGTAGGTTTAATCATAACCCTTCAGCAAAGTATTGGAGGTCATGTTGAGTTCTGTCAGAAAGAAACTGTGTCTCCTTACAGACCATTTCATTGGTCAAAATTTGGACAAGCATTGATACTCCATCTACTTCATACATGGCTGACATTAACTATGCAACACATTATTTTCAAGGAAGTTGAAATACCTTCATGGTTGTTTAGCTGCAGTCCCATGCATAATCTAGGCATGAACTCACAGACGTCGACATACAGGACACAACTGCAACAGAACTCCTCCAGACAGGAAATCACAACCATGAGTACCAATACTACCTTTACTGTAGGGTTAAGAAAAAGAAACTTGCAAGTCTGAAAGCACTTCCCCCCTCCCCTGCCTTTACATTCCAGAGAACCAGGGAGGGTCCCTGCTGAGATGCTTTCTCCACCCCATCCCTCCTGTGGACTTAGATTTCTCTTATCAGGCCATTGTTTAGGCTGAGGCTCTTCCTCCTGTCTCCCAAGGTTATTCTCACAGCCCATTACAGTTATTAAAAGAATATAGCTTTGGATCCTGGAAGTAAGATAGCCATCATGACAAGTAGCATTGATAATCTCATCTGCCCAGACTTTGAGTAATTCCTTTCAAAGCTGTCCACAATTATGATTATCACTATATCTTATTGTTTTGAATTCTACAGATAAACCTGTATAAAGGTCTACCTTTGCTCCCTCTCAGTTCCTTTTTTCTAACCTAAAACCCCCCACAAATGTTCTATCTTTTCCTCATAGAGCATTCCTCAAACTCCTTGATTATTTTGGCTGGCCTTCCAACTCCCCAAATCCTTTTCAAAATATGGAGCTACACTTTATATCAATATTTATTCAAACTTTTCAAGGACAGGGAATACCAATGTGTCTGTGTGCGAGTCTGTGTACTCCCTTATATTTACTACATCAATTGTGAATTTTAATGGAATGTATGAGCTTGCATATGATGGAATAGTTCATCAGTCTGTAATGAGATTTGTTAAAGAGAGTTTTAGAGTTGGCATAAAATTCAGCCTCTTTTGACATGTGATCTTGGTTGTAGTGAGTGCTGAAAATCCATTTTCACAAAAACATGTTGAAGAAGGTAGTAGGATCTTTACTGACTCTTCATTTAAAAGCTCATAGATCTGGTGAACTTTCATTCAAAGATCTTCTACTGGTGACTTTTTTTTTCAGCACCCAGTTTACCTTCAAGTTGTCTAGAGAAACCAGGTTTCACCAGAGTATAATTTAAGAAATATTGTTGAGTATTCTCCTAGTGATTCCAAACACAAAAAGTGCCTTTTTTACAACAGCCATGCATTGAACTGATGCCTTCACCAAGCCACCTGGTCAATTGCTGATAGCTTGGGACACTGTCAAAGTACTTTCTTCTAGTTAAACTGAATGGCATTCGCTATGTTAATACCTGTTTATCTGGAGAGGTGCTTTTGGCCCCATTTCCAATTTCATTTAAAACATTTTAAATACTTTGGTGCTATCTACATATTTGCCTATCTCAGTCCTCATGCCTAACTCTTCCTCATTTCTCAATAAATTTAAAAAGCACCAGCTGTAGAAAAATATTTGGGAATTCCCTGTCTTTATATCTCTTCATTCTTATTTTCTCATTTCTGTTATTCAATCCATAAAAGGAATAGACTTGGAAATAAAGAAAACAGGAAGAATAAGGAAAGGCAAAAATCACATACACAAATTCCAGATAAAACCCAAATTCATCTAATTAATGTTAGAGATGCAGCACTCAAAGCATTTTTTTTGTATCTTTTATCCTATTGATCACTAAGGACATTAGGAATAGAGATAGCAAGCAAGGGACTCTCTCTTCGTTCTTTTCTTCATGTTTGCTTTGTTTTAAGTTTGAAAGATTGATTCATACTCATTCACACACTCTCCTTGCCCCAGTGCTGAGATGGACCCTAACCATTTGTTGAAGGCATGCCCTTACAACTGGCTTCCATTGGGGCAGGCTGAAGCCAGATCAAGATGATCAGCAGGAAAGGACAATGTTTCCCTTGAAAAATACAATAAAATGTCATATGTGAACATTCTATCTTGCACAGAGCCGGTTTGGTCTAGCGGTTAAGGTGCTGGGCTAGAAACCAGGAGACTGTGAATTCTAGTCCCACCTTAGGCTTGAAAGCCGGCTGGGTGACCTTGGGCCAGTCACTCTCTCTCAGCTCAACCCACCTCACAGGGTTGTTGTTGTGGGGAAAATAGGAGGAGGAAGGAGTAGTAGGTATGTTCCCCTCCTTGAATTATTCATAAAAATAATAAAGGCGGGATTTTAAAAAATCTTTTAAAAAATAGAGGAAGAGCTTGAGGGCAGCTAGCAACTTGCAGGGCTCCAACTGGCCCATTCAACTTCTGTTCCTCCATGGCCAGTTCTCCTTTGGCTGCCAGAGAGACAAGACTCTCCTGACTACCAAAGGCTTCTTTTCCCCCTAGAATAGGAGAATATCAACCTTATGGTTGTCCTGTTCAGACTAAAGGCGACCAGGCAGATTAAATCTCAAAAATACTTTTATTAAATAAGTATTTACAATCAATAAGTCCTTTGAATCTAGGAAGAACTGGGTTCAATCAAGACCAACTGGGCAGTGGCAAGGTGACTGGCAAGACTGCAGGAGGAGACAACAACAAGGCAGCGAAATAGGACTCTTCAATGGAGACTGGAGTGCAGGGTGCTACTGAAGCTGAAGACAACAGATCTCAAACTGGAACCTTACTCAAACTAATGCTGGAACACCAGATGGGGCTGACAGGAGCCCCCTGGACTCTTCTGAAGACTAAGGACTGGACTGGACTTGATGACTCAGGCTGGACTGGATACCAGAAACTAGAGGCTCAAAGCAAGACTGAGAACTCGAAACAAGGCTGGACTTGGCTGGAAGCCCTGGACTGGACTGGATACTCTGAACTAGGAACTCAGAGTAAGGCTGAGAGCTCAGAGCAAGGCTGGACTTGGCTGGAAGCCCTGGACTAGGCTGCATTCTCTGGGATAGGGACTCGGAGCAAGGCTGGGCTCAACTGGAAACTCTGGACTAAGCAGTGATTCAGTTTCACGACAAGATAGCTGTGAAATTCCTGAGCAAGGTTGAGCAATTGAAGCGCTGTTAAACCCGACCGAAGATCCACTGTGAGGCTGGAGATCGAAGGCACACTGAAGCTGCATGGAAGACCTGGAGCTAACCGGCGACCTAGAAACGTTGCAAGGCTACACCAGAGATTCGGGGTGGAGCTGCAGACTGGAGGCACAACAAGGCGGGACTGGAGACGCTGGACTCGGCTGGAATCCCAAAACAGGGCAAGAAGCGTGCCCAAAATGCACACAAGGTAACCGCAGAGGGCCAACACTGGAAGCAAGGCTGAGGTTTCAGGGCTCGGCGATAAGAGGATCCTCAATGGCAGCAGAAGCAGGTTTTAAGTCCTCTTCAGTGGAGAGCAATTGTGCTGATTCCTCTTAGGTGACAGATGCTGACTCTGATGCTGGTAGGGACTCTTCTGGAGACACTGCAGTCTGGTAGGATCGGTTGTCTCCAGAGCTTGCTCCTCACACATCTGCCTTTTATGCCGATCCTTTGCACGCCTGGACCCTTCTGCAGCCAATCAGGCTGCCTTCTCCCTCACACGCTTTTCTGCTCGTCGTTGGTGCACGCTGATTGGAGGATTCAAATCCTCCATCAAATCTTGGCCAATCAACGCCTTAGGTTCTTCCCACACTGCTGACTCATCTCCTAGTTTTGGTTTCCTTGTTTCAGCCTGGTAAGTTTCTATTTCTTCCTCTGACTCAGAAGGAGTTTTGATTTTTGAGTCAGAGGCAGGCTTGATTCTCACAATGGTCACCATTCCCACTGATATCACCCACCCCTGCCATGGATGCCTCATTCCTCTACTATCTGCTTGCCTCTGCTCCTTCCCTGATCCCAGGGTAGATTGCCTGGATCCTTCACCTTCCCCTTTGATGCCCCTTACCTTGCCTTTGTGCTTGCTGAAGAGCACTTCTGTCACTCCTGACAGCAGCAGCTGCACAATAACCACTACCCTTGGAAGTATCCACACTTCTCTTCATGGGTGGTGACCCACTGGTGCTGCTGGAGTGGATGGCGGTGCCCACCCAGAAGCTTGACATTAAGGGAAGGTTAGCAAAGGGGAGAAGAGCAGGGAAGGTGAAGGATTCATGCTTGGCTGGCGGGGGGGGGGGGAGAGAAGCACACAGCAGAGAAGGAGGAGAACCCTTTCCCTTCCCTCCCTGTTCCCTCAACAGCAGCAGTATTAGCCCCAATGAGCCAAGCCCCTCTGCTGCCCTTATTTCACAGGCTTGGCAGGAGGAATGCTGTGGGGGGCAATGGTTCTCCAAGCAGCATATTTTCCTCCCACTTCTAAGGCAAAAGGAAAGCATATTGCAGGGATGTGGGGAATCACCCTTCAGCTTCCCATTTCAGGCTGCATCCTACAGGAGGAGAAGTACTTTCCCTATTACAAGGACAGAAAGCTCAGAAATACATTGATTCTGTCACAGCATGGAACCCAAGCTGATTTCAAGAGCTCAGCCAGCAAACAGATCTCTGAACCTATCTTCTCTTCCTCAGCTCACTTTTTGTTGCATATTTAATGCATGTGGTACATTATATATGCACTGTATATGCTACTGTATATAGAGAATCACTGGGGCTGTGGAAACTATTTGGAAAAGCTCACCTCAAAGCATTAAGGTGGGTGTGATCTCCTGAAGGTTCACCATGAGCCTTCCAAAATCATCTGCTTGCACTAAGGACACTTCAGCCAGGACCACCACCATCAGCTGACAGCATGCATAGATTATCTTGGTAAACACTTGAACTGTCCAAACCAAGCCTTTAGGAGGCAGTGGCTGCCTTGAGGCTTTGAGGAAGGGTGCAACTGAAGTGCCCCGGAAATAATTTACAGAGCCTTAGTGATTTCTTTCTGATTAAAATTGCAGTGATTTTACCCACTAGGCTGGCAGGCACACTGGGGAATATATGGTGGGCAGTCCTGCTAACAGTCTTTTGCACATGCACGTGCTTGCTCATATAAGGCCCTCTGTCAAGACTTTAGGATGACCTGGCTACCTGAACTCTTTGAAGAGCAGACAGTTTGCACAGTCCTAGCATCATCACCTTTCAATATAGGTACTGTGCATATACATAGAAAGCATATAGTGTGGAGCAAGTCTACAACTACTGTATGTCTAAGAACCATTCCAGCTTCTTTGGGACCTGTCAATGACTGTTGCCTTGGCTGGATTTCTAGAATAGTTTTGGCCTTCCATTCTATTTGAACACATTTACTGTGGATCAGATGTTTACAGGCTTGGTTTTATGCCCCTGTCTATTGGTTTACACTTTTGAGAAAGGTACATGAGAAAGGCACAACAGAATTATTTTTGTATGTGAATATTCCTTCTTGTGTTATTAAGAGTTTTAATCTTCCCTGTATTGTACAGTTGTGTGCTGTAATGGCTTACAGTTTTATAAATCTGTGTATAGAACAGGCTGGTGTTGTACCAGAATCCTTTCATTTGATATTGTTTCAGCAGACAGTGATCAGAATCTTTCTTTTGTTATTATAGTGAATGATATTGGCTGACATATGCATTTGTATTTGTGTGAAGCTTTTCCCAGAACAAGCAATTGTCTGTATTGATTTTTCAAAAGGTCTTTTCACACATTCATCAGGAACATTAAAAGCTTCCCTGGAACCCCCTCCTTATACACATTCACATGCACAGATTCCACAACTATACCTTACAGGTGAATATCTGCATAGGGGCAAAGCCAGTCCCTGAGATTTTGATCCCTGAGATGAAGCGCCAAGTAGTATCCCTATCCATCTCATAAAGCTTCTCTTCATTCCTGACAGCAAAACTGCAAAAACAACAAATTACATAACAATTTATTGCCTTTGCATGACATTCCCAGATCTGTTGCCAAAGAAGATTGCTTTCTTCTGCCTACTGGTGGAGCTAGTCCTGCTACAAGGCGGGAAGGCCTCACTAAGTTCCAAGTGATATCAAATCCCCTTTGTGATAGACAGCAACTGTTCAGCAATATGATAAAATGGATTGTTGTGGGCAGCCTTCCAAGAACCCCCCCCCAAAAAAGCTAGCATAAACATGAGAACACAATTATGGTGTTGATCTCAACTTTATACTCAGGGATCATCAATTTGCTCAATATGCTTGTGGACCTCTCCCTTGGCATGCACAAAGCAAATGATGTTTATATTTAAAAAAAAAAAAGTTCAAAAGGAGGGGGAGAGAAGAAGAAGAAGCTGGCATGCTGAAAGCAAAGCACAAGGATCCAACATCTTTTTTTCCAAGAATGTCTCCAGGCCCCAAATGGGCCCCTTAAATTTGATGGGAAGTTACAGCCCAATGCCCACCTGGCCAGAAAAAATATAGGAAAGCAGGGCTCTGTGGAAAGTGGGGTTAAAAAAAAGTAGGGGGAGGCAGGTAGTATTCTGGGAAACCAGTGCTTTGCAAGTAAGCTAAAAACTAAAGTATTAAGAACTTGTTTAAATCTGCCACTTTCACATAAAGCATTTATTACTATGCCAAAAAAAAAAAAAATCTCCTCAGTGTTATGACCAAAAGATTGATGCCAAATGGGGAGACATGGAAAACAGCCATAAACCATATTCCCCACTGAAATCATTTAAAAGCCAGAGTGGCCACTGCCTTCTTTGAAATAAACTCTCTTTAAAAAGAAAAATAAATTAACATCAGCTACTGTGCAGATTAGTCCATGTTTGCAGAGCACTTTAGGGAGGAGATATAGTTGCCAAAGAAAATAGTTTTTATATTATTGTTGTTATTGTTGTTACTGAGGGAACCGATCCATAAGAGTAGATAATATCAATGATTGATGTGGCCCTATCTTAAACCCTTTTTGTTGATCTCAGATAATTATTCTGAACCTGAAAATTCATTTTTTTTTTAATTGCTGTCTTTGACTTATTTTGGAGGTAGATATTCCACGTACCTTCAGTATTCCTGCAATTCAGCTCCTATTAGAAGGATAAAAGTTCTGTTGTGAGATCTTGAGCAAACCACTCCATATTGTAGCAACCTGGAAAAGGTAATGTTGTGATATTGTGTGTGTGTGTGTATGTGTATGTGTATGTGTATGTGTATGTGTATACATACATACACACATACTCCGACATTATCTGCCTTCCGGGTAGGTATAAGAGGCATGACCCCACCTAGTGAGGTGAAAGGTGAAAGGTCCCCTGTGCAAGCACCGAGTCATGTCTGACTCTTTGGGGGGACGCTGCTTTTGCGACTTTCTCTTGGCAGACTATAGAGCGGGGTGGTTTGCCATTGCCTTCCCCAGTCGTCACCTTCCCCAGCAAGCTGGGTACTCATTTTACCGACCTCGGAAGGATGGAAGGCTGAGTCAACCTGAGCCGGCTACCCGAGAATCCAGCTTCCGCTGGGATCAAACTTTGGTCGTGGGGAGAGTTTTGGTTGCAATACTGCTGCCTACCACTCTGCATCACATGAAGCTCTCTGACCCCACCTAGTGTTAGTAGGTTTTTAGGCGTTTTATCTTTTTGCATTGTTATATTTTGTATCTTATTCCTTGCTGTAAGCTGCCATGTTTAGATTGTGGTGAGATAATAAATAAATTTCAAGGAGTTTTTAGCATCGGTTGATCCAAGGAAAAGAACAAAGACATAATGGTAAAGCAAACTTGCTGAAACTAATCCTCTGGCTGCATTCATTAGCTGGATGAGACACTGAAAATCCATTGTATATGCCACTTTGAAGTCCATAATGGGAGAAAAAGATAAATTTAAGAAAATGTAAAAATGCATTTACCTAGTGAAAAACCATATGAACCTCCTTCTCCTTTGTGAACATATAGACAATTTATTTATTACAATAGGCACTAGCGCCATGCAAAGTTTTTAAGGGTGCTTGACAGCTACAATCATATCACCCCACTGAAGCAGGTTTATGAATCAAGGGAAAGGGACATTTTAACACAGCAAATAAAATCAGGTTGCTGACAGATTTTCTACTGCTTTGGGGATTTTCACAAAGAATATAGAAAGTTGCAACTTCACTTCCATACATGGATAAGCTGAAGGAGGGGGGATCAGCTATATCATGTCAATGTACTCTGTGCCTATCAGAGCAATTTTAGGGTGCAAGGCTCACATGATCATGGGCTTCACTTATTTTCTCAGCTCTCAACATCTTTAATGTGTCCAGCCACAAACCTTAACTTAGGTCTCTCTAAAACTAATGGAATGTTAGACATCTGTGATGGTCCTGCTAATCCAACTTTTAGCACTGTGAATATGGGATCAAGGCTGATCAATGCATTATCCTCTTTGGGGTCAACCCTTAAAGTCTGCAAGATTGGGCATTTACAAGCTTTACTGCTTTTAGAAATGGTTTGTGTGCAAGGCAACAAGTGTTGCTCTTTCTGTGCCAGGAGCTTTTTGGTGGTCTTCCCAACTTGGTGGCACTGTGCTTCACTATGCCAATCTGCTTCTGCCTCCTCTGCTAACTAACTCATTGCCAGTAAGACACAGGCCTCACACAACCAGCCTTGCACAGAAAAGACCAAGTTTGCCAATGTGCTCTGCCCCATCTGGCATCCCAATAAAACTGATTATGAGAGTTGGCACTCCTGAAAACTGAGCAGAAGAGTAAGAATTTACTTTTCTATATTGCAATATTTTTATTTTTTATTTGGAGCAGAACATTTTCTGGTTTGGTTCAATAAATACAACAGGGTTTTTCCTGGAAAATTTGGAGACTACTGTGCTGTCTTCCTATTTCAATTATCTTTGCCTTAAAAGAGATGCAGGGAGAATAGTTAAAAATGTATCACAGTTAAATCCTTCAAGACATTTGATTGAGACTTGGTAAGATTAATGTACATCCATGGTACATCCATCTCATTCTGCCAAAAAACAAAATGGCTGCAGGCATTTTGATGTTAACCTTTTATAGCCTATGGATTCAATTCAATTTTTTAAACTGAATCTCAAATCATGAGGTGGCTTGCCTGGGATTCTCAAAGCACAAACTGAAATTACATCATGCTCTCTTCAACTCTCATGTCTCCAAGTCAAATCAAATCAAGGCTGATTCACACCAATGTGAATGTGTACATCAGAGCTAACTTTAGCTTCCTTTATTCACTGAAGTATTATTCAAAATCCAGCCGAGAAGTCAACAGCAAACATATGTTGCCAAGCAAACTGTATGGTCATAGCTAAACCATTCAGACAAGCTTTGGTGCCAGATGATGAACTTGCAGGTTGAAAGGCTCTTTTCTAATTCAACAGCGTCTGCAAACCATGACAGCTCAAAAACAACAATACACACTACATAATGTAATCACACAAATGCTGCAATTACATACTTGTGTCAGGATGTCTGACACAAATACGTAAACTGCAGGATGTGTGTGATTACATCCTCACATAAAAGATGTCATTTGCTCCCCTCCCCATAGACACCCATATTCTAGTAATTGCAGAAGTACGTCAGACTTTCACAAGTAGTTCTGGTGATGATGTGGCTAGACCAAAGCCATAAAAAGAATTCTGCTCACTCTTGGTGATATTTTTGAAAAGAGAGTTCCTTCGTTTTCAAGGATACAGACAATTGGAACATGGATCATACAAAGGAAAGGAAATGGAAAGGAAAACTAGAAATGGTCAAAGAAGAAATACAGCATATAAAATTGGATGTTTTAGGAGGAAGTGAATTTAGATGGACTGGAATAGTCATTTTAAGTAGTTGATTACATGACGTACATTTCAGGAGATGATAATGATAAATGATAAAGAATGGAGTAGCAATAATACTGAAAAAATGCTTTTGACGCAAATAAAATAAGATCTAGACAGATGGTCTAGAATTCCTTTGAGTATAGGGATATGGTTAATATGATTAAGAGGAACTTAACTCCAAGGTTGATTTACATTTTGGGAGGCCTTCCATCATATTATTTTAAACACATATTGTGAATAAACTGAATAAATCCTGTGAGATCATCATTGCTCAAATTACAATTACCTGTTGAGAAAGGGGGAATCAATTGCTGTGTGTTAAAGATCCATATGTTCTACTTGGATATATCCCCAATATTTGGAAACTATCAAGATATTGGGCATGGGAATTGGCTAAGAGAATTAACATACAGTACTGGAAAGAGAAATCCACACTTGACTAGCAGCTATCACTTGTTATGTCTTGTAGGTCAGTATCTGACTTTTTAAAAAATGGTAAACCATGAGCAAAGTTGAAGGGGAACACAAATCTGGATCACTGGTCCATGAGGGGAGGAGGCCTTGTAGAAGTCAAGGCCAAAAGGAGCAGAAAGATGGTTGCAGTGCAGAGCCAGGCCCAAGTCAGCAATAGCGACAGAACTGGGACCGGTGTCAGCAGATGTTGTGAGCAGGATAAAGTGTGGCAGACTAGGAAAACCCTTGAGATCGCTGGTATGTGAGAGAAGCAGGAGGCTGCACAGGTACCAGAACCTGGAGGAAGGAGACAAGCAATCATGCTGCAGAGCCAGTTTCAAAGACACCAGCTGTCCTGATTACCAGGAAACACACTGAGACAATGACTTGGTCTCTAATATTTATTAGTAGTACTTAACAAGAATCCTAACAAACTGAGGAAGCGTGGGAAACACCCAGCCATATAAACCCCAAAGGTTAAGGCGGTCCCGATCTGTGTCTCTTTGAATGGCTGAACAGTTCCTCAGTGCTACGCATGCGCTTGACAGTCTGGGTGGGAGCCCCCTGCTCGCCATCCTTACTCATGACACCAGCAGAAATGAGGCCTGAGAACAGGACTGGGGGCTCTGTGGGCTGGCAGAGAGCAGCAGGGCAAGAAGACCCTAGAATCTGGTCTTGCAGAGGAGAGTGATGGAGCCACCAAGCTTCTTGCCTGGTTCTAAGTCCCCACCAGCCTTTGGGAGCCTTTTTCCGTAGGCTGCTCTCTCCCAGCTGAACACTGGTAGAAATCTGGCAGTCAGGAAGGAGAAAAGAAGAAAAGTTCCAAGTGGTTTTCAGAACAAGCTACCATGATGTTCAAGATAAAATGGGCGGTGAGGGGTTGGTGCATGAGTGGCCTCTCAAGGAGCCCTTAATCCAAGGTTGGTTAAGGGGGGGGGAGGGAATCGTTCACTACCTTGGCACCTCCAGATGCGGCTAGAGTAGACACTATCCCAAATGCTGGAAAGTCAGTGCCTTCAGTGCAAAGTACTATGCTGACAGAGATAGCCAATGGTCTGATTTGATAAACAACACTTTCTCTATGTTCATGTTTTCAGTGTGTTTCCTACTTGACTTGGCTGATTCAGCTCAGCTCTGATTCTAGGAACAGACAGTAGAGACTCTGCATCAGAAGCCATCTTCACCTGAATATGGCAGCCCAAAACCCTTACCCTCCCCAGAGAGATTGCTCCCCAGCATTCATGTGTAGTAACAATGTCAGCACCCCAATTATTTAGCACTTTAGAATCTTTAGATTCTTTAGCCCCTGTCCTATGGGATTATGGCAAACTGTGCAGTGTAGTGGGAAGTTAAACAGTTGATTCACAAGACAGTACAGTTGTTTTTTATCTCATTTTGTGCCTTTCAGTTTAACTGACAAGGAAGTTTAATACACAAGCACTGAGTAGAAACTATAAGAAACTACTACAAGTACACATGGGATCAAAGATTTCAATAGAGTCGTTCTAGACAAATTGGTAGATACTGAATTTCAGCCTCATCAATAAGAGAGAATAACCACATTACTAATTAAGAAAAGCTAAATCACAACATTCAAGACCACTGAGCAAAGCATGGTGCAGGTTCATTCATGAGCACTTAACAATTCTTCAGAGAGTGAGTGCTCCAGTGTCAGATACATAATTGCTTCCTTTCACATGAGGACATGTTTCCCAATGATGTTAGAAAGGGATGCTTCTCAGCAGGAAGACCAGTTCTTTTGAAATAATGAATTTCAGGCACTTTTTTAAACCAACACTTGGCTTCAGTACTTCCTCATCCAAGCATTAATGCACAGTATACATTGCTCTGACACTGACCCTATCTGTCAGCCCTCCCAGGTAAACCAGACAGGAAAAATGACCAGATCAGCTACATCTACTTTATTGTTAGGCTACATTAACAGAATTGTGCAACTCTGAAATTACAAATCTCCTGCTGTCCCTTTTTACCACCTGGTCCTTTCTAAGTTTCTTTCTCTGCCCTTTATTCAGTTGGGGACTCCTTCCTCTTTTATCAAATCATTCCCTAGGCAGCATCTCTTCCCCCATCTTCTAAGGTCATTCTCACATTCCTTTACACTATCTGCTATGTTCAAAACAGAGTTATCAGCTCTGCTATGTTCAAAACAGAGTTATCAGCACTGCACAAAACACCTTTTTCTTGAAAGTGATTGCTCAGCCCTACGAAAGAATGCATTAAAGTATTGCGGATACACACACACACACAAACTAGAGTACAAGAGTGCAGTGAAAGAAAGTCAGGCAAGCCATGTTTGTTTGTTAGATTTATATCTGCCTGTTTTCCAGGAACTGGAGTCATCATACACAGCACTCCCTCCTCCAATTTTTCCCCACAAATATAACCCTATGATGATTATAGACTGACTGCCTAAAGTCACCCACTGAACTCCCATGGTTGAAGGTGGACTTGAACCTGGCTCTCCCCATTCCAGTCTAACACCTTAGTCACTATACCATAATGACTGTTCTACATCACAACTGTGGGCTGATCTGCACTTCCTGCTTGTCCCAGGGTAAGGACGGGCCACTTACCACTTTAGGAGGGCAGCAGTGAATGAAGTTATTCTAGCTGCATACCCAAAGCAGTATTTTTTTGGTCGTTGTTCTGGCACAAGCAGGGCTGGCTCATCCACCTGCTGTACTTCATTCTATCATACACACATACCTCTGTTCCAATTGGGTGGTGTGTGCTGCGGTAGGCAGGTGTCCTCCTACCCCTTCCCCACCCCACCCCACGGCCCAACCATTCTTTACTTTCAGAGTCTATTTCATACTGAGTTGCCTGCCATGAAAAGCTGGACCTCCATCTTCCTGTTGGGTAAATACTGTATATACCCAGGATCTGCTGGCCACATGACATTACATACTGTCTGCATATATCAGGTGCATTCCAACTCATTCCACTGCAGTAGCATAGGTAGCAGTGATCCTGGCTATCAGGGCATTGATAAAGACCGGGTATGTACATTCCAGCTGCCTTGCACTTCCTTGAAGTACATGGAAAGTCAACTCAGCAACTCAAAGCTGACACTATTTTCAACTTTGAGAAAATGAGATTTGTTGATTTTTCAGGCACTATAAAGAAAAACATTTTTTCAGACATAATTGTGGAGTGTTATGGGCAACCATGTTCCTTTCCTAACATAAGCTTCAGGACTTTCACCTTTACCCATTCCCACCCAGGATGGAGAGACAAGAACTTTGAATATTTTTGATGTCCAAACTGAATACAATTTGAAATGTTTGGGAAACTGCTGATAACAGTGCAAGAATATATATATAGATGATAGATGATAGATGATAGATGATAGATGATAGATGATAGAGATAGAGATAGAGATAGAGATAGAGATAGAGATAGAGATAGAGATAGAGATAGAGATAGAGATAGAGATAGAGATAGAGATAGAGATAGAGATAATCTGAATTCAAAGGCAATCTTGTTGCTTCTGACAGATTGGTTGTTTTATATCATTTTGAAACTGCAAGAGTAAGCGAGATTACATTTATATAACTTTGAAAGTACCAGTTGAAGGAGAATGAAATTACGTTAGTTCCATTTTGCACTAAAAGGTGCAGGCACTTTGGGCTCTGATGTGATGGCAAAGAATACATTATCTATGTGATAGGGATGCTAAGTTTATAAATGAATTTCTTTGTGGATTGCTTATCAAAACATTTCTATCAAAACGTTTTCCCTCATCTGCATTAATATTATTTGAAACTAATGGCTTTTATACCCTGGAGGAGCAAAATGGTAAAACCAATAGCAATAAAATGCCCAGTGTAAACACAGCAATATTTCTGTATTACAAAAATCTTTATTTTAAGGGAGGCTGGGCAAATGAGAAACGAAGAAAACTGAGTAAATATAGAAGGAGCTGTCATTTCCCTTCTTGCATACAACTTCATGAATCACAAGTGTCATATTTGTCATAAGCATGATTTATTTAGGGGAAAAAACAGCTCGGTAAGTGAGGAGGTTCACAATACAAATAGTTTTCCCTTTTAAAATATTTATCTACAATGGCTGTTTTTAGTAGCCTAGCCAGTGGCTAACAAAGCCCTGGGTCCTAAATCCAGAAATGTACCTCTTTCTTTGCTAATCAAACCCTAAGGGCCTTTCTGCTCAAACATCTCTAACTGCTACCCAGTCCTGACTTACTGCCATGAAATGAAAACCTTGGGATTGATGTATCCATACTCTCATTATCCTGAAAGGCATCTTGCTGTGTCTTGATTGGTCCACCATTGCATGATTCACAGAATTGTCTACCCTCCTTCTGCAAATGTCTCCAGCTGCTATTTGTGCAAGGTAAGAGTGGGTAACAGCACTAATAGCCATTGGCAAAGAAAATCCTTTAAAAAGGATTTGGGAAGAAAGTAAAGACAGGATAGATGCCAGGATAGGTGTCCAATTCCCTTCTACAGAAAGAAAATAAAAGCTAGCTGTTTTCCCAAAACATATTCACATATATTATGTTCATACAAAAACCGTTTGTTCATCCATTATGAACATTATTCCCCTGGCTGGGGAAGCAGATTAAGGAAAATCCAAAACCTGCCTATTTTTAAACTAATCTTTGAATGCAAAGGGAAATACACTTGTTTGTTTGTTTGTTTCTTTGATTGATTTATAGAGCCACCCATCTCACAGCAGTCACTCTGGGCTACGTACAAAAATTAAAACCATCATAACAGTATAAACACATGATGCCCCAGTTAAACAAAAAAACCTAAACTAAGCCACATCGCCAGCAGAGCTCGCTTAACTGCCAAGGCCCAAAGCCTGGAGGAACAGCCAGGTCTTCAGAGCCTTACGGAAGACTGACAGGATCGGGGCCATCTGGATCGCAGGGGGATGCTGTTCCACAGGGCAGGCACAGCCACAAAGAAGGCATGACTCCAGCAAAATTTAACATTTTGCCACTATTCACTACAGCTAGTTTACTGTATGCAGGTAGAAAAGAAGCCTAGGACCTGTTATGCTATACAAATGGGAAGAAGCTACGAGAAAACATGAACTCATTGAATTTCACCAAGGAAGAGATAAGAGTTTGGAGATGCCCAGATTTTTGAAGGATCCTGCAAATGGATTATTTTACTGGGGAAAAGCTAGATTTTTGCAAGTAAAGGGGGAAACGTGTGTTGGGCAGCCATATAATTTTGTTTAATAAACAGTTGATTTGATTATGTTGTAGCTGCCATGGGGAGGTGGGGGTTTGATGGGTTTTTATATTGTGGATTTTAATTTTGTAAACCTCCCGGAGTCACTGTGTGTGAGTTGGGTGGCCATATAAATTTGTTTAATAAACATAATAATAAATAAGCAGTAATTCTTACCCTGTCATGCTCCCTCAGGGCAATCAGAGCTATCTATGTTCTATGGCCTAGCCTAAAACAAAGAAGCAAACAAACAATAGATCTAGAAAAGTTTCTTCCAGGGGTGCTTAGAGTCATTTGCCACCATACTCTCAGCCGTCTTGGCAAGAAAATGTAAATTAGACGCTGGCCTCTAATAGTTGCGAAAGAATGAAGGATTGATGGAGTTACTTTTTCCTTTGCTATTGTTATTAGATGTTTTTAGGCAGCAGCACTTGATAAGAGAGAGAGAGAGAAGCCAGAACTGATTGTATACTACTTAAAATGTTGACTGAACGATTGCCATCTTACTTCTGATCCCATTTCTCCTACTGAGATGCCCTTTTCTTATCTGCATCTTCTACTTGAACTAACAGAAGGAAATGAAGTGTTTATTTTTTCTGATAGCAAAAACTGGGTGAATGGGAAATAATATTGCTTTGTCCATGGTCTTATTAAACCTTTGTTCTATTATACAATTTTAGGGGGGGAAATTAGAATTAGTTAGTGGAAACTGGCTTGACTTTCTATGAAGTGGCCATTTTAATGAAAGAAAACTGTGGGTTCCGGGAAGCAGCAAAAAGGTACCTTCCAACCAACACATGTACCATTCCAGCTGAAAACCATTTTTGAATTACAAGAACAAGAAGCAGAAGCAGTCAGATACCTTCTGTCACATCCAAACAGAGTTCCCATGCAGAGACTTTACCATTCCTTCCCTTTATTAATTAATTACAGAGTAGCATCCATTGGAGCCTGCAAGATCCACCCCTTTTTCACCATGCACTAGAAAAGGGTTGGGGCTTGCCTCATGATGTCATAATGCTGCTTTGGTCATTCTGAAGAAGACAGCAAGCTCCTTGTCCTCCCCAGTGGACACCACTGTGACTGTTATTGCTGAGGCCAGAAGAAGGAGGGAAAGAAAACTCTATTAGACCAATTCAGTCTCAGATTTGCTGAATTTGTAGCCTCCAAACATTGCAAAACTAGTGCCTAAGTTTGCTGGGGGGGTTCCCTCCTCCCTTCTAGTCTCTTCACCTTTTGTATCACATCCTTTGGATCACTATATTTTAGTTTACAAATATTACAATTTAGATTACAAACTTGACAGCAGGAATGTTTTGTTACTGCTCTTTAGAAGCCGTTCTGAGACCTAACCCTCATTTTGGAGAATTGTAGAGGGGGGTAAGAAATCAGTCAATGTTTATTGCATAGCAGACCAAATATTTATTTTTGCCCAAACCCAACAGATTTTTACAATTTATGTCATGTGAGTGATTCAATAATACTGCTTTGGCATTTCTCTTAGTTGTGATTTTAGAAGTGCTATATTTCTCTCTCCCACAAGCACCCAATCTTATTTTTCCTGACCACCAATAGAGAATTAAGTGAGATCATGCTTTATCGTGTTCATTCTCTCCTCTCTGTACAGCTAGAATACTTCCAGTCACTATGCCACAATTTTTAGTAGTATCTGCAAAGATTTAACCTCATGTACAGAATAATAAACCTCATTTCCTTTTCTTTATCTTTTGAGGGTTAGTAGCCAGAAATATATAGAATAAACTTTTTTTCCCTGAATCCAAATGAAGGCAGTTTGAATACTGAATACAGGCAGTCTTTGAGTTACAACAGCAGCTGGGACTGGGACTGCCATCGATAAGTGATGCAGTCGTAAAGCGTGACGTCACGTGACTGCATTGCTTAGCAATGGCAATCCAGGCTGTCCCGGTTGTCATCGTAACCCAAGACATCCAAGTCATTAAGCAGGAAGTGGCAGGAGTCCCAGGCAAGAAGCAAAGGGTGCTGCAAGGGGGTGGGGGAGGCCCTCAGAGGCCCAGTACAGGCTGCACGTGAGTTGGGGGAGTGGGTTGCTGCAGTGCAGCATGAGTGGTGCAAGCACAGGGAAGCCAGGGAAGGAGGGTGCTGGGTGCATGCACACGTAAGAAGGCCTGGGAAGAAGAGCGTGGGATGGGAGTGCAGGAAGGCCTGGGAAGGAGGGTGCAGAGTGCGTGCTATTTGGAGAATAGCATGAGTGGCCTCGGAAAGAAGGCCTGGCATGGCCAGCAGCTGCCTCACAAAGGGCCAGGCCGGGTGCACCTCGTCAACAGCAGGAGGAAGATGGTGAAGCTGGGCCAGAGAGAGCCTGCAGAGCACAGGGCAGCAGGGCCGGCTGGGGCTTTGTGCTGTAGCACTGGGGTGGCTGGCTGAGACTGTTGAAGGCCCCGGGCCTTTATTTCAGCCCCAGCGCTGCCACTGCTGAGGAGTGCCGCTGTGCAGGCCACCAAAAGGGCAGAGATGGGGGGAGATACGTAGAAGGGGGGAGTTGAAGTGCCCCTGTGGTTGTAAGTGTGGGCAGGCTGCTAAGCATCTGAATTTTGATCGCATGACCACAGGGGTGCTGCAATAGTCGTAACTTCGGGAACTGGGCATTCATTCAGCACCGCCGTAACTTTGAACAGTTGCTGATCAAAAGATCATAACTTAAGGAGTTCCTGTAGACTGTGCATTGTAACTAAAACTATGTTACAATTGCAACTGGAACTCTGCATTTACTATTGAGCACCCAGTAATACATTTTTTTCACATTTTGTTTACTGAGTCATTGGATAGCTGATCATCCACTTCTTCAATCTGTTTATCAACCAGGGAGATTATGGACTATGTTACCTACAACAAAAATGCAATAGCAGTAGTAGCAGTAATACCACCATCATCACCAACCTCTGAGAGTTCCATGCATCATCCCATGATGGGTGATATCACTAGAGAGGATAAGGCCAAAATCATTTAAATGTACCTTACCAAAAGACATTCTGTTGCTATTGATCAGTGCAGTGATGTCAGAACCTTTTCCTAAAAATGAATAGATACACAAGAAAGTTGATGTTAGATATTCATGGCCTTTTATCCCAGCATGATCAAATTAAAGGTGATCAACCTCCTAATCTATTCCTAGTGCATTCCCTTGATCAGCCTTTGTAATTGCAGATATCAAACACAGCAGACAAAACTGTCAAAACCTTTAACAGAAAATGCAGAAGAAAAATACCATTTCAGAAAGGGTTGTGTTGCATACTTATGGATTCTCTTATGGATTCCACCTCAAAAATTTCACCGCTTGCATTTCTGCAGTGCATAAAGATAATCATAAGAAAAACATATGTGATATATTGAGAGTAAATAATTTTATGTTGTCTCAAATGTGGAAGATCAAATTAAACATGACACCTCCTTTCAAAAAATACCATAATATTTAACAATGGAACTCTACTGCTGGAAGAACAGTAAGGGCTTAAGTTGCTGTAAACACTGTTTGGCATGCCAGACATTTCATGGTGGTGGGAGTTCACAGTTTTATATTTCAAAGACTATGAATGGACATAGCTTTACAGTTGCTCTTAACTCTGGCTGCTTGAAAGGGCCTCTTTAGCAACAGCAGCAACTGCTGTCTTTATTGCTGAAACATCCGCCACACACTTTGAAAGATGATTTACACAGCCTACTACATCAAACAGAATTAATCCAAATTTGTTCTGACTGGGACATACAGGTAGTCCTTGTTTAGCAACTGCCTCATACAGTAACCATTTGCGATTATGATGGAGATGAAAAAGTAACTTTGCAACAAATCCTTGCACTGATGATCTTCACAGGTCTGTAAAGCAAAGGCAAGCTGAAGTAAGATCATAAGCACAGTTGTGGTTTCATTTAGTGACTGCTTCACTTAACAACTGAGTTGCCAGTTCCAATTCTGGTCACTAAACAAGGACTACCTGTCTATACCATTCAGGGCTGTCTGTATAAACCAGATTACCTACCTACCTCTCTCTCTCTCTCTCTCTCTTGGCTGCAAAGGTGAGGCTTTGGTTTTTGCATAAATCTTAGTGGGTTTCCTTTCAGTTAAAAGCACACATGACATTATGATTAAATTATGCCTCCATTCTGAGGCAAATGTTATTTCTAGCAATTGAAAATTCTGGAACGGGGAAAACTGTCTGGCTTGACATGAACCAATTACCTAGTATTCAAACCTATTTGACGGAAGTTGTCATGACTACAGAACAAAGAAGTTTTTAAGTCTGTTACTTTAGAAAATGGAGCACTACTCAAGTTTTGACTAGAGGCTCATGTGTAAGCAGAAGGGAAAAAAACAGATTTTCTGACTTCAGCAGAATATTCTTCTGCTCAAAGCCCAGCCAGCTTTGAGCAGGAAGAGAGATGTTAAATTAGGTTGAATAGACTGATCTGTGTTTGAAAATGGACTGACTGAAACATCATTTTTCTTGGAGCTATTATTAATGCTTGACAATATCACTTTGGGCCCAAGACAGCTGACTCAGCACCACAAAAGATGATATTTTCACAAAGCATCTTTGATTACAAGGCTTTCCTTTCAGATTTGCTCAAGTTAGCCTTTGCTGGCAGTTTCGGCTGTCAGGTTCCAGAGCAAGCGGAAACCCTCATAAACTTTTATATGCTTTTTTTTTTTTTTACAAAAATACAATTGATTACAGCTTGAAAGATATTAAAAATGTATGAATGTTTTGTTTAGACATTTTATTAAGTCTGGAATAGCTACATTCCTATGAAGCGGTGAAAGCCACAAAGGAGGGATGCAGGACCTTCCCCACAGCTGTCAGTGACTACAAATGCCAAATGCCCTCACGGATGCTAAGTATATCACATACCTCACAGATAGTCGATGCTTAAGAAAGGGTGCATTTTGAGACTGTTCTTTGGTTTTCAAGAGAAGTGAGGTCTCACAGCATGAGCCGAAGTGAAAGACTGGTGTGTCATCATTCTATATTATCCACAATGTGACGCTAGTGCCTGACTGAAGTTGAGTGGTTTAACATTCTACCAGGCTGTTTCAGGGCTTATGAAAACCTCAGCAAATAGAGCTTGATCTTTCAAGCGTCCATTTATGTACTTTCATTCTGAGTTTAAAATCTAACATTTTGCTAAGTATCCTTCATAGATATTTGCTACAGTCAACATCATAGGATAGGACTTGGTTCCACCTAACAGGACCTTCTCCCATTTTCTTATGGTTTTGCTCCCTCCCCATGTGCCCTCGAGCTAAAACTATTCTGAAAGCTTTCCTATCCATCCAGAATAAATGAGAATGGAGCCTGGAAGAGGGAAAGGCATATGCCATTCCATCAAAGGATTGGAGTCACTAGATTGGGCAGGTTCCGGATAAAAGCTGCAATCCTATACATAATTACGTGGGAGCAATTATAATTGAACACAATAAAGCTTACTTCTAAGTACCACTGAATACGATAAAGCTTACTTCTGCGTAATCCTTTACATGGTTTTGATGTAAGTTAGGATGCACTGAATTTATATGCTCAAATCATCTAATTAAGTTGCCACATGTGAACATGGTTTGGGTTTTGTTTTGTTGTTTTATACAGATGGTTTGTGCTGACACTTTCAACAGCACTTCTTCGGGTGGCAATCAGTGGCACCCTGTTGCTTCCCTTCCACAAACAGATCATCAGCACTGTCAAAGTTTGGCAAGCAGTACCACTGTATGCATGCAACCAGCTGCTTTATGCTACCATCTTCAGACAGAACCAAACAATTTTAATTCATGAATTCCTACAAAGTAGAATGAAATACTCCCATATACATAGGGTCCATTCATCATGAATTGAAAAATGACTATCAATAACAAACAAAAAACTGTTTTGATCATATTTCTCTATAAATGCTCACCTTGGAAGAAAAGTAGGTTGTAAATGTAGTAATGACTATAAGGAACAAGGGAACTATGATCAGCCTACTGATCTCTATTTGCTAGAAATTTCTACTCAGTCTGCTGGTCATCTTTCCCATGAGCTACTTCCTGAACTTTCCAAATGAAGATGGAGGGGACTGAATATGCTCTGCCACTGAACTAAATAAATGTCTCCGCAATCATGTTAGAATTAAATGGATTAAATTACCTATTTCAACAGAAGGAAACCTAAGCATATATCAAGAAACCTAAGCATATTCAGGTTGTGATATAACTTAGATGATATAACTCGGTAACAAGTTCTTGCCATTACAATCCAAAGGGCTTATTTCTTCTTCGGTGTTTCTGAAATTGCTTCCATTTGACTTTTGTAAGTTGTGGTTTCACACAAGCTTTCCCACCTGGAGAAATGCCAGGATCCCATGACCTTTTGCATACCAAGTTGACGTCATGGTACTGAGCTATGGGTTCTTCCATAATAAAAAAAAATTAAAAGGCATGAATATTGTGACAAAATAGCAGATCTGAAAGTGTATTGCCAAATATTTATATTATAGTTTTAGTTCCATGCTTTTCAGTTCCCTGAGAATTTAGATTTTGATGAAGCTGTTAATGTTAGGCTGATAACATAAGTATAATGAATTGTGATTTTGCAGGTCATTAAAAAGGGAGACATACTTATTTTTCATTTGGTAGGATTTCAGGTTTAGGTAAAAGAGGTGTGCGCAAATTTTTGATGGCTGAGGGCTATTTCTAACATTTTGCAGGATGGTGTGTTCAGTATGTGGACAAAGCCAAAATTTTCTCTTTTTTTTTTTTTTCCCTGGGCTTTAAAATGAGGAATTCTGGCACTCCTGTTTTGTTTTGTTTTTTTAAGAAATGTAAAGCCATTTCTAGGGCCTATTCTAGTTTTCAAGTCTTTCCTAGCCCAAAATAGTGGGAAACCCTGTTGTCAAGTTTAGGATGGAGCAGCTTCAGAGAGCCAAAGTACATATATATTATTTTGAGGGCACATGTATTTAGTTATCATTTATTTACTGGGTTTATATGCCATTCCAATCATTACTGACTCTGAGAGACTTACATACTGTCTCTTGCTCTATTTCAGTAAATAGTTGAAATACATACATAAAGATTTAAAAAAAACTAAGAACATAGCCTTTTAATTCTACATCATGGAACACTTAAAAAATCCCCACGAACACTTCAACTCAAGTATTACTGCAATTGTGTCCAAAAGAGTTATATAACTGTATCCTCATGTGATGAAGAGTGGTAGAACTGCCAATCGAAGAATGGCAACATTGGGCATCCCCTCCCAGGTTGAATGTCAGCAAAAGTCTGAGTAGATGGATTTGGGAGGTGTAGGGGGAAGGAAAAGGTCAAAAGGATGTGTTGGGTCCAAGCCTAGGAAGTCTTCTTAGAGAGACAGGTTAGGAATATTTTTAGGGCCCACGTAAGCTAGCTTTAATGGGATATAGATAATTTGCACAAGTCAATGAACCTGTTTAAAACCCATTTTTAGTTATCTAATTAAAATCAATTTGTTCCTTTGTTTCTGTTTACCTAGTGTCTGTGTTATTCTGTATGAACCCCATATTCTAGACAGTTACTGTATGTTACCTTAGCAACTTAATGAATGTCTAAACCAGAACAGAGGTTTAGTAATAACAGCGGAACAAAAATACGATAAAGGAAAGGACTCACCCCATCCACCCAAAAGGAAGGTACACAACACCAGGAATTGTCAGAATAAGGCATTAATGAACTACTGAAGGAGGACTTCTCCCATGCCACCATAGCTTTCAGTTTTCTGCAATGCCCTTTCTATACCTCCATAGTTACTGTATAGTTCTGCATAGATAATTTTTGTATCATTTTTTTTTCTGGTGGGTCTTTACATCAGATAGAAGAAAAAAGAGGGGAAATCTGTTAATCAGATTTCAGAGAAGTCAGTTGAGCACATAACCCTGCACTAAAAAAAAGTCAGAAACTTCATCTTGTATGAGAAGCTGAAATCTCATTCAGTGAGATTCTGTCCACTTTTTATTATAGGTAGATGGAAGGATGGCCAGACAGAAAGACCCATATAAGCATTTTTAATTGTAGGACTCCACAAATGCTATTTAGAAGTGCTAGGGATACAATTTCCAGACTCCTGTTCTTAAAAACAATTGCATAGAGTAACAACAAGAACAATACATTTCTATTATGAGAAGGGCCAAAGCTTTTCCATTCATTATTTCAGTACATAACAATTAGCAGTTTGGGAATCAGTCAAAATCCAATTCAGATTTGAGATTCAAGATCTGAAAATAACAAGATCTTATTTGTATCTGAGGTTCATTTTTTTTCAATTAATTTTTATTAAAGAAGTGTTTTACAAAGTAAAAAACAATACAAATTTAAAGAAAAAGGTAAGTAAATAAAAGTAAAAGGTGCTGAGTAAATAGAAAAGAAATAAAAGAAAAAGACAAGGAAGGAAAGAAAGAAAAAGAAAGATATAAAAAAGTGGCTTCCGATCTTCTTTACAGCGGTTACAAATGTATTTATATTTTATCCTCTCTCACTAAGGTTACATCATAGCTCCCGTCTTTCCATATTCGATCCTTTCTATCAACCCCATAAATTCACTTTTTTCCATTTTCAGCAAAAAGTCCATAAGGGGCTTCCAATCACTGACAAATGTAGTTGTTGTCTTTTCTCTAATCAAGCAAGTCAATTTTGCCATCTCTGCAAATTCTGTCATCTTCACCAACCATTCCTCCACTGTGGGTATTTCACAGTCTTTCCATCTTTGTGCATATAATAGTCTCACTGCAGTTACCATGTACAAAATCATCCATAAGTCTTTTCTAATTGTCTGTTCATTAGTCCCAGCAAGAAAAGTTCTGGTTTCAGTTGAATATTAATCTTTAAAATTCTTTGTATCACTATTTGTATTTGAACCCACAATTTTGTAGCTTTTTTACAAGTCCACCAGGCATGATAAAATGACCCTTCATGTTTTACACATTTCTAACATACATTCAAGTACCTTTATACATTCTAGATAATTTTTCTGGCGTTATGTATCAACAGTACATCATTTTATTAAAAATTCTATTTTAAGTTATAAATTTAAGTTATAAATTTCAACAATAGTTTATACATTTTGGCAACTACATGCTCATCATTTGTACATAGTTCAATTTCAAATTCTGTCTTGTGGTGTTCAATTCCGAATGTCCTGTTGTCTACCTTAAATCTGCCTCTTAACTGTGCATATGAAAACCATTGAAAGCTAAATGCAGTCAACTGATCTCTTGATTTTAACTTATATTCCCCACACTCTTGTTCTAACAGCTCTCTATATATTGTATCTGTGGTTCATGATTCAAACATAACAATGTTTGATTTGAACCAGTTTGAGACTCAGTTGACAAAAAGATTCAGTCATAAATGATCTAGTAAGTTCTTGGAGAAAACAAGCTTTGAACTGTAAATTTC
This sequence comes from Candoia aspera, assembly GCF_035149785.1. Taxonomy (NCBI): domain Eukaryota; kingdom Metazoa; phylum Chordata; class Lepidosauria; order Squamata; family Candoiidae; genus Candoia; species Candoia aspera. The sequence goes on along the minus strand of NC_086153.1, from coordinate 205,383,565 downwards.
TCTTAAATAATGCTGGGTACTTAGACATTTCTGATTTTTTATCATTCCTGTTCCCTAGAATTGGAAAACTGTCTATTATGCTGAAATTCACAACATACACAAAAGGAAGCATATAGTAAACATGCATAAATTATTTCACATACCTATTTTATACTCCAGCCATGGGTATGGCTATTGAAGCTATATTTTACACTGGTCAAAAAAATTTATCCCAGGGAAATATTTATTTATTTCTCACATTTCTTCACCACCTATCTCAGCAAGTGACTCTGGGCAGTTTACAATCACATTAAAATAATAAAAGATTAAAATATCATAAAAACAGATTCATTATTAAAATGTAAAAGATAAAATCCAAGATGGTGAAACAACAATCTCAATAATATTTCCCAGGGCCTCATCAAGGTGCCAACCTGCCCCATGACTGACTATCCCCCCTCCCACCCCAAGCGAGGTGGCAAAGCCAAGTCTTTACTCCCTTTCGGAAGGCCAGGAGAGTAGGGGCCTGCCTCACCTCTAGGCGTAATTTATTCCACAGGCAGGGGCCACAGCAGAGAAGGCCCTTTTCCTGGACCCTGCCAACCAACAATCTCTCATGGACAGGGTCCATAACATGCTCTTTGTGCCTGACCGGGTTGGCCAGGTCAATGTAATAGGGGTAAGATGGTCCCTCAGATAACCTGGACCCATGCCATGTAGGGCTTTAAAGGTGATAACCAACACCTTGAATTGGACCCGGAAGCAAACTGGCACCCAATGCAGCTCACACAGCAAAGGTGTGATATGCACCATCTTTAGGGCTCCTAAAACTGCTCGCACGGCCTCATTCTGAACCAGCTGTAGCTTCTGGATGCTCTTCAAGGGTAGCTCCATGTAGAGTGCATTGCAATAGTCAATACGGGAGATGACTAGGGCATGAGTGACTGACTGGAGGGCTTCCCGATCCAGGAAGGGGCATAACTGGCGCACAACACAAAGTTGTGCAAAGGCTTTCCTGGCCATGGCTGCTACCTGCTCTTCGAGCAGGAGTCATGAGTCCAGAAGAACCCCCAGGTTCTGCACCAGATCTGTCTGGGGCAGTACAACCCCATCCAGAACCAAAGATGGTAAGATCCCGGATACCAAGGACTCCCAACCCACAGCCACTCTGTCTTACCAGGGTTCAGCTGAAGCCTGTTGTTCCCCATCTAGACCACTACAGCCTCCAGGCACCAAGGGAGGGTGGACACAGTCTCACTTAGATCACCCAGGATGGAGATGTATAATTGAGTATCATCAGCATCTTGATGATATATCATACCATGGTGACGGATGATCTCACCCTATGGTTTCATGTAGATGTTCAAAAGGAGCGATGAGAGTATTGAACCCTGAGGCACCCCGCAAATGAGGGGCTGCAGGCCAGATCTCTCACTCCCTATCAACACTGATTGGGACCAGCCCTGGAGGAAGGAGGTGAACCAGCACAAAACCGTGCCACCCACCCCCAAGTCCCTGAGCCAACCCAAAACGATACCATGGTGGATGGTATCAAAAGCCGCTGAGAGGTCAAGAAAAGCAAGGATGGATGCACTGCCCCCATCCCGCTCCTGCCAGAGATAATCCAAAACTGCTACCAAAGCTGTTTCTGTCCCATATCCAGGCCTGAAACCCAACTGAAAAGGGTCCAGATAATCCATTTCATTCAGGATCCTCTGGAGCTGCAACACCACCACTTTTTCAACCACCTTCCCTAAAAAAGGGAGGTGGAAGACTGGACAAAAATTGTCCAGCAAGGTGGGATCCAGTGATAGTTTCTTGAGGAGGGGGTGCACCAGCACCTCTCTAAAGGCAGCCAGAAACACTCCCTCCTCCAAGGATGAATTCACAATCGCCTGGACTCACCCACATATCACCTCCTGAGCTGCCCTCACCAGCCAGGAGGGACAAGGATCTAATTGACAAGTGGTGGCATTTACAGTCCAGAGGACCCTGTCTACTTCTTTGGACCCAACAAGATCGAACTGTTCCCAGATAACCGGTTAAGTACACTCCCCAGGCACCTCCACAGGCCATGCTGCACTCTTGGCATCCAACTTGGAATGGATCTGAGTGATTTTATCCTCCAGATGCCCAGAAAACTCCTCTTCACAGCCCTGTAGGTGAGTCAATGGGCCCACCTTCCCCAGAAGATATCAGGTGATCTTAAACAGGGCCATCAGGCAGCATTCTGCAGATGCAATAAGAGCGGAAAAATATTGACTTTTTGCTGCTCTTACCGCCACAGGGTAGGCCTTAATAGCAGCTCTAGCCTGTGTTCAGTTGGGTTTGGTCCTTGTCTTTCTCCAGCAGTGCTCTAGACGTCTCTTAATCTCTTCAGAACCCTCAAGTCCTCCATAAACTATGGTGAGTGTCAGGTTCAATGGGACAAGAGAGGCCACACAGGTACAATCCTGTCCAAGGCCCCACTGCCTACCTATTCCAGGAAGCAGCCATGGCCTTAGCTATACCATACAGCAGATCCTCCGGTATAACCCCCAGCTTCCTTTGAAACCCCATTGGGTCCATCAGTCACTGGGGGTGGACTAATCGAATGGGTCCTGCCTCCCTGCAGAGGGGGTCAGCATAGGAGAATCTCAAGGCCACCAGGGCATGATCTGACCATGACAGAGGGGATAGATCTAACTCTCCCCTCTGATCACCTTGCCACTGCTCTTACAAGAAAACGAAGTATGGTATGAGGCCATTGTCTTGAGTCGGGTCCTGAATAATCTGGGACAGGCCCATGGCCACCATAGTGGCCATGAACTCCTGAGCCACCTCTGAGGCATGCCCCAGGGACAGCAGGTTGAAGTCCCCCAGAACCATAAGTCTGGGGAAATCCACCACTAACCCCAAGACGGCCTCCAGCAGCTCAGGCAGGGAGGTTGCTACATGGCAGGGAGGCTGGTACAGTAGTAACAATCCCAACTGTTCTTGGGAGCCCAACTTCAGGAACAGGGTCTCACAACTGGCCACTTGTGGAGCAAGTGTGGCTCTCTGTTGTGGGCCGTGCTCCTGCTGCTCCAGGAGGCTCCGCCCCAGCCTCTGCTGTTCTGAGGGGCTCGTAGGCCACCCCCTGCCAGGTCAGTCCCATCTGCCACAGTGCTTGTCTCCTTACTCCGGCAAGCTTGCTGGCCCACTTTTTCTCTTCAGTCCAGGGAGTTTGCCAGACCACCCAGTTCAGCACAGTATTCAGCCGCTGAGCTGGGGGCTCACACAAGACTTACAGTTGACCCGCTAAGTCTGCTGGGCTGACCTAAGGGGCCACCACACTGCTCAACTGCTGCGCTACCCCTCCACTGTTCTGGGGGGATCTGTTTGGGCCCACTGGGCCACCCCAAATCTTCACCGCGCCACCTGGCTGCTGTGCTGCACCTCCCAGGTTCACTGTACCGCCCAGCTGCCATGCCATACTCCGCTGCTCCAAGGGGCTCCGTCTGGGCCTGCTGGGCCACCCCAAGGATTCGCCGTGCCACCCAGTTGCCGAGCTTCACCTACCCCACTCCAGATGGCTCAGTCTGGGTCTGCTGGGCCTGCTGGGACACCCCAGGGGTCCTTCGCTGCACTTGGCATACATTGACTCCACCATTAGACTGTTACCTACTCTTATTAGCAAGTGAGCCTCTTTGAACACGGCAGAAGCTATATTTGGTTACCAGCGCATAGGTAGCACTGCAAATCTGTTGTTTAAATATGTTCTTGGCCTTCCTCTGGTCATTTGTTTAATTGTTCTATGTCCTAGTGAATTCTCTTCTCCTTCACTTGGTGCTCCATGCATTGATTGCATAACTAAATGTTGAGCAACAGCACAAAGGAAGTTGCAGATTTAAACCACTTGAAGTACATCAAAATATTATGTAGCTAAAGGCAATAAAAAGAGTACTTTCCTTCTTCCTGATTTTTTTCCTGCCAATCTTAGTGCCTGCATTGTTAAAAATGCCATTTTCCCTCACTCTTTTCAAAAGCAAAGCCCTGAAAACAATAGAGTAAAATGCCTGTCAGCCACTGACCCCAACCTAGGGTGTCATGAATACTGCACTAAGCTTCACAGAGTTACACGTTGTACAAATTACCCCAGTGTATTTATTAGACCTGTGTGGATCAACTGGATTTTCCTCGTTGAGGCAAAGAGATGACATGATGTGCCCTGAGGAAGTACTTTGCATCGCCTTGAGGCCTTGCTTGGCAGCTCTGATGGCCAGAAGAAACTTATACTTCCAGGAGCTGAATGGAAGCCTCTTTTGGCTACCAGAATTGCAGAAGACAACTGGGGCAGATGAAGGGAAACAGTGTGGCTCTTTCACTTCGCTTTTTGAAGCAAAGGACCTACAGTACATTTTTTCTGAAACAGTTCCAAGAGGTTGCTTCAGTGGAGCTTTCATCAAAATGAAGCACTCCCCTGAACATTAGCACAGACTTAATAGTTATTATCAGAAATGATTATGAATTCATTTAGCTTTTCACTTTCCCTCCGTAACTTCCTCTGTTTCCTGCAAATCACTGGTTCTCCAAGACACCTTATTATTTTCATGCTGTTAAAGATCAGAATGGTTCATTTTCTGAAATACTTTTATAGATATCCAGAGAGGCCTGGGACACATCCAGCTATTCAGGTCCCTAGCCATAACAACAATTAAAATGACAATGAAACAAATTAAAGCACCAATAAAAGAATATAATGTAATTCAAATATTTTAAAATGTAAATACATAGCAAGGTCTCAAAGGTAAATAAATAGCAAGCTCTCAAATCAAGCACTCTGAACATCTGCAGAGCAGCCAATATGTCAGAATCAGAAAAAAGGGACACTGTTTATTCAGTGTGTTGTTGTAGCATGACACAAACATTTTGTTTTGCTATCCCCCTACCTAGTATTCATTTTGTCTTCCAAAAGGAAGGAAGACAGCTCTAACAGTACAAGACATTACTAATTGGGGCTGCAGCAGTGTTTGCAACTCTGGAAACGATCTCCCCTTGAAAACCTGGTTGATCCTTCCAGTAGTGAGATTAAGGTCACTTCTATACAGCTGGTGGTGTATACAGGTGGTGAACGGTGAATCCGATGTTCTAAGGATCAACACACCACTGGAACCTGGGATGTAAGATCTATGAGCCAGGGCAAATTGGATGTGGTTATTGGGAAGATGTCAAGATTAAAGATAGACATTTTGGGCGTCAGTGAACTGAAATGGACTGGAATGGGCCACTTCACATCAGATGACCACCAGATCTACTACTGCGGACAAGAGGACCACAGAAGAAATGGAGTAGCCTTCATAATTAATAGTAAAGTGGCTAAAGCAGTGCTTGGATACAATCCAAAAAATGATACAATGATCTCAATTAGAATTCAGGGCAAGCCATCTAACATCACAGTGATCCAAATATACGCCCCAACCACAGATGCTGAAGAAGCTGAAGTAGAGCAGTTCTATGAGGATCTGCAGCACCTACTGGACAACACGCCTAAAAGAGATGTTATTTTCATCACAGGAGACTGGAATGCTAAGGTGGGCAGTCAGATGACACCTGGAATTACAGGTAAACATGGCCTGGGAGAACAAAATGAAGCAGGACATAGGCTGATGGAACTTTGCCAAGACAACTCACTCTGCATAACAAACACTCTCTTCCAGCAACCTAAGAGACTGCTTTCTACATGGACTTCACCAGACGGGTAACACCGAAATCAGATTGACTACATCCTTTGCAGCCAAAGGTGGCGGACATCTATACAGTCGGTAAAAACAAGACCTGGAGCTGACTGTAGTTCCGATCACGAACTTCTTATTGCACAATTTAGGATCAGACTAAAGAGATTAGGGAAGACCCACAGATCAGCTAGATATGAGCTCACTAATATTCCTAAGGAATATGCAGTGGAGGTGAAGAATCGCTTTAAAGGACTGGACTTAGTAGATAGGGTCCCAGAAGAACTCTGGACAGAAGTTCACAACATTGTTCAGGAGGCAGCAACAAAATACATCCCAAAGAAAGAGAAAACCAAGAAGGCAAAATGGCTGTCTGCTGAGACACTAGAAGTAGCCCAAGAAAGAAGGAAAGCAAAAGGCAACAGTGATAGGGGGAGATATGCCCAATTAAATGCAAAATTCCAGAGGTTAGCCAGAAGAGATAAGGAATTATTTTTAAACAAGCAATGCGCAGAAGTGGAAGAAGACAATAGAATAGGAAGGACAAGAGACCTCTTCCAGAAAATTAGAAACATCAGAGGTAAATTCCAGGCAAAAATGGGTATGATCAAAAACAAAGATGGCAAGGACCTAACAGAAGAAGAAGAGATCAAGAAGAGGTGGCAAGAATATACAGAAGTCCTGTATAGGAAGGATAACAATATCGGGGATAGCTTTGACGGTGTGGTCAGTGAGTTAGAGCCAGACATCCTGAAGAGTGAGGTTGAGTGGGCCTTAAGAAGCATTGCTAATAACAAGGCAGCAGGAAACGATGGCATCCCAGCTGAACTGTTCAAAATCTTGCGAGATGATGCTGTCAAGGTAATGCATGCTATATGCCAGCAAATTTGGAAAACACAAGAATGGCCATCAGACTGGAAAAAATCAACATATATCCCCATACCAAAAAAGGGAAACACTAAAGAATGTTCAAACTATCGAACAGTGGCACTCATTTCACATGCCAGTAAGGTAATGCTCAAGATCCTGCAAGACAGACTTCGGCAATTCATGGAGCGAGAATTGCCAGATGTACAAGCTGGGTTTAGAAAAGGCAGAGGAACTAGGGACCAAATTGCCAATATCCGCTGGATAATGGAAAAAGCCAGGGAGTTTCAGAAAAACATCTATTTCTCTTTAATTGACTATTCTAAAGCCTTTGACTGTGTGGACCGTAACAGCCACTATGTAGGACAGACAGGCAGAAAACTAGCAGAGCGCATCCATGAACACCAACTAGCAGTCAGAAGACACAATGAGAGCTCCTTAATCTCACAACACATGGACAGACTCAACCATACTTTCAACTGGGAAACTGTGAGCATTCTAAACCAAGCCAGATCCAAAAACGCTAGAGAATTCCTGGAAGCCTGGCACTCAGACAAAGCAGCCATCAACAGACACACAGAGGTAAACAACATTTACATACCATTCAGAAGAGACAATAGAAAAGCCAAAAGCCCAAAACACCTCCTCACCAGCAATCAACACCCAGACATGCAAAGATTAACACCAGGATTAACACCAGATGAATAATCAAACAGTACTTTATACCTTAATCAAGGAACTATTAACTCAGTCAATCAACCAAGCAGCAAACAACAGCCCAATCAAGGAACTCCCAAGGAGAGAACAACACCTCCACCAACACAAGCAGGACAAACCAAGGTATATAAACTGCGAGCAAGGCCCACTCCCTTTTTGCACTGAAGATGTTGCCTAGTCTGGCAATGAAACATCTGCAAGAAAACAACAAGGCTCAGAGAGCACCAAGGACTCCACAGAATCAATAAAAGAAAATCAACAACCAAGTTCAAGGAAAGGTGGAAGCAAGAGAAAGAGATTCAGAATAATCTTGCCTTGATTTTATCTGGTATAAGAGAAAGAGCAGAGTTTTCAGGATTATGTTATTATACCCTACAACAATAAAGTAGAATTTCTGCAATCATTGTGGTGTCTGTTTCTTGGCCTAGCCTACTTTGAACAGCTGACAACCATGTGGATTGGTTTATCAGTAGCTACCTTTGGATTATACTTCCCTGTGCCTCTCCTTTGATTTCTCAGATGTTTGTACAAACAGGTGCTTTCACACCCCCTTCCCACACTGTCTCCTTTGGCACTAATGCAGACTCTTCCTTTTTTCCCTATATGATACTATCATTGCTCTGATAAGACAATAATCAAAGCAATTGGGGAACAATTGTTCTTTGGCTCCTACATTCCTCTGTAGCTCCACAAAATCTTTGATGCAAGTAAGAAATGATGGTTAGGCTTCACAGAAACAAAGTAGCAATGTTCTTATGTTGCAACCTAAACATGTTTTTAAAAATAAAGAGAATAGAAGCTGTGCAATACGGTGGGCAGGGAATGGGAAAGCAAAGGGTGCATGCTTCACCTAGCCTGAGCAGATACCAAAAGGGTGCCTTCTAAGAGATGAATGGGCCATGAACTTCTAGGGCTGAGAATACTCAGTGACTTAATGAGCCATCATTGGATCAACTGCAAGATGATGACAAAAATGTGGAGAACGTAGCAGTCCAGTAACCCAGGACAAAATGGCTGCATGCAGCAGGACCAGCCACTGGAGGTGATGGCTGCATCAGGAACTGTAGCCAATTGGAGTGGGGATTGCTACTATATTGGAACAAAATTAGAACAGCTCAGGTTGGAAAACAGCAGATTTAAATCAAAGCTAGAAAACCCAGATGTGGGTTGCAATAAGCTGTGAGTGGGCAGTAGACAACATCATCTATTCTTGCACTCAAGAAGCAATAGTTGACCCATACTAGGGAGGGTCCAAGCAGAAAGTGAGGATCTGCCCTGAGATTAAGCCCTACCCTATGGATCAACCATATTTCTGACAGGTTGCAGTCAACATAATTTCTTCTCTCTCTAGTTTCTTACCCATTTGAGGGGATCTTCCTAAATTGTTAATTTTTATGCTCTGTCCATAGCAAATGGTGATGTCCTCAATAAGGAAGATGGATCTGAAGCAGGGACAGGACTGCAAGAATGGTGAGTTCCTTTGCAGAAGCAGCTTCCTGTTGCACTCTGCCATGGAGGGACCTAGTAATTCTCTTGCTGAACCTGGTTTTATCTGGTTGTGTGCTTTGCTGCCTCCAAGAAATAGATGGTTTATAGACAGACTCAGAAACTATCACAGTAATCTTGACTAGGATCAGTACCAGCCCAGTTTTACTGAGGTAATGCTTTCTGAGTCAGAATGATTCCCTCCATACCATAAATGTTCCAGCCAGTCTGGGGCAATTACAGGTAGCTGTCAGAATTGAGTCTGACGTGGAATCAGAGGCAGGGGAGCTCAGTGCTGAAGGTGGGAAATTCAAGCTGATCGGTGATAGGCACAGGGAAGACTCACCTCCGCCTATCAGTGCCAGAGAAAGAAGGGTGGAAAAGCGTGCTCAGCAAAAAGCAGCCCAGTTGGATCCCGCCAGAAAATGCCAGGAGGAGAGGATTATAAAAGGGCGCTCTGAGAAAGAACAGGTTGCTGGAGACAACCATTCGTCAGAATTGCCTTCTCAGCCTGGTCTGTCGTTGGAACTGCCACCCTTGCTTGAACCTGATCCTGTTGCTGCCTTTCTACTGACTGACAATCCTTGCCTTGTCAATTCTTCGTCATTGTCATCAGGGTCCTGCCTCATCAAATCTCCTCCATTGTTGCCTGAATCCTGTCCCTCCGAGTCTTCTACACTGCTGCTTGCATCTTGCCCTGTCATTTCTCCTCAGCCATTGACTGAATCCTGCTCCATCAAACCTCCTCAGCAGCCACTCACATTTTGCCGTGCTGCCTTATCTTTGCCACCACCACTTGAAGTTCGCCTCACCATTCTTTCTGCATCGCAGCTTGTATCCTGCCTCACCAGTCCTTCACAGATGTCTTCCAAGGTTTGGTCTGGTCACCTCTCAACCCCAGCCATTTGAGTCCTGTTAGGTCACTTCTCCCTCACAACCCACCGAGTCGTCTTTCCATCTCTTCTTCTATCTATCATCATCTACAGAGGTCTGTACTGTTGCGCGTTTCCAAGTCACCACCGAGTCCTTGCCTTGACGTGATCTGCCTTCAACTGTGAAGTCCTATTCACCTTGCCTTGCCTTATTCACCTTGTCTTGCCTTGCCTTGTTTTGTTTTGACTTTCCTTGCCCTGTCTTGCTTCGCCTTGTCTTGCTTGCTTAACTTTGCCTTGTTTTGCTTTGCTTTGCTTTGCTTTGCTTTGCTTTGCTTTGCCTTGCCTTGCTTGCCTTGCCTTGTCTTGCTAAGTCTTAATCTGTTTGTCTGAGAACCTACTAATTGCTGTCAGCCAGTAACCACTAGTTCTCATGGCCTTCTGGAATTGTAAGATCTGAGTCATCAAATTCAGAATCCAAGATCCTTGATGATTGCAGTCTATATTGTGTAAATATCTGTAAATATTGTAATAAAGAATATAAAACCACCTCTTCATGTGTCAAGCATCAGTGAACCAGAACAGTAGCATCCAGTGTAATTTTCCCCACCTGGACACACTTCTTTATATAATGCATAGTGTGGTTAGGGATATAGCTTCCTAGTTAGGGGCACGGGGAAAGATGTTAAAAAGTGTCAGCAGTGCGGGGTAGACCAGACTAAGACTCCCTATGGGCCTCAAACTACTTTTATTATGACTGGCAATAGCAACAGAATTTTGTAGGCCTGAATGTGCTTCCCCTACTCACTCTTTTATACTTATGTGATTTAGGGGATGCCTGTCTGAGATGTTTTTGTAACCTTCCCTCTTCATTTGGACTTAAGCAATGTTTATCTACTGGTTGCCTTGGTAATGAAACTTCCGTCTCTCAGATCATCCTCTATACTCTCTACCAAAAGTCAAGATGGTGGCCACAACAGCTTGATCAAAGCCCTGTCCCCCCCACCTTTTTTTTTTTTTTGTATGAGGGTAGCACAGGCAACACTGTACAAAAGGAGCAGGACATTGATCATCTGGTGGTGGCCACTATCTTGGCTTTTTTTTACACACATACATCCCAGGTCCACTTTTCCTAGCCACACTACAGAGTAAGTGAAGAATGCAAGTAAACTTCCACTCTTCCAAACTACTGTGTAGTTTTCATTCATCCCCAGAGCCTCCTTACTGAATGTCTCAAGTTAATTTTGCATGGTACAAAGTAGGTGACCCAAACTCCTTTTTTACCTTTTAAATCTGAAAAAAATCAGAATTTTTATTTCATACAGACTCCTTCTCCCCTCTTGGGACTGACAGAGGTGACAGCTGCCTAGACTTCTGGTGGCTGTGACTTCATTTCAGTTCATAAACGGGTTACAGCTGTTGAGGCTATTAGAATCTGACACCTACTCTTAGATGGGCCCCTCCATCTCAGTTCTCTTTGTATTTGAGTTTTCTGCAGACTGAAATCTAATACCTTTGTCTGCATCTGCTGCTTAAAGCGTCTTCTACCCCCACTCCCAGCCTTGTCACAACTCTCTTGTGGCTCATTATACACATTTACATTTGGCTCTTAAAACCCTAAATGAAAGTATTTCATGCTTAGCAATGAGTTATTATGGAAAGAAAGCTTTCTGCCCAGGGCTTATACAACAGGAGCAAGAATTTCAAAGCCACAGGAAACTACCTATTTTCTCCAAAACAGTTCCTTGTCGCTCATTTTCTGAAACCCCAACTTTCCTAGAGCCCATAATAAAAAAAATCAGCATATCTGACAAAGCTAGGCACATTTTTCATAACAGAATCTAGGAAATAGTAATGTTTCAGAGAAAACAAGATTTCAGCAAAATCCTGAAATATCTGGACTCTGAGAATTGACAGTTGAGCTTTGGTTTTAGTGGTGTGGTTCAGTTTGGTTTGGCTTGATCTTGGCTGTGCTGTGATTTATCTGAAACTGGAGCAAAGCAGTTCCTTCACAACTCTGAGACACAGTGTTCAGGTTGGTGAGAACTCTTATGTAATCCCCAATTCCCAGATTCAAAGCAATCTTCCCCAGTCCCAGTTTGCCTTGCCTTTTCCCAGCAGACTCCTACTGTATGCCAGGTTGCAAAATGCTGATATTAACCTGAGGCTGATACTAGCCAGTTTGGTCTAGTGGTTAAGGCGCTGGGCTAGAAACCAGGAGGCTGTGAGTCCTAATCCCGCTTTAGGCATGAAAGCCGGCTGGGTGACCTTGGGCCAGTCACTCTCTCTCAGCCCCACCCACCTCACAGGGTTGCTGTTGTAGGGAAAATAGGAGGAGGAAGGAGTGTTAGGTATGTTCACCGCCTTGAGTTATTTATAAAAATAATAAAGGTGGGATAAAAAAAAAAAAACATATTTCCATCACAGTTTGTAGGGGCTCTTGAATACAGCAAAGAAAAGGCTTGGCTGCTTTGCAGCTCTCTCTCTTAGCAACTGCTCAGATTTGGGGGCAGACAAACTAATGTACACAGCTTGTACTGCAAATGTAGACAGGAGCCTTAGCAATTTGTTTAGTTTCCTTTTGGGGTGGAGATTTTGTAACCTCAGAAGCCATGAGAGCTCCAAAAATGGAGCGCAGACTGAATGTTGTTGTTTTTTGCACTGTGCTGTCAATCATCTACAGTGAGCATTACTGGCATCCGGTGATCTCTGCAGTCTCTTCCTTTTCAGATTAGCAGATGTAAAGATAAATGCAGTTGATTTCAACATGCTTTGGAGGGACTGAGGGTGAATATTGCCCCGATTATGCTTTTCCACACTTCTGAGTCAAAATGCTACCCACCATTCTTGAGTTAAACTGTATGGCGATGAAATTTGCTGCTCTCATTGCCAGCCCCTATCCTGCCTCTATTGTCTCTGACTCCCTGCCAAACAGTGCCATTCTGATGATCAGTGTGCAGCACATGATAGCAAATCAATTGATTGATTCCTCCAGTTTTGCTGCTCTCCCTCTTCAGCATGTCACCAGCAAGTTGGAAAAAACATCCTCAAGTCACAGCATTGCAGTAGAAATGTGGTAGGTCTGGCTACCGGACTTTCATATCTAGGCTCCTTCTTCTGTTCTTCCTCCTATACTCCTTTTTTTCTGTTGTTGTTTTTGTTACCTAAGTTGAATCAGCTGAGAGCCAATTTGGTGCAGTGGTTAAGGCATCAGGCTAGAAATCAGGAGACCAAGAGTTCTAGTCCCGCCTGAGGCACGAAGCCAGTTGAGCGACCATTCTCTCTGGCAAGGGCAAACCACTTCCAAGCAGGCAAGGGCAAACCACTTCCAAAACCTTGCCAAGAAAACTGCAGGGACTTTTCCAGACAGTCACCAGCAGTCAACACTGATTTGAAGGTACCACCAAAAAAAAAAAAAGTTGAATAAAGTTAAAACAAAAACAAAAGCAAGGTAGGGAAATATATAGCATATGATGAGGACATGACAAGAGAAAAGGTAAATATATACCCACAGTCCACACAATTATATACAAAACGTTTGCAGGGATACAGCGGTAGCCTCATAACTGGATGTCCAGTTCAGCTATCCAGGCAATCGCTTGTGGCGTTGCTTCGTGCGGATCTTCTAAGGAGCCAGGGCACGCACGTCATGGGCAGTCTTGCACAATGTGTTCAATAGTCTGCATGTCGGCACCACAGTCGCAACAAGGAGAATCTTTCCAGCCCCACTGATACAGAGCAGAGGCACTCCTTCCAACATCACATCTGATTCTGTTCAATTTCTTCCAGACAGAGCGAGGCAGGTTAAAGCCAGGAGGTTTGGAAGAGGGATCACTAATGAGCAAGGTAGGGAAAGCAAGTAGATAATGGCAGCTAGAACTGCTTTCAGCCCCAGCCCACCAGCAGTGGCCATCTGACTGCCTGAGCATGCAGGAAAGCAGAAGGCAGGCTGATTCTGCTGCGTTCTGGGTCATGTGACTCAGAGGGAGGAGGGAAGGGGCTTAGAATGGAGCAGTTGGCAATATTCTGAGCCAGGGTTCCACTGTCCCTCCCATAAGGCTGCAGGGGGATTTTTGTTCTGGATGTTTTTCCTTCTGCAACTGTGGCCAGGCTGGGCAGATTGGTCTACCTTCCCTTAAGCTGAGAGAGAGAGAGAGAGAGAGAGAGAGAGAGAGAGAGAGAGAGGGAGAGGGAGAGGGAGAGGGAGAGGGAGAGGGAGAGGGAGAGGGAGAGGGAGAGAGAGGGAGAGAGAGAGAGAGAGAGAGAGAGAGAGAGAGAGATATGCAGATGTTACATTATGTCATGCTCCCATGTATGGTGTTGTTTACATGATTTCCACCCCCTCCCCCTTGAGGGAGAGGGGATTCTCTATTTCTACACAGTGTATTTTTACAGCTGTGTGGTGTTTTCAGTTGCATTGACCAAGTTTGGCTCATTTTTGAACTTCATCTTTCTTTGGCCAGCTTCTCTTCCCACACCAAATTTGGTCCTGTACTGTTCAGTTTTCAGAGGGTTCTGCTACTGACAGAGTCCTGAGCACCTTTATATCATTTTTAACATTCTGTTAGCTTGGGATAATTTCTAGATTCTGTGGAAGAGACTCTGGGGAGGGCGAGATTGGTGCTGTAATTCCACATCACATTATTTTAGCCTGTTATACCATTTCACCATTATGACATTTCAAGCCGAGGATTTTATTTTTGTTACGTTTTGGGCATCACTATTTCCAGCTGTTTGGGGAGCCAACAGCAGAATGGTGGCAGATGAGGCTGATCAGGGATTAGTGAGGAAGAGGTGTACCTTCATGAGCCTAAAGGGCCAGTTAGTGCCACTCCGATTACACCTGGCTCCCAGTATAACTGATTGAGTACACCCTGATGCTGCTCTTTGCAAGAGTCAAATTAAGTGTGCTGCTAAGGACAGCTGAACCAGTCATAAGGGCACAACAGAAACAAGATGTTGCCAGAGCATAGTTAAGTACACGTGGGAAAATGCCCATAGTGTTAGGTGCTGGATGTGATTATTCTTCATGCATGTTCCCTTTTATTCTACAACTCACTCACCTCTCTGGATATTAGGTGAATAAAGCAAGTAATTATCTGCAAAGTCAACTAGATAAAGTAGGCAGCCAGCTTGTAGAATATATATAATATCAAATAAAACCTGTTCTTATTCAGTTTCCTTATTTCAGCCAATTCAAAATAAATATTAAGGAAAAGCCTAAGATGATGATCCCAAGGCCAAATCCCAGAAGTGTGTGTAGAGGGACTGGTGGTGACATAGCAAAATGACTTTTGGGTCACTTTCACCAACATTTTGTGTGTGTGCCTTTGAGTCATTGTTGTCATGAGTGCCGTTGAGCTGAAGACATCAGCGCAATGGCACACATGACAATAACAAGGAAACAGGGGAAGGGGCTCAAGATAAGTAGCCATCAACTTACAAAGACTAAAGAACAAGATACAATGGCTAAGCGGATCGCGAGGCACACCCAAGCTGTTAGCGCTAGCGCAACGGAGATCGCCCAGCTGACAGCAATCACCGGAGGAATAGGGAAACCGATGATGGGCGATCCCGGAGCGCCAGCGGGGCCTCGCAACCCCTCACCTACCGGCAAGACAGCATGTTGGACAAAGGGGGGGTGACGTAACCGCGAGTGAGGGGGCGCTGACCGGCGCGGGGTATTTAAACCCTGCACCAGCGCGCTCCTGTCACTCTCAGCTTTTTTCTACCACTGTATCTACACTACGAATAAACCAGAGCCTGCTTCAACGGAACCAGTGTCTGTGTGTTACTCGGAGGTAGGCAGCGCATGACATAAAGTTGAGAGTCACAAACTCAGCCTCGCCAAGCCCCACCGGACGACAACGAGCCGCGGGAGGAGTAGACGGCGAGAAGACCAGGAACGATGAGGCCGGCGCGACGCGGACAAGGGGGGCGAGCCGCACGGCAAGAAGCAGAGGAGGACCGATCGAGGCCAGAGGCACCGCGGACTCCCGGAGCCATGGACGCCCACCCGGCCCAACCCGAGCCTCAGCTCCAACCCCAAGGGGAGATGGCGACGGAGGCAACCCAGCCACGGGAGGGAGCAACATACCTCCCGAGACCAGTGGAGAACCCCGCGCCCCACATCGCACCCCAGCCACGGGCGTGGAGCGGCAGCCCAACGGCGGTAAGCACGGGGGAGGACGAAGAAGCAACCCAGCCGACAGCGGAGGAAGCGGGCCAATGGTCGGGAGCGCCTGAACCCCACCGGCGACCCACCCCCGCCGACGCACCGATGGAACCGGCCCCAGCGGCGGCGCGGATCGCGGACGGGGACGCACAAGCTAGACTCGCGGCCATGGAGACCCAACTGAAGGAACTCCGGACCATGCTTCAGTCGTTGATGTCCCCCGCGCCGCCCAACGACGTCCCCGCACAGGTCCACACCCCGAGCGAGGCGCCGAACTCCCACGGGCCAGATGATGGTCAACAAATGGCCCAGGCGGACGATGCCACAGGCCGGGAAGCGAGAGGAAGGGGCTCGCAAAACGCCCGGGCCCCAAAGGACTTCCCCATCTTCTTTGATGGGAACCCCGCGAAACTGTCGTTCTTCATCACGAACGCCAGGGAGTTCATGGGGAGGCACGGACACTCCTATGACTCCGAAGCGGACAAGATCGCAGATGTGGCGATCAAACTACAAGACCGGGCGACAGACTGGTACGTCCAACTGTACGAGTCCAGCTCCCCCGCCCTCGCCAACTTCCACGCCTTCATCAACGAGATGAAGAGCTACTTTGAGGACCCACTAGTCAAAGTGAGGGCGAAAAGCGCACTCCAAAGACTTAAACAGGGCGCACGCACTGTCCCGGACTACGCCCTCGAGTTCAAAGCCCTCGCGGGGAAGGTCAACGACTGGTCCGAGACCACCCTGCTGGAAATGTTCAAAAGGGGGCTCAACCGCGACGTACTCCAATGGGCCCTCTACCGCGACGACCCAGAGACTCTACACGGGTGGATCCACCTCGCGGGGAAAGCAGAACACGCGCACCGCACCTTCCTCATGACAATGCCGGAAGACACGACCAACACCTGCCAAAAGGTACCCGCGCCACACGTGGGGACGGCCGGTCCCACATACCCAAGGAAGAAATTTAATTGCGGGCCCTGCGGGAGGTGTGGAAAACTGGGGCACAAGATGGCAGATTGCTTTGCCAACTGACCGCCGGCCAGTGTGCCTAAACCCGCCCCGAAAGCTAGCCTCAAACCACCTAACCCGCCGCCGCCCCCTCACCGCCGAATGACCGGAGCCACAGCGACACCAGAGGAAGGCTGGGACGCCTACTGGGGTGGAGAGGACGCCGTAGACCCAGACCAGCCGGCGGGAAACGCTCCCCACCTGCCCTGAAACGCGTTGCGAGGCAGGCGGTGGGACAGCAGCGCGGACCACCTCGACGGAATGGCGAAAGCTCCGTTTTCATGGCGGCAATCAAACTCTCTGCCGGCAACGGAGCCACCACGGCCGCGGCACTAGTGGACTCGGGGTGCTCGAAAAACCTCATCCACCCCGACTTAGTCGCCAAACTCGACCTCCGCTGCTCCCCCCTCCCCACGCCGCTGGCATTCCACCAGCTGGACGGCTCAACAGCGGGAGGGAAACCAGCCACGATGCAGACCGAGCCGGTCACCCTGCAAATGGGCACTCACACCGAACGCACATCGTTCGTTGTCACCCACATCGGACGACCCATTGCAGTCTTGGGAATGCCATGGCTCGCGACAAACAACCCGCGCATCGACTGGGAGACCCGCACCTTCATATTTGGCGACGGCGAGTACCGGGCGCCAGTTCCGGCGGGCAGAACCAACCCCACTGTGGGACGAGCAGAGGCAGCTACACAGGACAACGCAGCTACCACAGCAGACCTACCGGAACAATACGCTGACTTCTCCGAGGTCTTCGGAGAGGCAGAAGCTGACCAACTACCCCCCCACCGCAAGACGGACTGTCGGATTGACCTGCTGCCCGACGTCCCCTTACCTAGACCGAAGATCTACTCGATGACCCCGAAGGAGATGGCAACCCTCCGGGAGTTCATCGATAAAAACCTAGAGAGGGGATTCATAGAGCCAGCATGCTCACCGGTCGGAGCCCCCGTCTTATTCCGGGAGAAGAAAGACGGCACCCTACGGCTCTGCACCGACTACCGGGGCCTAAACGCGGCTTCCCTGTCCAACAAATACCCCTTACCCCTGGTAAAAGATATGCTCGCCCACCTGTCCACGGGCAAGGTCTTCTCCAAGCTGGACCTTCGCGAGGCGTACTACCGCATCCAAATCAGGGAGGGGGACGAATGGAAGACTGCGTTCAACTGCCCCCTAGGCGCCTTCCAGTACAAAGTGCTGCCGTTCGGACTCGCGGGGGCCCCGGGGGTGTTTATGCAGCTCATCAATGAGGTCCTGCATGAACACCTGTTCAAAGGGGTCCTCGTCTACATAGAAGACGGCCTTATCTACACTAAAACGCACGAGGAACATGTGACCCTAGTCAGACAAGTCCTCGATAAGCTCAGAAGGGCGCAGCTCTATGCCAAACCCGCAAAGTGCGAATTCCATAAAGCCTAGACTACCTGGGGTACCGAATCTCCGGAGACGGCATAGAAATGGACCCCGCAAAAGTCGAGGCGGTGCTGAACTGGGAACGCCCCCGCAACAGACGCCAACTCCAGAGCTTCCTCAGCTTCGCGAATTTTTACAGATCATTCGCCCGGGGGTTCGCGGAGATAGCCCTCCCCCTAACGGACCTCCTCAAAACCAAAGGGGTGGGGGACACCCGACACACCAAGAACCCAGGCACAGTATTGAATTGGACTCCCGCGTGCCAGACCGCATTCAATAAGTTGAAAGCGCTGTTCACCACAGAGCCAATCCTCGCGCACCCGGACCCAGAACGGCCGTTCGTGGTCCAAGCCGACGCCTCAGACTTCTCCCTGGGGGCCATCCTACTCCAAAAGGACCCCACAGGACTCCTGAAACCATGCGCCTACCTGTCGAGGAAATTCTCCGAGACAGAAAGGCGATGGCACGTCTGGGAGAAGGAAGCCTTCGCGGTAAAATCGGTGCTGGAAACATGGAGACACCTACTCGAAGGAGCCGCCCAACCATTCGAGGTCTGGACCGACCACCGGAACCTCGAGGCCTTCTGAACGCCCAGACGCCTCAGCCCAAAACAGGTCCGATGGGCCCAATTCTTCAGCCGCTTCAACTTCCAGCTGAAGTTCATGCCGGGTAAAAAGAACTTCCTGGCTGACGCCCTTTCCCGACTGCCCCAAGACGAAGAGCCCGCCCCAGACACCATTGGGACGGTCCTATCCGCTTCTCAACTGGGGATGGCCGTGACCACCCGGAGCGGCGCTCGGAAGCAGCTCGACTCCACGGCGCAACCGACGGCGGGACAACCTGTGACCAGACGACGCCAACCGCAACTACCAGGGGGGATACGCACGGACCTCGCCGCCGCCCTCAAAACCGACCCCTGGTTCCTGGCAAACCCCGACAAGGTAACGATGGCACAGGACCTGGCATGGGGGGAAGGCAGAATCTATGTCCCGGACTCGCAACGCCAAGCGATCTTGCATAGATCCCACGACACCAAGCAAGCGGGACACTTTGGGTTCCTTAAGACCCTGCACCTAACAAGGCGTCAATTCTGGTGGCCCGCGCTAAGACGGGACGTGAAAGCTTACGTAGCGTCCTGCCCAACGTGCGCCAGAGCCAAACGGGCACCAGGCAAACCCTCGGGGCTTTTACAACAGGTGGCAGAACCCTCCTGCCCATGGGAGGAAATCTCCATGGATTTTATAGCGGACCTCCCACCCAGCCAGAAGAAAACGGCCATTTGGGTGGTGAAAGACTACTTTTCGAAACAGGCCCACTTCATCCCCTGCACATCGGTCCCGTCCGCACAACAACTAGCCAAACTCTTCCTCATCCACGTGTACAGGTTACACGGATGTCCCGCACGTGTGGTGACTGACAGGGGCACACAATTCACTTCTAAATTCTGGCGGGCCTTCCTAAAGCTGACGGGGACCCAACAGGCCCTATCCACTGCCTGGCACCCCCAGACGGACGGAGCCACAGAGGTCCTCAATGCCACCCTAGAACAATTCATACGCTCATACACCAACTACCATCAAGACGACTGGGCCGAACTGCTCCCGTTCGCCGAAGTTGCATACAACAACGCCGTTCACACGAGCACAGGGAAAACTCCGTTCGAGGTAGTCTCGGGGCGCGACTTCATCCCCATACCGGAGCTACCACAACCCCCGGAACCCCAGGTGGACGCTAGCGACTGGGGACGGAAGATTGCGGAATCGTGGCCAATAATCACGGCAGCGCTGAAGGAAGCACAGGCGGCCTACAAAGAGCAGGCCGACAAGCACCGGCGCCAACAACCGACGTTCCAGGCTGGGGATATGGTCTACCTATCCACCAAATTCCTAAAGTCGCCCCAACCCTTGAAAAAACTGGGGCCTAAGTACATCGGGCCGTTCCGAGTCACGCAGATAGTGAACCCGGTGGCAATACGCTTGGACCTGCCACACAACCTACGGAGACTCCACCCGGTATTCCACACCAGCCTCCTGAAACCGGCAACTACCTCCCGATGGCACCCAAGAACGCCACTGCCCTCACCGGTGATGATCGACGGCCAACATCACTTTGACGTAAGGGACATACTCGACTCCCGCAGGCAACGGGGAACTTTACACTATTTGGTCAGGTGGAAACACTTCCCCCACCCAGAATGGGTGGCGGCGCACAACGTTAACGCGCCTGACCTGACCCGGGCTTTTCACTGGGCGTACCCCGACAAGCCTAAGGCAAGACTAGCAAACCGGCACCTGCATACCCCCTCCCCCGCGGGGCCCCCCCGCCTACCGTGCCCCAAGGGAAAGGGCCCCCCCAAGCCCGCGACTTGGGTGGACCTCCCCCCCCCGGGACTCACCCCCCCCGCCCCGGGCCCATGAGGCAGTGACAAGCGGTCGCCAGCACCCTCCCCCCGCCCCGGGCCCACGGGGGAGTGGCAATCAAGTTAACAGTGCATCCTGGGGGCAACGCCCAGGAGCACACATAACAAAGGCAACGCACTTAGAATAAAAATAAGGGCCCTACCTGGAGCTGATAAGCACCCGACCAGCCACGCCTCTCTCCTCGCCGAACTGAGCCAAACAAACGGGGTGTGGCCGGAGCATGCGCACGCCCAGGGTGTGACCGGGGCATGCGCACTGAGAACACACCCTAGAGGGACACGTGGTAGAGGGCGGAACAAAGGGAGGGGCGAAAACACTCCGGCGGGGAATTCAAAAAAGAAAAAGAAAAAAAACCATTTTGACAGCTCTCCTGGTAAAAAACCGGAAAGCCGGGGGGGGGCACTATTCGGACAGGGGGCAGTATGTCATGAGTGCCGTTGAGCTGAAGACATCAGCGCAATGGCACACATGACAATAACAAGGAAACAGGGGAAGGGGCTCAAGATAAGTAGCCATCAACTTACAAAGACTAAAGAACAAGATACAATGGCTAAGCGGATCGCGAGGCACACCCAAGCTGTTAGCGCTAGCGCAACGGAGATCGCCCAGCTGACAGCAATCACCGGAGGAATAGGGAAACCGATGATGGGCGATCCCGGAGCGCCAGCGGGGCCTCGCAACCCCTCACCTACCGGCAAGACAGCATGTTGGACAAAGGGGGGGTGACCTAACTGCGAGTGAGGGGGCGCTGACCGGCGCGGGGTATTTAAACCCCGCACCGGCGCGCTCCTGTCACTCTCAGCTTTTTTCTACCACTGTATCTACACTACGAATAAACCAGAGCCTGCTTCAACGGAACCAGTGTCTGTGTGTTACTCGGAGGTAGGCAGCGCATGACAATTGACGACTCCTGGTGACTGCCTGGATAAGTCCCTGCAGTTTTCTTGGGAAGATTTTGGAAGTGCCCTTGCCAGCTTCTTAGGGCTAAGAGAGAGTGACTGGCCCAAAGTCACTCAGGTGGCTTCATGCCTCAGGTAGGACTAGAACTCATGGTCTCCCAGTTTCTAGCCTGGTGCCTTAACCACTACCCCAAACTGGCTCTTTTCCACCAACTTTACTCTGTTTTTAAGGCATCTCTTTTATAATTCTGGTTGCTGATCTAGAATCTAAACTGAGATTGTTACTGTGGATGAAATTTACATGAAACTCCCCTCCCCCTTCAGAGTAGTGAAGCCTTAGACACTATCCAAGAGGTCTGTGCTACACTTAAAAGTGTGTTCCAGATGGCAATCCGCATTGCAATGCTTGGCAGTTAGAAATGGCTCAGATTTTTCCCCATAACTGTAATACAGTTATAATGCTGTGAAAAAAACAATAAATCCAAGGAAGATGTATTTACCAAGGAAGTGGATGCCACAGGTGTACAAAAAGCCACTTCATATTTCTTGACCCATGAACTAGAAACTCTGGAACTTCTCTCGATACATCAAGTCTCAGGGATCTATTATGTGAAATTTACCATGACAGACAAGGATGAGGTTGAGGATTTGCAACCACACCTTCCACTTCACTGCAGAAGTTAACTTGCCTGCCTACAGTTGCCAAAAGTTCCCTTCACTGCATGAAGGGAATTGTGAGGAAAGACATTCATGGCTGCTTTGACTCAGTGGGCTCTTGAAAAAAATTGGAAATTGTGTCTCTGGTCAGGCCTCCTGAGGAGAATCTTCCAGCTGTGCCTAATTGGAGTGACTAATTTTCTCTAATATGAATTTTCTCTGACAATTTTTCCCCCTCTTATGAATTGCCACTCTGAGCAAAACCTTGAGAAGCTGTTCTTAAGATGTCACTTGGAAGAAAAGAGTTCAGAGAGCAAAAAGAACAACAAAAGGCATTTGCCATTTGCTCCACAGCTCTTTTTAAGCCTCCTCCTGTCTGATTTCTGCTGGGTGACCTCTCCATCTATTTCACAGGGATGGGTCAAGGAGGTACAAGCAGTGACAACATTAAAGCCATTTAAATTGTCCCCTGCTTGTTGCAACCAGAATCCCTGGTGATAATGCAGCACTGGACTGGGAAAAATGAAAAGCAAAGCTGGATCGCATACCCATGGCTAGAAAAGTGGTTTTCATCTGGACTAGCTCCATTGGTCCAGGAGTACACAATATAATGCACACAGACATCCCATACGCTTTCTTTGATGTCCATTGGGCTTCCTACTCTCTCTGCTTTAAATTAAATTCTAAAAACACTATTAAGTAAGAAGTTGGTATGCTCCAAAACAAAGCACCAGCCTTTAGTATTACATTTATTTGTAGCAGTGCCTTGTGTCCCCATAAAGATCCCACTCAGAGAATTATCGGAGGGTAGTTCCCCTTCCAATAAATGAGTGACTGGCCATACCCACTATGAGAAGTCATTTTGTGGATAGACGTGCCTCCCGTAGTAGTCATTTTTTAATGTATCCAGGACAGATTCTCAAACTCCCAATTTGTCTCTGGACCTCTGTCCCACACTAAATTGATCAATTCACTTTGGATCCTTTTTCATATGTTCATTCAACATATGTTCAATGTTCATTCAACATATATTACGACTAGAGTGGTAGCCAAAGGCCCTCATACCCAGAAGTGGCCCACAAATTGGTTTCTGGCTCAAGGAAAGCTTTAGTCAGGACAATTTTGATTGTCTGGCCAGCAAAGGTCTCATAAATAAGTGAATACTTATTAATCTTTCTTCTGAACTAGCTTAGGTAGTCTTGGATCAAAGGACCTTTCTCTGACTCAGTTCAACAAAGTAAGGTAATTTCCTCTGTTGTAATCTTCTAGCAGTACAGTATCTCATTTTACTCCCTCTTTCTCTCTCCCCTTTTCCATACTGATTTTCTTCCTCGGTTTCCACTGACACCCTTGCACTGACAGTCTGAATGCCCGGCCATTCCTTCTCGGCCATTCCTTGCTCTTGCCATTCAAAGACACAAGCTACTCATTCCATGGGGACTTGTGGCCCTCGAAATGCTGATGAATTATAATTCTCAGTGTTGATTATATGTTTAACAATATTTGAAACTTAGCCCAATCTTGACAGGCGCTGCACAGCTAACGATAAAGCAAATCAGTGTAAACAGGTCATGAAAAGCAATAAAAACAACAATAAAATAAGCATTCCATTGATGGCCACCCATAATCACCACTGGCCATTCCAGATAAGCCTGCTGGGAGTTGCACTTTAGAAACATCTGGCAAGCTGCAAGCCACCCAACCCTGCTGAATGGATGGTATCGGTGAGATCCTTGGCTTCCCTTACCACAAAACTCTGAACCTGCAAGAAACCCAAAAGAGAGGGAGGCACGCAAACGCAACCATCCTGATAATGAATGCCTATTTACTCTTAGTTTTTCTATTAAAAAAACAAAGTGTCATTTATAAAACTCTCAGATCCATGTCTTATTTACCTCCACACTTATGGGCGTCACACAACTGTGGAATTCAGGTAAGGAAAAAATCAAGCTAGCTTCTTCGTAACAAAATGCAGAAAGTAGACTTTGATGCTGTGGTTTTCCATACATTTTTAAAATGTCAGTTTTTGCCTGAAATATTTAGTTGATTTCTTCATCTCCATTAATAAATAATCATCCATCTATGTACAGCATGTATCATTAGCTTATCCAATTAAAAAATAAAAAGCAGTGCTTGGAACTTTAATAATCTGTGCTATTTTAGATAACTGTTTGCCAATATAAAGAAGGCTAAAGAGAAAAAGATAAATTTTTCTGAAATGATTCCATTCAATTTTTTCCCTCTCTGTGCACAAGCAAGTATTTCCTACAAAAGTTCCCTTCGAACTCAGAATTTGGGGCTTGTGCATTTACTAATCACAGATTGCATCTATCATAAAAGATGTGCTTATGTGTAGCATACAAAAGGAGATCATTCTGGGGGGAGAAAACTGGAGAAACGTCTCACACCGTACCCTTTGGGTACAATCCAAAGCCCCCTTCTGAATTGTTTGTATATTTGTAGTGCCAAATCAGTTTCCAAGTTTTTCAGCAAAAGATGGTCATACTTTTAGAATTGGGGGTGGGGGGGGAAGCTTCACATACTTGAAGAGTTATTAAGATCTTACTCATAATAATAATTCTTTAAGGCTATGAGGCTTTTTTAGGCTCCTGTTGAATCAAAGCAGTGAGGAGCTAACTACCTCTGTTTCTTCAGGAGATTTATATACCAGAATCCTCCAAGTGATCTCAGTTATATCTTTCCCCTCCCCCATTTTATTCTCAAAGCAAAATTGTTAGAAGATTAGGCTGAGAGAATCAGTGTGTATAGCTGCTGAGGTGTTGGCTGTGAAGCAGAGAGATCCAGATTCAGTGTGCGAACTCTACTGGATCTCACTAGCCAGCCACACTCAGAAGGTGCTAGTACTAGTGGTCGATGATCACAAACACCCTGGTCAAATGAGAGCAGCCATTTTAAGTATCTCCCAGCTGTTGCAAAAGTAGCTGGAAGGTGACACATTCTGTGTTTTTTAAAATGTAGGAGGAAGAAAACGTTGGTGGCCCAAACAGGGTCAGAGACAAGTCATTTTATTGGTATTAGTATTAGTATTATTACATTTTATCATATATATATTTGTGTGTGTGTGTGTGTATCACTAGCCAGCCACACATATATATACACACACGTGCATATAAATATATATAATAATTTATTATATATATTATAATAATAATAAAATATTTTTGCCGCCTTGAGTTTACCAGACACAGACACAGACACAGACATAGACATTTGGTCAACTCAAGGCGGCAAAAATACCTAATACTCCACAACAACAACCCTGTGAGGTGAGTTGGGATGAGAGAGAGTGACTGGCCCAAGGTCACCCAGCCGGCTTTCTTGCCTAAGGCGGGACTAGAACTCACAGTCTCCTGGTTTCTAGCCTGGTGCCTTAACCACTACACCAAACTGGCTCTTTCAGGTTGATTCAGAAACAGACATACACAGCCCCATCTGTTTCTTCCTGTTTCCCCTTCCCAAAAAGCTGTTGGTGGGGGAAGAGAGAGAGAAAGTGAAGAGAGAGATAATTCCTACAACAGGCCCATTTTTTGTGGAGTCAGTCTAGTCATCTTGCCCTCTGCTAACCGTCTGTTCAGATAAGATGCCAAGTGTTTAGAAGGATTTAGCTTTAGTCTTGAGAAGGGGCAAGGTGGAGAAAGGCAATGGTTGCTCAGCCCTGGGAAAGTATAAAGAGTGAAAAAAGGACTCAGAATAGCCCCAACTTGACCCTGTTGTCCTTAAAGAGGGGCAGTGAAGGCTTGGGACAGGTTTTCCAGGTTCTGTTAATAATAAAGAAGCATTCCTGGAATCCCTGCAGTGTTTGTTTCTTGACCTGGCCTACCTTAAAGGGCTGACAGGATGTTAGTATAGCCCCAAACAACCCCAGGACTGTTTTCTGGTAAAACTAACTCCTTCTAACTTGGTCTAAATAGGTTTTCATGTTTAGATAATACACTGTCCTTTCCTTGATACTGCAGATTCATTCCTAAGATCTTTGGGTGGTTAAGGTAGGCTGACAACATTGACTGAGATTGAATTAAGACAACAATCACTGGGCTGAGGGAAGGCGAAAACTAGTCTGCTTGATTTTGACATAGAACACAGCTACTGGGGTTTGTAAAACATAGTTGATGGCTTAGTATAATGTGTAAGCCAGCCTACTGAGGTTTAATCAACAAACCACAATTAAGCAAACCTTGCTCAGAATAGTGAACCCAGGATACAAGCAAGAAGACAGAGAACTGTTCCTTTCTAACATAATGACTAAAATTAGAACTGGCCTGAAGCGAGGTAGAATTCTGATCAGATTTCCTGACCATTATGGAAAAAACTGAAGGAACAATAATCACTTCATTCTCAAGAAAAAGAGGTCACACGGCGATAACCAAGACTGCTATTTCCTGTGTGATATAGAGATTTGCTGACCAAGGTATAGGAAGACTTCATAGTAAATGCATAGCTTTCTGTCCCCCTATAGGAAAAGATAGCAATCCAAAATAATAGAGCTGCAAAAATAGATATCTACTATATGGTGCAAACGTATTTGGAGTTTTCTTTTTAGTTTTGATGCCATATTGTGGTAATTCAAATTTCTATAGCCCAAATATGGTCACTCTAACAATCGGGAGCAAGGCTTCATGGAATGGGAAAGCAAGATGCTCACAGCATCCATAACAGCTGGAGCCTTAATTTCAGCCTCTAAGAGCTGTGGAGCCTTGAAGCAATGGGCCCAAGAGCCATCAAATGATAATCTTCTAGTCAGGTCCATAAAGATATCCAAAACTGTTCTCCCATAATCCATTGATCGCCCATAGCATTCTGTTACATGATGAGATTGTTTGCATATGTCAACAAAGATGGGCAGTAGAAACTGTAATAAAACTGTAGACTATGTAATAAAACTTTTATTGAGGACCAGAAGCAATGGGGGAGACTAGGTTACACTGTTGCAAGAGGATGCTAAATGGATTTATATGTTTTTGGGTGGGTATATAACCTCTGCTGGCTAGTAGCCAAGGGTGATGTGCAACAAAATATAATTAAAAATATTTATAAAACCAGAAATCACCAGCATTTAAAAATCAGCATTAAGATTGTAGGGTAGTATTTTCTTTTCCCTCTTCCTTTCTCTCTGTCATGATACATTTGATCATTTTGTTCTAGATGAATAAAATAGTTTACTCATGGGTTTTAATGCTTTTTTTAAAAAATCCTATTGTTTCTTGATTTTATGAGATGTTTTAATGATATATTAATTGGGTATCACCCTGTGGACTTAAGAGACAAATGTAGTGTATCAATGCAATAATAAATAATAAAATGTTGTTCTGCTCAGATTAATTTTTAAGGGCCAAATAAACATGAAGCCCTAGGAATGCAGGAAAAATACCAGGCAGTTTATTAATCATAATAAAATTAAGTGCCATATGAATCTGAATGGGCTTTTGATCCTAATGAGTCTGTTTCACACAAGCAAATGGAGAGTGCCATCTGGAGAAGCATTCTTCACATTTGTCCTTAAACAGCTCTGTGTCAACTTCTCTAGAAAATTAAAATATATTCCAATAAAACTGAATGGCATTTGGCCCTAGTAGCAGCACAACTGTGGAGTACATTCACTTTTTCTGTTGCCTGTCCCCAAATTCAGTGGTTGCATTTGGTCACAGAAACAGACACCAGCTTCACTTCAGGGGAGGTGGAAACTGAAGGGAACCAAGCTGGAGAGACTTACCTGGGAGCAGGAGGTCTCTAGGGCATTCGGGTCCAAAACAATTTAGAACTTTAAAAGTCATAACCAGCCCTTTGAACTGCACCCAGAAGCAAACTGGTAAGGGGTCACTGGTAAGGTCATAACTGCATTAAAAATACAGCACAGAGCAGAGAGGGTGGGAGTGAGAGTGAGAGAAGGAAAAAGGGGGGCAAGTACTTGAATCTAGTCATTTTTTTAAAAATAAGGTTTTTAAAAGAGAGACAGAGATGAAATCCATGATTCTAGAAATGCTTCTGAATTATAAGCCATGACATGCATTCTGTTTCATATTCCTGCATTTTCTTGTAACCTTATTGTTCTTTTCCTGAGCTGCTTCTCCCCACATTTTTTCCTACCAAGAAAAGATTGATAACATATCAAATTATATAGATACTTTAATATATAGGGGGGCAAACAATGGCCCATAAGCCACACTTCCCACTTATAGTCCACAGAACCCAAAAGTTGTGCCACCTCACCTCACTGAAAGGTATTTTGGCTGTCAAGAATGGAGACCCCACTATGTCCATCCTTGTCTGCTTCCTGAACAAAAGAAAGTTTGAGGAACCGTATTTTGGCACACACAAAAAATGGGGTTAGGTCTTCTTTATCTACTTTTCTCCAACCCTGGAGTGGTAAACAAGGACTTCTTATCCTTACTTCCTGCCGCACCTCTCTGGTTGTCTCTCTGCCCAGATTCTTCCCTATGAAGGGATTCAGTGTGAGGCTGGATTTAGATTGGAGGTCTGCATTCCACTGTCTGAGCCATCAGCCCCTTTGTGACTCCATTCCCAATAACATATATTCAGCTGTGGATTTTAGGCTATCCACAGAGGTGTCTGCTAAGAGTTCTGCAGCTCTCGTTAATTTCTTGATGACTCTCAGATGCTTGACTTTTGTCAGTACTCCTAGGAGGAGATCTCTTGTCCAGTCCAGCAAAGGTCAGGCAGTGATGGATATTGCTTGTCCTCCTTCCTTTGGAACTACTGGTTTAGAAATTAGGGCTGCCGCAGCCACAATAGCTGTTGTAAGACAAAATCAAACTGGCCCCATTAGGACATAGCATAAAGTGACAACTTATTAATTTATTCAGGAAAAAAAATCCTATTAATATATGCCCAGACAACTGGATATAGGATTTCAGCCTAACCCTTTAATTAGTAAGAGCTGTTATTGTATTGGTAGCTCCTTACATCATACTGAGACCTGATGGAGAAAAAAAAAGCTTTTACAACCAATTGTGTTCCATGTATTTATTTTTACCAATGACTTTGAATAATTTTACAGTATCTGTGGTGTAAAACCTTTTGTTTAACTGACACTATGTTATTGCTTTCAAAAATGTACTTGTGAAAGTGAAAGTGTTTTGTGTTGCTGTTTCAGATGGTTATTATTAGCACTTTCTACTTTGTGCAGACCTGCTTCCTGCAACAAGGATTTCAAAAGATTAAATGGAGTGGGAGGAGTTTGGACAATGATAATAAGTGTATTAAAATGAATCAAAGAATTTCCTAAGAATGAATTTTAAATAGTCAAAACAGGAGGTGGCCAGTCTGATAGTCAATTACATGTTTAAAATCAAACAAGCAAAGTCCTGATGGTTAGCACTCCAATTATCTCGAAGCAATGAGACCAAAATATGGGCTCTGAGATGCAAAAGGGAAGTATCTGTTTGGGGAAAAAATGCATTTTATGTACTTTATTTAAACCCTGCCTTTCTAATGTAGGGATGAGAGTTCTGTAGGCCTCGAGATTTTGGTAAACTACAATTCCTACAGTATCAGCCCAGCCAAAGAAGAAGGCAGCTAGAAACCCACAGATTCCCATCCCTGGCATAATAGCCAACCTTCTTTCACCCAAAGAAGCCCAGTGACAAATGAGCAGGGTCAATATTTTTGCAATGTTTCATATCAATTGGAATGAAGTAGAATGCCTGATTGATGGGAGACACTTATTGGGGTCCTGCAAAGAAACATTAGTTAGAAAGTATACGTATACTGCAATATTTTGTTAAATATCCCTCTTGTCTATGTCACATTTCACTTGGTTTCTTGTAGGCTTACTGCAACACAAAGGCACCTCAATAATTCTTTTTAACGGATATGTCCTCACAATGTTCCCTACATCTCCTCCCCAGCCCGCTCCAAAGGGAGCCTAGAATCATCTTTAGTGGTTCTTTCCTTCCTC
Organism: Candoia aspera; assembly: GCF_035149785.1. Lineage (NCBI taxonomy): Eukaryota > Metazoa > Chordata > Lepidosauria > Squamata > Candoiidae > Candoia > Candoia aspera. Next base: position 205,353,436 of record NC_086153.1, on the reverse strand, counting down.
TCCCAATGCATACAATCTTGGGAGCTTCAGTAATAATGCTGACAGTGTTGTGGTCAGGGTCTAGGATCTGCACAGCTCTTACTGGCTGCTTGAGGCAGCTGCAGTCATGTCCTTCCCCCACTCCCCATTTAGTCACTAGGCACTGCCATTCATGACCATTTTGAGCTGGGCTGTGAAAAAGCTTAGACCCCATACCATCATCTTCTCCATCTCCTTCATACTGGAATGCTGATCTTCCAGGAGATTAGCACTGAATTTTGTGGCTGTTATTGTTTTTACTATGGGAATATTGCTAATCCAGTGGCATTTGCTGAATTATTTTGCTGGGTGGTATTGCTGCTGTTGCACTGCTATTATTTGGGGGGGGGCAGTTTGGGATGATTATGAAATAGAGAAAGTATATTACTGTATGTAATATGTATGCACAGAGACAAATGTGAGATTGGGGTAGGAGACAAAAATGGCTCTGTGCGTGATCACAATGATTCAAGGGAAAAATTGCCTTCAGGAGGGAGAAAGGAAAGAGAAGTTCAGAAGCATAATAGCTCTATGAGGTGGTCTGTTTAGGTTTCTCTTATTTGTATTTCAAGTCAGTTCTTCCGATTGCTCAGAAAGTCTTTAGGGAAAGGGGTTTTGTTTGACTTAAATATATTGATCTTCTTTATCTCTGGCAGGACCATCGATCTCCCAAGGATTGATTGTCCTATGAAAAAAAATCATACATGCTGCCATCAAGAGGTCATCCAGATTTCTGCAACCCAGATCTTATGTGAGTGAAATTCTCAGCAAAGCAAATATAGGATTGAAGTCAAGGGGGGGAGAAGGCTATTTACTACCAATCAGAAGAAAGCAAATTCTCCTAAGGAGTTCAGGTTCAATAAGAGGAAGGGAAAATGTCATTCTTGCTAGGAAGAAGAAAATGAAGAGATTGGTGGCCTCACTTACTAAAGCAAAAATGTGCAGTAAATCTGTATCTCATGTCCAATTTCAAACCATTTTCTGTGACTTTATATCAGAGAAAGTCTCTCTGATCTTTCTCATGTGCACACTCACTCAACCCCTTTTCCTCTGCCTTTTTCTTACCCCATTCCCAAACTGCAACTTAGAAAGTCCAAAGCAGCTGAGAGGCAGGGTGATTGTCCTATTATTGTTCTCCCCACCTGACTAGTCAGTGGGCCATTTGAGGTGAATGGGTGTGAGCTGGACCATGCATAGTCCTGACTGATTGGTCACTTTTGTAGGTAGAGGTAATTGTGTTTTGCCCCAAGATTGATAGTTATATAGCAAAAAACAAACAACCCCCCCCCCGACCATTCCAGGAAGAAGCATCCAGAGTCCACAAACCCTGTTCCACTATATGTTCTGGTGGGTTTTTTCCCCACCAGTAGGTGTTGCTGTTTGGGAGAGGGAAAATGCCCTGAAAGAGTCCATTATTAAACCTGTAAGGACAACACTGTCCAGCTGTGTTGAGAAGGTGCAGTAAAGCTCTTCTATTTGTTTGTGGGGAGGGGGAGGCACCATTTCTGTCAACATTCTTTTCTACTGACTCAGTGATGGGAAGAATGCACATGTGTACATTGGAAGAACCCTTAGATGTGATGAACCTCTGCTCCTGTTAGGAGCACACACTGAACCAAAACCCAGGAAGTTAAAGAAGCCCTGCAATTCTGACTCTACACAACAGCTTTCTTAGCCCCTGCTAGGGTACCAGCCCTTTGAGGTAGGCCAGGTCAGGAAACAGACTTCACAAGTCTGATTGGAACTATACTTTATTGACACTCTGTCAAGTTTCTCCAAGGTCATCTCTGTGATCCTCAATATAGGGCTACCAGATCTGCAAAAATTCCTGTTTACACTCTCATTTTCCCACTGCAAGAAAACAGAGGAATGTCCTGTTTTATTGCTGTTGGTTATACATGCCTTTGGTAGGGCAATGGCTGTTTGAGAAGAGTGAAGCTGAGGAACCAGAAGAAGGGAGTTGGAAGAAGGTAAGTATCTTAAGATAGAGTGGTCACTGTGGATAGCTGGGTAATAGCAAGATTCTCCCGGTGATGTCATACTCAAGAAACAAAGCAGAGGAAGCAAGATTTCCAGTTGCAAGCAATATTGAGCATGAACAGAGAGCTTGCTTAAGTCTGGCAGGCTGGGCAGCACCCTGTAGACATTGCTCAAATTAATCTGGTGGGGCAGTCTTGCTACTGCCAGCTATTAGCCTTAGCAGTGCCTCAGCCATTGGAGCCTGAGCAACCTTAGTACTCTAGAACAGGAGGGGGACATGGATTCCAACACTTCTTCATTTCCAGCAAGTCCTGCTTCTGGAAAAGCATTTGCCACCAACCCTGATGGTCAACTCTAATTCTCCAGTTTCCTGAGGGTCTTGGTCCTGAAGAGGCATCTGCTCTTCTTTGTCATCAGAGGACTCTTCAGAGGCAGTCCTGCTATGGTACTGCAATTATAAAGACCCTGAAATGGGAATAAATCTAATATTGCCCAAACACAAATTAGTAGAAGCCATTCAATTCCACAGATTAAAACTCACAGGGTCTGTAATTGGGATCATGACTGATGGTCTGTTTTGATCAATACCCTGGGATCATATATATCATGATGCATACACACACATACATACCAGTATATTTGCATTCAGAAGGGCCATGTGTGGGGGTATGTGTATGTGTGCATACACAATTGCTTTGCTTCACTGGCTGTTCCAGCAGAAATATTGTCTGTATGTGCATAAACACAAACACAAAACAGTGACAGCCTTTAAAGCAGCCCATGTGAGCATGCTAGAGGATGCAGCTGCTTTAATACTTCAAGGAGAGCTGATTCACTCATACTAACAGGGTTTGTACAGCTTCCCTTTCAGATGCACAGCCTAACATATACTGTATATATACTTTAACGGAATGTTCAGCAATCTTTTAGGAGTGGGTGGTTAAGTTCAAGTGACAAGCATAACAGAGAGGATTAGATGAGAGGAAGGGGAAGGCAAAGGGAAAGGAAGAGAAAGGAAGGATCCACTGTAAACCAGTCTCAAAATGTTGGTTTACTGATGGAGCTAAACAGGTGATAGCAGCCAGTTAGAAAATCTGACACTAGATTTTAAGACTCAACTGCCACTGTCACTGTGAAAGTATTTGGAGCACATAGCAAATTACAAAATGCTAGATCATACTGTACTAGCTTAAGAAAAATAGAGTCTTAGAAGCATTTGTTTTTCAAAAAAAAAACAAAAACCAAGGCACAGATGACAAGATGGAATTAATGTTTTTCTCCAGTTTGGAGAGGAAGAGATATTTAAAGAATCAACTGTTGAAATCAGTCAACAATAAAGCTCAACCATTTATATAATTTTATATTATATAATATACCAATTTTCTATCAATCATTGGCAAACTTATTCAAGCTACACTTAAAATAAAAAAATAAAAAGCTGTCACTGGAACAGTTTTAACTTGTTTAATCCACTGCCATACAGCACTGACTTTTATTAATTCAAGGTCCACTAACTTAGGTGCACAGTCCCTTTTGGATCATCTCATATCCTATCACTCACCAAACTAAAAGTGCTCAGTTTCTGGTACTGCAGTATTTTTAAGTTCCTTAAGTCAAAATGCATTCACAGAGTATGAATTTCCAGCCTAATGTGCTTGACTGTCTATGTATGAAAATTGACTGAGCTTTACTAGGGGCTTGTCAAGAATATGAAGGGAAGGACCAGAACTTGAGGAATAAAGGCATAGAAGAGCCAGGAATAGATGATGTCTAAGGTAAACTTTCTGGAACTCAGAAATACATTGTGTGTGTGTGTGTGTTGTTGTTGTTTATTCGTTCAGTTGCTTCCAAATCTTTGTGACTTCATGGACCAGCCGACACGAGAGCTTCCTGTCAGTCTTTGCCACACCCAGCTCCCCCAGGGATGAGTCCATCACCTCTAGAATATCATCTATCCATCTTGCCCTTGGTCGGCGACTCTTCCTTTTGCCTTCCGCTTTCCCTAGCATCAGCATCTTCTCCAGGGTGTCCTGTCTTCTCATTATGTGGCCAAAGTATTTCAGTTTTGCCTTTAATATCATTCCCTCAAGTGAGCAGTCTGGCTTTATTTCCTGGAGGATGGACTGGTTTGATCTTCTTGCAGTCCAAGGCACTCTCAGAATTTTCCTCCAACACCACAGTTCAAAAGCATCTATCTTCCTTCTCTCAGCCTTCCTTATGATCCAGCTCTCGCTGCCATATGTTACTACTGGGAATACCATTGCTTTAACTATGCAGACCTTTGTTGTCAGCGTGATGTCTCTGCTGTTAACTATTTTATTGAGATTTGTCATTGCTCTTCTCCCAAGGATTAAGCGTCTTCTGATTTCCTGACTGCAGTCAGCATCTGCAGTAATCTTCGCACCTAGAAATACAAAGTCTTTCACTGCCTCTACGTTTTCTCCCTCTATTTGCCAGTTATCAATCAAGCTGGTTGTCATAATCTTGGTTTTTTTGAGGTTTAGCTGTAAGCCAGCTTTTGCGCTTTCTTCTTTCACCTTCATCATAAGGCTCCTCAGTTCCTCTTTGCTTTCAGCCATCAAAGTGGTATCATCTGCATATCTGAGATAGTTAATGTTTCTTCCAGCGATTTCAACTCCAGCCTTGGATTCCTCAAGCCCAGCATGTCGCATGATGTGTTCTGCATACAAGTTGAATAGGTAGGATGAGAGTACACAGCCCTGCCGTACTCCTTGCCCAATCTTAAACCAGTCCGTTGTTCTGTGGTCTGTTCTTACTGTTGCTACTTGGTCGTTATACAGATTCTTCAGGAGGCAGACAAGATGACTTGGTATCCCCATACCACTAAGAACTTGCCACAATTTGTTATGGTCCACACAGCCAAAGGCTTTAGAATAGTCAATAAAACAGAAATAGATGTTTTTCTGAAACTCCCTGGCTTTTTCCATTATCCAGCAGATATTGGCAATTTGGTCCTTAGTTCCTCTGCCTTTTCTAAACCCAGCTTGTACATCTGGCAATTCTCGCTCCATGAATTGCTGAAGTCTACCTTGCAGGATCTTGAGCATTACCTTACTGGCATGTGAAATGAGTGCCACTGTTCGATAGTTTGAACATGCTTTAGTGTTTCCCTTTTTTGGTATGGGGATATAAGTTGATTTTTTCCAGTCTGATGGCCATTCTTGTGTTTTCCAAATTTGCTGGCATATAGCATGCATTACCTTGACAGCATCATCTTGCAAGATTTTGAACAATTCAGCTGGGATGCCATCGTCTCCTGCTGCCTTGTTGTTAGCAATGCTTCTTAAGGCCCACTCAACCTCACTCTTCAGGATGTCTGGCTCTAGCTCCCTGACCACACTGTCAAACCTATCCCCAATATTGTTATCCTTCTATACAGGTCTTCCGTATATCCTTGCCACCTTTTCTTGATCTCTTTGTCTTCTGTTAGGTCCTTGCCATCTTTGTTTTTGATCATACCCATTTTTGCCTGGAATTTACCTCCGGTGTTTCTAATTCTCTGGAAGAGGTCTCTTGTCCTTCCTATTCTATTGTCTTCTTCCACTTCTGCGCATTGCTTGTTTAAAAATAATTCCTTGTCTCTTCTGGCTAACCTCTGGAATTCTGCATTTAATTGGGCATATCTCCCCCTATCGCTGTTGCCTTTTGCTTTCCTTCTTTCTTGGGCTACTTCTAGTGTCTCAGCAGACAGCCATTTTGCCTTCTTGGTTTTCTCTTTCTTTGAGATGTATTTTGCTGCCACCTCCACAACGTTGCAAACTTCAGTTCATAGTTCTTCCGGGACCCTATCTACTAAGTCCAGTCCCTTAAATCTATTCTTCACCTCCACTGCATATTCCTTAGGAATATTAGTGAGCTCATATCTAGCTGATCTGTGGGTCTTCCCTAATCTCTTTAGACTGATCTTAAATTGTGCAAGAAGAAGTTCGTGATCTGAACTACAGTCAGCTCCACGTCTTGTTTTTACCGACACATGTATAGATGTCCGCCACCTTTGGCTGCAAAGGATGTAGTCAATCTGATTTCGGTGTTACCCGTCTGGTGAAGTCCATGTAGAAAGCCGTCCCTTAGGTTGTTGGAAGAGAGTGTTTGTTATGCAGAGTGAGTTGTCTTGGCAAAATTCTTTCAGCCTATGTCCTGCTTTGTTTTGTTTTCCCAGGCCATGCTTCCCTGTAATTCCAGGTGTCATCTGACTGCCCACCTTAGCATTCCAGTCTCCTGTGATGAAAATAACGTCTCTTTTAGGTGTATTGTCCAGTAGGTGCTGCAGATCCTCATAGAACTGCTCTACTTCAGCTTCTTCAGCAACTGTGGTTGGGGCGTATATTTGGATCACTGTGATGTTAGATGGCTTGCCCTGAATTCAAACTGAGATCATTCTATCGTTTTTTGGATTGTATCCAAGCACTGCTTTAGCCACTTTACTATTAATTATGAAGGCTACTCCATTTCTTCTGTGGTCCTCTTGTCCACAGTAGTAGATCTGGTGGTCATTTGATGTGAAGTGGCCCATTCCAGTCCATTTCAGTTCACTGACACCCAAAATGTCTATCTTTAATCTTGACATCTCCCCAATAACCACATCCAATTTGCCCTGGCTCATAGATCTTACATTCCAGGTTCCAATGGTGTGTTGATCCTTAGAACATCGGATTCGCCGTTCACCACCAGCACCATCGGCCGCTAGCCGTCCTTTTGACTTTGAGCTAGCTGCGTCATCACGTCTGGGGCTAGTTGAACTCATCCTCTGTTCCTCCCCAGTAGCATTTTGACCATCTTCCGACCTGGGGGTCTCATCTTCCGATGGTATACCGACATATCTCTGGTTGTACTGATCCATTTAGTTTTCATGGCAAGAATACTGGGGTGGGTTGCCATTATACACACACACATACACGCATACATATATACATTTATATATATATAAAATCAACAGAAAACCACATTCTTTCATAATTCTCCAAATGGTAAGAGATTCCAAGAATCACTTGGAATTCACAACCACAATAGCCCTATTTTATAGGGTGGATTTTTCTTAAGAGTTTGTGTTTGTGCAATGTCTTGGTTAGGAGCTTATATGGTACAATGCTTAAGGTACTGAACTAAGACTAGGGAGACCCAGGTTCAAGGCCATCCTCAGCCTCAGAAAACTCATGAAGTGACTTTGGGCAAACCGCTCTGCCTAACCTAGCAAACAGGCTTGGTGCTGCAAGGATAAAATGAAGGATGATCCCCATGTCAGCCTCCTTGAGCTCTTAGAGGAAAAGTGGGCTATAAAACACTGTAACTGATGTTTAGCTTAACTATGGTTCAAACATTCATGGTTACTTTGTGGTTCTGTATGTCACCCAATAAGAAACAATCATTTGACTCTTTCTCTTCTGAAATGACAACCTACAGGCATTTCAGCTTTTTCCATTGGTTCAGCTCAACTCACTAGGCCTCACCTGTCCTGGAGCTCTTCTGCCCATTGGCCATTCTGTATGATTGGAAAGGTTTGTATAATGTGGGGTTTTCCTTTCCACCTGCAGGGGTCACAGGCCCATATCTCTGGAAGGCACCAGGCTGGGGAGGCTGTTTTGATTATACAGGTTTGCCTACATAACCAAAATTTAAAGAAGTTGATGCAGTCCTGCCCAAAGAGCTATATTTTTGTATAGATAGGGCCTTGGACAATAAACTGAATTATAAATATGCTCTGTTGTCTTAATAGGTTTGATTGGCGTTTTAACTGAAGTGTTAATATGTTTTTACTTTGTATTTCATTTCTGTTTTGGATGTGTATTATATTTTACATATCTGTATTACTGTCATTATCCCAGGGCCATAGGCTAGACCAGAAAGTTGAAAAAACATCCCGGAATAAGAGAATGGCAGATGACTTCCATTTTGTTGCCAAGAAAACCTCATGTCTATGACGTCACCAAGAGTATAGTTTAACTCAAGGGAGGCATTTCCTTGTTATTGTTATCATTGTTCACTATTTTGAACACCATAGGATGCAAAGGAAGGAGACCCATTTTACTAATAAGATCCAATTTAGTATAGAGAGAGAACAACCATTAATACTGCTTTTATAATACTCAATTAAGAAATATGCATATGCAAACACATATGCACTTGGGAAACAAATAGAAACTTCTATAGTTGACAGAAAGTCTACTAAGTCATTCTCATTTTTCCTACAAAATAGTGCTGCATCTCAAAGCAAATTCATAGGCTCATACTGTCAGTACTCTTCAAATTCTCTCTCCTTTCATACTGACATGCCTGGCTCCAAATTGGTTTTCTGCCAATGGAGGATGCCACTTTCTCAAACCCAGATGGACATCATATTCCAAAACCATTACTAGCTATTAGAGGGGGGTGGTTTGGTGGTATAGTGGCTGATCAAAATATCTTTTTAAAAAATATACTTTCTATTGAAGAAATTTTTAACAAGATAAAAACAATACAAATATTAGAAAAGAAAATAAGAAAATAAGAAAGAATAGTGAATAAGTAAGGAGAGGAGAGGAGAGGAGAGGAGAGGAGAGAAAAGAAAAGGAAGAAGAAAAGATTATAAAAGTGGCTTCTACTGTCAAAAAGCATTTATATTTTACCCTCTCTCTCTAAAGTTTATTTGTTTATTTATTTTTCAAATTTATTATCACCTCTCATCTCCCCCGAAAAGGGGACCCTATTAGAGGAATTCATTCTATTATTATGCATAAAATATGATGTATACACTTTGCCATTGAACCTGGCCAGACATCTTCTTTGAGAAGCAAGGAAATCACAGAAAAACTCTGCATCCCCTGACTGATGGACTCATTGATCACATCTCATAGCTTTTGAGCATGATGTACTTGGAATGGCCAACAGCAGTCCTACTGTTCTTTTAACTATGGGAAGATGATGTCTCATCAGGTGGCAACATCTGGCCAGTCTTTATGGACTTAGTTCTAAGGTGTATATGTACCTTTCCTTATTTCATTTAAGTTTTAGGAAATTCTAATGTTCCACTTTGGGGCGGACAATGGGATTTCTGTATTTCTTACATCTGTACATGAATATTAGGATCAGATGTTTGGTTGTTTGGTTGTTTTTTGCTGTTAAAACCTGGGGTTGAATATGTACAGTATAAGTACCCAAATATGCATATTCAGGCTTCAATAAGAATATACTTGCTTTTTAACATCTATTTGTATAGAGGCTTATTCAGTGACAAGAGCAGTAGCAATAACAGTATATTATTCAACATATATACAGTATATGAACAGGTTTCAGGAGGAGAATTGATCTGCTGCTTAATCTATGTTTGGGGATATTCAATACAGAAAACCACTCTGAAAATATTTTGTAGTGATGAACAGCCTGAACAGCCATTTAAATTCTCTTGGATTTCCAGTTGCCACTCTGCTAATCCAGACAGATGTTGGTACTAGCTACAACTATTGGCAATTATTTTATGGAACTCTATGAATTGCTTTTTAGTTACAGAGCTTTTAATAGTTCAGACAATGTAATGCTTTGCTTTAAAAAAAAAGAAGCAGCAGCATTTTGATCATTCCTCATTTATTTGTATAGAGTGGATTAATGGGAATCTAGTCACAAGAAGTTACATTGATCGACTTCTGGTGGGGACATGGCCAGCTGAACAGCTGTGTCCACAAGTTCCACAGACAGAACTGATAGCAACATTTTGTTTTCTGGGGTGCAGGCAGGATTTTTCCCAAAGCCTGGAGCATTTTCATGGACAAAGAAAATGCTCAGAATCTTCCCATCTGTCCTCTGGAACAGCAACTTGCAGCCTGAGAACTGCAAACAGTGTTCATGCCAATCAGGTAAGAGTTGCCGGGTGTCTGGGACATCATCATTTCCAACCCATGCTGTAGCCTTAAGGGACACTAGGTCGAGCCACCCCATTTCTAAATCTATCTATCTATCTATCTGTTATGTATCCTAAGAGAGACTTTCTATAGCAAGAAGAAATAATCTCTCTTGGTGTTTGCCGTTATTTCTGGGATTAATTTTCAAAAATCTTTTTAAGCTTTGGCTTGTTTGCCCATTTGGATATTGAGGAGGAGTGAAAATAAATAATTGTCTCCCTGCTATTATTTTTGTATTGAATTTGAAGGATTCAACATTTTCCTACACATTGAATCTGCTGTTTGGAATCTTCAGTTTTCTTTTCACTTTCTCTGAGAGCTGCTTGTTAGCATACTTTCTCCTGTGTCAACAACTTTCAGAGAACTTCTATTAACTCATTAACTCCTACAGTTGCCAGTCAAGTATTTAGGGGGCGCCATAATCTACTGCCTGAAACATGGAGGATTTCAAGGAGACTTTCTCAGAGTTCTGTTGTGAGTGTCACTGTGAGTTTAAACAGATCTTTCATGATACCTGTCAAGCTATTCTGCAAGATATTCAGGACATTGCAGAAAATATCAGCTTTAAAATGTTTCATCTGGCTGAGGAGGTTGTGGAAAAAGTTGATTCTCATGAAGAAGCAGATGTTTCTACTAACAGCGTAATTGAAGCTCTTGTTGTGCCAGATGACCAGATTTTGGTGTTGAAGGAGTTAAAAGAACAGACCGAATTGCAAATCACAAATGCAGTTGTATTTTTGATGGAATGTTATGGGAAAGAAGAGGCTCTGTTCTGTGGGAGGTTTTTTTCTTTTACTGAAAAGTCTGAGTTTCCAAGGGGGGCAGTTGGGCTGTTTGATTTCTGTGTGAAAAATGCCTTGTGTGTAATATGGAGATATGTAAATGTTTTGGTATATTTTGAGGTGGGGTAAAAAATTAAGAATGTTTTTTTTAATTGATATTAAGGCTTGTATGATTTTATCTTTCTTTAATGATTTGGATTAAGATTTATCAGATTGCTTTTAGATTTGATTTTTAAGATTTATGAGATATAATAATATTTGCTTGGTTTTGGGTTTAATAGGGTGAAGATTACTTTTATAATTAATAATGCTATAACAAACAATTTAATTGTTTTTATAATTTGATTTCTATTATAGTGGACAGAAATATATAGAATACTAGTAGGAATGAAAAAATTAAATAAATACTGTTTTTGGGGGAGAAGTTAATTTGGAGGTTTATACATTTCTTTTTTTTTAATATAAGGGGAAGGAGCAATTGGGTTTAGTGATTTTTATAATGTGCTAATAGAATGATTTATAGAAATAATGTGATCTTGGTTTGATATAGAGTAAGGGATTGATTATGGAAATTGCTGTATATTCTTGTTGTTGAAAGTCGGAAGTCACCTCTTTATGTAAGCTTCAAAATTATTTTCTTCTGTTTTACACTCTTTTAGGTTGGTTTTCTTTCTTTCTGTAGTTTTTTGCTTTCTTGTAGTTTTTATCTTTGTTTCAAACTTAATAATATTGTTATAAAAAAACAAGAAGTTACATTGATCCATTACCCTATTTATTCTACCAGGGCACTCAATTCCTCTTAAGACCATGGCCATTGTAGAGTGTCCATTTTCTAGTATTATCTAGATCAACCTGTATTCTATTTGTCCATTGATTCTCCCACCTGTCAAACAAGGTGGCAGATGGAAGTAGAAAAGGAGACATCCTGCTACATGACATATGACAATAAGTAAATTGCCTCTAATTGCATAGAGAGGTCCTGATCTCCATGTTCTAGCAATAGCAACATCAAGATTGCTTGAGAAATCACTATTTCACCATGAGCTGCCTTTGATTCTGTAATAACAAAAGTTCCATTACAGCTGAATCCATGAAAAAGGAATTTTTAAAAAATACAGTCAAACAAAAATACTCACAATCCACTTCTTTACTTTATGTTCCATGCATTTGTCTGGTCATATGCAGAAAAATATGAGCTGTTCCTCCAAGGAAGAATGGAATGTCAAGTATTGCTATGGTGTCTGAAGCCCAAATATCCAGAGGAAGGGGTGAAGCCAATTGACAAAATGGACCACCCACAAGTTCCATAAAGCTGGAACAATTCAAGAAGAAATCTAGCCTTACTGCAATTTCAAGTACTTTGCATCAACTGAACCAGAAATGAACTGGCTCAGCTGCTGAACACAGACAATGGTGGAGCTAATTCTGGAGTAATGCAAAGACGTCATGTGGAAGTGCCTTCAATCTTCCTTCAATAGTGAATTAAAAAGTTATTCAAGGTCAAATTGGTTAATGCTGACCATCAGAAAATCCTTGGACACAAGCTAGACTGGAAAGTCAAAAAAAATCCAAAAAAACTACCTGGATATACTAAAACTAGTGATTATTCCACCCAGCAGAGTGTTTTAAGATTAGTTAGCTTTAGTTCAGTGGATGATCAAGAAAATTTATTTATTTATTTTTTAAATTTCTATGCCCCCCCATCTCACACACAATGACTCTGGGTGGCTTACAAAAACTAAAAATAGTGAGTCACTAAAACCATATGTATATATATAAACAAAATATAAAATATAGCATATAAAATATACAATTCAAGATGGGAAGCTCTTAATCTTGGCACCCTCACAGGGCCAACCACCCCCATAAATGGCTGTCCCCTGTCCTATCCCAGGCCAGGTGGCCACATTTTGCACCAGCTGTAGCTTCCAGATACTCTTCAAGGGTAGCCCCATGTAGAGCGCATTGCAGTTGTCTATGCGGGAGATGACCAGGGCATGAGTGACTGTTCGAAGGGACTCCCAATCCAGAAAAGGGTGTAGCTAGTGCACAACATGAAGTTGTCCAAAGGCTCCCCTGGCCACGACTGCCACCTCCTCTTCAAGCAGGAGTCGTGAGTCCAGGAGAACTCTCAGGTTCTGCACCGGGTCTGTCTGGGGCAGTGTACTTTAGTACTGTCATTAAATATAAACAAAATAGCCATTTTTAAAATTAAACAAAGGAATAAACACAAGGTTACCAAGAAGTGGTACCCAGGACTGCAGGAAACTACTGCTGCTAGTCGTTGTGATGGCCCTCACTATGCTGCACACTGATGTTAGCTTTGTACCCCACTGCATAAGAAACAAGGAATCTTCACCGGCTGTTCTGACTGAGTCTAATCTTCATTTAAGGATGCTCTCTTTAAGGTTCAGGAGATTGTTGTGTGAACAGTCACCTGCAAGCACCTTCATTATCAGTGAAAAGACTGGCCAGTTTACTAGTTCACAGGAAGGCAGTTAAAAAGAAAATAAAGATGTCTCCACCATAATGTATGTTGGAGATATATTGGTTTTAGATGGCAAATAGTTCACTTGCCAGAATTCTTGTAACCCCATCTCTTTTTTCTCTAAAACACTTGCAAAAGAGATTCTGTTGAGAGTCACTTTTAGTTTTTGGCAGATGCCAAGAGTCTCACATCTAGCAGCAGGCATACAATTTCCTGTCATGTCACAAGCTCACATATAGCAGATTATGGCATGTGGCTGTTGCCATTTTACGTCCACCATGGAATGCTGGATACAACCCGCTGCTGGAAAAATCAAAGGATGGTCTATTAGAATCACATTCCACTGCTAGATTATTCAGGACTCAAGGATAGATGGGTAACACTCAGCAATAGCTGTCTATCCTCTGCTGTGGTTCTCCTTAAAGAGCACCAGCCCTGCACGGTTACTTTCCTCCAGCATTCTTTTTATTTCCACTTTCTCAGTTAAGACTACCCTATTGGTTAGTATCAGATCCAGGACAACTGATTGCTTTGAGCTTTCCTTTACCCTTTGAGGGAGAAAATTGTTAGCAAGACATGTTACAAAATTCCTGGAAGGACTATACATGGAAGAGTTTGTCTCCTAACAGATGGTGAGATAATTGCAATTTCCCATTATTATTACTACAAGACTTGGACTGGGAGCTGACAAGATGAAAATAGAACCAGCTGCAGTGCTTTAAAGAAAACAGTGACCCCAGAACAGAGCTCTTGTAACTACATTTTCTAACCCAGAAAAGACTTTTTTAAATGGTTGAGCTAAATTACAAATCCCTAAGATTTATAATGGAACTGCTGACAGATCTTAAAATATAGTGACACTAGCAGGCACCGGGGTAATAAAGTGGCATTTAAGTCTTCTTTGTGAAGACTTTGATTTCTAAAAAGGTCACATTTGAATAAAACTCTGTGCTCTCCCAGGTAAACTTTATTAGGGTATTATCTTCGCTGGAACCACATGGATTTTCGCTTCACTCTACTGTATTGTGATGAAATAAGCAGCCATCTAAAATCAAGAATCTTTTGTTTGCCTCATTTTTCACCCATCCCATGTGTAGTCATCTGTTGTTAAAGGTGCCTAAAGGTAAAACCATAACTTGTGACTTCATACCTCATAAATCTAAGCTACCTGATGACTGAGAGGTAGGCAGTTACAAACAGCAACCTAGAGAAGCATTCTTGGCTGGTATCCAGCCCCTTCGCTTTCAGAATATCTCTACAAGGTTTCAATAAGTTTACATTATTCCTTCCTTCCCACAAAGAGAAACAAATTTAGAAAGTTCAAAAGGGAGAGAAAGAGAAAGAAAGGAAGAGAAAGAGAAAGGAAGTAGGCGAAACAGCACAGCTGCTGAAGCAGAAATTTAACAGTAGGTTAAAATACATGCACTTTGCTGGCATAACCCTTCTTGAGCTTTATCGCAGTCCCCACGTCAAGGCTAAAAAATAATTCTCTACATATAAAGAAGATGAAAGAAGCATACCTTTCTTCCATTTCCAATTCCCACTTGTGCTTAGTTGATCAGGCAATAAATCAAGAGAGAAATACAGAACAGGGAGATTTGTAAGGCCATGGAATATTTAATTGACTCTATAGGAGGAGTGTCCACCATCTAAATGATGTAATCCTTAGTAGGGATGGTCAACCTGGGATCTACAGCTTGCATGCACTTCCAGATGCTTTTCTGCACGGCCTAGGGCTTTTTAAGAGCCTGCCATCAAAAATTAGCAGTAAATTCTTTAATTTGATGGTGTAATGTTCTGTTCTTCTTGGAATTGTTTAGTTAGATTTTTAAAAGACTTGCACGATGGGAGTTAAGCCTATGCAGATCTGCTTAACCCCTATCTGCTGTGTTTAACCCACCAATACAGGAGTTTAACACACCTATTTTATTTATCCTCCTGAAGCAAAAAGAAACAAACAACCACTCTCTAGTGATGTCACCTCCTGCATCCCTCAGAGGCTAAACATGCATTCCTAAGCTGGAAAACAATTGCCCAAACCCCAGTTTAGGTGATGTTACTCACACCCAGGACCAAAAGTTGCATGGATACAATGGCACTCTTCTGCAATAATCATAATTTCAAAACCACTGATTTATTAACTGGATGTGATAAGTACAAAAACTTATTTTTCAGCTGTTCTAAGTCTCAAAAGCAGCATGCCAAGTCTACCATAAATATTCCTGGTATTTTTTCCCCATGAAGTGAGGTAAGCCTTTTCAAAAATGATGACTGCAAATGCTAGACATGTTTGCCAATGATATGAAATGTGTGCGGTCATCTGCCCTATCCTGCTCCCCATGCTATAGGTGGACTCCACATTTATTTCTTCAAATCCTTGCAAAATGATTCTGCAAAGACAGAGGGAGCAGCCATGTTCAAACTGCTAGCCAATCAGAGCTTAGGCACATCTGGCCTGAAAGCACAAAGAACCAGTTTCCCTGTCCTGCAGATAAACTACAGCAGCCTTGCCAGTCAAATGACATACATGTGAATGCATTGTTAATTTAACAGAAACTGTTAAGATAGCAGAGAGAGAAGGAAGGGGGGAGGAGCATGAGAATCTCTTTATTTGATAAAAGCAACCATCCATCTAGATAAGTCTCCTGTCTCCACTAGTGGCCAGTAGCAAATGCCTGGAAAACAGTAGAGGGAAATAATTGAATATGCACTTCTTGTTGTCATCCATTCTGTGTTTATGTAGACTAAATGGCAAGGAATGAGGTAATCAGGAGCTTACATCAGCCAGATTATGTTTTAGTGTAGTATGCAGCAAGTGAACTGTGTCAAGGATGTTTACAGGGCAAGCGCATTCACTTTGCTTTAATAAAAATAAACCGAGACACACACCCACATATGGAGAAAGACAGCAGCAGCAAATTATGACTGCAACCTCACCTCAGGATCATTTAATTGGATGCCAGGGACAGAACCAGTGAAATTTACCTTTGAAGAAACAAGCCAAAAATGTAAGGACAAAAGCCAGAGAAAAAAATATTTCCATGCATGCTTCTTCCATAAAGAGGTCCTCTTTTCAGTTCTAGAATGACTTCATCTTATTAATTCAGTCTGAAAGGTAACTTGTCCAACTGAATGACAATGAAGAACAAAAACACAGGCAGGTGAGGAGTAGAGATCCCACATCCATGTAAAGTGAGGTGATTATTTTTAAAATAAGAGAGTATAGTGGGAACCCCACTGCCCCCCTCACACACACACACTTGGGGTGTCATGGTTTCAGCATGAAATTATCCCAAGAGAGGTAACACCTGGTCAGTTGTACAAGTAAGGAGCAGCTAATTTGAGGAAGGAAAAGGAGAACTGATAGTAGATGTAACCTGTGCAGCCTGTAATTATATCTCATTCATATCATCATCAAGCTGAAGAACCAGTCCAGTAAGAATTCAAGAGCTTACTACTGGAGTTATGCAAATGACAAGAGTGAAACAATGCTTCTCACCTATTTGACATCTGGAGGTGAACATCAAGCAGTTCTGAGAATTCCTCAGGGGTGTCAGAGCTTGAAGTCATCCAACCACACTTTCACTGTGATAGCACAAAAGCTCCTCTGCCTGCTCCTAAAGGGATACAAGTCATGACTTTGAAGGTAGTTCCTCAAGGGAACTGCTAGCACTGATTTCTATACTTGTTCAAAGCATCCTGGATCATAGCCAACCATTTCTTCATGTTTTGTTCTGCCTGATTCTAGACTGTCACTCCCTTGACAAGGCAGGGATCACACTTTTTTTTTTCTTGATTTACACATTCTGCTTGGAAGTGAACTACAGTGATCTCCAGTTCAGAAAATAAGCAAGGAAGATCCTTCAAATGATATTGAAGAGCAGCTTTCATCATTCCTCAGTATTAGTCAGCCAGCTAGGGCTCATGGGAATTAAGAGTCCAGCAAGATTTGGAGGGTCACCCCTGGGCTAACCAAACCATTTCTGCTTATATAACTCATTAACTTTAGTAGAGCTAAATCTAACAGTGTGTCAGCTAGACAGCCCATTCAGTATAAGCAAGGATTTTTTTATTTGCTGTTTTATTTTCTATGCAGATGGAGCACATTGTGACTGGGTTTGCACATCATGTTTGGGCTTTGTTTTCATTTTGGCTTAGCATAACGCATGAACTCAACTGCTGTGGCTTGTAAAATATGGCTTACGGATTAAGATGTGTGAATGTAACTACTGTGGCTTCTTCAGCAAACCTTAGCTAAGGTTAATGTGCATCCAGTAACCTGATGAGTATGTTCACATGACCCACTAAGCAACTCTGATTAGATAATAAATTACACACATTGCCATCTTACCCTTATCCTGGTCAGCTCTTTAATCAAAATATTTTAATACTCACTAGGGCTAACTGGAAATGGATAGCCAATATGGGTTTGGATAACATATTTAGCCTATATGCCTCAAACCTACAGTACATTAAAATACGGCAAGGATGATGGTGCTAAATGCATTTGTATTAACCAGGCAGAGTGGCCTAGTGGATTGTACAAACACGCTTCTCTTTTCTTTCTCTTTTCCTGATCAGCATTTTAAAAAATTAGAAGAAAGTCATTAGGAAATTACAGTAGGGTTCAAAGGATTGTTAGTTAATATAAATCCCTCACTTTGCAGACTCCTGCAGCTCTTATCCATTATTCATACAATTCAGTTTACTCTTATCTAATAGTTGATGCAGATTACCTGGCCCCATATCAGTCAGGGACAGAGGCAGCATTGGTCACTCTGGTTGATGACAGTGTGCCTGTCCTGGTCCTTTTGGACCTTTCATCAGCCTTTAATATCAACCACAGTCTCCTTCTGGACTGGCTGTGTGGACTGAGGATTGGAGGCCCTACTGTGCAGTAGTTCTGTTCCTTCTTTAGCAGTCAGTTCCAGATGGGAGTAGTGGTGGGGGAGAGATTGGCACCATAAACAACTGACAGTTTACAGTCAATTATGGTTTATTCAATAAACTTGTGTGAACCCAATGTGATTGGTCTGAATTGGACTTTAGGACACTGTATGAACTTGAGCCACTTGTAGCTATTTCAGGAAGGAAGAAAGGAAGGCCTTTTTCTTTTTTTAACTCTACTGCTTTGATGTTGCATTAATAAAAAGAGCTGCTTGTTACCATGTGCCATTTATGTGATGACCAATAGGGCTACTGTATCAGGGCTGAAAAAATCTAGGTGACCATTATATGGCAGCATCAAAGTCTCTTTGCTGCCATCTAGTGATAATGCCTGTTTGTGCAGATGCAGACCAGCTGGGTAATCCTAGTTTAGAAGTTTGCCTGGAAAGGCATTCTGACCTAACTAATGCCTAAAGCTATGCTTCAGGTAATTCAGTGGCAGTTGGCTGACAAAAGGTTAAAACCTGTTAGTGTTACAGGGATCCATTTCCAGAAAGCAAAATCTACTGAAGCAGATATTCACCGAGATTTCCTGTTACAGATACTGTAGGAATGTACCATTAGAACAGATGCCTCTTGATTATCTTCCTTTGTTATCCTGTTTTACAGTTTCTGACCAGAGGAAACATCATACAGATAATATGAAAAAAAACACGCACACATGCACAAAGAACCAAAAATGTTCCTCTTTTCCAGAAGTTCCTTTCATTCTCTTGACTGTTTTATTTGAGAGGCTTCCATGATAACTATTCATTGATAACAGTGAGCAAACAGGCAAGGCATGACCATGTTTTTTCCTTTTCTTTTTCCCCACTCTTTTTCCCCCCTCAATATAATATTTGCACCAACATGTGTTTGTAAGTATAATCATTACTTATTACAGAAATTCTGGCACAAGTCAGATTTTATTCCTAATAGCCTATTGTTGTAACTGTTTAAATCAGTGGTTCTGCAGCCTGAGTGAAATCTTCCACATTTTGCACATCAGAGAATGCAAAGTTTGTCAGAGGAATAAACATCTAGCTAAATTCACACAGTGTGCTAAACCTTAATCATACCATGCTTCATTTGGTTTTGGCTTAGTGTGATGTGTGAATCAAGCCACTACCTAACATGACTTAGTGTTATATCTCAATTGGACCACTATAGTTTGTTCAACAAACCATAGTTAAAGCAAACCATAGTTTGACACAAAGTATAAACCTTGGGCCAGATTTGTTTTTATCCCGCCTTTATTATTTTTATAAATAACTCAAGGCGGTGAATACATACTACTCCTTCTTCCTCCTATTTTCCCCACAACAACCACCCTGTGAGGTGAGTTGGGCTGAGAGGGAGTGACTGGCCCAAAGTCACCCAGCCGGCTTTCATGCCTAAGGCGGGACTAGAATTCTCAGTCTCCCGGTTTCTAGCCTGGTGCTTTAATCACTGCACCGAACTGGCTTCCTTCTCCACAAGCCAGGAATAGGCTACATGAGAGAACTCCTGTGACCCCACTTTTAAATCCCATCTGCTCTATTTTGAATTTATTGGGGTGATTTAATCCCTAATATCCTGTGGTTGGTTGGTTGATGTCCATGTGCGCAGTAAGATTGGAGTCTTGAACTTCATTGTAACATCTTGGCAATTTCACACAAAAGAGTAAGCTAGCTACTGCATCCTGCTTGATTTCTCCAGCTTGATTCATCCTGCAATCTGGCACTTCCCAGTAATAGAAAGCCTAATGTCATCATTGAATACAGGCCTTGCCACAGTTCAAAAGTCCAGTGCAAGCTTTGGCTTGGAGGAGAGATGCTAACACTGGATTTACAGATCATACCAAGCCATGATTTGTTTAAGTATGATTATTGAATAAACCAGAGCTGCCTGAGTTTCCATCAAACAATTCACATTATTGTTTAACATACAGTAATGTGTGAATCCAATCCTTCCAAAGTAGGGGTTCTGGGCAGCATGCTTGCTAAACAATTCTGAAAGACCACTTTGTTCATACTTGGCTAATACTGTATGTCATAATCAAGTCTGCTAAGGGACATTAAATGGGAGCTGACAGGCATTAACAGGGTGGTTCAGCTGAAGCATCTGAGCCTGGGAGTATGCATTGCATTTCAAAGAAACATGTTGTTGGTTAGATTCAGTGGCAGGCCTTAAAGTAAATAAAGACAAATTATTGCACTTGTTCAATCTGGAGAAGAAATTATCTTTTGTTTATGGTAAGAAATTAAGCATTGATGGCAGTGAATACTGGAATGATGAGAAGTTAAGGTGGTTTTTTTTTAATGGGCTGGTTGCAGATATGGCTTTACCCATGAATTTACTCAATAGCATTAATTATATTTGAAGAAATATTTGCTGTATGTGGAGTCTGCTATTCTAAGACTCGTCAGAATTGGAACAAAAGCCAAAAGAACCTCTATGTGTGTGTGTGTGTTGGGGATGGATTTTTGTAATGATCTCATATTTTAATTCAAATTTGCATGGATTTTCTATAATCACAGAGATAATGGTAGCATGCACTGACTGTCAATGAATACTTAAATATAGATGAGCAATACTTGAACAGGAGAAGAACAGAATGGATGTGTTTTAAGCATGACTTTAAATTTCACCTCTGCACGAGAAGATCCCATAAGTTTTGGGGCAACAGGAGTAACCTCAGATTCCTCAGGCACACAGTCTCTCTTTCATACATACCCACAGACAAGTTGTTCAGCTTTGCTGTTTTCTGGCGTCAAAAGTCTGACTCTCAGACTCGTTTAAGTGCAGCTGGGTCAATGGTCTAACTTGCTAGCAGTATTTAGCCACCATCTCAGACGTTTTAATGTATCTATTGGATTTTCTTTTTATTAGCCTTAGCTAAAATATACAGCAACATCACTAGAGCAAATTAAATATCCTATTTCAAACAGAGAAAAAACTTCATAAAATCATATATCTACTGAACAAAACCCAAGGTCTTGCAGTCTTAATTTTCTTGCAACAAGAGAGTACAGAACCAATGCAAAACTTAAGACTATGGCATTAGCTTTGTGGGCAGCTCAAGAGGTCTCTTGGTGCATGGTTTGGAAATACAGCCAGAAAATCCCAGCATGTCACAATAATCAGTTTCTAATGTGCAGAGCAAGATTATCAGAAGCCCCTTCACATGTAATAAAAACAGAAATACCAGTGCTATTTTTATGATTATATTTTTAACCCCCTCTTCTTTTAAGAACTGTGATTGGTAATTGTAGTTCTTATCCTCAAATTTCAATTTTCTTTTAAATCTCACAACACTCCTGCTAGAAACCAAAAGAATTGGTCTACCATCACCAATACGCTATTGGAGGGGGCATTTTTTCCAGCAATCTTTTTAAAATGCAGATAATATATTGACTACCAAAAGCCCTTGACTGATCTCTGTGAAGTCTAGGGAATCCCAAACTTATCAGCCAACAACTGATTGCAGGAAGTATCTCTAATCGTGCCCCACCTGCCCAGATACTGATGATATTCTAAGAACTGGTCCATATAACATGCAAAGCCATAACTATTTATGGCTTGTTGAAGAAACCATAATTTTAAAATGCTAGTTTGACATTACATTTGATTACACTAAGCCGCAATAGGTTTGTTGAGTTTAGTGTAGCGCACTGTGTGAAACTAGTCACTCTGGTTTGTCAGCACTAATATGGCTCAGCATTAAATTAGCTTTAAACAAGAGCACTAAAGTTTAACTAACTATGGTTAAAACAAACTATTGTGCAAAGTAACACCTCCATCCCCAAAGATCTGCTTAGTCCTATTTTTGAAGATTGATATCTGACTGAAGTAAATATAGGGTTTGAACCTGGTGTCATATCTATAATTCTGAATCTGATAATCAGCTTCTGGTAATCAGCTAGCATCTCTATTTCATTCCTGCCTTTTTGTTCCATATACCTGCACATATATCACCAGTCTCTCATATGTTTCTACCACTGAATGCATCCATAGTCTAGTTGTATTCAGAGTTGTGCCCAAAATCCTTTCTGTACTGTATGCATCCCTTGCTCTTCAAATTATCAAAACATTAAGATTCTCTTTAAACATATCATTTTTCCTCATTTTAATTATTCAACGAATGTAAAGCACTTTTGAAATGTATGAGAAAAGAATGCTTGGCAAAGACAGCGTATACCAAGGCTTGGATTGTGGCCAATATCCTATAGGAAAATGCATGGATTATGCAGAATTAATTCTGTCATATTATTGCTGTTATTAACATAATCATCCCTTGGGCAAGAATTATACCTTCTTTGGAAAAAGAGTGAAGAATCCCCTCAGTTCCCATGGGGCCTCATCTCAGATATCCATCTAGGGGGGAAAGAATACTTAAGCAGTCCTAGAGTTACTATTTCCTCAGTGTTTCAATAATCTTTAAAAGAGGTACATCTGTAGGAAACATAATAAAAAGGTTATGCAGGATTTGCTGTTGGTGACTATAAAGTCACATCATATCAAACCAGACTGTAGTATAAGAGAGTTTTAGCATTCACATAGTGTGTATCTGGTGTGCAAAAGGATGCTAACATTGTATGCTAATCAGAATGGAGCCATTTTTAAATACGGCATATGTTCCCATTGACAATAATCTTAAGGTCCCTGGAAGGATCTCTTTCACCAAGGGGACGGAAAGGGGAAAATCTTCCCAGGGACCATAAGAACTAAGAACATTCTGCTAATGAATATTTTACATTTATGTTAGCTTAGCAAAACTTGTTTAAGATGTTTGGAAAGAAGGAAAGTTTTTTCCAAAATAAAAAGTTGCTAATTCTTTCTTATTTCGAGGGTTACTTTCTTCCCTTCCAAATTAGTACTAATATAACTCACTACCAAACTGGTATCTGCTGGGCGTGTGCAATTCCAGGAATTTCTTTCCTCCTTTTTAGAGGGGCTGATTGTAATAGATTCACAGCAAGCACAATGGTGAGCATATCTTCTGTCCTAGAAGTTGCTAGATTCCACCCTCACTGATAAAAAAAAAAAGCAAAAGCCTAAATGAAACTACTGTTCTGTTCTGGACATATGTGTTCATATCACTCTGGCTGCACTTCAAAATAGCTGTCTATGTTCACTCTAACACTAGAGTAGAGGGGGCTGTAATTGATGGAGTTCTTTAAAGGTTAATAAAAGAACTCCAAGCAGCTAACAACAATCTTGCAAAGTAGAAGTGTGAACTAAAAAAGGTGGGCCTTCTCTGCAGTAGCACCCGCCCTTTGGAACATTCTGCCCCCGGAGGTAAGGCAGGCCCCTGCGCTCCCGGCCTTCCAGAAGAACATGAAAACCTGGTTCTGCCACCTCGCCTGGGGTGGGAGAGGCAACAGCTCTTCTTGGGGGTGGCTAGCACTATAGATCTCCCCCCACCAAATAAGAGCTTCGCCCTTTGGGTATGGTATCTATTTTATTCTTATTTATTGGTTTATAGATTATAATTTATATTTTATGATTTTAACTCTGATTTTATTGTAAACCACCCAGAGTCCCCCTCTCTTGGGGGAGATGGGCAGTAATAGAAATTTGAAAAAGAAAGAAAGAAAGAAAGAAAGAAAGAAAGAAAGAAAGAAAGAAAGAAAGAAAGAAAGTTGCACATTAGGCTTAATTACATTCAGAAAAGAACTCAGTCTTCACACAGTAGTTAGATGAAGAGAAAAAAAAGTAGCTTACATTTATTCAGTAGATCTGGATTTAAGTAGCTTCACAGTAGAAAGCACTTACTCATCATTGGTTCTTTGTAGACACATTTCTATGTGGAATAGAAAGTCTGCATGCAAGTGAGGTGGAAGGACAAGGGCTGCATTCTGCAGCACCTCCTGCTTGCAGGTGTGCCCAAGAGGTAAAAAGGAGATTGTTAATCTCCAAACCCAAGAAGAAGGAGGAAGTGGAAATCAGGTGACCCATGTGACATCCCATAAGCATAATAGAGATGTGTTTACTGGAGAAACCCCCATATGCTTATGAGACAATGCTGAGTTGACCTCTGATAATTCCAACAGTAATCCCTGGCTATGTTGGCTGGGCTGGTGGGAGTTATAGGTCTCTACTCCTGCCATCACATGGTAGAAAGTATACAGTACATGTGTCTTACATTCTTTCATCACTGAAAGAAAGCATCAGTGCTTCCCCACTTCCTTTGCAAGAGCAGAATTCCCTTTTTCTGTACTCTGTGCCAGTGATTTCAACATCTTATTTCCTAACTGTGGCCTCCTATTATGATGAGAGTTTCTCTTATGTCTTGCAGCATTAATTTGTGATCAGAATCTCCTAGACTAATTTAAGTCCCATTTCTTCAATGGTCTCCTTCAAATATTGATTAAATCTGGATCCAACTCACTGTGCATACATTAAATTATATCATTTTACAAACTATTTTCTTTCTGCTATTGTGCAAGTTGTTAAGGCTGGAGCTAGACTGTAGCAGCCTCCCAGGGAGACATGGTGAAAAAAGGACCAAAGATAGAGGTGCAACCATGAAAGGACCGGGGATCAAAGCATGTAAACAGGACCATGGGAAGAACGTTGTCAGGCTAGATAGTTGAACTGGAACAGGTCAAAGCAAGAGTAATGTCTCTGAGCATCTCACATAAATTAAATGAACATATACTATAGAAGCAAGAAATCAAGAAGAATCTAAAATTTGTAGGAGGAGGGCTGTATTAGTCCACGATAGCAAAAAATCAGGAGGAGTCTGGTGGAACCAGACTGGTAGACTCCTCCTGATTTTTTGCTACCATAGACTAACACAGCTCCCCTCCTACAAATTATAAAAGGGTCTTCCAGACAAGATACTGTCCTATGGAGTGGCATAACCTCCCACAACCATCACTGATTGCACAGTGTTGTCAATGGCAGTTTGCAGTTGAGATTTATCTTTGTACAATGCTGTTTGTCTTTGAGGAAATGCCATTTCAGCACAGCAAATATCACTTAAGAAATGGCAGCATGCTGCTACCTCATGCTTTAAGACACTGTTTGTGCTCCCAATAGAGGGGATTCTTGCAAAGGTTCCCAGTTCTTGGGCTGTCATTGTAGTAACTTGCTGGCCTGGTTAGGAAAAAGTGTCCACATGCAGAATTGTTGGTAAGCTGGCATTACAAGAAGCAGAGGTTGAAACACAATGGAAGTTCACTGCCATGACAAGTGGGAAGCTTTTAAGGTTTCCTATGCATTTGTTTATACTTTTTCAGAATAATCTTCCTAGGTTTATCCCTTCTCAAACTACTTCTGGGTTGTTTTGCAAAACAATGGACAAAGATTCATAAATACATGTTCAGAATTAGATGAGTGTAAGAGATGGAGAACAATAGCAACAATTTTTTTTTAAAAAAAGCCTCTTTTCTGGAAGAGGGGGAAAGGAGGCTAATGAGAAGCAGAGGGGACAGGACAAGATATTTGGTTTCTGGTTAACCTGAAAAGAAAGCAAACAATACTGATTGAGTAACACTTCTCTGTGCTACTCAGCCATTGGCCAGAAACGGAAAGCATCAATTGACTCCTGGTTCTTTACAAACTGTAGATCGGTGAACAGAGATATGATTGTCTCATAGCATCATTAATTGATTGATTGATTGATTGATTGCTGTATAAGGCTGCCCATCTCATATGCATGACTCTGGATGCCTAACAGAATAAAAACAAAGTAAAAGCTACTAAAACTAAAAACAACAGAAATAACGTAACAGCCAAGAACACTCACTTAACATGTATATTAACTTTGTTGTTGTTGTTGTTGTTTATTCATTCAGTCGCTTCCGACTCTTCCTGACTTCATGGACCAGCCCACGCCAGAGCTTCCTGTCGGTCGTCAACACCCCCAGCTCCCCCAGGGACGAGTCCGTCACCTCTAGAATATCATCCATCCACCTTGCCCTTGGTCGGCCCCTCTTCCTTTTGCCCTCCACTCTTCCTAGCATCAGCATCTTCTCCAGGGTGTCCTGTCTTCTCATTGTGTGGCCAAAGTATTTCAGTTTTGCCTTGAATATCATTCCCTCAAGTGAGCAGTCTGGCTTTATTTCCTGGAGGATGGACTGGTTTGATCTTCTGGCAGTCCAAGGCACTCTCAGAATTTTCCTCCAACACCACAGTTCAAAAGCATCGATCTTCCTTCTCTCAGCCTTCCTTATGGTCCAGCTCTCGCAGCCATATGTTACTATGGGGAACACCATTGCTTTAACAATGCTGACCTTTGTTGTCAGTGTGATGTCTCTGCTCTTAACTATTTTATCGAGATTTGTCATTGCTCTTCTCCCAAAGATTAAGCATCTTCTGATTTCCTGACTGCAGTCAGCATCTGCAGTAATCGTCGCACCTAGAAATACAAAGTCTTTCACTGCTTCTACATTTTCTCCCTCTATTTGCCAGTTATCAATCAAGCTGGTTGCCATAATCTTGGTTTTTTTGAGGTTTAGCTGCAAGCCAGCTTTTGCACTTCCTTCTTTCACCTTCATCATAAGGCTCCTCAGTTCCTCTTCGCTTTCAGCCATCAAAGTGGTATCATCTGCATATCTGAGATCATTAATGTTTCTTCCAGCGATTTCAACTCCAGCCTTGGATTCCTCAAGCCCAGCATGTCGCATGATGTGTTCTGCGTACAAGTTGAATAGGTAGGGTGAGAGTATACAGCCCTGCCGTACTCCTTTCCCAATCTTAAACCAGTCCGTTGTTCCATGGTCTGTTCTTACTGTTGCTACTTGGTTGTTATACAGATACTTCAGGAGGCATACAAGATGACTTGGTATCCCCATACCACTAAGAACTTGCCACAATTTGTTATGGTCCACACAGTCAAAGGCTTTAGAATAGTCAATAAAACAGAAATAGATGTTTTTCTGAAACTCCCTGGCTTTTTCCATTATCCAGCGGATATTGGCAATTTGGTCCCTAGTTCCTCTGCCTTTTCTAAACCCAGCTTGTACATCTGGCAATTCTCGCTCCATGAACTGCTGAAGTCTACCTTGCAGGACCTTGAGCATTACCTTACTGGCATGTGAAATGAGTGCCACTGTTCGATAGTTTGAACATGCTTTAGTGTTTCCCTTTTTTGGTATGGGGATATAAGTTGATTTTTTCCAATCTGATGGCCATTCCTGTGTTTTCCAAATTTGCTGGCATATAGCATGCATTACCTTGACAGCATCATCTCGCAAGATTTTGAACAGTTCAGCTGGGATGCTGTCGTCTCCTGCTGCCTTGTTATTAGCAATGCTTCTTAAGGCCCACTCAACCTCACTCTTCAGGATGTCTGGCTCTAGCTCACTGACCACATCGTCAAAGCTATCCCCGATATTGTTATCCTTCCTATACAGGTCTTCCGTATATTCTTGTCACCTTTTCTTGATCTCTTCTTCTTCTGTTAGGTCCTTGCCATCTTTGTTTTTGATCATACCCATTTTTGCCTGGAATTTACCTCCAATGTTTCTAATTTTCTGGAAGAGGACTCTTGTCCTTCCTATTCTATTGTCTTCTTCCACTTCCGCGCATTGCTTGTTTAAAAATAATTCCTTATCTCTTCTGGCTAACCTCTGGAATTTTGCATTTAATTGGGCATATCTCCCCCTATCACTGTTGCCTTTTGCTTTCCTTCTTTCTTGGGCTACTTCTAGTGTCTCAGCAGACAGCCACTTTGCCTTCTTGGTTTTCTCTTTCTTTGGGATGTATTTTGTTGCCGCCTCCTGAACAATGTTGCGAACTTCTGTCCAGAGTTCTTCCGGGACCCTATCTACTAAGTCCAGTCCCTTAAATCGATTCTTTACCTCCACTGCATATTCCTGAGGGATATTAGTGAGCTCATATCTAGCTGATCTGTGGGTCTTCCCTAATCTCTTTAGTCTGATCCTAAATTGTGCAATAAGAAGTTCGTGATCAGAACTACAGTCAGCTCCAGGTCTTGTTTTTACCGACACATGTATAGATGTCCACCACCTTTGGCTGCAAAGGATGTAGTCAATCTGATTTCGGTGTTGTCCATCTGGTGAAGTCCATGTATAAAGCCGTCTCTTAGGTTGTTGGAAGAGAGTGTTCGTTATGCAGAGTGAGTTGTCTTGGCAAAATTCTATCAGCCTATGTCCTGCTTTGTTTTGTTTTCCCAGGCCATGCTTACCTGTAATTCCAGGTGTCATCTAACTGCCCACCTTAGCATTCCAGTCTCCCGTGATGAAAATAACATCTCTTTTAGGCGTGTTGTCCAGTAGGTGCTGCAGATCCTCATAGAACTGCTCTACTTCAGCTTCTTCAGCATCTGTGGTTGGGGCGTATATTTGGATCACTGTGATGTTAGATGGCTTGCCCTGAATTCAAACTGAGATCATTCTATCGTTTTTTGGATTGTATCCAAGCACTGCTTTAGCCACTTTACTATTAATTATGAAGGCTACTCCATTTCTTCTGTGGTCCTCTTGTCCACAGTAGTAGATCTGGTGGTCATTTGATGTGAAGTGGCCCATTCCAGTCCATTTCAGTTCGCTGATGCCCAAAATGTCTATCTTTAATCTTGACATCTCCCCAATAACCACATCCAATTTGCCCTGGCTCATAGATCTTACATTCCAGGTTCCAATGGTGTGTTGATCCTTGTTGTTGTTTATTCGTTTAGTCGCTTCCGACTCTTCGTGACTTCATGGACCAGCCCACGCCAGAGCTTCCTGTCGGTCGTCAACATCCCCAGCTCCCCCAGGGACGAGTCCGTCACCTCTAGAATATCATCCATCCATCTTGCCCTTGGTCGGCCCCTCTTCCTTTTGCCTTCCACTCTCCCTAGCATCAGCATCTTCTCCAGGGTGTCCTGTCTTCTCATTATGTGGCCAAAGTATTTCAGTTTTGCCTTTAATATCATTCCCTCCAGTGAGCAGTCTGGCTTGATTTCCTGGAGGATGGACTGGTTGGATCTTCTTGCAGTCCAAGGCACTCTCAGAATTTTCCTCCAACACCACAGTTCAAAAGCATCGATCTTCCTTCGCTCAGCCTTCCTTATGGTCCAGCTCTCGCAGCCATATGTTACTACAGGGAACACCATTGCTTTAACTATGCGGGCCTTTGTTGTCAGTGTGATGTCTCTGCTCTTAACTATTTTATCGAGATTTGTCATTGCTTTTCTTCCAAGTATTAAGCGTCTTCTGATTTCCTGACTGCAGTCAGCATCTGCAGTAATCTTTGCACCTAGGAATACAAAGTCTTTCACTGCTTCTACATTTTCTCCCTCTATTTGCCAGTTATCAATCAAGCTGGTTGCCATAATCTTGGTTTTTTTGAGGTTTAGCTGCAAAGCAGCTTTTGCACTTTCTTCTTTCACCTTCATCATAAGGCTCCTCAGTTCCTCTTCACTTTCAGCCATCAAAGTGGTATCATCTGCATATCTGAGATTGTTAATGTTTCTTCCAGAGATTTTAACTCCAGCCTTGGATTCCTCAAGCCCAGCTTGTCGCATGATGTGTTCTGCATACAAGTTGAATAGGTAGGGTGAGAGTATACAGCCCTGCCGTACTCCTTTCCCAATCTTAAACCAGTCCGTTGTTCCGTGGTCTGTTCTTACTGTTGCTACTTGGTCGTTATACAGATTCTTCAGGAGGCATACAAGATGACTTGGTATCCCCATACCACTAAGAACTTGCCACAATTTGTTATGGTCCACACAGTCAAAGGCTTTAGAATAGTCAATAAAACAGAAATAGATGTTTTTCTGAAACTCCCTGGCTTTTTCCATTATCCAGCGGATATTGGCAATTTGGTCTCTAGTTCCTCTGCCTTTTCTAAACCCAGCTTGTACATCTGGCAATTCTCGCTCCATGAACTGTTGAAGTCTACCTTGCAGGATCTTGAGCATTACCTTACTGGCATGTGAAATGAGTGCCACTGTTCGATAGTTTGAACATTCTTTAGTGTTTCCCTTTTTTGGTATGGGGATATAAGTTGATTTTTTCCAGTCTGATGGCCATTCTTGTGTTTTCCAAATTTGCTGGCATACAGCATGCATTACCTTGACAGCATCATCTTGCAAGATTTTGAACAGTTCAACTGGGATGCCGTCGTCTCCTGTTGCCTTGTTATTAGCAATGCTTCTTAAGGCCCACTCAACCTCACTCTTCAGGATGTCTGGCTCTAGCTCACCGACCACACCGTCAAAGCTATCCCCGATATTGTTATCCTTCCTATACAGGTCTTCTGTATATTCTTGCCACCTTTTCTTGATCTCTTCTTCTTCTGTTAGGTCCTTGCCATCTTTGTTTTTGATCATACCCATTTTTGCCTGGAATTTACCTCCAATGTTTCTAATTTTCTGGAAGAGGTCTCTTGTCCTTCCTATTCTATTGTCTTCTTCCACTTCCGCGCATTGCTTGTTTAAAAATAATTCCTTATCTCTTCTGGCTAACCTCTGGAATTTTGCATTTAATTGGGCATATCTCCCCCTATCACTGTTGCCTTTTGCTTTCCTTCTTTCTTGGGCTACTTCTAGTGTCTCAGCAGACAGCCATTTTGCCTTCTTGGTTTTCTCTTTCTTTGGGATGTATTTTGTTGCCGCCTCCTGAACAATGCTGCCAACTTCTGTCCAGAGTTCTTCCGGGACCCTATCTACTAAGTCCAGTCCCTTAAATCTATTCTTCACCTCCACTGCATACTCCTTAGGAATATTAGTGAGCTCATATCTAGCTGATCTGTGGGTCTTCCCTAATCTCTTGAGTCTGATCCTAAATTGTGCAAGAAGAAGTTCGTGATCTGAACTACAGTCAGCTCCAGGTCTTGTTTTTACCGACTGTACAGATGTCCGCCACCTTTGGCTGCAAAGGATGTAATCAATCTGATTTCGGTGTTGTCCATCTGGTGAAGTCCATGTATAAAGCCGTCTCTTAGGTTGTTGGAAGAGAGTGTTTGTTATGCAGAGTGAATTGTCCTGGCAAAATTCTATCAGCCTGTGTCCTGCTTCGTTTTGTTCTCCCAGGCCATACTTACCTGTAATTCGAGGTGTCATTTGACTGCCCACCTTAGCATTCCAGTCTCCTGTGATGAAAATAACATCTCTTTTAGGCGTGTTGTCCAGTAGGTGCTGCAGATCCTCATAGAACTGCTCTACTTCAGCTTCTTCAGCATTTGTGGTTGGGGCGTATATTTGGATCACTGTGATGTTAGATGGCTTGCCCTGAATTCGAATTGAGATCATTCTGTCGTTTTTTGGGTTGTATCCAAGCACTGCTTTAGCCACTTTACTATTAATTATGAAGGCTACTCCATTTCTTCTGTGGTCCTCTTGTCCGCAGTAGTAGATCTGGTGGTCATTTGATGTGAAGTGGCCCATTCCAGTCCATTTCAGTTCACTGACGCCCAGAATGTCTATCTTTAATCTTGACATCTCACCAATAACCACATCCAATTTGCCCTGGCTCATAGATCTTACATTCCAGGTTCCGATGGTGTGTTGATCCTTAGAACATCGGATTCGCCGTTCACCACCAGCACCATCAGCCGCTAGCCGTCCTTTCGGCTTTGAGCTAGCTGCGTCATCACGTCTGGGGCTAGTTGAGCTCATCCTCTGTTCCTCCCCAGTAGCATTTTGACCATCTTCCGACCTGGGGGTCTCATCTTCCGATGGTATACCGACATATCTCTGGTTGTACTGATCCATTGAGTTTTCACGGCAAGAATACTGAGGTGGGTTGCCATTACCTTCCCCAGGGATCGCATTTAGTCTGACCTCTCTGTCATGACCTTCCCGTCTTGGGTGGCCCTTCACGGTTTAGCTCATGGCATCATTGAGGTGCTCAAGCTCCAGCACCACGACAAGGTAACGATCCTTTGCTGAAGGTATATTAACTACATCCACCAAATAATCAAAACAATCCAAATTGTTTAAAACTGTTTGTGAAGGATTATGAAATGGAAAAGCTGATTGCCTGAAGGATCCCAGAGATTTTGTCTACCAAGGCTAGTAGCCAGAGTAATTCTTCACATGGGGTACAAGTCACCCAGAAGTGCTTATATTGAAATACGAGGAACCTGCACAGAAGCATAATATTGCTTGGCTCTGAATGTTGCTAACGATGGTTCCTAGCAATCTTAGCTAGCATGGCTAATGTTAATAGATTTTGAACACTGTAATTCATGTATATAAAAACAAGAGGCTATCATGAAGCCTATTTCCTATGATTTAGCTTGATTTCTTATAACAAGAATCTAAGGGGAAAAGTGTACTTAAATGCCTTGGGGCATAGTCCTATGGTACAAGTCCTCCTGATCTGTGTATTCTCAAATAAATGTGTATACAATCATGGGTGGTTTGAGCAAAAAACAGAAGGTAGAATTTGAATCTACTAATTTTCAGAGCTCCCCAACAATACCCACTGAGCATGGTGGCTGGAATTGGGGGAATCAAAATGGTGGATGGAGCATCACAATGCAAGTCCTCTCCCTTTTGAATGTGTATGTCATGACCACCCTCTTGACAATTTTGACCCCCACCACCCAGATGGATGCCACTGAAGCTCCCTTTCTTTTCCAGTGGCAGCATTTCAAACATTTCCTCATTTTTTTAGGCCTGATTACTGTCTATAACAGCAAGACAATTGTAGAAAACAGGGGCTAATGAGACGCAACAAGTGGAAATTCAGTAAATTCAGTGTAAATCAGGAAACCACATCCAATGTATGGAAAACTGGTGTACCTTTCAAGGATATTTCAGCATGGTACCTGCTGTTGAACCCATTCCTGGGACTTTCTGTATTTGTCATTCAAGGCAACATTTTGTCACAGTTCCTTCCAAGATGGGAAATGACTTTGGTCACCTTACTGCAGGCCTCGTCTTTACGTTAGGAATAAAGAAAACCCACTGCTGTCAGCAGGCTCTGCTCCACTCTAATACTGGCCTTGCTGTGTACACACTAATGGTGCAAGACAGGCAGGCCCTTTCCTGCTGGCCTTTCAGCAGAGAGTTTGTCTCAACTGAGAGAAGATTAAAAGCAGTCTCAAATCTTTCAACAGGCCTTCAGAACTCTTGAAGGAAATGAGTTAGCAAATTACAGAGGCCCCGATTATTCTTCAGTCACATTTGAACAGAGGGACAAGAATTACCTAAGAAGGATTTGGAGTGGGATTGAGAGTTTTTTACATAATAAAGTATTTGCTTTCAGGAGCACCAAGAAACAACTTTATTTGGTACTTGAGCATTTTTAATAAAGGGGATTGATATTCTAAAATAAACAACAGAGACCTCATATGCTATTTAGATGTCCCAACAAATTATTCTTACTGCCTTTTTAATTTACCACAACCATCTTCTATTTTCTAGTACCTGACCTTCACAAAATGTCCTTGTGTTACGATTTAAGGGTAAATTGGGAATGCTTTTTTAAAGGATTTGCAATTGTGCAGATAGATACTATATTAAGCTCTAATATCCAGTCCTGAGACCACTTCAGGGTCTCAGTACATTTCTAAATAGGAGATGGCTGCATCTTTGAAGGACACACATTCCTTTATATTTTTCCTCTTTCACACCCACTTCCATCCTTCAGAGAATAAATGCTGTAACAATACAGTCTGAGCTGTTACAGCCAATGGTAAGCCATGCTTTGCTTTCCTAGTTTATTAAATAAACCACAGTTGATGGGTCATACAATACCCAAAGCCAAAACCAAACCACATCATGTTTTTGTGCTGTGTGAGAATGTGGATGATCTGTGGTGCCCTCCAATTCTCTCAGTGTCCTCACCCTGCTGTAATTCACCAGGACCCATCATATGCCAATCCTTGACCTTTGGAAAGGGCTGGGAGGGGACAGATGCACTGGGGAAAGAAGGCTCAGGACAGGCTTCTGCTGGGGCATCCGCTGGGGTTCAAAAAAGTCAAGAAGGCAGTCATGACTGCACAACTGAAGCTCTGCCCTTTTTCTTCATGCATCCACGTAAAAATGGGGAAGGGCTTCATGTGCACAGTAGTGACTGCCTTCTTGACTTTTTTGACCCATCCCATGAAGGCCCTGGCTTCTGCCACTGGTTATTAAAGAAACGCAACAGTGGCAAGCAGGGAAAGAACTTGGTGGTTGCTGAAAACAAAGGAAAGGATGCTTTGGCAGAAAACATTTTTACAAGGATAGGAGCATTACCTAGACAAAAGACCCCCATTTTCAGTTGGAAAAAGGTGGAAGTTTTGGAAGAAATGATCTCAGACTGGAATTAAATACATACTGGCTATGTTCACATGATATGGATAGGGTTTTTTTGTTGTTGTTTTGTTTTTTGGTGCCTTCAAGTCAGTTTTTAACTCATGTTGACTGCCTGCAGTTTTCTTCGCAAGATTTCAGATGTGATTTGCCCTTCCCTGGTCTTCTTAGGGCTGAGAGAGAGTAGCTGGCCCAAGGTCACCCGCTTGGCTTTGTGCCAAAGGCAGGACTACACCAAATTGGCTCCCTTCCACTAGTTTTCCTCTGTTTTTAAAGCATCTACTTTATAATTCTGGCTCTCATGAAATGTTTACTTATGTTTAATTGAACCATGTTTGACTCAATCCAATTTTATGGGTTTGTACAATATGCTGAATCATAAACTAACTCCATGACCCAGGTGTACATAACATAGTATGTTAAAGTGTGGCTGGCTTCAGGGTGTCATGCAAACACAGGCCTTAAGTAGTTTGCCCAGTTTTGTGAATGAAACTGATCTTGTCATCCAATATTGTGTTGGAGTATTAGAGTCTGATCTCTCATCGTATTTGCATTGGGTTACCAAATCTGGGCTGCTAAAATCCAAATGACCTCTAGATCATTTGTGTCAAAATGGGTATTTGTGTCTTCCTCTTCCTCTTCTTCTTTTTGCCAGCAGCCCTATAAAAATATATTCTTTCCACCAAAACAGCTAATTTACCTCTGTTGCTCCATGAACAAATGGCCCCTTTCCACTCTCATTGGTTTCTCTGTGTTGGATTTTAGAGCTTTTATTCCGTTTAGTCATGCCAGCCACATGACCACGGAAGAGTCTACGGACAAACGCCGGCTCTTCAGCTTTGAAACGGAGATGAGCACCGCCCCCTAGAGTCGGGCATGACTGGACTTAATGTCAAGGGAAACCTTTACCTATACTATATAATGTGTTGTGCTCATTGATGTCACTGAATAATAGAATTATGACATATATTTGAATACAAGTGTTCAAACTAATTACTTTTCTTCCCCTGACGTTTGCTGATGTATCAAATGATCCAGATTAATTCTTTCTTTATATATAATGTATCCTGTCAACCCAAACTGAAGTACTGATATTTTAATTCAGAGGTTCCATTTCAGCAATAGTCCAGAAACAAAATTTTATTTTCAGCTCCCATTTTTCAGTCTTTATATAAGGTATGAGTCCTCTAAGAGATAAAACACTAAGTAAAATCCTTGTATTTTGAGGGTGGACACACAATCTAATCTTTAGGTGATTTAAAATCCAATAATCTCCTGACAGGATTAGGTGGACAAGGGACTGAAACATTTACAATTACTCATATCTGGAAAACAATGATATGACTCCTGACTGATAGAAGAATGTCATATTTGGTAAGAATGCTCACTTCTAACTAAACTCGTATTTCTGTACTGCAGAAACTGACTTCTAGTGATCTGGATTTTAGACAAGGAGATGTGTATTCTCATTTCTGCTTATTAATTATTTTTCTGGGGTCCTGATTGATGACATGGAGCCCTAAATGTAGTTCAGTGAATGGTCTAATAAGGATAACCAATATAGGCAGTTCAGTATATCACAGGCTTGGGTTAGACTAAAACAGAGTTCAGCACCTTTATAGAGTCAGACAGGAATTAAGCCACAATGTAGTTTGTTAGCTATGGCTGAGCATATACTATGAATAAGACTATTATGATTTAGCCCAAAGGCTAGATCAACTTTTCACCTGGTTCACACAGTGCACTAAACCATGATTTGCTTAAGTATGGTTTGTTGAAAAACCACATTTTGCTGTTTGTGCACAATACATTTAAAACCATTATGCGAAGACTCACACACTATGCCTATGGCTCTTCTGGCAGGCTTTGCCAAGTCTTGTTTGCTAAGCATCCATTTTTCATCTATCAAATGTGATGAACTATGATCACAATGCAAGGTAAGAATGGTTGAAAACCAATTTGGAACTCAACTGAAAGATTAAATGAAAGATCTTCAAGGTTCAGGCTTTCTGTTTTCCAACTTCTGCTGAAAAATATGCTTAATTAATTGATTGATGCTTCCTGGTTTACTTCTGTAACTTTTCAACTGTTGGTTATTAACCTTGAAAAGCAAAGAGTTATGAGCAGAAGCATTTGTAGGAGGCTTCAAAAAGGTCAAGATGGCAGCCATAACTTTGCAGTCAAAGCCCTACTCCTTTTTCACGTGTGTGGCAGGACACAGAGAGATGGGGGAGGGGGGCTCAGATTATTTATTTATTTTCTATCCTGCCTTTATTATTTTTATAAATAACTCAAGGCGGCAAACATACCTAATACTCCCTCCTCCTATTTTCCCCATAACAACAATCCTGTGAGGTGAGTTGGGCTGAGAGAGAGTGACTGGCCCAAGGTCACCCAGCCGGCTTTCATGACTAAGGTGGGACTAGAACTCACAGTCTCCTGGTTTCTAGCCCAGTGCCTTAACCACTAGACCAATGCTTTACCCTGTAAGGAAGCCTGGGCAAGTTCTTTTTAACACTCCTCTAGTGACCACAAATGTAGATCAAATTATACAAGGCCCAAAACTTCCAGCCTATGTAAGCAAAAAAATAAAAAATGAATATTCAAATTTCTGTCCAGGAAAATGTGCTCACCAAAACTGTTTCAGGAAAATGCTGAGTTCTTTTCTCAAAGAATGCTTAACCTTCTGGAACAATAATTTGGACCCATGATGATAAAATCAAATCAATAGCAATTAAAGTCAATAGATTCTCAAATAGGATCCAAAGCATAAAGCATAAAAATGGTTTCAAGTCAACCTTTTAAAAAGAACAGGTGAAGATATTTTGTTTTTCAGACAATCTTCTGCTAATCTTAGGTCCCTCCTACAACCCTCCAAATCTGCTGTTATGAGTGATTTTCTTGATTCCAGTTAGCCCTGATTTTTTGGTTACTGATTGCAATTTTTCATTGTCTATCCCTTTGGGTATGCATTGATTTCTGCAGGAAGGGCAAAATGAATTAATTCCACTACAATGTCAGAAAAAGGGAGAGAACGGTGATGTGTTCGTATTATTGCTCAACATTACCTTTGTTTCTGTACATAAATTCTAATTGTCCCTTCTCTATTCACCCATATGCAGAAGAATAGATACAGTACAATTGAGGGGTGACAGACTCCATAAACTCCTGTTTCTGCAATGAAATCTGAAGATCCTTCTCAGAGCTTACAGGTTGGGGACTCTTTTCAACCGTCTCTGACATTATTCTTCATGTCTAGCCTCATAAGGGGCCCATGAATTAGAACAGATAAAATGATGCTTCTCTTACTGATAAACAGCCCGACAGCCAAGATCTGTGTCATCCTTTTAAATATCTAATAACTTCTTACAGTATATGTCAGATGGTGACCAGCCCTCTGTCTTGAAGGCAAAATGGGCTGGATCTCAAATTGGCTCCTCAGCAGATGATTTGTGTTCTAA
Organism: Candoia aspera; assembly: GCF_035149785.1. Lineage (NCBI taxonomy): Eukaryota > Metazoa > Chordata > Lepidosauria > Squamata > Candoiidae > Candoia > Candoia aspera. Next base: position 205,315,706 of record NC_086153.1, on the reverse strand, counting down.
CTACCACACTTTCCTTTCACACCCAGATGGTAATTTGATAGGGGCTTGTGGGTGGAGGGAAAAAGCCTATGCACATGTAGCTTTCCCAGCTAGCTCTCACTATACCAGTGAACTTTCTCTCTGCTATCCAATAAAGTGAAAGTTCCAGTTTGTCTTAAGGTCCTCTGAATCAAAGCCACAATCTTATGATCTCAGTGCTATAAGTGACCTGGCAAATATCTGCAAACTCATCTGGTGAACACTCTGCCAAGAGAGGAATCTGGAGAGGAATCTCATGTTTGGCTACAAGCATTTTCATTTCACAAGTGACACTTTCCCTCAACTGACAGACTGTTCTTCAGAGCAGATGGCAGCAAAACCCATCAAAGTTTGGAGTTTTCTGCCTAGTTAGAGAATATAAATCATCTGATATTATAGAAGAGGAACTGCTTGAGATTAACTGGTTAATTAATGGAAAAAATAATTATCCTGATATGGCTTAATGGCCTAAATGAGCTGCAGTAATCCCACAAATCAATCAGCTGGGCTGGGCTGAGAGAGAGCGACTGGCCCAAGGTCACCCAGCCGGCTTTCATGCCTAAGGTGGGACTAGAACTCACAGACTCCTCGTTTCTAGCCCAGCACCTTAACCGCTAGACCAAACTGGCTCAGTTTTCTAAAGAAAAGGGATCTTGCCCAGCCAAATATTTTAAGTGGACATCAATCATTACTAGCTACTCAATGGATAATTTCTAGGGAGGAAAAATGGGGAAAGCCTGGTTGAATTCCAATAGTTCCTAGCTTTCTTGACTGTCAGCAAGTTACCAGTACAGTAACACCTATCACACGGGAATAGTTCTTCTGTGGTGCAAGAGAGGTTTAGGTTCAGTCTATAAGCAGGAGACAATTTCAGTTCAAAAGCTCCATTTTAACCATTTGTATGTCCATAATGTGTAGCCCAAATCTTACCCAGTCATCCTGATACTTGTAGAGTGAGTATTTCTTCACCTACCTCCCACTTCCCACCCCCCAAAAATGTAGGAAAAATAAGGTAGAAACAGAACTTGGAAGCATAGAACAAAAGTTTAAGTTGAGTGACACTTTATAAAGGTAGTATGTATCTCCTAGTTTTCAGGGAAGGATGCAAGTTTATGCTGTTTGTTTTTGATATGCTTATGCGGTGCATCATAAGCAGTAAGGCCCATTATCCACAGCCAGCACAAAAAAAGTGGGGTTTGCTATAGATGGGAATTGAAATCTGACATATCTGGAGAACAGGTGATGTTACCTAGTTGGGTAATGAAACATCTGCAAGCAAACAACCAAGCTCAGAGAACACCAAGGGCTCCACAAATCATTATCTAAAATGTAGAATAGCTGCTACATTTTCCCCCTACTTAATGGGAAGGAAGAGATTTAACCCTTTATCTCCCTCCCTTTCCATCTAGATTGGGAGCTCTCATCTGCACTTCTGTGGAAGCAGATTGATCAGGTTAATATTCTGTCAAAGATTTTCTAATAGTCTCGAATACCTTCTTTCTTAGCACTTAACTTCTCTTGTCCTTTGATAGATGTATATTTTTGATATAATTGGGACCCATTCTGGCTTCTGCCAACTGAGTAACAAAATGGTACTGAATTAGGTCCAGAACTTCAGTCTAGGGTTTGTTTTGTGCCTTTAATCAATCCTATTGTTACTCTTCTTTGAAGAACACAACAGAAGTGGACTGCTCTAATCCTGAAGCCTAATGACTGGAAAGCCTGTTTGCCTTATTGGCTAGACTAAGTTTGGGGAAAATAAAAGAAAGAATCCATTGTCTTCAGGACACATCCAGGAGAGGAGGAAGGCTGCGTAAATAGTGCCCCAGACACAGCCTCATGAGGGAAAATCAGTGTTTGCTCTTTAATCCCAGTTTTATGTGGTTTAGGCTAACACCATTTGCAAAACTGTTATGGCAGGCCCACCCTTTGTAATCTCACTTTAGGATGGGGCCTAAGAAGATTTATCTTTAATAGCTTTACCTAAAAGGCATGAAACTCTTCCCAAGGGGGGCAGGGGGACTCCTAATGGTGTCTGCATACACCAGCGTTCAAAACGATAAAAAGGGGCATCAGGAACTACACCAGGCTTTGCAGATTGTTTATGTCAGCAATATGACTACTGCAGCTGCCATGGCTATTATGAACAGACATGCTAAAAACAGTTTAATTTCCACATTTTCCACAGTGAGTAATGCTTCTCACCATGCCAAGTGCTAGACGGCAGTGAAGAAACAGGTAACAATGCTTCTTTTTAAACGTCCTAATTCTCACTTTAAATTTCAGCTCCCAACATTGGTTTTGTATCTTGAGTATCAGGCAGCCTTTCAACATCCCCTAGATGTCCACCATCTTAAAAGTCCCCCATTATTACCAACTACTTTGGTAGTTCCAGCTGAATACAGTGAAGCTGTCATTGGCAAAGCTTTAAAGAAAAGCTGGTCTTAGCAGAGGGCAGCATCTAGCTAATCCTGGAAGCTAAGCAGGGTTTGTCCAGAAGGAGGGTCCCTCTAGGAACTCCAAGCCTGTAGGCTATTAAAACAGGAAAAACATCCTTGAAGAAGCTGCCAAGAAAAACGAGTGTATGCAGTTATTGGAAGTCAGATAGGAGGAGGCAGGTTCAAATTAGGATTAGCTTGAAAAAGCCAATTTCCTAATTTTATGTGGGGCTGGCTTTAAGGGCTTTAATGTGCTGTACCCCTTTCTTCCAGATAATTTTAACATCTGTAGTAATCAGATTTGAGGTAGCTTTCTAAAGAGACCTTCCCTAGATGTAGACTGGGTTCATATATCTTGCTGAGCCATAATAGGGTTGGTTTGGTTTAGGCTTAGTGTGTTGTATGAATGTAACCAGTGATGAGAGTAAATCATAATTTATGTCTTAGGATATTTATTCAACAAAGTTTCTTTATAATGAACTATGATTTAGTATGTGTGAATCCAACCATTCTGTACAGTACCATGTAGGTTCTGTTTCTCCTTCAGAAGCACCTAGAAATGATACTGACCTAGACTGAAAAATTATTCCAGATCTCATAAACCGAACAGATATGATCCTGTTTGTTTTTTTAATTTCTTGAGTTAAATTAAGACAGAGTTTTCCAGGATGGATGTAATGGGGACCACTGATCTACTCTAAATCATGATCTTTGGCAAGAGCTGATATGCATCAAACAGAAAGAAAGGGTAAGGTAGGTACACATAGACTTGACATTTATTTACAAACGTAATCCTATGACTTCAGTCACATTTTCTTTCATCAGATGGGATGAACCAGTCTAAGAAATTATCAAATCCCAGTTTAGTGACATTTTACATCCAGAAAGTTGACGCTTGTGAGTTAGAACTTGGTTCAAAACCAAGCAATCATCCAGCAGCTTTCTTCAGTTCACTATTTCACCATTCAGTGAGAGGGAGGGAAGGAAGGATGGGCTTTCAATGTTCTGTTCCACCAGTGATGTTTAAAAGAAAAAATCAGCTTGTGTTTCACCAGTCTGGCAGCCTAGCTTTCTCCATTTCAGTTTTTGGCTTTTCTATTGAAACTGAAGGTGAATTCCTGGGACTTTAAACATTCTGCAAGCACACAGCCAAATGGAGCAGAAGTAAGAGGCAGAAGTGGGCACAGAAAAACAGCTACCAAAAAAAAAAAAGATGAAATCACTTTATCAGTCCACTGGTGAAATGAAAAAAGACAAGGTTCTGGTTGTTCCAGCAGTCTGGACCAAAATGGCAGTGGAGAGCAGCAGGTGATGACTGGAAGGAAGAGGCACTCAGCCAACTGGAGTGGAGATCTTGGCCTAAAGTGAAATGAAGCACGGCAGGTGCGGCAGGCAGCTTGGCTTGGACCAGCAAGTCTGAAGACACTATTTTTGATACGTACCTGGAAAAGACAGGTTGAGGGTGCCTTTCTGGGGTGCCAGGGAAGGGAGTAGGAGGAGGGTGACATTGTGCATTTCCTCCTTCAAGAAATGGTTAGTGCCCCATTCTCTCATTGAGACCACCTGATCCTGATCCAGCCCTTAGAAACCTAACCTGAAGCTCAGAGATCTAGACTTTCCCCGATTTAACTTTCTTAGTTATCAGAATATATTTTCTGTTAAATAAAATAGCCATTTAAGCTGGGTTGGTCTCTTTAAAAGGAATAGTATAATGGCTCCACTGACCTTTAGATCAGTACAATTCGTGCATGCAGGTGTGGGGGAGCCTGCTGTTGGGTGCTGTTAGTTTGCTTGATACACATGAACAGTAAAATGTGGGGAGATTTGTCCCATAGAAGTATTGTTTCTGGGAGTTTGGGTTGAAATGAGCAGTTCATGGGAGGAAATATTAAAATGTTACTGAGTTGGAACATTTTAGTGTGGAGAAATGGATCCAAATTCCTTCATAGCAATGTGAGAAACTGGCTATCAATTAAAGGAAGTGCTTGGTTGCTGTCCTTGCAGCAAAAAGTGATGCAACCAGTAACTGAATATAAGGGGGCAATTACTTTTTCCCACTGGCACATCACATGTTGCTTGATTTTGTTTATGAAATAAACAAGTTCCCAAGATGGTTGGTTTCTGTCTGTTCACACTCCCTTTATATATCAGTAGGATCCACATGAAGCTCTGATGACATTTCAGCAGCAAAGATGCAAAAATTCAGGAAAATCACTTCTCCAGGGTGCTACTGCAATGGATTTCTGGAATTATTGGGGAATTAGATAATTCTATCTCCGAGATTCCCTTCTTCCTCGGTAATTTTATGTGTATGCAGTTCTGTGGGTTGAGGCACACCCCTCCTTGCACAAACTATATACGAAAGACAAATTCAGCATGCCAAAGAAATGTTGTGTATGTCACTTGAGGGTTTTTTTTACACGATACACAGCTTTTGCATGAGTGATGTACTCGTAAGGATAATGGCTGCTCCAAATACAGGAAAAGATTTCTGAGGCCCCAGCCACACAGTCAAAAGCAGACAAGCCCCCAGAAATCGATTGGTCTTATATCCAAGTAAATGAGTTCACTGTCAAGCAACTAAAGTTCAGGTCACTAGTATATCTTTCCCATTCATTTTAAAGAGGATTTTTAAAGATTGCACACTGAATCCCTATACTATCTGGAAATGAAAGGATTTGGAGAAAACTAAACTATGTCAAGAAAGAACATTCTTGATCTTGGTTATCCAAAAGCAATTTTTTTTTTCTACTTATCTAAGAGGAGACCATTATATCTGATAACCCAGGACATGACTGAAGTACTTAACAAAAAGATATCTGCTGCCCTGAAGTGTTTTACTGCTCTTCATCATTTGACTATTAAGGGTAGAAGAGAATGTCAGATGAATATAAATCTAAAACTACAGTAAAGGTGACAAAGTTTAAAATCCAATCCTGAAAAAAGGATTCTTGTAGAATAATCGTTCATTTCTCTTCCATTACTAAAAGTGGGCAAACTTCCTGTATCCCATGGAAATGAATTTTATTGGGCAAAAAGCAGGACATTTGTATAAATGTCAGTGGAGGTCAATGGAAGAAAAGGAAAGGAATCTTTACTTTAACCCACTTACTAACTCTAGCAAATTTGAAAGACCATTAAGCAAATATTGAAAACAAATGTATAGCATTCGTTACATTAGGGTGTTGGATATGTTGCTGGTTTTTTTTTTAAAAAAAAGCAGTCTAATTAACTTTGAGAGTATTTAGTTGTAATGGGACAGAGGAAAGTTTTTCCAACTAACTGAAATGAATATAACTTAAAATGCAATTAATTCTGGCCAGACTGTGTGTACTGATATTTTCTGTGTTGTAAGAGTAATTCTGTACAGGAAAAAAACAAATGTAAAAATAAAATGAGCCCAGGACAGAACTAAGTGATGTCAGTATTAAAATACAGGAAACAAAACAATTCTACTTTCTGCAAGAAGTCATGGCTATTGTGCAAGAGCCTGTGTGCTTAACAACAAATCTCTCCTGCACTATTATCTGATGGTCCCCTTTTCATCTTCTTTAGGCTCCAGCCGGCACATCTATCAATAAGATGGGTGAGATTTGCAACTGGAAATGCCCAGAGTCAGTGTACTTCTAGAAAGATAAAAACTCTTCTACAGGTCAAAATAGATTTTTTTCCCCCTTTGACCCTAAACATACAGAAATGAATTAGCTAGACAGCTTTTAAAGCTGTTGGCAGAAGAGAACTATTAGCTCAATTGGAGGGCAAGCTTTAGAAAGGAAGCTGGGCCTCTTGTTACTGGAAAGGGCCTGATTCATTAATGGTTCTGTATGTCCCATTGTGACAATGAAATGTCCCAGTCAGGCTCCGGTTTACCGCTTTCAATAAAGCAAGCAGTGCTAAGGGAACAAGCTTGTGGGCACTGAGCATGTTCTCAAAAGGCATCCAATTGTTGTTATTTTCCAAACTTTTAAGCTCTCGTAAATATATCCTGCCTTCTCAGCACTCTTCCTCTCATTTCTTCTACACACCAAAAATACACACCAACGTGAAACACTGTCTGGTGCCTGCAGGAGGTGAGATTTTTTTCAGTTTCTCACTGCCAGACAGGTTGGCAGATTGTTTAATTTTAATTTGGGGGGTTGCAAGGTGTGCGAATGCAACAGCTAAATCCAGAGCAAGCAGAAGACAACACAGGAAGATGCACTTAAGAGCTTAAGCAGTTAGCTGCTATTGAGGTCACTGATGCCACACCAGGTCATTGAGTTAAGTACCAAGTACTCATAATAGTCACACTTCTTCTAAGTATTGCTTCACATTTCTCTACAAAAACAGATGGAGAATTTTTTTTAAAAAATGAGGCGCAAAGGGTGCAGAATGTAGAAATTTCACTCAGTAGGTTGAATTACACCCTTCATCCATTTGATTGTCAGTAGAGGAATTTGCTTTCTGGCAGATTGGTAATTCAAGTGCAGGAATTAATATTATTGGCTCATACATATTTGGGTGAGAAATAATTCCATGAGAACCGCTCGAGCCTCAGTGACATAATTAGACGGTATAGATATAAGCCTTCTAGCATGTAATTTAATGGGTTTGACGAGGCATGTAGTAATAAAAACAGAGGTATGTGGTAATAAACCTCAGGTGACAGTACGGCCTTCCACACAGAAGAAATCTGTGCAATAGTGCCTTTCTAATGAGGAGGTTTTAAAAAATGTGTGCTTAAAAATTAAAAAGAAAAGCTAAGAACTGCCTCATCACGTCTCAAAAGAAAGTAATCAGGAGGCAGTGTTAAATTGGGGTAGCTGTGAGATTATGGGCAGATGGCTAGCCCAGTGTTTCTCAACCTCAGCCACATTAAGATGTGTGGACTTCAACTCCCAGAATTCCCCCAGCCATACATCTTAAAGTGGCTGAGGTTGAGAAACACTGGGCTAGAACACCTCAGACTTCCAAAGCAGCAAAAAACACCTTAAGCCACCACACAGCCCAATGCCAATATTACAGTGCAATCCACCAGTCCAGAAGAGAATGCCTGCCTCACTGATCCCTAGGCTGCTGGTAAATGAGGCCTGCAACAGGCGCTGTCCTTGCAGGTTTTATGGAGGACAAATTAAGGAAGGCAACTGATGGTTTCACTAAATGTCACCAGCTGGTGAGAAAACACCCACTAGTAACTGCCCTTTAAGTGGTGGTGAGGAGGTGAGTTTTGACTGATGGTTAAACTAGTCAGTTTGCTGAGCAGCATTACAAGACAGCTCTCCCTTCCCCTTCAGCTCAGCCACTGGGCTTGCTGATGATTTGTGGGGTGGCAGAGGAAAGCAGGAGAGCCCCTTGTTTCACAGGGCAGCCCTACAGAGAAGTAGGGAACCAGCTCTTGATCTGTCAGGTCTCCAGTCCCACAGATCTTCTGAAGGAGTGTAAACCACTGCATGGGCATTATTGTAGCATTTTGTCAGAAGGGTGTCACCCATGTGTTTAACAGCAGTAAGGGAAGAGTTTCTCTCTAGACCTCTCAGCCCCCGCCACCCCCTCTGCCCAGAGCTTTCTGTCCTCTCTCTGGTCTCTATGAGACCCACAACACTCAGCCATCCACCCGCTAACCTTATTGGCCAGCCCCCTCTTCCTTCTTCTCACTTCATTTTCTTGCTTGTTGTTTTGCCAGTTCTCTCCCCACCCCAAGTTCCTCACTTTGTGTCTTGCTGTTACTCCACTGCTGCTTCCTCTGCCGTCTGTGGAGATTAGTGGAGTGTTTTGTTCATATAAAGCAGAGCACTGTCAAATGAAGCCTCAGGTATAAAGAGATTTCAGGGCATGGATCTGTCACGACAGAGCATTTATCGACGTGGCCATTTGCTTGCTTGTTTGCTGCACTTGCAAATTTAGTCAGAAATCCCAAGCTGAAGATGTTCAGTTCAGTAGGAAAAGCCTTATATTTGTTTATCCCTCATTTTCTTCACCCCCACCCCCCATCCCTGCTCTTTCTTCCAAACATCTCCAATCAAAACAGAAAGCTTGAAAGCATACTCTATCAGAAAGTTCCTACCTTTCAAAGGGCTGTAAGAGGGCAGTTGTAGAAAGTACGGAACAGGGAGAAGTAGACAGGCAGAAGACTGTGGCTGGGGTCAGGGGCATTGTATCTGGCTGCATCTTAAAAAGGGAAGGTGGAAAGGTTTGTGAATTTACTAGAAAGTTTCTCTCTTACACTTGTACTCCATGGCTTTGCCTGCTTGTAGAGATGGCTACCCAGTTTTGGTGCCTGGAGTTGTTGAGTGGGGATGGGAGATTGCCTTCTCTTTATAATGATGGCCTTTTGATGTGAGAGGAAACTAATGGGATGAAATAGAATCTGGGGTGGAGAATCCATGCTGCCAAGATGGATCGTTTTAATGAAGAGGTTGGGGGCCTTCAGGAGACCTCTTTTGTTCATGGGGAAAAATCCAAACTGGGCTAAAAGTTAGGAAGAAAATAGGAGCTAACCTTAACCCTTCACCCCAATGTATGCCCTCTTCTCCTTCACACAGCTGCCAGGCAAAGTTGAAAGCCAGTTTTAACAGATAACTAATCATGCTGAACAACAACACTAACCATTTATTTAGATGGCTAAGTTGGGTACTGGCTTTGTCTGTGCTAACTTACTAATCAGCTCTTTCACGACTGGCTGGTGGGACTCCAGGCTCTCCTACTGAGGTAGGCAATATCTGATCTGACATGGGTACCCTTGCTGTCTTTGTTGCCAGGGCCTTAAGAAAGCAATCACTTTGGCTGGGCTCATACAGAAGCCTTACAGGCTCAGGAAAACACACCTTTGAATTCAGCAGGCATTGCAGAGGTGGTGACAGGGTGAAACTGTGTATCTCCACCCTGTTGCCACCTCCTTAGCACCTTGATGTTCTGAGAACATGACATTAAAAAAACTGGTTACCAGGGCATGTTTGTGCTATTAGGAGAACATAAGGATGAGTTCCTAGATAACTGTGCAGTGAAATCTCCAGGAACAGAAAAAGGAATTTCTTGGGAAAGGGACAATAAGAAGAAAACAAGGGAAGACAACAATTCCACACACAGAATTCCTGATAAAAATTCATTCAGTCAGCCTAGCCAGTCTAGTTATTTTTTATGTCCTTGAAAAAGCTCTTAGATTTCAGCACATCTTCACAGCAGACAAGATGGTTGGAGAGAAGTCATCTGAGCCTCCTATTTGGACATTCATAGGCAGACCTTTCTTGTTCCTTCTTCTTCCACCAACTTTTTTTTTTCTGACAACTTAGACGAGTTGTAAACAAAGTGGGTGATAAGTAAAAGCCCACTTCTTTGGGGGACTATTCATTTGGCCAGTTAAAGACAATGGTCCATCTGTTATATCCTGCATCTAGATAGCAAATCAGAAATTATCTAGGGACTAAATCACCTTGCTAATGATCCTTGATGGAATTATAAAAACACATCCTGGTTTTCACCAGTTCTGACTTTGTATAAATGAGAGTACACAGGAGAAACCCTTTTGAGAAACAAAAGCTGAATCCTATCTATTCAGGCCTCCCAGCATGGGGTCAATTTATCAGATGCTTTACAGCACATTGTTGTGCCACATTAAAACTAAGGATCTGTCACACAAGGGAATATGAAAGAACAGTAGCTATAATGAAAGGGAAAGGGCTGGTTGAATGACATACATATTTATTCCTATTCTCAGACCTGATATCATTCCCTCTTTATCACAGACCTGCCAGGAGTGAAGAACCTGAGGCTATTTAGGTATTGTTCAACTACAATTCCCAGCAAGCCTCACCCAAGGTCTCACACTCTGGGATTGCTAAGATTTGTAATTAGGCAACATCGGAAAGGTCACAGGCATCCAACCACTGTCCTAATAAAGTCTTTCTACAGACCTATTTGTGACTATAGCCTTGTATGTTTGAATTCTGCCCCATGTCATAAGTGATTACATGTGAAAAGTAAAAAAACCCTATGCTGGACATCTTTTCTTTGATTTGCACGTTCTCTATACTCAGGGAAGTTTTTTTTCCCCCTTTGTTGTGATGCCCATTAATTCCTGAACATTGGAATTAGTAAACGGATCTTAATGAAATACATACATTAAAGCAAATTTTGCAACTACCAATGAATTGAATTATATTAACATGCTTAGGTGTGAACAGCTTCCAGCTGCTTAGAAATCAGGATGCCACACAGGTCAAACAAACCCAAACTATAATTTTATTAGTATCCAGAGTAGGATAACATTCTTAAAATATATATTCATAAGCAGATCTTTATACAATCAGCACGTTCATTATGTATCTGTTGAAGCCCATCTTGTATGTTATTATTAGAGTAATAAGATTAGTGTTCGGGAGATACTCTGTTTTCTATTCTACCCATTTGTCTTGGGAAAAGATATTTTAATCTGCCAATTTAGGGTTACATCAAAATATCAGGAATCAGGACCAGCTAAACCACTAACAAGCCGAGGCAAATGCCTCAAGTGCAGATATTCAGGGGCAGCTATTCTTTCTGAATTTACTGGCAAATTCCCCATTCTTAGACAGCAGAGTGCATCTTTCACACAGCGTGTCCTGCATCCTCAAATTAGTCTGCTGCCCTTAGTATAATGAAGAATGCTAATCAAATGGCAATGAAGAATGAATGGAGGGGGAATACCAGCTTGGCCTTCGCATTTATTTTAGGCCAGGCCTCTGAGATGAAGTGACTGAAACATCAAAGAGTAGTTATCTGGAGTTTTTATCTGTACTCCATGTTAAATTGCTTTATTTGGCTAATCTGCTGAGGAGTAGAAAATCCACTATGGAAATTAGCAAATTAATATCTTCCCACTGCTATCCCAACATCACTTGAACTTGGCACACATCATTCATTACCTAATCGTTCATAAGAGAATTAGGCAAATGAATATGGAATAAGTCTTTTCAAGGGTATTAGGCAGCAAAGCTAAATGAAGCCTCCGGGTTCAAAGGCAATGTATCTCAGAATGCAAACTACAATTGGCTAAGCCATGGGCAGAGCTGCTGTTTGCTTGTCCAATTTATGGCATCTGGAAACCCTGCTGAAAACAGGAGGTGAAAAATGATAAGGCCAGAAAAGAGGTAGAAGTGGCATTGTTGCATTAGTAATTGTGCAAGCAGGAATGGAAGAATTAGCAAGCCAACACAAGCAACAACTACTGCAATACACTGAAGTAATAATGAAGTGTGAAAGTGCTTGTGCAGCAGATAACAGGAGGTTGCATAAGCAGAATAGAACCCTGAATCTTAACAGTCTTGCAAGTTTGAGAAAGCAGCAGAAGGATATCACTGCCTACAAATTTGCATCGCGGATGTTCACTTACTGAGTTAGTCATTGTTGTTGTTTATTTGTTTAGTCGCTTCCGACTCTTCATGACTTCATGGACCAGCCCACGCCAGAGCTTCCTGTCGGTCATCAACACTCCCAGCTCCCCCAGGGACGAGTCCGTCACCTCTAGAATATCATCCATCCACCTTGCCCTCGGTCGGCCCCTCTTCCTTTTGCCTTCCACTCTCCCTAGCATCAGCACCTTCTCCAGAGTGTCCTGGCTTCTCATTGTGTGGCCAAAGTATTTCAGTTTTGCCTTTAATATCATTCCCTCAAGTGAGCAGTCTGGCTTTATTTCCTGGAGGATGGACTGGTTTGATCTTCCTGCAGTCCAAGGCACTCTCAGAATTTTCCTCCAACACCACAGTTCAGAAGCATCGATCTTCCTTCTCTCAGCCTTCCCTCAGCCTTCCTTATGGTCCAGAGTTAGTCATTAGAGTGTTCCATATGGGCAGCAATTGCTGGGCAGACATTTCCATTTTTGTATCCATATGCACCTTTTTGGTTTGATTTCTGCAGTTGTGAACTACTTGTGCTCATGCATCAGGAGACTCAAGCAGGCAATCAACATGATAAAAGATTCAGAACCCAGTGACAGCATATGCCTTGGGTGAAGAAATTCCCAGGCAAATAAGGTTGGGGAAAGTGCCTAGCCAAAGCTTTGATGAGCCAGGCCAGTCAGTGGCTGTGTTAACTCTGGTTTGCCCAATTAATCACATTTTCAGGTTTTGTCTAATGCAATGAACCATAAAATACACAGGAGGGGTTTGCATAACACACCAGACTAAATATGGTTGGCTAAATTGTGATTCAGTATGACAAAGATTTCTTCAGAATGTTCTCCTTGATGTGATCAGTGTCAGCAGTTACTTTTGGGGGTCCGTTCACAAGCAACTCATAAATGGCATAATTGTGATAGAAGATTTTACATATATAGAACAAATACGAATATATTTCATTTTCATATATTTTATATATAGTATTCATATGTTAGAAACATTTGCACTTGTATTATGGCCCTGAAACCATGCTGTATTTCCTAGAAGAGTCCTGTTTACTTTCTTCCTGTTCCTTTCTCAGAGGCCTACAGGCCTTGACAGATAGCTGTGTGCATAGAAACAAGAAAAGGGGTACATTCCAAGGATAGCTTCTCCAGAGGAAAGGCATTGTTTAATAATGGTCAAGGCACCCCAGCAAGGATGGAAGGAAGGAAGTCCCTTATATGGAATGATAATAAGATAGAGTAAAGGAAGGAAACTCCTAATATGGAATGAGGTTAAGGTGGAGTATGGGTAACTGAGTAAGGGGTGGTATTCTGAAGGAGGAGTTCAATGGAATGTATATAATGTGCTGTAAGAAGGGGGTCCTGTGCGGCCGCCCATCTAACAGCTTGCTATCAATGCTTTTGGTCTTGGGTGAAGAATAAAGAACTTAATTTCATGCAACTGCCTGTGTCTTTGGTCCTGGCTCAGAAACGAACCTGATAAAGAAATATAAAAAGTTCTAACAATTGAGATAATGAACATGAGAACTAAAACTTTCATTATGGCTGACTTTTTGCTCTATTCTATTTTCCAAAGGCATGGATAGGGTGGAACTATGCCATGTTTAATAAGAATATACTTTTTTTATTACATTCAGAGATCCCAGCATGCCAATTTTTTCTGAATTTATATTGATATATATATAATATTCTGGAACATCCTTTGTTTTAAGTAATTATTTTACTAATGATCTCCCTATATACTTTATTTATTAAAATATACGTTGTGGGATGGACAACACCGAAACCAGATTGACTACATCCTTTGCAGCCAAAGGTGGCGGACATCTGTACAGTGGGTAAAAACAAGTCCTGGAGCTGACTGTAGTTCAGATCACGAACTTCTTACTGCACAATTTAGGATCAGACTAAAGAGATTAGGGAAGACCCACAGATCAGCTAGATATGAGCTCACTAATATTCCTAAGGAATATGCAGTGGAGGTGAAGAATAGATTTAAGGGACTGGACTTAGTAGATAGGGTCCCGGAAGAACTCTGGACAGAAGTTCGCAGCATTGTTCAGGAGGCGGCAACAAAACACATCCCAAAGAAAGAGAAAACCAGAAGGCAAAATGGCTGTCTGCTGAGACACTAGAAGTAGCCCAAGAAAGAAGGAAAGCAAAAGGCAACAGCAATAGGGGGAGATATGCCCAATTAAATGCAAAATTCCAGAGGTTAGCCAGAAGAGATAAGGAATTATTTTTAAACAAGCAATGCGCAGAAGTGGAAGAAGACAATAGAACAGGAAGGACAAGAGACCTTTTCCAGAACATTAGAAACATTGGAGGTAAATTCCAGGCAAAAATGGGTATGATCAAAAACAAAGATGGCAAGGACCTAACAGAAGAAGAAGAGATCAAGAAAAGGTGGCAAGAATATACGGAAGGCCTGTATAGGAAGGATAACAATATCGGGGATAGCTTTGACGGTGTGGTCAGTGAGCTAGAGCCAGACATCCTGAAGAGTGAGGTTGAGTGGGCCTTAAGAAGCATTGCTAATAACAAGGCAGCAGGAGACGACGGCATCCCAGCTGAACTGTTCAAAATCTTGAAGATGGTGCTGTCAAGGTAATGCATGCTATATGCCAGCAAATTTGGAAAACACAAGAATGGCCATCAGATTGGAAAAAATCAACTTATATCCCCATACCAAAAAAGGGAAACACTAAAGCATGTTCAAACTATCGAACAGTGGCACTCATTTCACATGCCAGTAAGGTAATGCTCAAGATCCTGCAAGGTAGACTTCAGCAGTTCATGGAGCGAGAATTGCCAGATGTACAAGCTGGGTTTAGAAAAGGCAGAGGAACTAGAGACCAAATTGCCAATATCCGCTGGATAACGGAAAAAGCCAGGGAGTTTCAGAAAAACATCTATTTCTGTTTTATTGACTATTCTAAAGCCTTTGACTATGTGGACCATAACAAATTGTGGCAAGTTCTTAGTGGTATGGGGATACCAAGTCATCTTGTCTGCCTCCTGAAGAATCTGTATAACGACCAAGTAGCAACAGTAAGAACAGACCACGGAACAACGGACTGGTTTAAGATTGGGAAAGGAGTACAGCAGGGCTGTATACTCTCACCCTACCTATTCAACTTGTATGCAGAACACATCATGCGACAAGCTGAGCTTGAGGAATCCAAGGCTGGAGTTAAAATCTCTGGAAGAAACATTAACAATCTCAGATATGCAGATGATACCACTTTGATGGCTGAAAGTGAAGAGGAACTGAGGAGCCTTATGATGAAGGTGAAAGAAGAAAGTGCAAAAGCTGGCTTGCAGCTAAACCTCAAAAAAACCAAGATTATGGCAACCAGCTTGATTGATAACTGGCAAATAGAGGGAGAAAATGTAGAAGCAGTGAAAGACTTTATATTCCTAGGTGCAAAGATTACTGCAGATGCTGACTGCAGTCAGGAAATCAGAAGACGCTTAATCCTTGGGAGAAGAGCAATGACAAATCTCAATAAAATAGTGAAGAGCAGAGACATCACACTGACAACAAAGGCCCACATAGTTAAAGCAATGGTGTTCCCCGTAGTAGTAACATATGGCAGCGAGAGCTGGACCATAAGGAAGGCTGAGAGAAGGAAGATAGATGCTTTTGAACTGTGGTGTTGGAGGAAAATTCTGAGAGTGCCTTGGACTGCAAGAAGATCAAACCAGTCCATCCTCCAGGAAATAAAGCCAGACTGCTCACTTGAGGGAATGATATTAAAGGCAAAACTGAAATACTTTGGCCACATAATGAGAAGACAGGACAGCCTGGAGAAGATGTTGATGCTAGGGAGAGTGGAAGGCAAAAGGAAGAGGGGCCGACCAAGGGCAAGATGGATGGATGATATTCTAGAGGTGACGGACTTGTCCCTGGGGGAGCTGGGGGTGTTGACGACCGACAGGAAGCTCTGGTGTGGGCTGGTCCATGAAGTCACGAAGAGTTGGAAGCGACTAAACAAATAAACAAAAAAAACCCAATTGAATTATATCCAACTTTTAATTCTTTTAATTTAGAATTCCCATGGAGTTATTACTAATAATACCATTGGCTTCCCTAAGCAGGAATACTAATCAGTTCTTCTCTAACCCATATGATATTCTGCATACAAAAAAAAAATATTTGTTCAAGATCACTATCAAACAGCTAAATGTGCAAAGAAAAAGACACTAAGCTGTTGATTTAAATAATGATTAGTATTTCCATTACAGGGATCTGATCAATTCATGAGGATGATATTTCCATATGTAAGTTAACTCAGAATTTAATCTACCTATTTAGTTCACCTTTACTTTCTATAGGTTATGCTCCTATTATGAAAACATTATTGTATGCTCCTTCCTGATTTTGTTGCTTGTTATTAATTAATAATATTTTTATGCTGCCTTTCCTCTTAAAAAAAGCCCTGAATAGTACAAAAAACAATTAAAATATAACACTACCTTATAACCACTGAAAACATCAGTTAGGAAACTTGAAGAATTCAAAGGAATATATAACTAAATATTTATGCCCCACTATTTAACATCTTCATACCTTTTAGTTTTACTGGTGCCTGTTTGTGAAGCTTCCCTAAACATTGTTAACTCTGCATGGCAAACTTCTACAGCAAACTGAGAAGTAAATATACTATAGTATAATGTTACTCATGTGTGCAAGCACACTTAGAGAGAGAGGGAGAGATAGGAATTTTGAATAGCCTTCTACTATACCTAATTATAGGAATAATAGAAAGTTGTGCTAACATTATTTGAGATGAAGGCACGGTCCCACATCTGTCAGAAAAAAAAAAAGAAATACACAAATAGTCAAGAAGGCAAGAAGGAGCCAGACAGACCTGATCAAATTAGTTAGTTCAAGAGAAAAGCCCAGCCTGACATAGCCATGATGATAAGATTGCAGTATCATGATGATGTTCTGGAAATCATTAAAAATCTAGCTGTTCTCCTAGGCTTTGGGGAAGGGTGTTTGTGCAGCCCTAGGTGACTGTTGGTGTGCAGTGTCTTTGAATGCTTAGGTTCTTTTTTATTTTAAGGGTGAGCCACCCAGAGTCATTCTGAAGTTTGGTGGCTTCTAAATCTAAGAAATAAATAAATAGCTCAGTAAGCTCAGCCTACTCTATTGTATTTAACAGAAAACAATAGCTGTATTTAGAAATCAAATTCAGTTCATGCATCTGTAAAATGAAAAGGTTTTTTTTAGTCATCCCTAGGGACTAGAGTGGCAAATAGAGGGAGAAAATGTAGAAGCAGTAAAAGACTTTGTATTTCTAGGTGCAAAGATTACTGCAGATGCTGACTGCAGTCAGGAAATCAGAAGACGCTTAATCCTTGGGAGAAGAGCAATGACAAATCTCAATAAAATAGTTAAGAGCAGAGACATCACACTGACAACAAAGGCCCACATAGTTAAAGCAATGGCGTTCCCCGTAGTAACATATGGCTGTGAGAGCTGGACCATAAGGAAGGCTGAGAGAAGGAAGATCGATGCTTTTGAACTGTGGTGTTGGAGGAAAATTCTGAGAGTGCCTTGGACTGCAAGAAGATCAAACCAGTCCATCCTCCAGGAAATAAAGCCAGACTGCTCACTTGAGGGACTGATATTAAAGGCAAAACTGAAATACTTTGGCCACATAATGAGAAGACAGGACACCCTGGAGAAGATGCTGATGCTGGGGAGAGTGGAAGGCAAAAGGAAGAGGGGCTGACCAAGGGCAAGGTGGATGGATGATATTCTAGAGGTGACGGACTTGTCCCTGGGGGAGCTGGGGGTGTTGACGACCGACAGGAAGTTCTGGCGTGGGCTGGTCCATGAAGTCATGAAGAGTCGGAAGCGACTAAATGAATAAACAGCAACAGGGACTAGAGTAACTAACAGCCATCTTAATCACTAAATTCTCTCTTGTTCAAGTGCTACACCACTGAGTGGTTGTGAAAAGAAAATTAGGGTTAGCTGATAAATATGAAGTGAGGACTATATGTTGTGCCTCTTTCTTTCTTTCTTTCTTTCTTTCTTTCTTTCTTTCTTTCTCTTTCTATCTATCTATCTATCTAATTTTAATTAAAGATTTTTACAAGAATAAAAGATAAAGTTGAAAAAATATATGAAGAAAAGTTAAGAAAAAGAAGAAAGATAAAAGAAAAAGTGCAAGAAGCAGTACAGATAAAGGAAAAAGAAAAAGGTATTTAAAGAAGCGACTTTCAATCTTCTTTACAGCAGTTATAAACTTATTGTCCCTCCTCCCTCTTTAAGGTCACATTACATAATTCCCTTCTTTCCGTATTCGACCCTTTGATCAGCTACCACTCGCTCAAGTAACTTGCCTAGGAAGCGAATATTAGCCACTGGTTTAGGAGTGGTTTTATCTTCTGGGTCCAGATTTGGCTTCTTCAGAAGCAGCCTGATGACAGCCTCTTTAACAAGGTTGGAAACTCTCCTTCTCTCCATGAGGAATTTCTGGCCTCCTGGACGAAGTTGAACAGCCCTCTCTACTTGATTTGATAAGCCAAGAAGGGCAAAGATCAAGCACACAAATGGCAGACCAAACACATCCAAGCATCTCTATTCTGTTGCTGTCATGGACAGGAAAAGGCTGGGATAACCAAAGGCCACTCCCTTTGGGACTGTCCAAGCTAATTATTCATAGCACTGTTTCCCGTGTCTCTGGAAAGTTCTGCGCCTTTTTGATATATAGATGGATATAAATAATGAAAATTGTTGCCTGTTATTTCTGCCTCTGTCTCCTGGTTGGGCCTGCCTTTTGTCTACTTTTTGCCAGTTAATTATTGTTTATGTTTGCTGATGTTTAATAAATAAACACCATGCTCTATTTCTTGCTAGCTGAATTGAGTGTTGTGTTTGCTTGCTCTGATCTGGATATAGGGGCTGACTGGGAGTGTGCTGGGTGCAAATAAGCCGGAAATTACCCACAATAGTTTCCCAACAAAAATAGTTCCGGGTCTAGGAGGGAGCCAGAAAATAAACTCTGAGTGGATGGGAGCACCCTAAAGCACCCAGTCACAAAAACATCTCCTTTTTATTTCCAGGTGTTTAGGATCGATAAGATGTATAGTCATTCGAATGCGATCAGGAACAGGATGTTACTTGGAAGTTTCATAGATATTAGAAAGTGCTCCATTAGTTTGGTGACTTATATCTTTGAGAAGGTCATTTCAACCATCTCATTTCACAGATGTTGGCTCTATGAGCTGATTCCTGGAGATCTGGTGATACATCCCGGAATGTTTGGGGAGGCAATGCAGGGCTGATCCTTTTACTGAACTAACTAGATAGTACAGTAATCCCATCAGCTAGATAAAAAATGCATAACAATGATAACTTTTTGCCTCTAAAGTGACTTTTTAAAACTTTGTGAAATGTGATGGTATAAACTAAATTGTGAAAAACCATCTTTAAAGATTAAAACTGGATGCCAGGGAGATTCATTATTATTTCCAATTATTGTTTTTCTTTATTTAAAAGAGTCAGGGAGGTTTCAGTTTGATCAGACAAGCAGGCTTTTAATCTTTTCCCCTCCCGCTCCCATTTCCCCAGTCCAAATCCCCTCCTCCTAGCTAATCTTGATGCAAGAAAGGCATGGTCCGCAAGGACAGAGATTTGAAGGGTATTATTATATATTATACCTATATTACAGGTATAGATACTGTAACCCCCCCTGCTCTCTAAAGGCTGTCCTCCAATCAAATTAGCCATCCCCTAAAACTTCTCTGAAGTAAAGTAAAAGCATCAGGAAATCAAATAATAGATTTATACTACATCAGTTTCTGGCCCTTAAGCCTTGGGAATATGGGTAATTGGTTTTGAAGAAGTAAGTTCTTTTTACTTCTCTCAAAATATGTGATCCCATCTCTGAACATTCGCTTTTGATTAAAAAACAAAATAAAGGAAAAGCAAAGCAAAGCAAAGCAACATAACCATTTCTGATATTAATTGTGGATGAAATTGTTTTTATTTTTTTTTAAAGTGGGGGGAGAGAGGGCAGTCATTAAATCCACAACCATAACCTCGACCATTGTTAACCCTTCTACTGTTCTCCTGGCATGAAGTAAAATACATTCCACTGTTCAGAGAACGCCGGGGAGTTGTTTGTGCAAGACTTACAAGAGCAGATGTACAAAAATCAGGAAAGTGCTTGGGAAGCATGTGCCCTCTTCAGTTCAGACTATACATTGTGCCAGCCAATAACCTCTTATTCCTACTTAACTGCATTGAAATAGAAGAATGAAGTCTGGGTTATGTGAGCTGAATTCTTGTGATTGCCTGGACATCGACAACAAAAGAAGGCAGCTACAAGAAGAAGCTCTTCTTGTTTCTAACAGGCTTGGGAGAGAGGCTCACCCAACAGAGAAATCCTCCCCCATCTCCTGGAAGAAAAATCTGCTGAAATATAGGGTGGGAGGCAGGGTGCATTATCTAATCAAATGTCTGTGAAATCTTTTCCTTAGTTTTGCCTTTCCAATGTGGCAAAGATAACAGGGATTCTGATTGTATTGTGGGCAGGAACTTTGCTTTCCCTCATTCTGGATTTTGACAAAACAAAGAGATTAGCTAGACATTAGGTGCTGGTTTTTTCCCCCCACTCCTAGATAAAATTGTCAGAAATTCCCCAGATAATGCTTTGCTTTGCCATGAGCAAGACCCGCTGATGTCACAGAGCTGCCAACCTTTGAAAGGCCATGTCTTGCCAGGGCAGAGCCTAATGGAGAAAAAAAAGGACAGTGAGAGAAAACTTGGGAAACTTAGAAGGAGGAGGAACATCATGAAGTATTGCTTTTCCCTAGGTTTGGAAATTAATCTTTGAGGTCCTTTTAGAATAATGGGTGAAATCTTTTCAAGAATATTATTACAGCCAGTTACATTGCTGGAATAAGATCAACTTTTCCTGACCTGGTGACCTTCAGATTCATTGGGCCACATGTCCCAGAATTCCCAGCCATCTTGGTGGGAATATGGTAATCCAACATATGTGGAGAACACCAGTTGAGGATTCAAAGTTAGTAATGTAAGCAACAATAGCACTGTTAGTGCATTTGCCTAGATTACCAAACTATATCCCCCTGCATTTCACAGATAGCTGATGTAATATCCCGATTATCTTTATTTATGCTTCCCAATCTTCTATCCTCTACTTCAGCCTTCTCCAATATGAGTGTCTTCCATAGTGAGTGGACTTCAATTTCAGAATTCTCCGAAAGGGTCATGCTGGCTGAGGAATTCTAAAAGCTGAAGTCCACTCATCTGGAGGCCACCTAGGGTGGGGAAGCCTAGTCCATTCCATTTCTCCTGCTATACATGTTTCCTTGAGACAATTGGTAGTGTTTACGTTAGACTAATACAAAATGTGGTTCCCTAGTCAGTGACTTACTGCATGGTATGAATCCAGCCAATATATCACTTTATGATTTGGTTATGCAGGCTCAGTCAACTGGTTAACTGAGTAACGGTTAAGCAAACCATGGGTTTGGGTGCTGCATGAACACCAAAGTCTCACATTGATTTAGGTTGCAGCCCTCTGCCAACTTAGCAGAAACTTTTACCGGATGCCCAGAGTACTTCAGTCATTCCAGTTTCTTGTTACATATTTGTTTCACATTGCTCAGCAAATTATATTTCTTATGTCAAGAAGCTTACAAGTCCTAGGAATTTCCAGCTAAAGATAGCTGGTAAGGCCCAAGTACCTATGGCGTGATGTTTGTCCCCATTTGCAGCACATTATGCCTACAATTGATGGGAAAATGTATTTGCCCTACCCATGAATACACTTGTCTTCTGAGTTAATTTTGAAATTATTTGATACAGCATGTATCAAATAATGCTATGCTAAGAAGGCAACCAATGAATTGTCAAAATGCTTGTGGCCAACATGAAGATTAATGTTTTACAGTATATTATTATTAGTTTTGTAACTGTATTAACTATTGTAGATATATTACTGCATTATATTGTTTAGCTATTATAAATTTGTTTATAACATTAATCATTTACTCACTGTAGCATTTTCTTCTTATATCTCAGCTGGCAGTCAGTAGCTTGGGAGAAGTGGTCTATAGATGCTATAGTGGTTCTCTTTCTTTATGCAATCTCAGAGTAAATTGCTACTGGGCCTCATATAAGACCCTCCATCAAGAAGGCAGTTCTTGAGGCTTGTAGTATGAGGCCCAGTGGCTCTCTACTCTGAGAGACATAAAGGAAGAGAACTGCTATAGCACCAATTACTGTATATATTTATTGGTTCAAGAATTGCTTTGTATGTAATATGTCTAGATGTAGATAGTAATCACTAAGGATATCATCATCATATTTTCCTGGGTTGTGATTGTCTTAAAAGTTGACTCTGACTTTTGTGTTTCATTTGCACATTGACATTGACATTTCTCTCTTCACCCTTTTCAAGAACTTGGTCATCGGCCTAATTTGACCACATAATTTATCTTTGACCTGACTAACCCTAGCACAGCATAGCACATCATCAATAAAGCTGGTATCTTATACCTGCTTGCCTGAGAGGACATGCTATTTAACTTGGGGGAATTTATTTCTAAGTCAGCCTTCATGGGATTGCATTATTATAACCACTTTCATAAAAGCAAGCCCAATTGAACTTACTGGAACTCATCTCTGAGTAGACAAGCATAGGATTGCATTATACCTTAATTTCCATATATTCCTAATTACAGTATAAATTTATTAATTTACAAAAGGAGGAAAACCCCACCCTTTTCAGGCATTCTAGGCATGATTTAGGCATTTAGCTGCAGCAAGGGCAGAGACAACCTTTTGGTGGCCAAAGGCTGAACTTGACAGGGTTTGGGAGGGTAAGCTTGGAAGAATGTTCTTGATATTTTAAAAATTCTGACTGGTTTCAACTGTGTTACAGCTTATGTTACAGTTTTCATCTGCTTCTCAGTGCCGAGCATCAGGAAACTGTTCTGCCCGTTTTCAGCAGCCCTGGTAAGAAGAGAGCTCTGATTGGGCACACAAAGACTTTGAAGCTGCAGGCTGTCCATCCTCAGTTATTGCCTTTTTTCCCCACTATCAGTATATATTTCTTTTTCTTGTTTTAGACACTGCTGCTCTTAAGAGAGGATTTGCTACTTGATAACTTAATTTAAATATGAATGTTTTACTAAGAATTGCTTGTACTTGCATTCACCCAATTCAAGCTCATAAAGACACTCTGTGTGATTTGTATTGCAGGGAGATACCCGGCCATATAGAATAGCTAATACTAAACTACAGCAGCTGTGCACTGTCTCCAAAAAGAATTATGGGGCATGTCCTGAATGTCTGGCATTGCTTTGTAAGGATTGGTTGCACTACAGTTTAGTAACAAAAAGTGCTGAGCGTTACCTGGACAACTAGTCGCTCTGAAGGCCAAGTTTTCTGCACACAGTCAATATACTGTCTTCTTCCTGAGTTTTCAGATCCAGCTTATTTTCTCACATATGTCATTAGTTACTATGTAAGTGATTAATTTTGTCTACATGATGGGGAAAATGTTTATTTACTCCTATGGTTAAGAAACAATTGCTGAAACTGGTCCTGAAAGCCATCATATCATAATTACCAGATTGTTCTCCAAAAACGTATATGAATACATCAATAAAGATATCGTCATTTAGCTGTAAAAGAGCAGTACTCAAAAGTATTTTATTGTTCATAGAAGCAGCATAGTTAAAAACGATGCCAAATTGAACAGCATAGCAAGTGTCATTATGGTGAACATAATGTGCTTAATTTTTAAAAAAATGAAAATATGGTTAGCGCAGCATTACAAAGCATGCCATGTACTTAATACTTGAAAATTATTATGGGCTGGACCTGGGAATTTGGACTCTAGTATCTAGAGATTTGAGATGATCAGACTAGTCTCCCGCCAGTTTAAAACCGGAATTAATTCCATGAATCTCTGATTACCAAAAAAGGCACCTGAGACAGATTTACATTGCACTGACTACAAATATGAAATTTGTGCCAGCCACTATAGAACTGCACTCCACCACAAAGCCAAGCTTTGTACAGAGAAACCCACCATCTGCACAGAGCCAGTTTAGGGTTGGTTGAAGGTGTTGGGCTTGGAGTGGATCCAAACCTCAACTTGAACTTGCTCTTTACTTGACTGGAGGCCAGTTTTCTCTCAGTCCAAAGTCAGAGTTGTTGTTCTGAGGATTAAATTAGGGGCTCCTTAATAACGCTGCTTCACATGCTAAGAAAAAAGGCAGGATATTCATGGAATAAAGTTGTAATTAACTAATCCCAGTAGTCCAATTCCTTATCACAATGAATTTGTTGGAGTTCTCATCCACACGGAATTGACATACATCTCTACACTACACCAAAGCTCAAATACGGGATATTCGTGGCATTTTCTAGGTAGTCACTGCCTTTTTTTTCCACAACACAAGTATTTCTGCACTGCACAATAACTGCCAATTATGGTTGAGAAAGTGGTGGCATTACAACTCCAGAGGATTCTGGAGGAAACGGATTATCTAGACCCCTTTCAGTCAGGTTTCAGGCCAGGATATGGGACAGAAACGACATTGGTCGCACTTATGGATGATCTTTGGTGGGAGCAGGATGGGGGTAGTGCATCCATCCTGGCTCTTCTTGACCTCTCAGTGGCTTTCGATACCATCGACCTTGGTATCCTTTTGGGTCGGCTCAGGGAGTTGGGGGTGGGCGGTGTAGTTTTGCGCTGGTTCACCTCCTTCCTCCAGGGCCGGTCCCAGTTGGTGGTGATGGGGGGGAGAGATCCGACCCTCGACCTCTCCTTTGTGGGGTGCCACAGGGCTCGGTCCTCTCTCCTCTCCTATTTAACATCTACATGAAACTGCTGGGCGAGATCATCCGTCACCACGGGATGAGGTATCATCAGTATGCCGATGATACTCAATTGTATATCTCCATCCCGGGTGAGGTAAGTGATGCTGTGACTGCCCTCTCTCGGTGCCTGGGGGCTGTAGGGGTCTGGATGGGGAACAACAGGTTTCGGCTGAACCCTGGTAAGACGGAGTGGCTGTGGGTTAAGGGTTCCTCCGTATCTGGGACTTTGTCATCTTTGGTTCTGGATGGGGTTGCACTGCCCCAGACAGACCCAGTGTGTAACCTGGGGGTCCTCATGGACTCACAGCTCCTGCTGGAAGAGCAGGTGGCAGCCGTGGCCTGAAGGGCCTTTGCACAGCTTCGTGTTGTGCACCAGTTGCGCCCTTTCCTGGATCGGGAAGCCCTTCGAACAGTCACTCATGCCCTTGTTATCTCCCATATAGACTACTGCAATGCGTTCTACATGGGGCTACCCTTGAAGAGTATCCAGAAGCTTCAGATGGTCCAGAATGCGGCTGCGCAGGCTATTTTTGGCACCCCTAGAAGGGCGCACATAACACCTTTGCTACGTGAGCTGCATTGGATACCAGTTTGCTTCCGGGTCCAATTCAAGGTGTTGGTTATCACCTTTAAAGCCCTACATGGCATGGGACCAGGTTACCTGAGGGACCGCATCTTCCCCATATCATCAGCCCGTCCCACCAGTTCATGCAGAGAGGGCATGCTGCGGACCCTGTCAATAAGAGAATTCCATCTGGCGGGGTCCAGGAGGCGGGCCTTCTCAGCAGTAGCACCCGCCCTTTGGAACATCTTGCCCCCAGAGGTAAGATTAGCCCTATTGCTTTTAGCCTTCCGGAGGAAGTTGAAGACCTGGCTCTGCCACCAGGCTTGGGGCAGGGAGGAGAATCAACATACTTGGGTTTGGCTGGTGCCTTGAAGTGCCCCTCCTGCATGATGGTTGAAGAGATCATAGCCATCTGGATTTTATGAGCTGGGGTAGTTAAGAAATTGTTTTGGTTTTTAATGGGACTTTATTGGAATTTTACTGTGTTTTTATCTGAGTTTTTATTGTATATTTATTCTGTGCTGTAAACCGCCCAGAGTCCCTCCGGTCGGAGGAGATGGGTGGTGACAAATTTGATAAATAAAATAAATAAAATAAATTGTTCTCCAGTGAGGGAGCATTAAGAATAGCAACAATAGCAATTTCCTTCCTTCTTGTACCTCATAGCAATTTCTTTTTGCAGTGAAGGAAAGAAAAGTGTAAAACCTTGACGAACCACTGCAATGGGTGGGGGGGAGCAGCAAAGCCATCTGTTGGTATGACTGTGGAGGATGGGGAAATGGTTCCTTGCCATCTGGCAGGAGGAGAGAAACCCTGGGTGGTAGGAGTAGCAATGTCTCCACAGTGTTTCCTCTAGAGTAGAAGCTGAGCCTATGGTGAATGGGCTCAGCTCCCAAGCCTTTCAAAAGCCCAGCAATGCCTTGTGTGTGGAAGTCACCCTTGTCTGGGAAACTAGTTTGTATGTCCTGTGAATAGACACAGGGAGAGGATGGGGAAGATATGGCCCTTCAGGTGTTATTGAACTGCAGCTCCCAGCCGCCACAGAGCCCAAAGTAACTCCTCTGGGAAATAAACCTTAAGTTTGAAAGTGTCAACCATGATGCAATTGCAGGAGGAGAGTTCTGTTACTCTATGGTGGCCAAAAAATCTGGTAGCACCTTTTCCAACTAACAAACCACCCAGAGTCATTGCAATACAAGATGGGTGGTAAAGAAACATGATAAATAAATAAATAAATTTTATTAAAAGGCATAAACTTTTGTGAGCCACAGCTCACTTCATCAGATGATATATGTATCATTCTGTTAATTGCTTCATAATTATTAATAAAGCGAGAATGTATGACTTAATGATTACAGTCAAATTCTTACTCAAGAGATGCAAAATCCATCTACATTCATTTCAAAATGTCTGCATATACAAATCACATAGAGTGTCTTTATACATTAGAACATAACTGTTACATTTCTTTACAGCTGGGTTGGACTTCAGTATTAAAGAGCTATAATTCATGTAATATACAGTATGTCTTGCCCTGTCCAATACACCAAAAAAAGTGTTGATTTTTTTTTTTTAAGAGATGGAATTAATCTGAAATGACCCCTTTGAATATGCAGGCAATCAAGCAATGGACATAAACTTTAGCTGAAGTCTTGGGTGCTTTGCTTCTCAGATATCATTGCTTAGATAATGCTGGACAAGGCGAACAAATTATCTGATTGGTATCTTATAGCAGCTTCTTATAAGGCTCAGCTCTGCATGAACTTAGCTCCAAACTTTTGTATTAGATTGAAATCCGAAGCAGGTGGTAGGGATGTTTGGCTGTTTGGTTTTGCGTTTTTTTTTCCTCCCATGTCTGACACTGTTCTAAAATGTAAGATAATAAGAAACACAGGCTGACGCATTGCAGTCAACAAAGGACCAATGTTTGCCTACAAAGATTGCATTCATTAATGTCTTAAAATAATGGAGATACTATTTCCAACCACTTAAAAATAACTCATGGAGCAGTCTTTTCTTGTTCCTGTTGTGGGATGTGAACAAATATAGACTCCCAAAGGAAAGTTTGTCATCAGACCAGTATGCTACATTATTTTTAAAATTCATGACAAATCTGCTGTAGTCCAGGTCATCTGAAGGAAACTTGAGCAACTCAAGAAAATGACTATCCATGCACAATTTAAAAAAAAGGAAGATGTGTATCTCTATTAGTACTGTTAAAATACTCATCAGACTGCCAAGAAAGAGCTTGATCGTCTGAGAAATGCTTGTGATAAGGATGAAAGATAATAGATATAAATACCAAATTGTTTATTGAGTTGAACTTAAACATCTAACCTCAGTAGGAAAGGAAACAAAAGAGAGAGAGAGAGAGAGAGAAAGGTTTGCTGCATTTAAATAACTTTAAGGCAGGGCCACTTTTAGCCAGCCCAGTAGGCACCAAAGCTTAGGGGACATCAACACTCTCTCCTTCTGAAAACAAAGGCTATTCTAAAAATGTAAATCATTGCATTGGCAGGAGTCAATGTGGCCTAGGGACACCATACATCCTTGAGCTGGCACCACTTTAAGGTACAGACTTCTGTAAATTACAGCATTCATTGGAAGCATGTAGTGGCTAAACCCTTGTAGGATTTAAATTGGGATGAGGTGGGGAGAGAAGGGAGAAGACAGGATGGTTATGCAAATTACATTTGAGACAGAATACAAGTACCGTATCAATTAACCTTATTAATTAACAACTGTAATGTGTTAAAAACCCACTGTGTTTGTTAGACCTTCTGAGATGGCCTGAAACCTTTTGATGGATATGAGTTCTGCAATCTCTTGCTTAGCTGGGCTGGTAAAGGTCCTCTGTTCCAAAACAGCTACTTGGAGATCGATAATAGAATGTGTAAAAAAATTAAAATAAGATAAGATAAAAAATAAAATAAGATAAAATAATAAAATAAAATAAAATAAAGTAATAAAATGTCAGTTTGGTATAGTAGTTTAAGTGCTGGACTAGAAACAGAGAGACCATGAATTCTAGTCCTCTTACAGACATGGTAGCCAGCTGGTTGATTCTGGGCCAATCACTCTCTCTCAGCCAACCAGCCAACCAACTTCACAGGGTTGTTGCTGTGGGAAAAAAGGAAGGAGCATTATGCACACCACCTTGAGTTGTACAAAATGAAGTTGGTACCAGACATCTTCTGATATCTGGCAACCATAGACTAATCCAGCTCTCCTCCTACAATGTCTTTAAAGTATAGATGTTTCATATGTTGCTGTGCCCTATTTTCAATTGCATTCAATGAATTTTCAACACATTTCGGATGTACAGATTTTTTGCATTTGAATACTGGCAGTTGCAGGTAAGATGTAGATGCTTCAACAAACTCCAAATATCTCTCTTTAAAAAACAACAACACAAGTTAAAGTAATTATTGCCTTGCATCATAGGGAATACTGGAGAGTTAGTTAAGTGCTGTTAAGTCTGGTTCAATTCCTAGTGAATATATGAACAAATCCGTATCACCTTTAGTATTAAGTGGTAGCTCTGCTATTTGATAATTTTTCTAAAACATTGTTACAAAGTAAAATGATAGCAACTCTACTTTCCTTCTATAGATTTGCAGAAATTACATGCGTAGGGGATGGATGGATGGAGAAACAGACAGACAACCTACTGCTTGTTCAGCCTCCTAATAATCAGCTATGAAACCCCATCTTAATGATAGTGATGCTCCACTGAGTGGCTGCTGGCCGTCATTCATTCACTCCATTTCAGAGGATTCTGTTTGTGTCTGTGAGATAAATAGCATGGTATGGCCACCTCCCCTAAATTGCACAGTTTAAAATGTCCTCTTAGGTTAAAGGATTCAAACTAGGACAGCAGCAAAATGCAGTAAACAACTGGTCACATGACTGCACACTGTAAGCTAAGAGGTCCTTTCTGGAGGGGGAGTTCAAGCTTTAAAAAGATCTCAGAAGAAATGAGAGACTGAACCAATCTCAAATGCAATGATGATCTCATCCCTCATTTCAAGACACAGACTGTAGTAGAGGAAAAAGGAGCATGGGGACTATTTTGGCTGCAGGTATGCTCACACGATTGGCTAGTTGTCTAGAAAGGAATGCTCTTCTTTTATAAATGGCCACCCAGCTTTTGAAGTGAAATCATATCACAGGGAGCAAGTGACTAGGCTTACCCAGATCCCATAGTTCAGGCTTCTGAGGTTCCACTCCACATTGCATCTGAAATGGAGTATGTGCCAAACATTTACGTGCAGGCAGTTAAGTGGAAAGGCGTGTCTCTCCTAACTGCAGCAACAGGTCCAACTGATTGCAAAACACAGTAGCCCAGGGATGCAGCTAAACAGTTTTGGAAACTGGGCTTAATGAAGTTGTATGTGTACACACACACACACACACTTACTTAATGTGTATTCATTCACACAAGTATCATTTCTTGCTTGTCCCATATTGCCATTCCCTGTTTTATAACTGCTTTTACACACACACAGGTTGCTTACTCTAGTTTAAAAAAAACAAAACAAAAACAAAAAGGAAGCATTCAGAAGAGATATACGCAAATGCCTCATTTTCACATTTTAAGGTCAGTTAAGTTAGGAATAAAATGGACTTTGTTTCTGCTGTTCTAACAAAATATATGGACAGGGGGATGTATGTAGCATTTTTTTAAAAAATTTAGCAGAACAGGGTAGGGTGAATGGGGTAGTTCTAAATTTGTCATCTGTGGAACCTCAGAGGAGAAGACACTCAGATACTGACAGGTTCAAGGTTGCAAGAGTGAACCCTAATTGGCTGGTGTTCTTTGCAAACTCTAGACTCACAAAATATAGACATGCTGTGATAACATTGCTTTGAGTACTGGCACAAATCTGGGGAAAAAAAGTAAATGAAATTGGCAAGTATTCCAAATGGTTAACTTGCATTGCAAAGACTGAAGAAATGGAAAATCTGGTAATTTGGAAAAGATCAAAGTCTGACTTATCAATAACTGAAATATATATACATATACACATACATACTGTACACCATACATTCATACAGTATATATACACACAGAGAAAGAGATTTTCCTCCCTCTACCTTATTCATTCATTCATTCATTCATTCATTCATTCATTCATAATGTAATATTTATTGCCTGCCCCATTTCTAGCAGGCTCTAGAAGGGTAAAATAAGCAAATAAAAAACAGTATACAAAATTAAAATAATATCAAAATAAAAATCAACAATTAAGATTATGAATGCCCATAAAACTCAACAAACTAAACTAAGGGCCAATCACACACTGGAATATGGCTGTTTTGGTCTGATTACAAAATGCCGGCAAGGTTGAGGTTATCCATAGCTCTATAGGTCACAAAATTACTGATATCTCACATTATAACTATGGTAAAAAATGTAACACTCAGAGTCATGAATGTTAACTTTAAGGGAGTTAATCCCATGACCACACAGCAATACAGATTTGGTAATCTTGAGAAACATAATATTGGCCCAACTGATATACCGTAAATTCTACAATAGGTTATTTTCTTAGATTGGTTTTGTCCACTGAAGACAGCTGTGCTCAGTGTACTAATTCTGAGTTTAAGTATTCCAATATCTCTTTTTCCTAATGTAGATAATTTTAATTTCATTGTAAACTCTTGCTCTGGATTCAGTTGTTTCTGATGGTTAGTCCCAACTTATTATCCGCTAGTTTTGATAACATCCTAAAGTAACATAATAATACAATGTTTTCATGTGCCTGGCTGACATTTTGAGCACAGTCCATTTATTTGAACTGCTATAAAACATACAAACACAAGCAGGCCTTGATACAATGCTTATCTGAAAGAAAGAAGGTCTTGAATTTAAGGCAATCTCTCTTTAAAAAGAAGAGTCAGCAGAAAGAAAATTATAACCAATCTGATCTCCAGTTTGAAGACTATCTTCCAAGCACACATACTGTCTGACCAGCTAAAAATTACATGCAATGTATTGACACACATTAGGATACTCCAGTTTATCTACTTGGCAAATGGAGGGTCTTCTATGGCAGTTGAATCCAATCCTATCAACAGACCCTGTGGGTCTGTGTGTGTGTGTGTGTGTACACACATGCATACGTACACATTCACCAAAAGCCACAACTGCCTCAAAAAGGGCAAGATCAAGATTAGAAAAAACTGGAGTAATAACAACGGATTAATATTCTATTACATTTATTTATTAAATTTGTCCCCACCCTTTTTAATATACGCATATTTAAAAGGTATGCCAATTAAAAATTATTTTTTACATACAGTATATACCCACTAACTCTTCTCTCACATGCACAAACTACTCTCTTATATATAAGTACACATACACAGATCCTCCCTCCTTCCAGCAGAAATAGCACAAGGACAATAACAAAACCAGGATGAATAACAGTTCTGGAAGGGAAGGAGAAGTAGGGGAACAAAATTGGACAGAGATGAAGCAGGGGTTAAGAGTTAGTTTCCAGATAAAGATTAAAGAGACAGTTACATAAAGATTAAAGAGACAGTTGGTATAGTGGTGAAGGCATCAGGCTAGAAACTGGGAGTCCGTGAGTTCTAGTCCCGCACAAAGCCAGCTGGGTGACCTTGAGCCAGTCACTCTCTCTCAGCCTTAGGAAGGAGGCAATGGCAAACCACGTCTGAAAATCTTGCCAAGAAAACTGCAGGAACTTGTCCAGGCATCCTCTGAGAATTGGTAACAATTGAACAGATTAAAAAAAAAACATAAACAGCAAGCTTCAGGCTTCCTCGTTCTCAGAGAAAAGACCTGCCTCCCTGCCACCTCCTTAAAGACTATTAGAAAGTAAATAAAAATTTCTCTGCCCTAATATATACTGGGATATATTGGTTCTAAATAGGAAATAGTTTCATTGCTGGACTTTGTACCTCCATCCCTTTTATCTCAATAAATCTGGCTAAAGAAACTCTGTGCAGTCAGGTTGGGAATTCCAAAGGGCCTGATACAAGAGGAAGGAATGAAAGGAGATCTGGTTTGCCTTCAGTGCATGCAGGATAAGTGCCTGCAAAGGAGAAGAGGGGCGGAGCTTCTGCCATCCCCTCTGCCACACCAAGGACTCTTCCTGATGCTTTCCTCCAGGGCTTGAGATAGCGGAAAAGTATGCTGGCATACTTTGCACCTCATTGCCAAGCCTTATTCTGCCCTGTGAGTAGGGCTGTCCCGAAGGGAAAGAGTGAAGAAAAAAGGCAGCTGGCTTGCTGTTAGCCAAGCTAATAACATTTAGTAGATTCCATTATGAGAGCTATGGAGCATCCCATGGTGGGAATAGCCTTGGGGAAGAAAAATTACTGATTGTGTTGATATAGTTATGTTAGGTTCTCAGGAGGAGAATGAACTCAGTATGTTCTTCAGAGCCTGGTTGGTGGGGGAGATCTGAGACTGTCAGCTGTCCCAGGTAAACCAGACAGGAAACATGACCAGAGGAGCTACTTCTCCTCTATTGTTAGGCTACATTAGCACCTGAAAGTACAAATCTTCCACCCTCCGTATTTACTGCCTGATCCTTAGGGAGGATCCTTCCTAAGTTTCTTTCTCTTTCCGTTACTCATTTGCAGGCTCCTTCCCCTTTTATCTGATTGTTCCCTAGTAGCATCTCTTCCCCCCATTTCCCAAGGTCATTCTTACATTCCATTACAGAGATAGAACAAGAGAGAAAGTTAGATGAAACCCAGGAGCTATTTCCTTAGATACAAGCCTGTGTGCAGAAAATAAGGGCCTTTGACTAGGAGGCAAGCAACATCCTCAGGTAGCTGAATTCCTGAACTAACTTGGATGAAAATCATATTTCACACTGTATTTATGATTGAGCAATAAATTGGAAATTAAAACAAGACTGTACCCCTCAGTATGCTTACTGGAAACTCAACACCATTAAAACCAATGGGACTTTCTAGCTAGCAAATATGTTCCAGAGTATGATCTGCGGTTTCTGGGGACGGTCTCCAAAAACAGCCCAGCTGATGGGTCACAGACTGCATCCCATGTCCTTCCTCCCCCTTGCCTGTGACCTGTCAACCAGACTAGTTTTACACATGAGTCTAGAAGTACATGGGCATATTGATGCCCCCACATTCATCCAGAGAGCAGGAGGAGGAGGTGAGATAGGAAGAGACAAGACAAAAAGGAAGGCATAAAGAAGAAGATGCAGGCAGATGCAATAGGTGGGAGGTTATTTGCTACTGAGAGCACCTTCATCTCTCCCAAAACCTAGTGAGATATACACACATAGGCATGCATGCATGCATGCACCCACACATCAGAGGATGCTAATCTACCTCTCTTTAAAAGCAAGAAAAATGCAATTTTATACAGAGTCCACTTACCCCTTGACAAGGCCTTCTGAAAGCACATACAGTATCAGGCACAATACAGGCACAATACAGGCACAAGCCTTTGTGAAAGCCAAATATCCAGTCTCTCCAGCATTGCAAGACAAAAGGGCTCTGGAGGGAAGATCCCAGTAACAAGAGGCAATGGGGCATTCCTGCAGTAGCTGAAGTGGCTTAGCAGGAGCTGGGCAGATTTTATTTATTTATTTTTATTTGTCAAATTTGTCACCTCCCATCTCCTCCCATCAGAGGGACTCTGGGCAGTTATCAGAGGAGATTATCAGATTCCACCCCCTGACCGTATCACCAGCAGCAATATTCATGAAGCATTGTAGAAGACATGTTGGAAGAAGAAAAAATATGATACTTTTAAGCTGAAAGAAGTAAAGATGAATTTAAGCTGCCTTGGTGTGAGCGGAGGATGAGACACGGCCAGTTTCATGGACAGGGTATCTTTATGCTACAGCTAAGGGGATGTGAGCTGTAAGAGTCAAAGCTGTATAAAATGGGTGTAGAATTCAGGGATGGAGAAGACTCTCCATTTAAGCATTTTACCACATAATTTTTTAATATGGTATCAATATCAATATTAATAAATGTAACCTATACAAACAAAAGCTCTTTTGGCGTCCTCCATAATTTGTAAAAGTGGGAAACCGTCCTGAGAGAAAAGAGTTTAAGAAACACTGCTTTAGAACATTGTTTCCTAACCTGATGTCCTCCAGTATCAATGGGAACCAGAGTAAGTCTGCTCAATTTTTCCATTCACATCTAGGGATAGATTTCCAATTTGGCTGGTTTGCATCTTGATTTTTTAAATTAAAAATCAGGCTGGCAACCATCACATGAGGTGCCAGAGAGTGAAACTGCTCTTTAAAGAACCTGATGCTGCTCTCAGTATCACAGGCTTTTTCAGTAGTAAATGATAAGGAAGAAGGGCCCTCTTGGTCATGTCATTCATATTCTAGGATAAGTAAATGCCATCCTACCACCACCATGGAGGGATGAATGGACATTAGCTAAATTTAATCCTCACTAGTATTCATGCTACTGTAAATCCTGTCAAAGTAAAAATATCAAATTTCATTTCCATCCCTGCCCTCTGGCTATGTATAGTTCCAATGGTTCCCAATAGGGAGTGAGGGAGAAAGAAAGGAAGGAAGATAGTAGGATCATAGTAATGTTTAATTTTATTTTTCATGAAAAAAAAATTCATATTACAAATGGATTACAATTGCAGTACCTCAGATGCAGGATTCTGCATATGAGGTATTACTAATAAATATTAGACCAGCTAATTATGAATTTTAATGACATCATTAATAATAACTGAAATAGCTGTATGGCTATTCCAGGTTTGTAAAACTGTTACAGTAAAAACCAAAGACAGCAGAATTCTAATACACAACATTACTCACAGTACTGGAGTGTAACAAAAGCATTCCCCCTGACCAAAGAAAGATAAAGTAGCCTGTTAAATATTTGGCTACATAATGTGCCTGCTAACACCTGTTGGCCTGTTATTTTTGGCAACAGGCAGAAGAATCTGGTCTAAGTGCATATTTTACTGCTGTTGCCTGGCTGGTAAGCTCATTCAGAACAAGCCTAACTAAGTTTAAAATCATGATATTACTTCACTCTGTGAAGTGCACAAATGTGGACAACATCATAAGCCATCACAGTGCTATTGTTTCGGTAGAATTTTGTCACTTAAAAAGGTGATTTGTGTCTGTGGTTGATTTTTATGCAACATGCAGAACATGCATTTCCTGAAACTTCTCTTGCAATCCAAAAAATCCATAGGCTCTAGAATACTTTTCAACATGGGCCACATATTACAAAGGAATGTGTTAGAATATATTATCCAAAGTTTTTATTCTACCCTGCATTCTCTTTCCAGAGAAAACTGTTCTCACTCTGATATTTATTCTAATAATTCTTTCTGTCAGCCTAACTCTATATTTGATGACTTTTAGCAATCTAATTCCTGATAATGCTACAACTGGAATATAGTGAGTGCTCTTATAGTACCCTATAGGAACTTTTTAATACAATTTACACACTAATGGGGAAAAAATGTTCAGAACTGATACAAGTGGTAGAAACCAACAATTGAAGTTTACAGTTAACACGTATTGTATGTAGAAGGTTACTAAAACATACTAGGTTGTACTTCTTCCTAGACTGTTCCCCCATCTTCATCCTTAAGAACCCTAGGTACTTTATTTACAAAATATTAATGTAGCCAAATATTTTAATGCTTTAAAATTCCAATGCCCCCCAAATCCCTAATACACTAAGTGCGTAAACTGGGACTACTAAACTGAAATGTCAGGAAGAACGCTGACTCATAAAAGCTGTTGCTTTATGCTAGGGGGGGAGGGGTGGGGAACCAATATGAGCTTGAACTCTTCCCACAGAAAGGAAAATACTATTTGATAGGTCTGTCCGAGAACCAATGGAAACATTTTCATGATTAGAATACAGAAAATGGAAAGCACAAGTTGTTCAAAAGGAATAAAAATAATAGAAAGGCACTCTTTGGCACAAAAAGGGCAGTTGGGAGCTCAACAGTGAGCAGACAGGAGGGCAAACAGGAATAGGAGGTTTTGCTAGGGAATTTAGTAGGGAACTAACCATGCAGAAGATTACATTCATCTGCAGAGACTATGTATCAAGAATATATCTACTGAATGAAGTAGGCAAGGCTCCACGCTCTGTCAAAGTGTAAAGCCTTATTATGTTAAACAGTTCCTAAAGAAGAAAAATGCAAAGTTACTAACCATAATTAGTATGAAGGTTAAAGCAAACAAGAGAGCAGGTGTCTTCTAGGGCATTGCATACAGTGTCAAGTGTACTACTAGCCACCTGTTGGACATTATGTGTGGGTTTATGCTCAATACAATGAGTTTCTGGCTGTCAAGGAACAAGTCCATTTCCTTGAAACCAAGGTGGCTTAGCCTGAGATGCTCAGACTGGCCGGCAACTATGCAGATGAAGCCTTCTGGGATTCTGGCCTTCTTTGTCCTACTCACAGGGTGACAGCTCCTGTAAGGGAGAAAAAGGTTCTTTTGGAAGGAGAAATTCATTTTGAGAATAAGGGAGATGTTTCTATAGGAAGGACCACGCTCTTGGATCATAAATCCATATCTTCTTATGCAGAAGTTATTCTTCTGAGTGATATAAAACTTTTAATTATAAATGATGCAATCATTAGAAACTCAGGCATATGGGTGGTGATGGGCATGTAGATCACATGCTTACTTGCTTGTGTAATAGAAAGTCTGCAGATGTTGCACACCATCTAGATAAGCTGTTAGATAGTGCTGGGGAGGAGGCAGTACTCATGGTTCATATTGGCCCCAATGTCTTTAGGAAATGTAGTCAGCCAGTCCTGGAAACCAAATTTAGGCTGTTAGGTAGCAGGCTGAAATTCAGGATGGCCAAGGTAGCATTCTCAGAAATGCAAGGCAAGGAATGGGATGAATATAACTAAATTAAATCAAGATGAAATACATAGCTCGGGGAGACACCTAGTTTGAAAATAGTATATGTAAAATGGATCTTGAAATTACAGTTAATCAGTAACTGAATATGAATAGTCAATGTGGCATGAGTGCTAAAACAGCAGATGCAATGTCAAGCTGCATTAAGAGCAGTGTAGTTTCCAAGTCTAGCCTGTACTATATTCCGTACTGGCCAGATGCTACCTTGAGGACTATGTTCAATTCTTGGCAGCGTATTTTAAGAAATATTCAGAGAAGCACGGGCAGAGAAGGAGAACAAAATTGACTGGAAACTAAGCCTTGCAGGGAGAGATTGGGGGGATTGAGTATGCTTAGCGATGGGAAAAGTTGACTGATATAATAGCACTTTTCAAGTTTCTGATGTCATACAGAAGAAGGTCAAGACCTATTCTCTATCTTTCAGGAATGCAGGACATGGAACAATAGTTTTAAGTTACAGGAAGGCATATTCCAACTGAACGTTAAATAAAACTTCCTGACAGTAAGAACAATTTGACAGTAAAACTAATTATCTAGAGAGGTGATATGCTTCCTTTCATTGGATGTGTTGAAGCAGAGACTGAATAACCACCTACTGGAGATGCTTTAATTTGAATTTGTGTGCTAAGCAGGTGGCTGGATTTGATGGCCCAATAGCCTATTAAAACTCGATGATTCTTCTAAAACATGAGGAATTGCTTGGCAAAAAAACTCCATTGTCTTCAAAACTTCATCCTAGTATGAAGATCCTTATCATGTAGGCATATCATGATCGCAGGAAATGGGTGCTGGGAGTCAAGACCTACCAGACATGCATTCCAGTAATAGCACCATTGGAACTGAAGGCTGGGAAATGCGGCTGCTCCTCCAGTTGCATTTGCTGCCAGAAATGGGGAGAACCTCCATAGAGGTATGCCAGAAAATATCTGAATGGTAGGTAACCAGTCATGATGTCCTGTGATCAGCAGGGAGCTCACCTTAATCTCTTAGCAAATTTGTATCATGCCTTGAAGGGTCTGCAGTCTTCATTCAGAGTATCATTAGATGTTGCCTTTTTCATGAATTTTCTGACTTGCAAAATATGTACACTACATATGTATATGTGTGGGTATGTGTGTGTGTATATGTGTGTGTGTGTGTGTGTGGTGTGTATACACACACATGGCTATGGATATATGGATATCACTTTATCAACAGAGTTACAATCATTGGTGAGATGGTCTTGCGAATGAGTGTGATGAATAGAACAAGGATCGCATTTAAAAAGTGCATGATAAAGTAGATGAAAAACATCAATGAAGTAATTACAGTAGAACCAGGGGAACAGCTATGGAAAAAAATCAATAAAATATACTACAAGCTATAATTTGAGGGATAATTGGTATAAAATGTTTTATGGATGGTACATGATTCTATTACCAAGATAGACAAATTGTATAACGACAAATTTTATTTATTTATTTATTTATTTATCAATCAGATTTATATATGTTGGAAATGTTACAACAAGGAAGGAACATTTTACCACATTGGTGATCATGTAAAAAAACTTCAAAAGTATTGGAAGGAACTACATCAAAACGTTGAGAAAATTTAAAAAATAAAATCTGAACCAAACCATAAATATTTTTATTAGGAATAATTCCACAAAAACATAAATGAAAACTATCACAATTTACTAAGATATATGTTGACAGTGGCAATGTTTGCTGATGACACAAGATTAGGAGACCAAAATTGGAGAATGTGCAGCAATGGCAAAACAGATGAATGTATTAATAATAGAAGCCGAACCAAATTCAAACAGGAACGGCTCTCTTATATACAACTCATTACACAGTAAGGCAAATTCAGACATTTGGAATGCAGTTTATTTAAGTCATTTTATCTATTGTTTTTGATTGGTCTCTTGACTCTTCTTTAAAACTGCATTCCAAATGTCTGAATTTGCCTATAATAGCAAATAGATAATAGCAACAACTTCCAGTGTGTAAGGTCCAAAGTACAGCACAAATGTTGAGGTAGTGGTCAGCGGTTGGGAAAATAAATGGGAGGGGAGAATGCATTGCCAAACTTTTTCTGCAGAGTGTTTTTACTTAAGTTGTATTAGTAGTTGTTTATCTTCTACTTTTGTAATCTTATTCTTTATTCTTGTGTGTTTTCTGTTTAAATAATCTGTCAAAGCTTATGCAATAAAAAAAGGATTTTATTCTATATTCTGGCAAATATAGTGTACGTGTGTGTACACATATGCATCCTAAAGCATGAGGACCTTCCCTAGCTTTACAAATTCCCTTAATAGACCACCGTATCAAATGATTGCCATTTAGTATAATTTCTGAAGAATTAGAATTCTGCCTGATCACCTATTTCCAGTAAATTTATTAAATTGACCTATTATTTATACCAGCAGTTTCTCAATTAGTACAGAGCCAAATCCAACTTGCTGATTTTAATTCAACTACTTTTGATTGCATTAAAGGCATGTCCAGGAACCAGTTTCTTGGTTTCCTGGTATGGCTGTATCTCAGAACTCTCTCCTGGAAAGACATATAGCTCTGAGCAATTTTTAGACTTCTTGTCTCAGTTAACAACTTTTCTGATGCATTACAAACCATTTTAAGGCATAAACATGGTTTGTTTGTCTGTTTTGGGCTTTACAACATGTGTGAATCTAGCCCAAGAAAGGAACCATGAAAAGAACCATGGTTTACAAAATACTGGAGAGCAATTTGCATAAACAATATAATCACCTCATAAATATGATTCATCAAAGAGTACTCCTTAAATAACAATTGTTGGAGATCTGTGTTTCTGGCTAGGCATTTACGTAGGGCTCCCTTCTGAAGAAATTTGTCTAGGACTGCACTGAAAATAGATAAACTTCTATTTGATCAGTTTTTATTATGTCAATTTATACATAATAAAAACTTTTATTATACAATTCATACCACCACCAACCCTTTTACACCCACATCCCAAGCTTCTCTTTGTATCTGGTCCTGTCATAATTCCCGGCAGGATTGCTTTGGGAATTCAGGATCTGCCTCAGCCTCTGCTTCCTCTGGGCACATCACATCATTGTATTCCTCCAATTTGTCTGAATGTTTGTTTGCTCTGGAATGCTCGGCAGAGCTGCAAATGTCACTGTTCACCTACTCTTTTCTCTTAGAAAATACAACAAAGTGGGAGTCTTAAATTAAATGATCTCCTTAAAAAAAAAGTCAAACTAAAAGGAATTAAGCTTCCCAGTCTGCCAAGGCCCCTTTTACCACTTTCTTAAATGATACCTGGGACAACCTACAACTACTTTTCCCAACCTGGAGCCCTCTGGATGTATTGGACTAAAATGCCAGAATTGAAAGCCAAAATCAGATGACTCAAAATTATGTGAGTTGCAGTCCAACTCATTTGGAGGATATCATATTAGCATATACTTTTCACTTCCCCAGATTAGCCCTATACATTATCTTGCAGCATGGTTATCGTAATTTGTGTGTGTGTGTGTGTGTGTGTGCGCGCACGCCTTCAAGTCAGTCTTGACTTCTGGCAAATGCCTGGACTGGTCCTACAGTTTTCTTGCAATATTTTAGGAAATGGTTTGTCATTGTCTTTTTCGTAGGGCTAAGAGAGAGTGACTGGCCAGGAATCATCCAGTGTCTTCATGCCTAAGGCAGAACTGGAACTCACAGTCTCCTGGTTTCTAGCCTGGTGCCTTTAACCACTACATCATACTGCCTCTCTTTCTTAATGTAGAATTAGCATAATCAGATCTAGGCCACAATTCCAAACATACCTATTAGGTATTAAGCCTCTGAATTCAGTGGTTCAGTTCATAGAGCAAGCTAAGCCAGGGGAGAGAGATGAGCTTTCCCAGGCATGGGAAACAGGGCATAGAGGCAACCTCCCTTTATTGTGAGTTCCTCTACCAAAGATCACCACACTGCAAGCTGTTTAGGTAGAAAAAGTAGCCTGCTGTCAGATGGAAAGTACAAGCCTCACATGGCAAGAACAATTGGAGAATCACTTGGAAAAAGAAACCTGTGGAATAACACTGGAGAGAGAAATCTTAAATGCAAAATACCCGGTGTAGAAGCAAAATAAGCAGAAGAGATAACAATCAATCCTGCTTCAGCTACTGTGTACAAAGGCCATCCATCTTCTCCAAGTTTCAAATGTTGTACATTACAGGTCAATGATATTCAGAGTTAAAGGCAGCTTGCAAATCAACCCTCTCAAGCCAGAAACAAAGATGAAGATAAAATGGAAAGGATGCTTACATAACCAGGCAGAGAAGACAATTAAATTTCATGAAGTCTAACTGAATTTAGAAATATATATATTTACATTTTGCAACATCTTAATAGCCATAGTTAAAACAGGAGGAAACATAAATCTATTTTATGCTTTTCTTATGGCTACAATCCAACAAATGAATATTGTCAGCACAGCTTGAGTGGTTTCATTACTAGGAAGAAAACAGGGTGCACTTATCTTTTTTGGACCATAAGGCGTAGCCACATGCATACTCTTTTGGAGTGCATAGATATCTAATTTTTGCTGCATCATATACATCAAAATTTGCATTCAGGATAGCAGCTACATTTACATCCCTAGCAATCCTCTCACGTGTTCTTTGGAGAATACAAATAAAACTTCAAATTATCAATAATGCACATCTACAGTATATCAACACCACTTATGGCAACAATCTCAAATGCCTGTAAAGGGTTAGTGGAAAGGAAGGAAGGAAGGACGGACTGAATGTATTGGATACGTTGCTAGGTTACTGGTTGTTTCTAGAATGGATACAGGATTTGTAGGAGATAAAGATTTCCAACAAACTTGTTTATAAGACTTCAGGCAATGTCTCTAAAATGGCAGTCTCCAGTGATTGACTCTTCAGCTGTAATATCCAAGCAGCCAAGAATGTTAGAATGGTAAGGAAGATTGAAGGTAGAGATGTATAACGCTGCTAGCAATATATAAATACATGCATACATACATATATACATACATTTCCTTTTCCTTTCTTCACATATTTCTTTTCACACATCCTCATAAACCTATAATACCTTCTAGCAGAAAACGAATTCCTAGACTAAAAGCTGTGCATGTCTTGAAGAAATACATTTCATACTCTTACCAATTAGAATGAATAGCCAGAAGTACATATCTATTTTGCCTATAAGTTTATTAATCCATGCTTAGGCCTGCTGACACGATTAACTATCTTTTCAAAATAGTGTTTTTGTATATCTGCAACATAGTTGCAATAGGTAGTACTCATGGTTAGCTCTTCCAGACACACCATTCCATTCCCATTTTCCCCTC
Organism: Candoia aspera; assembly: GCF_035149785.1. NCBI lineage: Eukaryota > Metazoa > Chordata > Lepidosauria > Squamata > Candoiidae > Candoia > Candoia aspera. The sequence continues at coordinate 205,273,219 of NC_086153.1, read as the reverse complement.
CTTTCTCCTATTCCTCCTCCTTCAGTAATTTTTGGAGGAGATTTTCTGCACATTCCCCCCCCCCACTATGATTTTTAGACCTGCAGCAGATTTTGGAGTTCCACCAGCCTGCTGATACCTTCCCCTCACCTTTTTAAAAATTGAATATACCTTTTTTAGTTATAATTAGGAGCCTCATTTGGAGAAAGTAAGTTGTAGGTCTTGTATTATTTCTGTCTTCAGAGGAATGCATCTAAAAGATACAGAAGCTGATTTTGTGGTAATTCCATGCTATTGCAAAAATCAGGGAACTCATCATTCTAATACTACTAATGGTATCTATTAAAATCAAGTAGCGCTTCCACATTTGTTTTCTCAGAAAAGTTTGACTCCATTAACCAGTTTGTTGCAAATACATAGAGAGAGGGAATACTGTACTATTATTCATTTACTCAACTTAGGAAGGTTCTAACCCAAGGGGGTTCCTGAGAGCAATTGGAAACTCTTCAGGGAATTATATCTTGCCAGCTTATGATTAAAAATGTTTTATGCTAACCTTCCTACTATAAGGAAAATGGCTTTAGTATTTACTGTGGTTAATTTGGAAGCACAAAAACCTGAAGATAAGACCTTCCTTAATTATTTAATCCATGATTATATTCACTCATTCTTTCAACATTTTGAATGCGCAGTGGCTCAGCTTTAACTCTCAAATGCGTTTTGGAAACGAGTTTGGTCTAGTGGTTAAGGCACTGGAGTGGGAGCAAGCAAATCTTCTAGTGCTGCCTTAGGCACCAAGCCAGCTGGGTGACTTTGGGCCAATCATTCTCTCTCAACTCCAGGAAGAATGCAATGGCAAACCACTTCCAAAAAACCTTGCCAAGAAAACTGCAGGGACTTATCTAGCCAGGAATCAAGCCTGACTCAAAGGCGCCAAAAAGAAAAAAAAGCAATCATTAGAATCATTTTCCTCAGCTGCTTTCCTGAATTCACAAAGCACTTGCTGTTTGTAGTAGAAATGAAAAAAAAACTGGAATCCATACAATGGCTTACCTAAACTACTGAAATGAAAAACTTGAGGAAACAGCTTTATCATGCAGAGCATGAGGGACTGCTTATAATGGTATGTGGGAATGACCTCAGGAGACAGGACAAAGAGCCGCAGCCTAGACAAAGGTCAGATAAGAGGCAGCTGAGCCCACAGAAGGAATGGGGATGTGGCAAACATCTCAGAAGAGACCCTCCCTAGTTTCTTGGACTGTATAGGCAAGGGAGGAGAGATGTCTTTTCAGACTTGCAATAAAGTTAGAGCCAATAGTTCTAGGTGTGCTTCTTGTCTAGACTACCTCGCAAGGCTGACACTGCTAAAGCTTAAGTCTCTCTGGTAGCTTTGCATGACCTGCTTGATCCATGGTTAACTTAATCCAACTGCCAAGAATATCTCTTTATGCTGATCCATAAACTACCTAGATGGTCTGAGTTGGTACCACATACTAGGCTAAAATGTAGGTGGCCAATTTGTAATTTAGTTGTCAACTGAACACAGCCTGTCAGAATGTACTTCATTTAATAGTTGAAAGTGTTTATCTAAGCAGTGCTTCTCAAGGCTGGCTGAGGAATTCTGGGAGTTGAAGTCCATGCATCTTAAAGTTGCCAAAGTTGAGAAACACTGATCTAGAGAAATTCAAAGCTCAACCAAAGCAAAGGGTTAGGGAAGTAACATGTCAACATGTAAAATAAAGTAAGGACAAGCAAGCAAGAAATGTCACAGAGCTGCCATGATTGACCCAGAATGCTCAGTCACCAACATCAGCTAATAAAGGTGGAGTTAGTACTTGGCTGCCTAAATTCAGTCTGAGAATAGTGGCTGAAGCTGATCAGACTAGGGTTTTGTTGGCCAGCCAATATAGGTTTTGAGCAAGAAACTGCATTTTTGCCTACTATATCACAGATAACAATTCTATTTCCAAGGTATATGTTGCAATCCAGATTTCAGCAGAAGTTAATTCGGCTGTAAAATAAAAGCATTTGCATTCACCTCTATCTAAATTCCGTATTATCAGAAATATTCTTAAGGACCTATTTCTTAAAGGGAAATAAACACTTTTAAAACAAGCTCCAATGTTTTTTAAAATGATTTTTGAACTTTACCATGAATTTTGACCCTCTGCAGAAACACATACATTGCACAGTGAAATGGCTTCACACTGGTAGAATAATCCAAATACTGGGTATACCACACTGGCTTTTTAGATCACTCTAGCTTATATTCTGAATTCCACTAAGTTATTTTTGCAGTATGTCCATATTATGCAACAGTAATTCCAGTAGCAATTTTTGTCTGTTTATTTTGACAAAACATGGTATCACCTAACACAATTTTAATTCTGAACTGTTATGTTTTTTGCTAAATTATTATCTTGTTTCTTAGCACTTCTAACAAGTGCTAGATTTGTAAGAAGGCTGGTTTATTCTTTCTGTGTTAGAATATAATCTCAGAAGTTGATTCTGAACCAAGATAGCAGAATGTGCTATTCTGCTCACATATAATTCTATAAAGGAAGGAATTGTATAGGGAGATGTACAATCATTTTCTCTTCCAGATGATGAAAAACTTGATAGTTTACATGGAAAAACTGATGCTTCATTAATATTTCTCACATATTAACACACAACACATGGATAGTATACATGCATCTCTAAACACATTTTCACCTCTTTAAACATTTGTGTGACATCTGGGAAACTTCGAGTGGCTAAAATCGAGCAAAATACATTTTTTGCCATATTTTACAAGGTTATGCACCTTAGAATTGGCCAACAACTCATCCGTTTGCAGAAGTTGCTCCCTCTGAATACATTTCAATTTCTGATTTTCTTCTTAACCATATAATAAATAAGATGTTGAGATGGATTCACATGTATTTACCTCTGTAAACAAGTAATACATTTTAATATTGTGTGTAAAGGACTTTTCCTGTACTTCTCTGTCTTTCTGTAAGTTTCTTGTCTCTTGTGCAGTGTTTGGGATCTCGTCATAGTTAAAAAGAACATAATGAGATTAGGATGAAAGCCAGCAAATCAACCCAATAGATCTTTTAAATTCTAATTAGAACAATGTCATTGTTATTAGGCTTCCATGTTTGTAATAAAACTGGAATGGATTATTTTTCTTCCTACAGCAAGATAATTAACTTTTTTCAGCATATATTTCACAATAACAATTAAAATTATAATAAAGGGCTGTAGAAACATATTACCCTAAAGTTTTTCAGAGCATCATCTAATTATGTGAGCAAGTTCAAAAATTAGTCACTAAAATATATACTGCAATGATTAACAAGTTTCCAAAAGTGTGTTAATTTATATATGTTTTCTAGCTCAAAAGGACTTCTTGGTGAATTTTATGGATATTTTATTACTGTTTCTTGTGGATTTGTTCATACAGTAGAACAACAAGTGATAGAAAAGGTACAGGCTAATAAAGAAAAAGATTGAGACTTTTAATCAGAACATATGTTTCTGTGCTCATAACAGGCAGGGACTGTACTGTTGGCATATTTAACAGAGCCACTTTCCAAAGCCTGGTTTGTAAAACCTGTGTCACTTGATCCATAGATCTGCAGGGCTGACAATGAAGCTTTGAGTCAATGAGAATGAACCAAATACAAAATTTGGAAGGCTACAATTTCACATAAACAAACATTATAGGCAAACAGCAGTATTTTAGACAGTGCCAGTAAATCGAGAAAGTGATTAAATCTTGATCTACTATAGAGGCTGAGGGTTATTACTGGCCACATTCATATGCAAGATGCTGAACCACGTGAGTTGAAAACCTAGCAGCCACATGCACACATATTAAACTTAGTTAATTTTAATCTTAGGGGTGTGTGTGTGTGTGAGATTTAGCATGTTGTGTGAGCCCAATTAATTTATGGCAATGTGAACCCAATCCATATAGTTAGTTTATAATTAAGTACAAATAAGCTAATTCAATAACAAGGTTGTGTTGCATGAAAACAGTCACTGAGTTAAATAAATATTTAATGGTTAATACTCCATATTCAAAACTAGGTATCATTGACTGTGTTCACATGACATGCTGAACTAAAAGCTTGCCAGCTATATTGAATCCTCATGCACTGCAATGAATGGAAACCAAGTTGTGAGTTAATGTAAACACTGGCAATTGTGTTAAATGTGCAGATATAGTAAATGTTGGAATACCACCCACCCCATGAAGGAGAAACTAACAGATGACTTCTCAAATTATTAAAAAAGAAGAATGTTTACTGATGGGGACATCTAGGTTACAGATCTAATTATTAGCTATTCGACATGCATGTTACTTAACAGCTAGATGGACTCAAGGCAGCTGGCTTTTCTGATCTGAGTTTTTATGCTGTATAAAGTATGTTGTGCATGCTGTTACTCTGAAGGCTGGTGAACTACATAAGGATGTTATTTAAAGGACTGCATTTTTGGTATGTATTCAACCTGGAGTTTTTTTTCTGAATGTTTGCCAAGTTATTACTTTACTGGATTCATTTTATTTTATTTAACATGCTTCTCCATATTAAGATCTGTTCTCTCTTGTCCCAAAGTAAAGGACACAGAGCAGTGGATTTAGGTTCCTAGAAGGCAGATTCTGACTGAATGTTAGAAAAAAACCCGTCCAATCACCGCAGTCATGAGATAGTGAAACCAACTACGTCAAGAGGTGATGGGCTCCCTTTCATTGGATACATTCAAGCAGAGGCTCGATAGCCATCTGTTTGGGATGTTATAATCTGGATTATAATACAAGAATGGAAGACTAGAGCCTACGACGGGAACTTTGCTAATTTCCTGATGGCAACTGATGCTGCAACAGACTATTATTTGTAATCTTAGTGTTTGTTTTTAGTTATAATTTTTTTATATACCTTTTTATATTCCCATGTTTTTAATATAACATATTTGTAATAGGTATGCTGTGCTGCCATACAATCAATCAATCAATCAATCTGGATTCCTGCACTGAGCAGGGGATTGGACAAAATAGCCTAAGTGGCCCCTTTCAACCCAATGATTCTGCGACCTAGCATGCAAGGAGGAGCTGGGCATTTCTTCTTTCAGATAAAAAAGAAATCCTCAGGTAGCATTGAAACCCTGGAACTCTCAGAAATTTCAGAAGTGACTTTTTGCTGATACAAAGATATGTCGTGGTATTGCCCTAGGCTTAGTGTGCTTAGTCCTTTGGAGCCTGGCCAGTATCTTGAAGTGGTTTTCTGACCCTAGCAGTGTTTATTTAAATTCTGCCCTTTCTCCCACAGGCTGTTCTTCAGGGAGTGATTTGACAAATCCTTTCAAATACTACCACGTGCTTCCAGAGGTGTGTCCAGCTTCCATGGAAAGTGGCAGCATTCAGCAGTAACTAAATAACACAGTAATTGCATGATATAATTATGGCAGAGGGTTTAACCTCTGTTTGTGTTAGAATTTAATATAGTAAAAGTGATGTATTCATATGACAAGAGCATTTACATTTTCACAGTATATGACTTTCTCTTGCAATGTATTTTTGCTTTTTCCCAGGGCAATGGAAATAACATTATGAATGCCTATGCAATGCTCATAGTTCTAGCTGATCCAGCATAAGCCAGAAAACCAGAAATTATGATTTAATGTAAAGGGTTATGCCATATGAACATAGAAATGTGTGCTGTGATTCAACAGATATCATGTGTAATCTTTATGATCCATGACTGTATCCTGAGCTTTGATTTGACTGGCATGGGGTGGGGAGATGAAGAGAGAGAGACTAAGCACCTCTTGGCAAAAATCACATAAAGGCAAAGAAATCTCTTAAGATAATCTAATATTTAACAGTTAGGAAGCTGTACTAGGGGTTAAGAAGGAATGATTCAGGGTAAAGTAAAAGCTCTAAGACAGTTCAATAAGAGAGAGAGACACAGATATACTAGGTTGGAACTTGACTAGCCAGTGAATATGTAAAGTTCATCCTCAATGGATTGTATAATTCAGCAGCCAAGTACATATAAAATTCATCTCAGTGCTTGTTAATGTATTGTCCTTATTTCATTATTCTGCTCACATGGGATAGCACCATTTTTCATTAATATTATACTTGTTCATCAAGTCATGCATTCATTCAGCTTTGAGGATTCTCTCCATATCTTGTGCCTTGGGTTCTTAATATGGTGTCAAGGGGTGAAATATATTCCCTGCCCTAGATTTTTTTAAGTTAAAAATGATAGGAAGCTAGCACATTGAAAAGCATCAGCATCAGCCCTAACCTACACTTCCAAAAAAGCCTCTGGGTCCCCCAAACAATGAGTAGCTGCAGCCCAATGCTTTGCTTACCTTCTGGTATGTGGGCATTTTGTGACTGACATAGTGGGCATGGCCATTTTGAAAGAGTGCCCATAACATACTCGCAAAACTCCAAATGTGCCAATTGGCCCCAAATCCTTGAAGACTCCTGATCCTATGTCATAGGACTGATGACATGTTTTATATGAGTGGAATGTTGCTGAGTACTTAGAACACGTGATCTGCCTGGAAATGTCCAGGCTCAATTTCTGGAATCTCCAGAAAGAACTGAGAAAGTCTCCATGAAGAATCTGCAAGGTAATGAAGCCAGTATTGCGTTTGTACGTTCAACTGTATGATTCAGAGAAGAGGAAGTTTCTGATTTTCCTATCATTTTCTGAGACAGAACTTTTTAAGATGGTTTTGTGCTTGGATCAAGAAGAGATGAAAATGTTGGCTACTTGGGAATGAATATCCTGAAAAAGGTCCTTTCATTTAAAGTTTTTTTCTTGTCTTCTTCTAGTAATGATTCTATTCCATTAGCAGTGGCAGTTAGGGGAAATGATGAGTAGCAATGGGTAAGAGTTCACTATAACAATCTATAGGGCTGAAGGCCATGACACAGTGAAAATGATCCATTTATGTTTCAAGGACAGGGTGAAATAGCTTGGAAACCTGACTTGGGCCATTTTCCCATTAGTGGCATGTATCTTCATAGCATCACCAAGTCAAATGGCATAAAATCTGTCCTCATTACTATTATTTTGACACATGGGTACTTGGATGACTCTAGAAGATGCTGTGTCTCTAGTGAAGAAATGACCTTGGATTCAGTACACATGCATTCGGGGATAGTTTTGTAAAAGCAAAGTTATGCAGTCTCTCTAACTAGAGCTCTGGGGTACTGACCACTCCTATTCAGCTAGGGGCTTCAGTGCTGTATAATTGTTAAATCTCATTCTTTCAGAAGGTATTGTTGATGAAGCTTAAAGGAATGTTCAAAACTGAATTGGAATGACCTAAAGGACAAGAGTGTATGCATTATTTGCTTTCATTTCTTTTACTAAAAGTATATGATTCTTTTTTAAACTAGAACCCAGCCATTTGATATCAGGCTTTTTAATGCACTCATGAATAAGTTAAGCTTTTTTCTACTAAAAAAAAAAGGGGGGGGGGAGACCGAAAAAGATTGATTGTTACAGTGACAGTAATTGCATTTCAGCAAAAGTAACTATTATAGTAATTTTCTCCAGAAAAGAGACATCTAACTAACTTAAAAAGCTTGTTTTTCCTTAACACATTAACTTTGACAATTTTAACACAAAGATTTTTTTAATGGGATTCATAGTCCAGTTTTAAACTGTGCTTATGCTGTGTTTCCCGTGATGTTCGGAGTATTTAAATGCTAACAAAAACATACATTATAAATCAATTTCCACTACACAATGATCCCCACGCAAGAGTGGAGCCATTAGGTGATGTGAGATTATCTTAAAGCCAAAGAGACAAATGCACAGCTCTTGACCCTCTGAACAAATAGGTGGCATTCTTGGCTATCTATCTTTATGAGATCCTCTCAACCAATTGCCACTTACAGAATTTCATGACACTGCCTCCATTCGCTTTATCTCTCTTGCATCTTTGTCTGGCCAGAGCGTGAGGTCCTTTGTTGACTGCTTAATGCTACCTTTCCCACACTGTTGCGACTCTTCCTAAGCTTCCTACTGTACTCATTGCATTTCCTAATGCATCTGTCAGCTATTATTCTGGCTGCTTTGAAGACTGGGGTTTCCACTTTCAGAATTATGCTAAAACACATTCAAAAGACCACAACTTTAATACTCTCCTGGATGAATGGCAAATCCATCTTCAAAAACAGCCCAAGCAACAGCTGGCAGGCAGGGGTCATTTTGCTGTGAAGTGGCAGAGAGCCAGCTGTATGCAATTCTCCACCCCTGTCAGCTGTTGTTCAGGCTGTCAACTATTCAGTCTGATCCAGATCTCCAAGCCAAGGAAACCTGGGGGCTAAAGAGCCTCTTCTCCCCCTTTGCCTTCCACCTCTTAGCCTAGCAGCAGAAGCAAGGCTGGGAGAAATGGCAGATGTGGGGGTTTACTTCTGACACATGGCTAAATCCAGGGGTCTGGCCACTTGTCAAAACTGTTTCGCAGCACAGCTGAGATGGGCAGCTGGAACACTGAAAAAGCACAGGGAAGGCAGCCTTCCCTGCATGGGAGATGAAGAAACCACTGTCTGGCCAATTGGGGTTGATAATAGGGACACAGAATCTATCCTGGTTTAGCTTTTTGCTGTAGCACACGGAAGAAAGAAGAGCACTTTAACTGAACCATGGGGAAGAGCTCTAACAGTTCTAGCCTCCAGCCCAGAGGACAAGAACATTAGTGTTCTCCATAAGAAAAAGGAGGATAAGGAAACTGAGAGGCTTATCTGGCCCCAGAAGGATGAATGGTCACAGTTGTAACTATACAGTGTAGTTTTCCCTCACAGGAAAGCAGCAGGGAAAAGAACTTTTAAGCAAAACTTACATGATGGGTACATTGTTAAGAAGCCCATCTTCCCACGACAGTCTTTCTTTTCAGATTGCAGTCTCTGCAACTGAATTGTTAAAAAAAAATGTCTTAAGTACATCCACGTTTAAGTAGTGGTCTCTTAGGCTGTTCTCTTCTCCTTCATCATTTTGTGCTTCCTGCCTTCATCTTGCCAACTCCTAGAACCTAAATTTCCTGTGTTCAACAATGTTACTGTGTTTTAGTTTGGTTTGTACATCTAGCCCATGAAAGGGGCTGTTTCATAGCTAAACTGAGTTCTGATTGCCTTTTCAGAACTAAACTGTTAAGTGAAGATTTGTGTTTTTGGCAGTTGGTTCCCTCAGAGATAGCATGTTTCTGAATACTCTAAAACTTTACAGATTTTTTTCTTCAGTGCAAGGTTCTTTAGAAGAGTATACCTCTAAACCAGTGTTTTTCAAACTTGGCAACATTAAGATGTGTGGACTTCAACTCCCAAAACTGGCAAGTTCAAAAAACACTGCTCTAAACTATAGCCACTTTTGAGTGCTTTTTAAGCAGAAAAGTGGAATGAAAATATATCACATAAATAATGGGACCATGCCCCCCAAATATGATAAAACAAATATGTTACCTACTTTACGACAGTCCTCCTCCAGCTTTCTTATGCAGTTAAATGCATACTGGATGAGAAGGAATTCTGCCATGTTGGCTCTAATCTAACATTCAACTTGAAGTCACTGGGTTGGTTCAAAGTAGCTAGTTTTATTTCTCCCTGTGATCAGCATTGGATGAGGTGTGCTCAGATATCTGGATGCTGTAACAGGCTGGATGAGAGTCAATAAACAGATGCTGAACCTCAGAAAGATGGATTGGGCTAGGAATTAGGTAGGTCTCCAACTCTAGATTCAGTCACCTTCACCCTGAAGAAGCAGGTACTCAGCTTTGGTGTATTCCTACATTTTTCTTTATCACTGGAGGCACAGTTAATATCAGTACCCTGGAGTCTGGTGCCTATGACTCTTTCTGGAGTGGAATGGGCTGGTCATAGCAGCCTATCTTCTGTAACATCTGACAATGGCAACATGGTCTACATAAGTCTGCCTTTGAATGCAACTCTGAAATTACACCTAAGTGTAGAATGCGGCAGTGAGGCTAATATACAGAACATCTTCAGGGAATATGACACTGATCCTAAAAGAACTGCCCTGGTTGTCTTACTTTACCAGCTGGACTTCTATATTCTACTAATTATACTTAAGGCCCATAGCAGTTTAGGACCCTGATGCTAGAGAGAGTACCTGTCCTAATGTTAACATCTGTAGGAGGATCTCCTCAGTGAATCATGGATGGGAAAGCACATTATATGGAAGTGCAGGAGAAATCTTCTATGTTGTGGCATCCTACCTATGGAATGAAGGCCAGGCTGGTGCTATCTTACCTGCTTGGCATTTTTATCTTACATATGGAACTTAGTATCCACAGCCTGACTGTGTCTTTTGTCCTTTAACTGTACATCTCTCACTGTCATTTGTTTCACTTGATTTCTCCTGGTTTTTGTTTTATTGACTATGCTAAAGCCTTTGGTTGTGTGCATCACAGCAAACTGTGGCAAATTCTTAAAGAGATGGGAATACCGGACCACCTTACCTGTCACCTGAGAAACCTGTATGCGGGTCAGGGAGCAATAGTTAGAACTGGACATGGAACAACTGATTGGTTCAAAATTGGGAAAGGAGTACAACAAGGCTGTATTTTGTCACCGTGCTTACTTAACTTATATGCAGAGTACATCATGAGAAATGCTGGGCTGGATGAATCACAAGCCAGAATTAAGATTGTCGGGAGGAATATCAACAATCTCAGATATGCGGACGATACCACCCTAATGGCAGAAAGTGAAGAGGAACTAAAAAGCCTCTGGATGAGGGTGAAAGAGGAGAGTGCAAAAGCTGGCTTGAAACTCAACATTAAAACAACCAAGATCATGGCATCTGGTCCCATCACTTCCTGGCAAATAGAAGGGAAAGAAATGGAAGCAGTGACAGATTTTGTTTTCTTGGGCTCCAAGATCACCGCAGATGGTGACTGCAGCCATTAAATTAAAAGACGCTTGCTCCTTGGGAGGAAGGCTATGGCAAACCTAGACAGCATATTAAAAAGCAGAGACATCACCTTGCTGACAAAGGTCCATATAATCAAAGCTATGGCTTTCCCAGTAGTAATGTATGGCTGTGAGAGGTGGACCATAAGGAAGGCTGAGCACCAAAGAATTGATGCTTTCGAACTGTGGTGCTGGAGAAGACTCTCAAGAGTCTCTTGGACTGCAAGGAGGTCAAATCAGTCAATCCTACAGGAAATCAACCCTGACTGTTCATTGAAAGGACAGATCCTGAAGCTGAAGCTCAAATACTCTGGCCACCTAATGCGAAGAGAGGACTCACTGGAAAAGACCCTGATGCTGGGAAAGACTGAAGGCAAAAGGAGAAGGGGATGGCAGAGGATGAGATGGTTAGATAGCATCACCGATGCAATGAACATGAACTTGAGTAAACTCCGGGAGACAGTGGAGGACAGGAAGGCCTGGCGTGCTATGGTCCATGGGGTCACGAAGAGTCGGACATGACTGAACAATAACAACCCATCACAAGGTTCAGTGGATAGTGGAAGCAGAAGTAGGTGGGCTACACATACTTTAAAAAAAATGCACCCAGCATGCAGAAAGAATGGGAGGGGCCCGCATTTTTTTTAAATTATTCCCATTCTAGGTAGGGTGAAGGTGAATGGATTCTCCACATTCTCTTCTATTTAAAGTTAATGGCAGTGACAATTCTGCTTTTGAGGAATTGGGGGGTGAGGATGGAAAGAATGGAGTTGTAGAAATGCCTCCAGGGTTGCCAATTAAAATTTCTACTCCACTGAAAGAGCATGAGAAACAAGAGAAAAACTGCAGGCATCCTTTTGAAGATATATATTACTTCACCCCCCTTTTCCTTATTCATGACCTTCAACCTATTGTGAGGCAAGAGCATAAGGAAAAGTGAACAAAGATACAGCAACTTGTCATACATAGACAATCGTTCCAGTGATGGACTGCACAGTAAGTCATAACGATGTTCATAAGATAGCAATGAAGGTGCATTAGCATTTAATTTCATGTATTGCTTCTGGGCATCACCTGCATACTAATTACTAAGTACCCATTGAAAGAGATGTGAGGCTACACATCTTGAACAAATCTGTCCTTGCTGTCTTCTGGAAACATCAATAATACCATTTGCAAAGCAAGGATACATAATGTACTTTTAAATGAGAGTATCTGTCAGAAGCATTTTAATGGATATGTTGTGGGGGTTGGATTTGTTTGTTAATTTCAGATTACTTGGGGGTAGGAATCAGGTTTGATATTGGAAGGACATAACTTAAGCCAAATTAGCCAGATGAGATGTCCTTAATTCTTCATTTGCAGTTTTTCAGGCAAAGCCTGGAAGCACCTGATCTATAATTTATAAAGCACTTGCATATTTATTTCTTTGAAATGAAGCATCAGATCTGATGTTTCAGAAGACAAATGTTAATAAAACTTTCTTTCTTCTTTTAAAAAAGGAAACAATAGAACAGTAGTGATTGTTGAAGCATGGGAAACTGTGCAGACTTGTTCAGGATTCAAAACCAAATGTATGGCAGCTATTATTTCTTGCAATAGGTATAATAGATTAGATATGCTTCTAAAGTATCAGCATTTTTATGCTTCTAAAGTATCCCCATGTGGGGGAGATGGGCAGTGATAAAAATGTGATAAATAAATAAATATTTTTTTCTTCTCCTTTGTCATGCCTGTGGCTTCCCTGGTGCTCATTTTGCATAAAGGAGAACTGGGTGAGAATCAAAACAAAATGGAAAGGAACCTCCTTGTTCTAACCTCTTCTCTCTCAAAAACAGACTTCATGACTTCAACATACACAGGATGAACCGTTAGTTTCCATAGCCTTGCAGAAAGCTAAAAGCCTAGGAGAAAATAGGACACAGATTTCTATTTTCAGTGAAAGCTACTTAGTGAGTGAGCGTCTTCCCCTCTTCCAGCTATTCGGTTATGGAAGACAGCGCAGTATGTGCCATATAGCCTTATAGTGCCATATCACACTTTCTGTTGTTTTGAAGTACAACAGATTTGTTTTTATGGCCAATATTGAAGGAGATTTCAACTGTTATTTCTGCTGGCTTCTGTGCATGGAATGGAGGGAGTGGTGCCATCTTACCTTTAATTCAAGCAATGGTCCTGACAACTGCTAACTCTATTGCCTGTCCAGAATGGTTGCACACTCCTAGACATTCCACCTCCAGGTTCCAGTTCTCCACCTGGAATTCTTTTCCTTTCTTTCTCCTTTCAGCCTAACTTGCACTATGTTTTTCTGTTCCCATTCCTACCACACACCAATCAGGCAATGTGGCTGGCTCTTTTTCCTTCCTTCCTGAATGCTTCAAGGAGGAGGAGGAGGAAGCAGCAGGATTACACTTTTTTTAAAAAGAAATTTGGGGTCTATAGCTACAAGTCCCAGGCTGTACACCCACTGGCCCATAGTGCCAGCGGCCACTCAGCACCACGCTGCTGATTCCAGTTGCCGGCCTTCTCCATCTTGTCTTCCAATGGCTAAGGCTCCTTTATATGCAATATAGTCCTTTCCCAATTTAAAATGGGAAACTAACCCTGGTCTCATCTTTCTGGGTAAAGCTGCTTATATGCCTTACAGAGCACAGAAAAATGCTTTAGTCTGGCAAAGCAGAGATGCTCTTTTATTAGTTCTATATACTGTAATTCCAGTTGTGTATGCTGAAGCAAAACCAGTCCTTTGTTTATCTCCACAGATAATTTCTTGAATAAATGATGCTGTTGAAACAGCAATGCTTAGTTGTAAGTTTATTACAGCAGCTGACCATATACAGGACACTTACCCTTCGTGCTGCTTCTTGTGCAAGTATCAGGAATTGTCACTAAAAAAATGTCAGCAAAAAGCTGTGATAACAAGTCTAAACTATAATATAAACAATAGTTTTACAGGATAATTTTTCTTTCATGTAAAGATTAAATTATGTATGAAATATATTTTATAGGTAAGCTTTTTGGCTTGTATATCTGACTTTGACTGGCAAGTCCATTCCCACATTTCAAGTTGTAATCTTACTAGATCAGTGTAAGGCTAGACAGTTCTTCTTTTCATCCTGGATACTGTAGAGTCAAACCTAGCTTTATCTTATATTCTGGTTTGACATAATTTGTCTCTGTTTTGCACTCCATCCAGGGATCCTGACCAAGTTACAAAAATTACTGTAGATTGTAGATTTAGTCCTTAGCCACAACTCCCCCCCCCCCCCCGCCGCTTCCCTACTTTGCCTGCACAGGCCAAGGGGGAGTGTTTTGTCTGATAGTTAGACATGTATTCCCCCTTTGCCTAGGAGAGCACAGGTTTAGTCACCTGTGAAAACTGTCTTTTCTTGTGCAAGTTGATCAAGCAAGTTTAACAAGACTCCATAAACAGGCCTTACCCACACAAAGATAACTGATAATTGTCTTTTTCCTGATTTGCTTGAAAATATGGTAAGCCTAGTTAAACCCATGGTTGTCTTTCCATAAGCTGGAGACCTTTTCAATGTGTATCTTTTTTTTTCCTGCTGATTTAGCATTTTATTCCAAACGCTTATTTTTTCTTCTTCTTCCTTTTCTTCAAATAAGAAAAATATTTAGATAATTTTCAGGTAAAACTGTATGACTCTGTATAAGAAAAAATAATTTCACAGATTAATCTGATTTATTAAATAATTTAAATTTGGTACTCTAAAAAAAAGAATAGCATGTGGCATGCCTAAAAATTGGAAGATGTTTAGAAAACTTTAGCAAAGAGCTTTACTAGTTATTTTATTTTATTGGTTCTTCATTTTCAGCTGGGTTCCTTTTTGAAGTTCTTGTTTGCCTTTTGTGGCAAAGTAGATACTGTAATTTTGGATCCAGTTTGGTCTAGTGGTTAAGGCAACGGGCTAGAAACCAGGAGACTGAGAGTTCTAGTCCCGCCTGAGGCAAGAAAGCTGGCTGGGTGACCTTCGGCCAGTCACATTCTCTCAGCCCAATTCACCTCACAGGGTTGTTGTGGGGAAAATAGCAGGAGGAAGGAGTATTAGGTATGTTCACTGCCTTGAGTTATTTGTAAAAATAATAAAGACGGGATAAAAATGAGTAAATAAATAAATAAATTTGCAGATCAAAACAATCTACACCCAGAAGACCAAATGGAAGAATTTACAAGGCCAATTAAAAAAAAAAAAAGGAGAAACATGCCACCAGATCTATTAAAGCATTCACCAGAAAAAATGAAGGTGGAATGGAAATATTATTCAAGGATATGATCACTGTAGAATTATTCACAACAGATCAATTCTCGATAGACGGATCTTTAGGAAATCATAGAATAATCGAGATATAATATTATTCTTTAATTTTCATATATGACTTTCCAACCTAATAGGAAGGCATAATAGTAATAATTTAAAAATGAAGGGTCAAATCATGAAAGGTGGATGATCAGGATATTAGAAGATATTTTTCTACCAGCTATCCCAATTAGAATCCTCATTTGCTGAGACCAAAACATACAAGGAATCACACTGGGACCTGTATCTTTTGCCCTATGGAGTCCATAGCAGTTTCCAGGGAGGGAGAACAATGACTTAAAAATCCTTTTTAAAAATTGTGCCAAATCCACTCCACTCAGGGCTGTGGCAAAAGACAGTCATTTACGCGTACCAAATTCAGTAATTTTAGACAAACCTTATAAAACATAATCTTGGAGCAGCTAACTTGTTAAGGGAAAATTGCTCCTTTGCTTGTAATATTTAGAAACCTGGGTAGTTAGGCTATCATATATCTGACATAAAACACCCCTTCCAAAGCTTGCCTGTCCTGGTCATGTGTTCCATCTATTCTTTGGCCACCATAAACATTTTTAGAAGAGTTGTCCTATTCGTTCAACCCAAATTGAAAGCAAGCAACTGCTTAGTTGGAATGAACTCTTCAAACTATGAGATTCTCTCCTGAGAGCTGCATAAGCTTCCCTAATACGCTTTAATCCAGCTTGATATTGAAACACTAGACACTCTGGCACCCTTCTTCTGATTGCCAAATAAGATAAATAGTTGTTTTAAATGGCTGAGTGCACATGTTAAGATAAAGCTATCATCTATTCATATAAACTATGAAAAACATCGTTCAACCAGAGCGTCATTTCTACATTTTAGATTGAGGAAAACTAAAGGAAAGTCTTAATGCAGCTGAGTATCTGTTCCTGGCTTTGTGAAAAAAATAGCATCTGTGTCAAAACAGCATCAGGATCTAATGAGGTTACTGATTAACCTCTAGGAAAATCCAGGTTATCAGGAATCTGCGGATTCTTAATATTGTTGTCAAAGGTCAGAACTTCCTTGCAAAATATCCTGCTTATGTTCTAGATTGTTACCATTTCAATTATATAATTGTTTGCTCATGAGTTGGAAGACTTTATACCTCTTTTTTGGTTGGGGCGGGGGGGAGAATTATCCTCACAATGCTTTTAAAATATTGAAATATCTGTAATGATTCCAAACAAAAGCCTGCCATCAGCCCTACAGCTGGTTCCAGCCACTCAAACAATTATAAATATCTTTGGGTAGCCAGTCCCATTCTTATTTTCCTTAGGACTTCAGAGTAGGGCTAAAGGGCTTTTATAACAAATTGCTTAAGTGGGATCTACTAGCTTAGATACAGAAAGCTTCCTTGAACTAACAATTAACTAAATTTGGACATCCACACTCCCCTTTTCCTTGGTGCATGTTATGGAGTCATGATGCGGTTTGTGTCTAGGTTAGCTTTTTATTGTGAGCAAGGCATGTGAGCCAATGCATATAAATAATTGATTCTAAGGGATGTGACCAATTCAATCACTTGCATTATTCAGTTACCATATGTAAAATACAGATACACACCCACAAACCTCCTAATGTAGCTATGTGAAATACCTAAATTATTTATTGTAAAAAATATGTTTATTTTGTGATAATATTTAACATAATGCCCATCAGTAAAAGGAATTATACAGAGTCCTCAGCAAGCTTATGTCATCAATTTTATCAAGAGGATGTTGTGAAAGATGACCCAAATATATGAATATTTAAAGCAGGGGTAGCAATGTTTGATGACTCAAAGGCCCTATCAAACTTGTGTGGCACCTTGAGACTCACACTTCAATATGGCCACATCCATTATTATTATTATTATTATTATGGCAAGATTTAAGGTCCATTTTATCTGTCATCTCATCTAAAGCCAAAAAATGCAAGAGAAGGGTTGAAGGCATACCACACTTTTTCTGCCCTGTTTAAGGTATAGGTTATGCCAATAAGAAGTCTAATCAAGACTGATTAAATTTAACTTTCAACAAGACAAAGCAAATCTAAAGTATAATTACATTGTGGAGATACTGTCTTTCAGTGATGTTTTGTCTTCTTTTTAAGGTCACATTTTGATGATTATATTCTAGCACTGAAGTAAGTCTTTATACTTTCCAGTCTTCTGCATGATCAATATTTCATTCTATTCATTGAAATACTGTGGACAGACATGCATTATTCACATGGAGGATTGTCTTGGTTTTTGATGGAGATTATCACATTTGCTTCATTCACTTGCATGAGTCACTTGTTTGCCCCTAAGGATTATTATGCCATTAAAAAAAACTTTGTCACTGCCATCCTGTTTTTAAATATTACATTTAAGTTCCACTTCAACAAACGATTGAGAAAGTAACCAGGAGAAGGGGGGGGGGGGGCGGAAGAGTGCTTCCAGGTTGAGAAGACTCAAAACTTGAGTTCCATGTCCTCAAATGCTGCCTTATTTTTGTTGTTGCTGCTTTTCCTTAGTAGTAATCGAAAGAGATTTCTTCATAAGGGCATACCTATGGGCATTACAGCATTTTCTCTTAAGAAGCTCCAGCCCTCTTTCGCTCTTAGTTTTTGCCCCCCCCCCTTGAGTATACACACAATGGGTTTTTGTGCTGAAATCCAATAAGCAGTGAGGAAAGGCAACACTACAGTGTACTCCTCATGTTTATTCCTGTAAATTGTTGGCAATGAACTCCCAGAATAGATCAAAGGCAACAGAGCAGCTTCTGGGGGAACAAAATGAGTGCTGTACATAGGGTCTCCATTGCAGGGATCAGAGGTGCTTGTCCAAATACCACATGTCCTCAGCAGTTATGTTGTTGAATGAATAGCCTTCTTGGCTTTTCTCAGGGAAGAAGTTTTAAAAGAATAAGAAGACACGGCAAGGCAGGCAGGCAGGCATACATAAGGGTATGTAAATAATTTTTCCACCAACCCTCTTTTCTTGAGGTTGAAACAAAACTTGGAATAAACTTATTCCTGTTCATGCTCCTCCCCAGCTTTAGCTCAGGGTTGCTTGTTTCTTCTGTGCCATATTTTTAGTATGCTGATCACCCACCAACCTTCAGTATTGAAGTCATGAGTGTGATGTTTGCTTCTCAGTTAGCCTTTTCTGGGCAATGGGTAACTGCTTTGTATTCTGGGCACAAATTTTTGTTTTTCCTTCTTCGTAAGCTTTTGTTTTATTCCAAACAATAACCTTAAATACCTTTCTAAGACCCATTTTTGCTAGTTTATCACTAGCACTCTTATTCTTTTCATTAACCAAAAAAAAAGTTCCCAAATCAGTTTGTGATTATTAGTGATAAGCCTTACAATATAAAAGACATGCCATACAGCACAAGGGGAAAGGGATGGGGAAGGAGAAGGGTTTGTTTTACTGAGAAGCAACATTTCTGCATGCTTCTGAAAATTCTGCAGCCAGATTCCTTGTCCAAAGCATTAGTCTACCTAATTGTTCATCAGGAAAGGTTGTATGATAAATGTCACACATCTTTCTCAGTAAAAGACTATTTCTCAGTTAAGTGAAATGTTATGACAGAATTGTGCAAATTGGTCTGTTTTATGGGAGGGGGAAAGAATAGTTGGTTCCTCTTCACTCTACTGTGACTTCATGATTATACCTATTAAAGGACCATCCTCTGCCCCACCAGTGTCATTGGGCATTAGTCACCAATGGGGATAAAGCCGTTCTTTCCCCTAACATCGCTGCCCTTCTTTATTCCTTCCAATCTCCCTTTTCTCCTCCCTCTCCCTAGGCTGGCAGGCTCACTGAGCTCCTAACAGCTGGCATGGACTGCAAAGCAAAGCGATAGCCAAGGCTGTAGCTGTGGGCCATTCTCACTGATTTTCCCCATGGTGAGAATAGCAGCAACCTCAGACAATCAGTTGCCATAGCCTCAGCTGTAGGGCAAATGAGGGCAGCTGAATGGCAAGAAGGCAGGAGGGCATATTTAGTCTACCTCCTCATTGCAACAGTTTCTTCAATAGCTGTATATCACTAAATGTGACACCGCAAAGAACTTTATCACACTCATTCTAAGAGAAATTATTTCAATTAAAATGAAGCTCAGCTTCTCTTCCTAGATCATTGCAGCCTTCCTCTTTTTTGCCATCATCTCCTCTCTGCAATCAACCCTGTAACTCTCCAGACTATTCCAGTGGAAACAACCTTCTTACTTTTTGTCATTAGATGTTTATGAGAGTAAGAAAGGATGCATGCACATACATACATGCAGTTTGTTTCTCAGTGAAAAAGTCTTTCAATTCAATTCAACGTTTATTTCAGTCAAAGACCAGCATAGAACAAAACAATCAACAAAGTGTTTAAAAGTAGAAGGCCAGATATGAAACACAAGCAAAAGGGATAGAACAGAATATTACCACTATTGTTGCCAGTATAAACTGTGCCTCTAAAGCTAGGAAACAGTGTCACTACTTAACATTAGTGACATAAAACTAAGATTTGAAGACAAAAGTTGGCAAAAAGTAATATCTATCTAATGCTGCTCTCTGCTGCAAAACCAGATCAATTAAGAGCCAATCAAAGATCTGGCTATTCTTCTTTACATACTGGCTGAAGTTATTTTTTTCCCCATAGGATTGACACCCCCCCCCCACACACTAGCAGATAATTTTAATGCTACATGGAAGAGATAGCTTCTAGACAAACTGCACTTTTTTGGCTTTTCACAGGAGGCCCCCTTCCCCATGGGATATGAACAAGCCAAGAGAATTCTGACACAATGCGTTCTGGACATGGAAAGACCACAAGACCAGTCTCTCCTGCCCAGGAATGTTTTTCCGAGCAGTGAAAAATCTTGTTCGTATGTAGTGGGAATGCAGGATAAAACCTCAGACCTGCATACACTTCCTCAAATTTTCAACATGAATCATGGGCTTGTGGGTGTAAACAGTTATGCAATATCTACGCAGTCTGTCGTAAATTCTGCTTCAATTTAGTGTCAAGCAAATCACATGAATCCAGGTATCCAGATTAACAATTTGGTTCATGTCACCTTCATTAGAATGTGTACTTCAGCATTGCTTTTTGTCTTCTATTATGCAATTTTCCTCCAGAATTTGAATTCTAATGTACCTGAAGGAACACTTTACAAAAAGTGCTAATTACTCAGATCATTTTCAGATATTCCTCTGAAAGTAAAGTCCTATTTTTTTATCATTCCAGATGACAATAGACAGATTCCAATTCAATATTATTGAAAACTTCCTAACTGTAAAAGCTATTCAATACTGAAACCAATTATTTAGAGAGGTGTTAATTTCCCCTTCACTGGTTATGCCCAAGCAGAGGCTGAATATCTTCCTGGGATGCTTTGAGCTCATGCACTGAGCAGGGGGTTGGACAAAATGGCCTAAATTAACCCCTTCCAACTCTATAATTTTTGGGTCCTAATGTTCTAACAATGCAGTGGACGCCAATCACACAAAGAACATTATCTAATTTCTTCCTCTCTACATAATGGCCTTCTTAGGGAAATCATCCTAACTTCACTACCTATATTCAGCACCCATGCAGAGACAGGCAGGCATTTTTCCATCAGGTATTACAAACCAATACTGTGCAGTAAATACAGCCCTGTTTGTGGCTATTGCTGCTGGAACAAGGCAAAAGAAACTAAGTAAATTATATAGATTATGAAGTTATTATTTAAAGTAAATATTTCATAAATTGTTCATTTTATAATCTACGGGTTAGAATAGTATTGTTTTGTTGCTGTTGCTGTCTCCTGGATTCTAGCCCACTGCCTTAACCACCAGGCCAAACTAGCTCTAATAATAATATACTCCAAAATACATTGAAACTAGCCTTGAAAACTATCTTTGGCTTCCTCGTTCACCACCTACTTGTGCAACAAAAAATTATATTACATATACATATAAAATATGCACTGGTTTTCTCCATCCCAGAAACATTGGGAGCACTGATTTCATCACAATTCTATCAATAGGTTCACTAGCAAGGAAGCAGTTAAAAACTAAGCATACATAAATACATAAACAAACAAAATATAAATGTTTAAAAAGTATGTGCAGAGATTCAACGTATTGATTTCTTCTGTTCCAAGAACAGATTGGATACAAGATTTTAATTTCAAAAAACAAGCTGGTAACTGCATTACTGAGTACTACATTTAATGTACTCTTTTTTTTTCAACTAGATCCAAACAGTTAACATTTAAACAGTCAACAAACATAAGGAAAGAAATAGACTTTATAGTATCATATACAGTACACATGGATGTTACATAAAGCAATTATGTGTCTATTTTAAACAATGCCCCTTTTACATTGTTTAAATACCATGACATTGCACATTTGTATGCATCTCACCATTAACAGCAAGATGTACAGGAGAGGGAGAGGGACATTCATTATGTTGTGACCTAAGAATATAGGTAAATTATTCTAAACACTATAGAGAATTGGAAATAGACAATGTATACCAGTTTTCCATTTCCCAGAGTAGTTGAAAGTTGGGCAGTGCACAAATTGAATAAAATAAACTAAGTTTTCATTAGCAATTCCATACACAACAGCCTTCTGATGACAGAGAATACATGTAGCTTGGGGTTGGACTGTTGGATTGTAGAAGTTCTCTAAGCTTGGTTTTTCATTTGCAGATTACTTCATTACCTGTACAGGTAAGATCTTCTGTGCTATGGCTATAATGCACTGTAATGAAAAGAAACAAACAGCTCAGATAACTCCTACTACCCAACATAAGTCTTTCCTAATCACTGTTCTCTACATGTGTCGAGTTACAATTGCCAGGGTTCCTTCCAAGCTTGATCAAAGTAAAAAACAATCAAAAGGTGCCAGACTGGGGAAAACTATTACAACCACCATTCCCCATTCTAGTGCTATTTAGGATTGTGGTGTATATCCTGCCAACTAATAAATTTTACAAAACTTCATTTTTGAAGTTACGTATTTCATAACTTCATTTTTGCCAATATTAAAGAAATCATTACAAGCAGTAAAAAAGTGCTATAAAAATAACAATGTGGTATCTGTATGCAAAGTAACTTTTTCAGCATTTAGTATCTTTTCTGCCAATAAAGTAAACAATTAAAGGGGAGTACATTCAAATTTATTCACGTTTTCTTCAAACAGAACAAAAGCACATGAAGGCAACTCTGAGTACTGAAGATAGTTTGTCATTATTTAAATATGCAAAAATTTATGTGCTGCTTTTTAGCCAAAAAGAAATCAATCCTGCAAATAAGCAATCCTGATAGAAATAAACCACAGAAAAATCTGTCTAGTGGAAATGTTAATATTTAGATGATTTTCTGAATGTAATCAGACCCATTTACACTGAAGGGGGTTTTACCCTAAACTTGGTGATTAAAGTGGTCACTGAGTACAAGAAAATCAGTTAAATTTGGCAGTCTTCAAATTATATTTTTTTCATCAGACGTTGGCAACCATCTGGAGTCCAGGGACATGTAGCTATTTGAATTCAAAGCAGAAATGACACTTTGGAAAGGCTGTAGGTGTCCTTGCTGTAACTGCTGCACCCCTTTTAAAAAGCTGTGCCTTTTCCTGCCCTGCAGAGAATGGATAGTATTTCTGATCCACTATTGTAACAACCTTTTTGAATAAAAATACAGGATTTAAATCCAATAAATAAATAAGGTATGGCTTTGAAATATCTAAAGCAAGGCTTTTAAACTTGTTTTGAACCTTCATCATCGATACAACATTCATCCAGTTGTATCATAAAAACACACATATTCCATCCAATCCTAGTGCCTTCCAGATGTGCCAAGATTACAGCTCAACATTCACAGGAATGCTGTGAACTGCAGTCCTAACACATCTTAGAGGATAGGGGAGGGTGAGCTAATCAAAAACAGTTTGTGGTTTTTACAAGAGATGACACAAACATAAACACCATTCTGATATTTAGGGTTTTTTTTTCCTCTCTCATTTTAGTACTGCTGGAGGGCCGTTCTGCAGCTCATTGGAACAAGATTCTTTTTAAAAGTCACATTATACCTGCCTTGGTTAAATCCATGCATCAATCCATGCATCCATCATGCTTCTCATATCAACTTTTTTTTTTACCAGGCAGAAAATAACTGTCATTTTTTTCATCCTGTGCCAGAAAAATGTTATTTCTTCTTAATTGCTCAGGAACAAAATGCAAGCACTGAGTAAAATCTGGCAGCATGTCTTTTTCCAGGCAGATCTAAAACCCTGTGTGCCCACATGTGTGTCTGTGTGTGATAATGTGTTTATTCTTCTAGTATCTTCCCTGTGAGCAGTGAAGCAGAAGCCAGATCTGAACAAAAGGATGAAAACCGGCTCGCATGGTTCAAGCATAATTTGTAAGGGAGGTGAGAGTTTTATGGTTACAGCAACAGGCTGCTCAGGAAGGCTGTGCTGTCATTCCCACCCTCAGAGCCCGCTGGCCTTTTGCCCCTCTTCATGGGGAAATGCCGTTCTAATGGCCTCTGTGAGGTGGGCAGAGGCATCCCGAGACTAGCCAACAACAGCAACGTGGAGCAGGGATGGCAGTTCTTTCCTAACATCCTGGCCTTAATGTTCATCTAATGAAAGCAGGGGTGGATAATCTCTATTTGGGGTGGGGGGTGGGGCAAGGACCACAGCAGCTAGGGCAATCATGTTGTGCAAATGGATACTGTTGGGATTTCCAGGGGTTCTGCATGTCCTGGGAACTCTGTAAGTTTATTTTTTAATGAATATTTAATACTAAAAAAGAGGGTGGTGGTTTCATTTTTTTCCCTCAGAAAGAAAATAGTGGAAAATGACATTATTTCTTGGCAATTTGTTGCTGAATTTCAGTGGTACAAAATTTGAAGAGACTGAAGACCACTAAAAAAGGAGCTTGGATGCCACTTGGAATCTCTGGGTTGCCCATTGTACCACTAAGATACAAGAAAAGTCTTTGAGCCAAGCTTGATTTCCATTTACCGCATGGGTGGCTGTGGCAGTGGGTAAGGAGGGCCAGACTAATGTCAGCAGCATAGGGACATAAGCTTTGCCTCTTTTCTATGTGGAGGGGCAGAGCTTGCAGCACAACACTGTTTTCATTGTTCTGGCAAATGCAGCAAAACACAAGTGTTTGCACATGTAAGAGTGATTGATACATACACACACATACCCCAATAAGATTTCTGCCACTCCGTTTTCCAGGATTTCCCCTCCCCCCACCAATTT
This sequence comes from Candoia aspera, assembly GCF_035149785.1. NCBI lineage: Eukaryota > Metazoa > Chordata > Lepidosauria > Squamata > Candoiidae > Candoia > Candoia aspera. Next base: position 205,248,721 of record NC_086153.1, on the reverse strand, counting down.
TCAATTCTACTAACCACCCTTGAATTTCCTGGTGTTCACCCATACAGCTCTGAATCAAATCTGCAGAGTTTAGCCTTTTGAGATCAGCCTGGCTGGGGTTTTAGGCACCTTTCCATTGAGTTTGACTCCTGGAAGAAGCACCTGCAGGATATAATGCTTTTGTTAAAAAGAGAGGAGTGTTGTGTCATTGTGTTGCAAGCACTGCCCATTTTATACATGCAATGTTGCAACGCATATACAAAGGGGTACAGCTTATATTGTGACACTGACATTACCTTCATCATCCACCCCACTGCAAGTCCTCCTCTGAGTCCTGGCTGCCTCCACACAATGTCCTCCACAACACCAGGGACACCGTTTCCCATTGCCTTCTTCCAGAATATACTAATCAGGCCTGATCCTGCTTAGTTTGTGAGGCCAGGCAAACTCAGACCAGGGCTGCCACTTCCTGAGATATGCCAGAACTAAGGCTTCCTAATTAAAGTCTATAGTGACAGAATATGCTTATTTGAAATGAAAATCCAAAACTCTCATTTATAAAATGGCTCAAATTATTTTCCTATTAACCCAAAGATGGAATGGAACAATTGTTGAAATTGGGAAACACACTGATCATCATATGATCATACTAGGCTTCAACTAATTCAGCTGGAGGAGAGAGAGGGAGAGAGGGAAATTGAACTATTTTAAGCAAGACCAGATATAAACGTAACTTTTCCAGGAAGGAAAAAAATTACGTGGATGAACTGATGTCAATTGGAAATTAAAATCCATGATCTCTTAAATAATGAAGCTAATTATCACAGTAACTCTCACCAGAAATTGCTTTATTAAGAATGAGATCTTATAAACCACATTTCTCCCACACTGCACACTGAATCTAGCAACCTACCAGTCCTGTTGGAATGTAGTTTGGTCTCACTAGATCCCTACATTTTCAGATCATAGACTTGGGATAAGACAATCCAGCCTAGATGAACAGTGACAAAAGTATGACACAAAAGTAATGCAGCGGTAAAGTAGCAGAGCTGCATGCTCACATTTTAAAATCTTTGTTTCTCACCTAAAGACTGTTCACATTTTACTTTGCTTGTAAGGTTTGCTGATGTTTTTGACTAATTCATGCTTCCAATTCCCTGTAAGTAAAGATGATGATAAAAAGCATACTTGTCTAAAAGTACATCTCAAACAAAATATACAGCTGGGCTGAAATTAATGGGTGAAATGGTATTCATACATATCACTTCACAAGTTCCTTATATTTTAGCATGAAGCTAATGGGTTCTAAACAATTGTTTGCAGAACCTGGGGATGACATGTTACCTAAATGTCCCCCCACCCCCAACGCATTGCTACTTAGCAGCTATTTTGCATCATCAGTTGATATCCAAAGATTTTGCAACAGAGTTCACAGTTTTACAGTACCTGACCACAGACACGATAGCAACTTTTAAGAGGAAAGACTACATACAACTTGACTCAGAGTTGCATAATATTTTGTGAACAACAACTACAAAATAGTAGTTAGCACTGGATAATTTCTGTTTATGGACATGAAATAGTATCGGACAGATTCTTTGCAAGGCATTTGACAGTATCTGCTACTGCCATACAGCAGCAAACAAGTTTACCATATGCGATAGCTATTTTGTGAAAGAATTCACTGTGCCTATTCATTCATCAAACAAAATTGGCAGTTTAAATTTTTATTTAAAAATTTAGTTCTTTGGGTTTTGGTAGATTTATTCCAATAATGGAAAATTATGCTTACATCTACAAATGGGCATACATATGAAAAGAAAATACAGACATTCATGCGACCACTGGTTATTTGATCTGTATTTCAGCATCTTTCAAAGAGACAGGAATATCTGGATTATGGGAAAAAAATCAAGATGCTGATGTGGAAAAATATGTTAAGACATAAAAATACAATTCCTAGTGGAATCAATGAAAATAAGGAAGAATACTGTATTATTCTGTACATATGGGTGGCAATTTACAGGTAAATGGAGTTAGGATTTCAACTGCAACCAATGCCTTAGTCAAAGTAATTGTAAAATTCCACTTTATAACTATAGAGCAATAGGCTGGGCTGGGAAGAAAGCAAACCATTTCTGCATCTTTGCTAAAAATACATGAATGTTGTGTCGTTGTAATCGCCAGAAATCAAACTTAATTTAGGGGAGTTTTTACTTTTACTATCTGTATATACATAATAGGCATTCATTTACGGATAGGATAATAAATTATTTAAACTTGGTTCCCATTAAATTATTTATTTTATTTATTTATTAATTACATTTATATCACCACCCATCTCCCCCAATGGGGGACTCTGAGCGGTTTACAATAAATAGCATTAAAACATAGCCAGATAAAAATTACATTAAAATATACATAAAAGCAAACATGAAATCCAAGTGGAGATGGATCACTAAGGGGTACTATGGCGCAAGCCATCCCCAGGTGGAGCTACCTCTCTCCCCCTCCCAAGCAAGGCGGCAGAACCAGGTCTTAAGTTTCTTCCGGAAGTCTGAGAGTGAGGAAATCTGTCTTAACTGCGGAGGCAAGATGTTCCAAAGGGCGGGCGCCACTGCAGAGAAGGCTCGCCTACTGGACCCCACTAGATGAAATTCCTTTGCTGATGTGGTCCGTAGCATGCCCTCCCTGCCAGACCGGGTGGGACGGGTCGATGTTATGGGGACGAGACGGTCCCTCAGGTACCCTGGTCCCATGCCATGTAGAGCTTTAAAGGTGATAACCAACACCTTGAATTGGACCTGGAAGCAAACTGGTACCCAATACAGCTCGCGTAACAGTGGTGTCACATGGGCTGATTTTACAGCCCCAATAACTGTCCGCGCAGCCGCATTCTGGACCAGCTGAAGCTTCTGAATACTTTTCAAGGGTAGCCCCATGTAGAGCGCATTGCAGTAGTCTATATGGGAGATGACAAGGGCATGAGTGACTGTTCGGAGGGCATCTCGGTCCAGGAATGGGCGTAGCTGGCGCACCACCCGAAGATGTGCAAAGGCCCTCCTGGCCGCGACTGCCACCTGCTCTTCGAGCAGGAGTCGTGAGTCCAGGAGGATCCCCAGGTTCCGCACTGGTTCCGAATGGGGCAGTGCCACCCCATCCAGAACCAAAGATGACAACTTCCTGGAACCCGAGGAGCCATCAATCCACAGCCACTCTGTCTTACCAGGGTTCAGTTGAAGCCTGTTGTTCCCCATCCAGGCCCCCACAGCCCCCAGGCACCCGGAAAGGGTGGAGACTGCATCACTTACTTCACCCGGGATGGAGATATATAACTGGGTATCATCAGCATATTGATGATACCTCATCCCATGGTGACAGATGATCTCACCCAGCGGTTTCATGTAGATGTTAAATAGGAGAGGAGAGAGTACCAAACCCTGTGGCACCCCACAAAGGAGGGGTTGAGGGCCGGATCTCTCCCCCACTATCACCACCAATTGGGAACGGCCCTGGAGAAAGGAGGTGAACCAGCACAAAACTACCCCACCCACCCCCAACCCCCTGAGCCGCCCCAGAAGGATACCATGGTCGATGGTATCGAAAGCCGCTGAGAGGTCCAAGAGAGCCAGGATGGATGCACTCCCTCCATCCCGCTTCTGCCAGAGATCATCCACAAGTGCGACCAACGCAGTCTCCATCCCATATCCTGGCCTGAAACCTGACTGAAAGGGGTCCAGAAAATCCATTTTCTCCAAAATTCTCTGGAGCTGCAATGCAACCACTTTCTCAACCACCTTGCCCAAAAAGGGAAGGTGGGAGACAGGGTGAAAATTGCCCAGTATAGTAGGGTCCAAGGATGGCTTCTTGAGGAGGGGGTATACCAGCGCCTCCTTAAAGGCAGCCGGAAACACCCCCTCCCTCAAGGATGCATTAACCATCGCCTGGACCCAACCACAAGTCACTTCCCAGGCTGATTTTATCAGCCAGGAAGGACATGGGTCAAGCTGACATGTGGTTGCATTCACAGTCCGGAGAATCCTGTCCACTTCCTCAGGCCCAACAGGATCAAACCGTTCCCAGATAACAGGCTAAGTACATTCCCCTGGCATCTCCCCAGACTCCACTTCACACTTAGAGTCCAACTCAGAATGAATCTGAGTGATTTGATCCTGCAGTTGCTGTGAAAAGTCTTCCAAATGGCCTTGTAGGTGGGTCCCTGGATCTACCTGACCCAGAAGAGAACGAGCGATCTTAAACAAGGCCGTCGGACGGCATTCTGCGGATGCAATAAGAGCGGAGAAATATTAACTTTTCACCACTCTTACCGCCACAAGGTAGGCCTTAATAGCGGCTCTAGCTTGTGTTCGGTCAGATTCAGTCTTTGTCTTCCTCCAGTGACGCTCCAGACATCTCTTAAACCTCTTTAAAACCCTCAACTCCTCTGTAAGCCACAGGGAGTGACGGGTCGAGCGAGGCAAGAGAGGACACACAGGCACGATCCTGTCCAAGGCCCTGGCTGCGGCCCTATTCCAGGCCGTGACCAGGACCTCTGCTGGACCGTGCAGCAGGCCCTCGGGAATAACCCCCAGCTCCCTCTGAAACCCTACCAGGTTTCAGAGGGAGCTGGGTGGCACAATAAAATCTCAGGGTCACCAGGGTGTGGTCTGACCATGACAACGGGGACAGATCTAACTCTCCCCTCAGATCACATTGCCACTGCTCCAACAAGAAAACTAAGTCCGGGGTGTGACCACTGTCTCGAGTCGGGTCCTGGATAATCTGGGACAGGCCCATTGCTGCCATGGTAGCCATGAACTCCCGGGCCATCTCTGAGGCACGTCCCAGGGATGGCAGATAGAAGTCCCCCAGAACCATAAGCCTGGGGAACTCCACTGCCAACCCCGAGACGGCCTCCAGCAGCTCGGGTAGGGAGGTTGCTACGCAGCAGGGAGCCTGGTACAGCAGCAACACCCCCAAATGTTCTCCGGATCCCAGCTTGAAAAACAGGGTCTCACAACCGGCCACTTGCGGGGCAGGGCCCCTGAAGGCCACTAGAGATTCTCTGATGACAACTGCCACCCGCCTCCCCTGCCCTGGTGTCTCGGCTGGTGCCACACTTGAAACCCAGCTGGGCACATCTCGGAGAGGGCTACACCCCCTTCCGAGCCCAGCCAGGTCTCGGTGATACACGCCAGGTCTGCCCCCTCCTCTGTGATTAAATCACATATGAGGGGGGCCTTGTTGTTCACTGACCTGGCGTTAAGGAGCAGCAGCCGAAGACCAGGGCCCACGAGGGTCTGTCGTCCAGGGCCTGAGTATGACCCTGGAGGGCCAGAACACGCCACCGGTAATAAAACACCAGGGGCGTCTTCCCCGAAGATGGCCTGCCCTCCGGGTCCCATCGTAACGTCCCCGGCCCGTCACCACCTCAATGGAATAGCTCGCACCACAGCCCCCAGAGTTTCCTAATCAGGTAACCTCCACTCCCAGACCTCCAGAACTCCTGGGCTTAACCAGGGGTCCCTCTTCCCACACATCCATCTTCTCCCACACCATCCACCTTAGACAGTGGCAATTCCCCCCGCACACCAGCTTCTGCTCTCAGCGCTGGCGGGTCACCGCTACCATCCACACCCTTACAGTGCCCTACCTCAACCTCTCTCACTAGAAGAGGTGGGACACACCAGCCACTCCTAACCACCCCTGACTCTCACTCAAGGGCGGGTAGATTTCCACATCAAACCAATCCTAACCTCCTCCCGAGCCCCTCACCCACGGGAGGAGTGGCACACTCACACCAAGGGACCCCAGCCCTCTGCCGCCTAATATAATGGGAATGGCCAGTCTCCCTTCCCCTCCCCCCCTCCGGAATCCCCTAAGATTTTAAAAGCCAGGGATTTCTCCCAAAGCCACTTCACCCCCCAATCCTTCCCATTTCCCCCCCAAGTCTGTCACCCCAACAGGTTCAGTCTGTTGCGAAGCTGCCGTTGTGGGGCGCCATCTGGCCCACTGAGATGTGTCCAGGGGCCACCGAGGGAGCACAGGGGGCTACCGGGATTCCGCCGGTAATTAATAAAATTAATAAGATTTAAACCATAGCTAATTTGTTCCATTGATTTCACTGAAACCTGAGTTCAACTAATTACAGTGCAGCTTATGTAAGTTTACTCAGAAGCAAATTCAACTGTGGTTCCATCAAGTTATACCTAGAAAGGTGTACAACAACTGTATTAATTCCTCTGTATTTAGCCAAAACATCTTTTTTTTAATAATAAAGCTAAAATGTTCCAGAAACAACTTGGTAGTCCATTCATCACAGCTTTTTCTTTAATCTACTATATTAGTTGGATGCTTATATATTTTGAATTTTGCCTAAAACATTGTTAGCAAAATATGAATTACACCTGATTTACCTATTGCTAAAGGAAGTATTTCCATTAAAATAGATTTGAGCGTGTTTTAATTTGCTGAAATAATATAAATTTTATATTATTATTTTATATAAAATTATATTGTTTCTGCAACACAAATATCTAATACTCTTGTGAAGAGTATATATTTTATATTGGCAGAAACCACAAAAATGAGTTTATTTACAAGAATGAATTGTGAAAAGCCATGCTTTGCATTTTTAATGTCCAGAATAAATATATTTCAGCATAATTCAAAGACATTATAATTATTTAAAAATTACGTCTTCACTTTTTCTTTTTAATATAGTATATCAAACAGACATTAAAGGGACCAAAAATACTGTATGGCAAAAATGATGTATGGCAGCTGAGTCTTCCCCAATATACTACCCTCCAAATGTATTGGATTTTAACTCTCATAATTCCTAACCAGCATGAGCCATGCTCTGGCCATGCAGGCTAAGGATGATAGATTTATGGACTTCAAATCCCAGTCTCCCAGGACTCCAATGCTGCTTGGAAGGTATAGGAGTTGAAGTCAATATGTTTGGAGAATACTAGGGTAGGAAAAAATTATACCTGGGATTAATAATAACTGATAAATCTGTCTGTAATTTTAACCCAAAGGTGAAAGTGATGATTATTCAAAAGTAGCTGGACCTGATGCAGTTTTATATAAACTTGTAGAACAAGTTGAGTTTCAGTGTTGGGATAAAGTATATTAAAGATTGTAGGTTAAACAAGGTGTTACAAGACTTAATTAATATTTATAATTCAATCCAAATTGGCCAGCAGAAATGGCAGCAAAGTATTTCAGTATATCCTATCATTTCCCAAACTGCATAACTATATAACATAACGTCAAATTATCTAATTCAAAGGAAGGAAGGAAAGCAAGGGCAAGGTACAGTTTTTTAAACATGACAGACCTGGGATTGCAGAATTTCATAATTTATTACATATGTTTTAGTCCAGAAAGAATGGCCAGTATTTGATCAGTACGATTGCTCTGAGCACAATCGTGGAATAAAATATTATTGTACTATTATGAGATGCCAGTGCTTGTGATTAGAGACCTGTAAACAGCTCAACAAGATGGAAGTTCCATTTTCTATTCGCACATTCCAAAAACAGATTTAATAGTGATAAAATGTGATAAAAGCCTATGAATTGCTTGACATTTTGATTTTTACTAGATCAAGTGTAGGATGTAATGTTATATAGTATAATAAACTTAAAGCCTTCAAGCAATTTTTTGTAGCAAGACCAGAACTGACACATAAAGGCAGACCAACTTTACAACAAGAAAAAGAAAAAACAGTGGAACATTCCTACCACTGGCCCAGTTCCTTACCAAACGCTTCAAACACTTCTTCAAACGCTACAATAATAAATTCCAACTGCAAACAACAGGAACAGATTTTTTTAAAGATTTTGGAAATGTGGTTGCAGTTCAAATTTGGAATAGTTTGATAGAGAAACAGGACTGCCATGCCCAAATTCTTAATGTTTGAATTCTTGTGACATGTTTGCCAATGTTATCACAAACATCATGTTTAAATTATCTTAATTGTAACAAATGTACAGTACTTAATATTTACATTTTAAAAGTTCTTGTTGTTTTGAGCCAGTTCTGACAAGTCTAAATATACATTAATATAATAACATCTTCCATATATTTTCAATGCTTCCCTTTTTTTGTGTAGGCTCTTTTTTCCTCAGAGATATTCCTTAGTGCTGCCACCCATTTTCTCTTGTCATAAGTACCTCACTACCAACAACTACTATGTCTTTCAGCACATGCCAATATCTTAGAGGCAAGCATATACATACAGTAAAAAAACCACAGAGCAGTGATGGATTCTGTTCACTGTTTTCACAAGGTCATAGTTAGGAACATTATTTTTCCAAAGGAGAAAAAGGAACTTCTTGATGATACATAAGGGCATAGATACCCAAAGCAAATGCAGATGTCAAAATGACATATTATTGGTGACATCATAACACAACTTCTCCCTTGCGTACTTGCACCTCAATGTCCAATCAAGTATGTAAGTTGCTATTTTCCCTTCATGGTGCATGTTTTGTCATGTGCTCCCACCCTACGCCTTTTTTTTTTTTATCCATCCAATCGTGTCTGATTCTTGGAGACTGCCTGGACAAGTCCCTGCAGTTTTATTGGCAAGCTTTTTCAGAAATGATTTGCCATTACCTTCTTCCTAGGGTTGAGAGAAAGTGACTGGCCCAGGGTCACCCACCTGGCTTCGTGTCTAAGGCCGGACTAGAACTCAGTCTCCTGGTTTCTAGCCTGATGCCTTAACCACTGCACCAAACTGGCTCTCATAATGCCTATAAAGTAGCACGATTAAGTCCTCATTGTTGCAGAGCAAACCACTGTTTTGCTATATTTTTATAGTCAAGCATAAACTTGTTTTGCAGCTTCCATGTAACACTGTCAAAAGCCTTTTAAATTAAAATTCATTTCCTTGTGCACTCTCTGAAATTCTGTACTGTGTGTTCTATCATAAAAATGAATGCACCAGGAAAAGGGAAGATCAGTTCATAATTAGTGTTTTATGTGGTTGTGTCTTTGAGGTATTTGTTGGGACATCACTCTGTTCAGTGTGGATACTTCTTTACAATTAAACACATGGAAAGCTGTTTAAAAGACATATATGGAATGGCTGTTCCATCTGGTATTATTTGCATTATTCAACCAATGAATAACTCACATTACTTAAAATTTCAGTAGTGTTTCCATATGCCTTCATGTAAAATACAGCCCTCAAAACTAATGTTGTGACTAATATCAACCAGAACATTTCCAGAGTATTTACTACATCTGTAGCAAAGTGCAGAAGGAATAGACTTTTCATTTGTCATTATTTAGCTGGAAAAGGCCATAATCATTTTTCAAGTAATGGTCTCAGAAACAAAAGGTTCAACAAGGACTCAAACTTTTAAGACAAGTACAAAGTTGAAGAGACATAAAATCTAAATAACTCATAACTCCTGTTATATGAAGAAGGCATTTTGGAGTTCACATTTCAAATTCAGGAAACCTTGTCTTTGCTGTCACTTTTTGTTTGGAATGGATCTGTTAGTCCATTGTCAAAACTACACTATAATCTTAGATTTCTCCATTGTTTTCTATCTGTAATATTCAGAGCTGGTGATAAGAAGAATGTAAAAGTGGCCAGAAATATAGACTTCATATCAGTTGAGTCTTTTGTTAAGAGTAGTTGTAAAATGGAGTTCAAATGCTCATGCACAGCTTTAAAAGCCCAGTTCAGATGTCATTTGCCAGAAGGTCATTTAATTTATGAAAGACTGTAGGATCATACATTTAGCCCTGTCTTAAGATTGCATAACATCTCAGGCCCCTTTATATTCAGAATGAAAACTTCTGTCCTGTGATTTATTTCTATTTGTTGAGGTTCTCCCCAAGATATACTACCCTGCTATGACAATATAGATATATGATCTACAATGACACAGAACACTAAAAGGAGGCTAAGAGAGTACTTCTTTTAATCTTAAAAGTATGACATTGCTAATCAGACAGAAAAAATCTTGTTCTGTAACGTTTTTCTGCTTTTCCACCATCACTTCCTTTTGTTGTTGTTAAAAAAACAGTTTAAGAATGATTGAATTATGGTTACTAGGGGAAAAGCTATTATTTCTGTCTTAATTCAAAGCAAAAAGAAAAAATAGATTTAATGCATGTAATAGTGAATGACTTCACAGCATATACTTTCTGGGAAGACTGCATCCTGATTCTTAATCATATAAGCAAGTTAATGAACAGATTTCAAATGAAAGATTAGAGCAAACTCTGTTTTATACATGTAATTGCACACCAAGCACAAACAAATGTTTGGTAACAGATTATCATCTTTTTGAAGCACCTAAAATGCTTTTCTATACAGAGTTATTGAACTTCTTTCTATAGCAGAAAGTTACAGTCCAATCCCTCCAACTATTATGGTTTAACATAATTATTCTAATTTAATGGGCATATTTTCAAGTAATGAACTCCTGGGTGTATTTATTCAGTCTCAATGAGTTAAAAAAAATCACTGACAAGTAATTGTGCTATAATTTATAATCTTATTTCGCCTAGTGAAAAGTGTAACATAAATACACCTTTATTTATGAAAGTTGCACAATAAAGACTGCTATATTACAACTCTGATAGGATACAGGTTAAGGAGGAATCATCATCATCATCTGCACAGGTCAGGGGCCTTCATAATAACTTGAAGTAAGTAGGGCACTCATACTGCAACACTTGCATCAATATAGTTGCAGAAAACCCTCAACCCTGTATATTTATTCTGGAGTTAAGGAATGCTGAAACAGAACAAACTTTTCCTTTGCAAGCAGATTTAAGCACCTAATAGGAATAAAAGTTGTGACTGTGTCCAAAAGGTACAACTACTATCCATTCATGTTGTAATGTCGATTTTTAAAAGGAGGACAGAACTGTTGCGTAAAATTTCAATCACTCTCAGCACTGCCCCACCCCCAAAAAGTTCTGCTGGGACAAAACAAATTATCTCCAAATCAGGATCCTGAGAGTATTCAGTATTTTTTAAACACCCATATTTCATAATTAAAATAATTTAAGCAGACAAGCATGTTTTCACTTCCAGTTAATTTAGCCAAATGAAGTAGCATTGAACGACCAACGGTTCTCAATTTCTCGGTTGAAAAGACAACAGCCCTGAAGTTGGGGACGACTTATCCCAAGTATGAGAAACCCAAAATTCGACCTCTCAAGCTACCCGAAACATGCGTCCTCGGAAGTAATTCCCACGGAACTCAATATGGTTTAC